>NC_141875.1:283459328-284084328 GCF_056163025.1 Triticum urartu | reverse complement strand
TTAGAGAGCTAAATGACCGTGAAATTGAAAATCACTACAAAATTAACTCTGAAAAGGTTGAAACTTGGCATGGTATCATCATTTCACCCACATGGCATGTGAAAAAGAGTAGAGAGGGTTACGACAAAAACTGGACGCACTTAGTGTACAAACTGGGCAATCTCTTTCGGAGTATCAGGGTTTCGGACGAGAACTCATCTGTTACACGGGCACTTCATATTTTAAAACTTATTTGAACTCCAGACTTTTTTTGCGTTTCGTATGCACCATTCAAAGCGAGGTCATCAATTTTCAACACGTTCTGACATCATTTGCTATTTTTCAGTCATTTACCTATTTGTTTAGAGAGCCAAATGACCGTGAAATTGAAAATCACTACAAAATGAACTTTGAAAAGGTTGAAACTTGGCATGGTATCATCATTTCACCCACATGGCATCTGCAAAAAAGTAGAGATGGTTACGGCAAGAACTGGATGCACTTGTACAAACTGGACACTCTCTTTGGAACTATATAAAAAAACTATATAAAAAAACTACTCAGAAATAAATAGAAGAAAATAAATGAATTAGAAAAGAAAAATATATATATATAACTACTCAGAAAAAATATAAAAAAATAAATAAAGAAGAAAAAATATATAAAAAATTGTTGGGGCTCTCTCCAGTGGGCGTACTAGGCCTTGGGCATGTAAATTCAGGCGCACAAGGGCCAGTAGGCTCACAGGATAGCGCACCATAGTTAGGCCTAGAAGCCTGGTTTTATAGAGGAGTTCGATAGAGCAGCCGCGGCTGGGTTTATAAACCAGTGCGGCTGCCCTTCACGTGGCGAGGTGGGACAAAACTTTGCGCACCGCAGTGCACCCCTTTAGTACCGGTTCCTGGCTCCAACCGGTACTAAAGGCCACCGTTTAGTACCGGTTGGAGCCACAAACCGGTACTAATGGGGGTCGCTTCCCGCTGCTTGGCATGGCCAAAAATGGCCTTTAGTACCGGTTGGTGGCTCCAACCGGTACTAAAGGCCCCTCCTATATATAACACTTGCGAAAAATTCAGTTTCATCTCCCATCTCTTCGCGACGTTGCCGTCGCTCCCGTCCCGCGCGCGCCGTCGCCCATCGCTGTCTCGCCCTCGCCGCCATCGTCATCATCTCGCGCCGCCCCCGCCGCCCGTCGTCGCCGTCTCGCGCCACCCCCGCCACTCTCCGTCGCCCTCGCCGCCCCCGCTCCCCGTCGTCCCCATCGTTGCCGTCTCGCCCCCGCCGCCCGTACGCCGCCGCCACGCTCATACACACACGCACAAACACGTACACGCACGCACGCGCACGCACACACACATTTTTTTACTTATTTTATGTTTTATGTTTTTTAGATTAATGCATGTCAAATTGTTAATTAGATGATCGAATTAGATGAATTACTGAGATAAGAATGTTAGAATGTTAATGTTAGATGAATTAGATAGAAAAGTTAAATATTAATGTCAATTCTTAGGTGAATTAGCTAGATATTAATTAGGTATATGAGATTATTTGAACTAGTTGAATTAATATAACTAGTTTATTTTTAGTAAATGCTTATATGAACAAGTTAGTTCAATTAGAACTAGTTTATTTTTAGTAAGAAAATTTAGGTATATTAGATTTGATGATCTAATTAAAATATTACTATATATAGCTACTTTATATATTTTAGTAAGAAAATTAATAGAACTAGTTTATTTTTAGTAAATTCTTAGTTGAATTAGTTGAATTAATAGAACTAGTTTATTTTTAGTAAGAAAATTTAGGTATCTGAGATTTGATGATCTAATTAAAATATTGCTATATAGAACTAGCTACTTTATTTTAGTAAGAAAATCAATAGAATTAGTTTATTTTTAGTAAATGCTTAGTTGACTTAGTTGAATGAATAGAACTAGTTTATTTAGTTCAATTAATAGAACTAGTAAGTGTTTAATGTTTCACATGTATATGAACATATGTTTTTTTGACTATATATATGAACATATGTTAGATATTAATGTCAAATGTTATATGAATTAGATAGAAATTATGTGTTAGATATATATTTAATTTAGTTATATGAGATTTGATCATCTAATTAAAATTTTACTATATAGAACTAGCTACTTTATTTTTAGTAAGAAAATTAATAGAACTAGTTTAGTTGAATTAATTAGTTGAACTAGTTAGTTGAATTAGTTGAATTAATTGAGCTACTTTATTTAGGTATATTTTTAGTAAGTGCTTAGTTGAATTAGTTGAATTAATTAGCTGAACTAGTTGAATTAATAGAACTAGTTGAATTAATAGAACTAGTTGAATTAATGGAACTAATAAGTGTTTAATGTTTCACCTATGAACATAGGAATGTCGTCTGACGACGAACACAATATCATTATGTGCGAATACTGCAGAGACCAGCGCAGCCCGTGCGACAGAAATTTTCTAGTTGATGATAGGCGCTTCAGCATCAAACTGGATGAGAACTCTGAAGTGGATATAGTAAGTCACAACAACAAGTCTTTTTTCGTAATTAAGCATGACTTATGCTTCATTTGCTTCAACTTATAATTTTAATTTTCACTATTCTACTAGCGTATCCCCTGCCATGCAAGAATTTTTGTCTTGGATAATATAGGTTTCAATCCTAACAAAACTATGGAGGTAAAAAAAGTTTACTTGAAGACCGAGCATGGTTATACCTTCAACGTCAAATTATACAATGTAGACACATACACCTATTTTGAATGCAAAACTTGGCAAGCACTATGCAAGGCTTATGCATTTGAGCCTGATATGGTTATCACCTTTGATATTCGTCTGGTAGATGATATTGAAGGTAATAGAGACATCTGGGTCGATGTGCAGACGCCTCTAGTTCTACCATTATGTGAGTCTCAATCATATTCATGTCTTCGATATTGTTTATTCAAAAATAGTTGAGAAGTAATTTTTATTGACAGCTTATTTCCATTCAAGCAAACATGTCCGGCGCTTGGTAGACAAGACCGTCCACTATCCCAGGGCTAAACTAAACTGTGAGGAGACAAGTCATTATGTATCATGGCTTGAGGATCTTGATGTTGTCAAGAGAAATTATTTTCCTGAATTTGAAAATCTTAGTACTCAAAACGTGCGACCAATAGTGATAGTATTGAACTACGGTCACATCTATTTAGGAAAGATGGTATGATTTTTACTATTTGTCGTCAGTGCATCTTTTGCGTACATTATTTTTCAAGCTAAACTTTCATTTCTAAGTATATTACTATATGATGTTCTTCAACAGGGACTCCCGATGACAGTTGTGCCTCGATGGATCGAGACTAAAGGTCGCATGTCAATGGTTAGCTTACGGCCAAGACATCCTACATTGCACATGAGTGCATTCAGGATTTCTAAAAGCGAGGAATGCTTAATAGTGAAAGATTGGAGCAAAATGGTTAACGATCATAGAGAAGTACTAGGGGGAAGCAGTCAGAAGCGCAACCCACGATTAGGAGACATGTTCATCTGCATGCTCCAATATGATGAATCAGGAGAGCTATACATGTTCTATGCTATTTTACCTGAGAGAGAGACCAGCAGGAGTGATTAGCTAGTTCATGCTCTTAGTACTTGTCCTCTCATGTCCGTGTTCTTCGTCCTGAACTTAATCTCAAAGAGTGATTTGCTTTTGTGGTGTTATGAACGCTTATAACGTCATGACCATGTTGAACTCGATGATATCTTTGCTTTTGGTACAAGTGAATGTTTCTTCTTTAAGCTAGTGTTGCTGGTGATTAGATAGCGGTAATGACCATGATGATTAAATAGTGGTAATGACGACTATTATGATTTTTAGCTAGCTAGTATACACTGTTGTTGGTGATGATATGATGCAAGAGTTTTTATATTAATATGATGATGACTATGATGTTGTTCACGAGTTATTATATTATTTATGAAAGAAACCGCAAATTAGTTTCAACTAGATGGATCCTAGCTAAGTGATCAAGTATATGCCATATCCATATTACGTTGATCACCTAAAGTGATCAAGTAATATGGATATGGCATATACTTGATCACTTAGCTGCCAGAATCCACATGCATCCAGTCGAAACTAATCTGCGGTACTTTCACCTAATGATTTAACAACTCATCATAATGTAAAACAATCACTAAATTAAATTGAAAACACAAAATTAAAGGAAAAATAAGAAACAAAACCAAAACCTCACAAACATTTAGTACCAGTTGGTGTTACCAAACGGTACTAATGATCTACCCGCACCCGGGGCCAGGCTCGTGCCACGTGGTGGCACTTTACGCTGGTTAGTGTTGAACCGGTACTAAAGGGGGGGGGGCTTTAGTCCCCACTCTTTAGTGCCGGTTATAGAACCGACACTAAAGGCCCTTACAAACAGGCGCTAGCGATTCTGCACGAGTGGATGGTGATAGTCCGATTGTGGTAGATTGTGTGACCATGTTGCACATTAGTGGTACCATGGGTAACAACTGCTAAGATAGTTGATCCCAACATGCCAAAGTTAGCTACAAGGTTCCAGGTTAGACCGAATCACGGATGCAAATGCACATCCAGAATTGGCGATCTTATTTTGATCGGGGGATGACTGGGCCCTGCAAAGTAATGGAGTACCGTTAGGGATGCAAATGATGGTTTGTGCATTCCGTTTGTAATATCCCATACCATAGGATGGCAACCACATGAAACAAGTCCTCTGGCTTGTCACCATGAAGATGCGGCCCAGATGGCGCACGGTGTCTTTGAACGTGTAGGGGTACAAATCTGCCTCGGCCAACATGCGCCAGCCGCTGCCGTTACTGCCTCTTGCATTGATGGCAATCCTTATGTCGGACACCGCGATGAGATAGTAATCATAGTAGCCGCATCACTTTGTCAGCGGGTCTGCAATTTCTATCTTCTTCAATATCATGTAGGCATCATCATACGTATTCAAGCCCAGCCAGTCTGGAAGGACGATCCTAATGGTGGGGAAGGGGTCTACGGGAACGGCTGCACTGATGTGGATGTTGTGCAAAATGATGGTGGTATCCGGCCGGAAGTATGCAAGCCAATCTTCGTTGGCACCAACCCAGACCTATATATAAGATGGTGGGCAGCGGGGAAATTATGGGATGGAAATGGAATAACTAAGTACTACATGATCAAACTCCATGACTAACCTATTCATCGGACAAAATCCGACTACCTCTCAACGTCGGCAACTCTAGCGGAGTCAACGTGCAACCATAGCCAGAGAGAGGTGGACTATTCGAAGGATTGTCCCATAGAAGAACCTTCTCCTCGAGGATGCATGGAAGACCAACAAGCATGGATTTTTCCAAGCCTGTTTAAGCACCGTCTTGAAATAGTTGGTGCAGGAAGCACCGAGTCTTGCACAGGTGAGGACGTCGGAGTGGCGTGGGATTTATCCCATAGGATCATCGTCCAAGGTCTCCCATCCCCGAAGAGGACAAGAACCGCCTGGTGAATCCATGGGAGCAGCGACGAACTGCCTTCTCTTCTAGGGGGGGGGGGATTGGCGAGGAGGAGATAAGGGCATAGTAACTGTAGGGCCTCATCTCTTCCAACTGTAGCTCCTCGATCGTTCCTTAGTGAAGGGGTCACTACTAGGAAAAGGCCTACTAGTGGCGCACCTATTTTGCCTACTAATGGCGCACTACAGGTGCGCCACTAGCATCACACCATTAGTATTTTTTACTAATGGCGCACCATGCAGTGAGCCATTAGTATGTCCCACGGTGCGCCATTAGTATGCCTCCCAGGGGCCATATTTACCCATGTGCTCTAGCTTACTAATGGCGCACTGGTTGATGATGCGGCACTAGTGTGCTCTGGCTTACTAATGGCGCACTAGTTGGTTGTGTGCCACTAGTATGAATATAAGGGATTATTTTTTTCTTTTCCGACATTTGCACAGGTTACAAAATATATTACTGGACAGAATATAGACAGCACCACACAACAACAACAGATTCATCGAATACAATAGAAGATTAGTCTCCGAATACAATTCATCATATTAGTCTCTGAATTCAAAAGACCGAACAAAGATAGAACATTAGAAGTCTCAAGACCGCGATTAGCGAGTTTTTCTTCACATTACAAGTCGATATCGATCATCTAAACTACCATCACATAGAAGAGAGCTGTGGTCATCACAATGAGCATCATCGTGATGAAACTGGTCTTCATCCGGTTCCTCCTCCGCTCACTCCTCTCTCCCGCTAGATAGCCCGCGTATCTAGATTCCGCCTCCGCCCTAGTGGTGTACCCTTTGTAACTGTTACCACTAAAACGGTGAACCTGTCTCCGACACTCCTCCCAGTTGTCGTAGACTCCAGGAACCTTACCCTTGTACATGACATACGACGACATCTCTATGCACTAGCCAAACAAAATGTTAGTAGCAATTCACAGACAATACATAAGCAATATATAAGTATGCAACTAAAGGATCGGAAGAGAAAAGCAAGACATTAATAGCACGATTCATGGTCCTACTAATAAATAGCATCGATTACATCTAAGTTGAACGACTGTCCAAACCAAAGAGACATACAAGTTCATTAAAGTTTAATTACAACATGAGCTAATCGATATTTCAGAACTACACATAGCATCACTACTTTCGACTCGACTCAGGGACCGGAGCGTGGATGAAGCTGCCGTCTATCGTGATGGTCATGAAATCGCGGGCGTTGTCAGCCTGCATTTGTAGCGTTGTGTCTATATCATTGTTGGACGGTTGATATCTGAGGTAGAACTGCCCCGAGGTACGAAGGACATCTTGATGGATGATTTCTGCAAACTCCGACTGGATGCGAAAGAATTCTTGTCTGATGTCCGCGTCCTAGATTGCCGACAATCTGGTGGCCCAATCTTTGAGATTATTTGGTAGCAGAAGGTGATTATGGTCTCGTAGGATCGCCCGCATGTGATGGAGGGCATAGTAGGCATCCTTCTAACCGCTAGGCGGCTGCTTGACGCATGGGAATATCGTATTGTGGGCGAACACGTGCTTGCCATACCTACGAATTGGCCCAGTGAAGGTGCCTCTAGATCTGGCGTAGCCGGGGAGAACATCATCAAGAACTTTCTTGATATTTGTGTAGTCTTTCTTCGACTGACGGTCCAAGTCGAAATACGTGGCCATAGAATATTTCGGGCTTAATAGGATGAGTGTGCAATGTGTGTCACTGCACAAAACATGGAATGTTAGAAAAAAAGAACGATCGAAATCTATGAAATCATATGTTATGGGGCAATGAGGGGATGACTTACTCGGGAAAGTAAGGAACGAGGAAGTTATCCTTATCTAGGTTTGCCAGAATGACGCCTTCAAGGTATGAACTCGTGACTTGCTGGTCCCCAGCGCTGCCCAAGATCTTGGCACGCATGTAGAAGGGGTAGACTATCACGATGTCCGGGGTCTTGTCTCTAATGATCCGCATCTCCATACTCAGCAAAAATAGCAGAACGAAGGTGTAGTGTAGCGGATGAAGGTTAAACATAGCGAAGATGTCATCAAACCGCAAGACGATCGTACCCCTGATGGCGTTATGCACAAAGCCCTTGCCCTCTGGCACCTTGGCCATGAAAACCGGGTATGCCACATCATTCTGTGAGAGACGCCGCTTCTCCAAAGAAAGAACACTGTCATGCAGACTCCACATAGCACCGGTTGCAGCATTGAGTAGATTAGTCGGTAGCATCGGCCTACCCGCCACATGCACCCTCCTTGAGATATCCTTAGGTGAAGGTGGACCGTCCTAAGCATGGATCGTACTCCGTGCCGGCTGGTTGGCACCCTTGTTATGCTTTCTTTTCCGTCCCTTCTTCTTCTGCTGTAATGGGATCGAGTTCTGCTCACAGACCGCATTCTTGAGTGTGTTGGTGCTGATAATAGTTGGCACTTGGGCTATCTGAGGCTCGGTGAAGGCGGCAGCTGGAGGCGTCTCCTAAGAGCTGAACGCCAGACGACGCCTGTTGCAATTTGGTTTCTCCGTGGTACCAGCATGATCGCAGTCGTCTTTTTCAGGGTTGAGTTCTTGAGAAGCAGGCCCGAAGAATTCGTCACCGTACCCATGTTCGGCAAAGTACTTATCGACGTTGGTAAATGTACCATCGTCGTTGTCGTCGTCGTCCAAATCTTGTGCCATATGCATGTTCGGATCCTGTGCCATAGGGATGTCCGGCATGTCCGGTAGCGTTGCGGCAGTCTTGTCATGGCTTGGCGCCAGCATGACTGGCGGTGTTGTCTGTGGGGTGGTGTCCCCCGCCCCCAAACGAATGTGGCTCCTCGGCCAAAGCAGGGGCCAGCTTACGCAGGCGCTGAGGGTCATCACATCATCTTCGTTGGCCCCAGCGGGTCGAATTGGAGGTAACAACTCGTCGCAGCCTGGCAGCACCCGAACCATTTCAACCCTATACACAATGGGTGGCATCGGATTACCGTGGAACATGGGATTGCCCGGTTGAACGATTCTGCCCTTGGTGACATCAATCAACTCGCCGCCCACGAAGTGCAAGAGAGTGCATGGAACGTCGGCGACGCCCTGCGAAAACATGTAGGGCGTCACGGATGCCCAGTCAAAGGCAAGGAGATGAAGTCGTCGGACGAGAGGCTTAATTAGTTACCGTGATGGCGTCGAGCTCGGCTAATGTCGAGGCACCACCAACGGCGGGCGTGCAACTGACGGAGGGGCCGCTTGCTGCCGAGGTGCCGACCGGTGTACACCCAGGTGCATTAAGCTCCAATGGCCGTGCCGGCGTCGGAGACACCAATACCACCTCTGCCGGAGACACCAATGGCGCCGCCTGCGTGTTGTGCGAGTTGCTGGCCGTGAAGCTGGGAACCAGGGGCGGCCCCTATTGGCCGCCCGCAATCCACGTCGTCAGCCCCTGAATCAAGGTAGGCACAATGGCGGTGAGTGTCGATCCAAGTTGTTGTTGCACTTTCTCTTGGACAATCTCCGGAATCCATGCCACTTGTGCCTTCAGTTCTTGAACCTCGCGCGACTGGCTTTTCTGAGCTGGTCTTTCTCTCCTTTCACCCACCACCATTATAGTATGACGACCATTTTGTGGACAAGCCTTTGCCGGCCACACGACCAGCTGACGACGGCTTACTGAGCTTATCCTTTTTTTCATTATGTTCAACGCCCTATTTAGAGTGCTATCCCAAGGGGTGCTCTGAGATGACCCCGCGCTACTGCTTTCAGTCTCCTTCGGAAGGAATGTGAACCATTTATAAATTTGGCTTCATTAATTATAATGCAACTATATGGTGCTAATTACGTGGGGGTGTATTCCTTACCAGAACACGCCCAAGCGCCCTGGTCTTCGGATCCGTGGTAAGCTCCTTTGTTACCGGGTCCTCCTTGTACCGGGCCCTGACATAGTTCCTGGTCTGCTTGTCACGGTATTTCTCGAAGCGGGGCGGTAGGCCTTGCTCGGCCTGCTCCGCGTCCTCCTTGTCCAATATAGGCTCCACCACTCTCTAACCACCGGGACCAAGTTTGTGTTCCCCTAAGTTCAAGTCCCGCATTTCTTTCCCCCACTGACTTGATTCGAAGGATGCGCTGCCCTCGTACTTGATCTTGAACTCCTTGTAGTCATCTTCGCTGACCGAAGGATTTTTCGCCTTGATCTTCTCATAACTATCACCTTTGTCATTCATTCTCTTCATCGTGCTTCTCCAAGTAGACAGGGCCGTGCTCATCATCGTGAGGGCGGCACTGTTCACTTTATTCCCTGAGAGGCGTGTGTTTGCAAAGTCAGCGTGGAACTTGTATCGTTCATGCAACTTTGTGAAGAGGAGGCTGCACAAATTCCCTCGGTCCTTATGCCTTAGGTTATCGGTGTTGATCGAGACGGTGCACCCGAGCTGAAGAGAGTACCGCTTGACTAATTATTTGGGCGCCGTTGGATGCCCGTCGGAGTTCACTTTAGTAAATTCCTCCTTGACGGTGCGGAGCACGTTCAGGCGTCGGTCCTTCCGTTGCCTCTTAGGTTGGCTGCCATCTGTGCGTGCGCTACCATCATCAGTTGTGGCATCCTCGATGGCACCATCAGTGGTGGCATCCCCGACGCCACTAGGGGTTGTGTAGTCAGGATCGGTGTCTTCTGCGGCATCCTCATAGCGGTGAGGTTCTTCCTCCATCTCCTGGGACAGCTCCCAGAATTGCTTGCCCGAACCGCCGGCCTCATTGTTGTGGGCCATGTTTCACTCTAAATAGGAAAAAAGTTTGGTCAAAAAGTTGGTTATTGTCAAGGAACAAGATCATGGTCTCATCATTTAGGGTTTGTCGACACCGAGGCATCCTAAAAGCTAAGCTTTTATCATTTAGGGTTTGTCGACGCCGAGGCGCCCTAAAAGCCTAAGCTTTCATCATTTAGAATAAAGGGGCAGTTGATCCTACTTAATTAAGTACTAAAATACCCCGGCCCATGCATTAGTCACAAGTACCCCATATGTCCTATTTTTACCAAAGTCATGCTAAAATTCACGGAAAATTTTAGCATGACCTTTGTTGAAAATTGGACATATGGAGTAACTGAATTTGCCAGAACGGAAGTTAATCGCCATTCAGGCAAACTCAAGGGTCTCGCGGGGTACCTGCAAAATCATTACCCCTCCCCCACCCAGCTGCAACCCCACAACACCCCACAATATCATCACGACACGATGGTCGACGAAAAAAAACCCCAATATCATGAAAATACCCCTGTTATGAAGTAAAATTCCTAAAGTGTTCCAGGAGTAGAACCCCACAATATTACAGTGGAATCATTTGAAACCTGATCACTCGGACCACACCACATGCCACAACATACATAGTACATAGAGTTAACCTCTCACCATCAACCACACCACATACCACAGCATACATAGTACATAGATGATCCAACAGACTACATAGCAGGACAGTTTAAGCGTGAACCGCATCATACATAATAGTAGAACTTCACTACACAACTAAAACTCAATTAAGCTAGTTAACTGGAGTTCATCTACTCACTAGCAGTACTACTAACTGGCAGTACTTAAACAAGTTAAGCTACTCACTACAGTACTGGCTACTCACTTAAGCTAGAAGCTACAACTTAATCTATTGAGTAGTTCTTGTGCTCATCAAGTAGCAACATCTTTCATACATGATCAGTAGTCATGTACCAAATTTTTATTTAAACTGAATTTGCAAATTACCAAGAGCTCTAATAGTTTCAGACTAGATTTAAAGTAAGTACACTAGAGTATTTGACCAGTAGTCATGTGAACTCTTTGTATTTGTAAACACTTCCAGACTTGAGCATTGAGAGTTCACAATTGCAAAAATGTCCCTTGTTCCTGAACTTGTATTGTACTCCATTCATTCAAGCAGAAAGAAACAAACAAGGTCTGAAGAAGAATGAATCCATGATGCTTCCAGACTTGAGCATTGAGAATTTCAGACTAGAACCACCTCGATGGACGCGGTCGCAGACGAGGTCGTAGATGGCGGCGGAGCAGAGTCGAGGTCGCAGACACGGTCGTGGTGCTCCGATGGACACGGCTGCATTAATCGTTTGAATTGACATTTAATCAAACACCTCACAGGCAAGAACAGAAGGTGGAGACAAAGAAGAGAGGGGATCGAGTAGAGATGGAGAGGGCAAGGAGGGAGGAGCAGAGAGCAAGAGGTGGGAAATGGAGGCGGGGGTGAGTTGGATGGGGTACCTACGGGCGTAGAGGATGGGGGCGTCATCGGGGACAAAGACGTCGACGCTGTGGATGTTGCCGCCGCGGGAGGCGATGCAGTCGGAGATCCAGGACGGTGAACTGCGCGTGGAGGCCAGGGGAGTCGAGTCAGTCAGGGGGAGGGGGCTTACGGGCGGAGGAGGACGGGCGGAGGAGGAGGGGGGCTTACGGGCGGAGGAGGACGGGCGGCGGCGCTGTAGGGGCAGCGGCGCAGTGGGTCGGGCAGTGGGTCGGAGAGATGTGTGATTGGGAGAGAGAAGGACGAACGCGAGATGGACAACACACACAAGGGGGAAGGATAGTAATGGCGCACCATCCAGGGGTGCGCCATAAAAACACTGATAGCAATGGCGCACCACCCACTGGTGCGCCATTAGTAAGTTTTTTTTTCTGATAGCAATGGCGCACCCTCCTCTGGTGCACCATTAGTAACTTTTTTCATTATTTTTTGTTGCATCTAATAATTTGTGTTTTTATCAAATTTGTTATTTTCATGTGGACTAGAACAGAAGATATCATCAAATTTGTTTTTTTGATGAATCTGTTTTTTTGAAAATATCATCAAATTTGTTTTTTTATTTTTAATTGAAGATATCACCAAATTTGTTTTCTGAAAATATCATCAAATTTGTTACTTAAAAATATCATCAATATTGTTTTTGGATTTTTAGTTGCATTCATTTGTGAATTGGTAAAACATTTATGAATATGAAAAAATATCATCAAAATTTGAAAAAATATTCATGAATTCAAAAAGTGCCCATGAAATTCAAAAAGTTGTCGTCGGCGGCGGTGGAGCGGGGGAGGGTGCGGGGTCGTCGGCGGCGGTGGAGAGGGGGAGGGTGCGGGGGGTCGTCGGCTGCGGTGGAGCGGGGGAGGGTGCGGGGGGTCGTCGGCGGTGGAGCGGGGGAGGGTGCGGGGGGTCGTCGTCGGCGGTGGAGCGGGGGAGGGTGCGGGGGGTCGTCGTCAGCGGTGGAGCGGGGGAGGGTGCTCGGCGGCGAGGGGGATCTGGCGAGGGGGGATAGCGATCGAGATGGAGGAGGATCGAGATCGAGTGTCCTCCTGAATATTCAATATTTTTTCATATTGAATATGAAAAAATATCATCAAATTTTAAAAAATATTCATGAATTCAAAAAGTGCCCATGAATTAAATTTAAAAATATTCATGAGTTCAAAAAATATTAACAAATTCTATACTTTTTGTGAATTAGAAATTCAGTACCACAATAAACATAAATAAATATTCGTGAGGACACTAGAACAGAAGAAATATCATTTCAATATGTCGAAATACAATCAAGAAATGAAGGCTACAATTTAAATACAATCGATCTTAGCTAGCTATCTGTTCACAATCTTCTTGCCCTTCTTTTTCGCAAATGGAGTTCTTCTGTGGAACGGACGTCCTTTAGGTAGGGTGGTCCTGCTTCTTCTTGTGGTGTATGGCACTTCATCATCATCGTCGTGTTCCATCTTCGGGTCGCCGTACTTGTCGAAGTCTTGCTCATTGGTGACTCCATCCATTCCGATGATCTTCCTTTTGCCTCTCCTCACGACAACACGATTGGGCTTTGACGGGTCGGTAATGAAGAAGCATTGGTCCACTTGGGAAGCCAGTACCCATGGCTCATTTTTCACGGTGACGTTTGCGCCCACGGTCTTGGATTTCGGCCCAGATACAGATTGATGTCGTTCCCTGATTGTTTCGGCCCTTCAATTAGCATACTCATGTGAATGTACTTCCTCTTCATGCACAACCAGGGGGGAAGGTTGTACATCCACACAAACACAGGCCAGTTGCTATGTGTGCTTCTCTAGCTGCCAAACGGATTGACTCCACCGATGCTCGTGCCCAGCACGATGTTCCTTGGATCATCCCCAAATTCTGGGTGTTCGAAGTTCAACGCTTGCCACTGGCTCGCATCCTTAGGGTGACTCAGCATCTTGTCTTTTTTATTTATCTGGATCATTTCTGTCATCTTGTCGCTTCTTCTCCTCCCTATCCGCGTGCCAATGCAGGAGCTTTGCTAGCTTAGGGTCCGCGAAATACTGCTGCAAATGAGGAGTGATCGGAAAGTACCACACCACTTTTCGAGGAGCTTTCTTCCTCTTCTTGTATCGAGTGATGCCGCACACCTGACATATGGTAGACTCCGCGTGCTTGTCCCGATAAATGATGCAATTGTTCATGCACACATGGTATTTCACGTGCGGTAAATCCAGAGGACACACGATTTTCTTCGCCTCCTCGAAACTGGCCGGGCACTTGTTCCCCTTGGGAAGACATTCATGCCAGAATGACATGTTCTTGTCGAAGCATGCGTCGGTCATTTTGTGTTTTACCTTCATCTCCAGAGCCATGAGCGTTACTTTCAGGAGGGTATCCTCGGGCCTGCATCCTTCATGCAATGGAGTAACCGCGACTATCCTAGTTGATCCAGCTTGGCTTTCTCTCGGGCAGTAGCTCTTGCATTATCCGTCTACTTGAGAAGCAGCTCTTGAATATGAGGGTCCTGCACCCAGTCCATCGATGGTCCATCATCGTCTGCTCCGGCATCTTCATCTTCCTCATCATCATGTCTGGCATCTTCTACATGATGACTGTGTACAGCATCACCGTCGTGATCATGTCCTGGAGATTCTTCATCTTCTCACCCGCCCTCGCCGTGGTGGTTGTCTTTCTGCCCTTCCTCATTTCTTGCCCGACCCCCATGGGCGACTTCATAGTCATCTTCATCACCTTGCCACCGATAGCCATCCATGAAACCACGCAAGAGCAGGTGGTCCCGCACCTGCCCGGAATCCGGGTCCGCAATAAGGCTCTTCAGCTTGCATCTTCGACACGGACATCTTATCTCCGTCTCGTTCTTTTGAAGCATCTCGGCCTTCGCGGAGCTCAAAAACCTATTCATGATGCCTCCGGTCATCATGCGGGCCATGGTCTCCTGCGGGGTATAGCAAAACGATATTTTAGAACCAAGAAAGATTTGTCATGACTTTCCCTAAAAAATAGGACCAAAAAGAATGCATAGTGCCAAAATTCTCGCCGAAACGGAAATGAATCAACATTCCGGCAAAATATTGGCAACTATCACATTTCAAATACCGGTACCTGCAAACACAAACATATGTGCAACACCATAAACTTATGCAACACCGCAAACATACATAGATCTAGCTAGGCCATAAAAAGTGCATGTGCACGTTGTTGGAGGGAGAAAAAAGTAGATCTACAACATAAAGAAAGCTTTCCCCTTACTTGCCAATCAAAAAAAGGGAATTTAACCACTCAATTTGGATGAATCTATGGTGCAAATGAGGTGAGGAGGACGAGGCAACCAAGACAAGCTTGGAGGAGGAGGTGGAGAGAATGAAGTGGGGAAAGTGAGTGTGTAGGTGGCTGTCCAAAATATCTAGCTGGTCCCAGGTTAGTAATGGCGCACCACCTACATATGCGCCATTAGTAACCTTGGTTACTAATGGCGAACCAGCTGGTGGTGCCCCATTAGTAGTTTTGCAAAAAAAAACAAAATGATAGTAGTGGCACACGTGGTGAGTGGTGCGCCATTACTAGCTAAACTAGTAATGGCGCACTGTTCCCTGGTGCGCCATCAATATTTTTGGAAAAAAATATGTTAGTAGTGGCGCACCATGGGTGTGGTGCGCCATTAGTGTCTATCACACTAATGGCGCACCCACACATGGTGCGCCACTGATATATAGTAGTGGCGCACCACCTGTCTGGTGCGCCATTAGTGTCCATATCATCTATAGCCCTTTTTCTAATAGTGGGTGAGGCTATTATTTACTACGTACTTGTACTGTAGCAGTACTAGTACTACTTTCTCAACTAGTAGTGCGATGTACTATACTTCTAGTATAGTGCACCAGTCTTGAACTCTTTAATCTTAGGGCCAAGGAGCTACAGTTGGAAGTGGAGGGTAGTATTGTTCTCTAGAACCTTCGCTGTACTATCAATGCAGGGAAAGTACACGTGCGTAGTGGGTACTCTTGGTGCTCTATTCAAGCGCGTAGCTGGCCTACTTAGCCGCTCCTCTCACGCACACACTAGCAGCCTGTTTATCAGCGACGGTTATTGCGGGGACAGAACATTTGAGTTATTTGATACAGCAAGACTAGGCTTTTCGCTTCCATTTGTGGAGGTGTAATGGATGCCGTTGAAGTTTGTTAGTAGTTCCTTCTTTATGAATGAGAACAGGCAAATCTTTTGCCTCCGTTGCAAAACAAAAAAATCACATCAAGAGGAATTTATTTTATAGAGCTGATAACAGAGTGAAGTCCATGCATGCAATGCCACAAGCTACAGAGTAGTAGAGTACTAGCACTTTACATACAGAGTCATATTGCATAGTTCCCAATGTCGCGCCAGGCTTTTCCGAATCCTCATGCTTAATTGTGAGGCGCTAGTTTAAATATGCTAGTACTGGCTAATGAGGAAGCTGCAAGTGAGGTGCAGCTAGGGTGAGCACGCGAACCACGAGATGATGGGAAGGAAAACCCGTTCACGTGGCTAGGCTATTATGTGCACCAAGATTGTGGTGCGACACGTCTGTTCGACTTCAAAACTCAAACTACCTCGCTTTGTGGAGTAATATTTAAAAAAAGTCCACCGTCCATTCGGCCGGGATCGAACCCACAAAACGGGGTATAAACTCCCGCAACCACTACTAGTACTCATTGGAGTACAACGCAACCTAGAATCGCCTTTTGTCGCTAGTCGTACATTGTTCCTTACAAGAAACCACAAATAATGCCAAGAAACCACTAATAATGCCAAGAAACCACTAATAATGCCAAGAAACTACTACCACTTGCATACATGGCAGACTTAAGATAAGACTACCTTATCAACCATTGTACATGCCCTTACCTACCATCCCTACCAAGAAACGACTACTCTATAAAGTGCCGTTATAGGCATGTTTCAATCCATGTCGCCCCTTAAGTCAATGCCTTCTATTTGACTGGCAAGTTAGGCATTATGACTTGTGGGACCTACATGATAGTCTGAACAAAAATCTCCGATTGACCTCCTACCTCCCGCCCCTCCACCTAGTCATCCTCGGCCATGGGACACAGCTATCGCCGCCGGCAGAAGGTGAGTTCAAAACCGTCGGTGGTGCGGAGCCCATCTTGCGGCAGCTTGGATGCCAGCTTCGTCCGGCGCTCGCGGCCACTAGCTCGTCAAGATAGCTCCGTCCATCTGCTTGTCTGCAAGGTTTGCTAGCTAAAATTGGCATGGCGGCATGGTGGCTTGCTCGCACGTGTAGCGCTAAGGCCAGCCATCTGGCTCAAGCGAAGGCCAGCACGGTGGCTTGCTCACGCGTGAGTCACGCTCGAGCCAGCTTGCCAACCTGTGCGGAGGCCAGCGCGGCGTCTGGCCCATCCGGTGTAGCTGTGGCAAATTCGCTCATCACCGGTGCCACCCACAAACATGCATCAGTACTGTTTGAAGTAATGTTTAGGAAAAATAATGATTTGAGGGGGAATATAACATAATAGAATGTTAGATGTGGGTCCCTCGTGTCAACATTCAAACAAAATGTGTTGGTTGAAGTTGCCTCGTCAGCACGGACGTGTGGGCCAACCCTTTCATAAACAGGTTTAAACGAACCTAATCGGCACTAGGTTGTAGTTTTTGGCACGGATTAAGAAATTTTGGGTATGTTTTTGCTATTTTTTGTACAATAGTTTCTTCCTAGGGTTGGTTGAAAGTGGTATTTTTTTAAGTACTCTACATATTGTAAGTAGGAGTGAAAGTTAAGCTTTGGAAGCCAACAAGCAAGGCTTGTTACATAGTGCCTATGTGTACGTGATTGAAAGTAAATATCACCCATGAGTGACTAATATCTTGATGGAAAACTCAAAACTATGGAAATACTAGCATTTTTTTGCATGGTTGGAAATACTAGCAATGTTCACGTGCATTGCAATGGGTCATAATTAGAATAATACTTATGCAAAAACTTGATACAAAACACTCTAATTTTGATATACATATATCACTAGAGATATATTATGTTTCAATTAGAAAATATTCCTTGGGCTATTTTGGTGAGGTGAGGGAGGGGTGTGGTTTCTTCTAAGATACTAATTATGGGTTTTTTTGAAAATTTGTAGAGAAGTGGGATGTTGGTGAGAAAAGGCAACAACTTACCTCACAGTCGTTAGATGTAGATCTAATCGTCAGAAATGATGGATGGCCTACACACCATCATCACCAACTTAGTCTTCTATAGGAGTTGTAGCAAGATGTACGTGCATTGCATGGAACATCAAGATTCATTTTTTTTATAAAACACTTGTTGTGATTTATCCATGCGGGAGTAATCCCATGTGTAAAATCTAATGATATCTCGAGAAAGAGGAGATAAGGTGAAGAGGAGTGGGGCGTGGTGGTGATTGGTGGTCGGACTTAGCAGCGGCCACCAAGCTAGTTTGTTCCGGAGGCTTCCTTTTCAAATTGCTCAACAATGAGGCTGTTGCAGATAAGGATGAACGAAGGAAGGCCTTGTCTGCAAATGTGGAGAGAGGCGCGGGTATCTTTTAGTTTAATTTCCATCCATCAGATATAGATCAGATGGTCTATTGCAAGATGGCACGCACACCATCATCACCAACTTGTTATTTTTATAAGAGAAGAAATATAAGTATGGAGATACAAACATATTATCGATACTTGTTTCCGTAAACTAGGATCTACTTTCTATTCAACGGCTCAGCATGTGGGGCCTTAGCACAATGACTTCTGGACTGTGTAAAACAATGGTTTTCCCGTCGCATAAGGGGGGTGACGGCGGCGCGCTTTCAGCTTGCTCTAGTCCTAGTAGTCATACTAGATGGTCTACATACGTGTAGATTTATTCTTTTTCACATGTCGTGTTCGCCGTACTACCACGACTGTTGATGAATAGATGGTAAGTTATTGATGGGGAGACCCGTGTTGAGCGTGTTTGTGACACACACACACACACACACAGAGAGAGAGAGAGAGAGAGCGTGTGTGATATGTCTAGAGACTGAGGCAATGGTAAGAGATTCTTTGTGTCTACATGTGTGGAGGATAGAGAGAGACATGTACATGTGGTTTTGTGTTGTGTAACATGGAGACACATAGACATAATTAGAGAGTGAGTGTGTGAGATACATATGCGGACATGGGGAGAGATATCTGAGTTACAGACATGGAGAATTTTTGTGTGCATATGAGCTAGAGAGGGGGGGTATGTACATAACTAGAGCTGGAGAGAATTGCAAGGGTTTGTGTCTTAAAAGAAGGATCCAGATAGATAGGTGTTTGTGCGTGTCTGTGTGTTTGTGCATGCGTTTGTGTGTGAGAGGGAGTGTGTGTATGTGGAGTAGAGAGACCACTAATGATGTAAACCTAGTATAAGGGAAGGGGAATGGTGTGACATGTGTGTCAAAAGAGACAAAGGCATGGGTAGTAGCGGGATAGCATGGGTGCGGGCGGGGAGCAGACTATTTGGAAGAGACATCGAGAGTGTGCGGGAGAGGGGTGTGAGAGCGAGAGAGATAGAGAGAGAGAGAGAGAGAGAGAGAGAGAGAGAGAGCTAGCGACGGATAGAGAGAGAGCTAGTGACATAGAGAGAGAGAGGAAAAGAGGGGAGAGAGAGGGATCGTTTGTGTCCATAAGTGGCGTATAGATAAGGATACAATGTTGATGTTGTTCGAAATTGGCATATCTACAGAGACGCAAGGGAAGCGAGTCATCGTGTGTGTGATAGGGACTTCATGAGAGAGCTAGAGTAGATAGTGTAGAGAACAATGTGCGAGATGGAGAACAATGATACATTAGGGATCTATGGAAAGAGTCATGGCAAATATGTATACAGGGAAGGAGCTGGGGCGGGTCCGCATGTGGGAGAGATAGAAAGAGGAGAGTGGTGCAGTGGGGTGGTGTGTGAGGTGAGTGTGCGAGAACCATAGAACTAGGGAGATAGACGTTTGGGGGTGACATTTTGTGTGTATGGGAAAGATACACTCCACATAGTGCGTGTGCTTGTGAAAAATAGATGCCGGGAGACCTAGAGAGTGGGGGGAGATATGTGTGCACGCCCGAGAGACAAAGTGATAAGAGACCTATATTGGGTTCCAGACGGACTTTAGAAGAGATGGGGGTGTTAATGTGCTCGTTTGTTCGTGTCTGGGGGAGAGAACGACGTGTGTGGGGGGCAGTGACAGAGGGGGTGGGTGGGGGTTGCCTTTTGATAATGAGTGAGGTGTCTATATTTGAGTACTTTAGTGTAATTGAGATATATATGGTCAATAGTGTGTGCACTCATGGTTGATCAATTTGTTTCACAGCTTGGACTATGAGATAACGATACCTTTGAACATGCATGATATACCTTGATGTAACAGAACTACAAACCTAAGATTGGAATTTTGGAATTCGACTCCATCATTAGCTTTTGTAATTCATTTAAACGGAGGTACATTTTATAAGCCATGATTTCGTGATTTCAAATTCATATATCAAACCTAGAGATATACACAAACGGGCATGTTAAAACTTTATAATCATCCACTTCATTCATACACATACACATTTTTGCTTTTGTCATCATATCTAGGATAAACACATTTGGAATTTCATTTGAATTGGACCGTATGATGGTATTTGCTTGTACTAGCTCAATGATGCATATTTGAATTGAATGGAGAATCTAACTTTCGAGTTGGAGACATTGATTTTTAAAGCTTGACTTTTTTTGCGTGCAAAACAACTAAATTCACGGCCATGATATCATACTCGGCCGTACAAGAGCAGAACATTTATAATTTCAGGCACCAAAAGCTTTCAAACTCCCCGCTCGCATCTAAATATCTCGCGCCTAAAAGTTTAGCCCTGTGATCTTCCTATTTTACCCATGCCACATGAATGGAAAAGGGATGCTTTGGTAACTCCATTGTTTTCCCCTCTTTAGCCGCAACATTCTTCCCTAGAGCCACTCCCCTTCCCCACCACGGCAAGCCGCCGAATCTAGTCCTCCACCGTAGCGGTGGACCTCACACCCCGCCGAATCGACCTTCCGCACCTTGGAACCCCCAACTGCCAACTCACCACTTCACCGGAGCCGCATCAGCAACTGGCTTGTCCACCGCTCCAGATCTCCTTGAGCGGCAACATGGTCCACTGCACCGGATCTGCTTAACCGGCACCCTCGTCCACCATAGTGTAGGCCCTTCACTGACTCCCTCGTCCACCTCATCGCTGGCCCTTCATATAATCCCTCGTTCGCCGCAATAGATCCGCCTCACTGAAAGCACTGTACACCGCCCCCGCTGAAGCCTTCGTCCACTGCACCGGACACGCTCCACGGACACCGTATTCAACTCCATCGGCCCTGCTTTATTGACGCCGCAACATCATAGGGTTATTTCGATTTGTACTCCTTCGGTTTTTCTCTTCTTTATCGTGTAACTTTTCACTTACCACAGATGTGCTTTCTTGTATGTCGACAGGCGCCGCAACCGAAGCACCGGAGCCGCTTCAGCGATGGCGACATCCGGCCCAAATTCAACGGCGATAGCACCATCGACGATCCTTAGCTATCAAGTATGACAACAGTACCCATACGCCGCCGAGAATCTGGTACTATTATCCAACGGCCAGCGCCTACGTTCACTTTCTTTGCATAAGCACCGCACCTTTGAATTTGTTTAGGGCATCATTAAATTTTCCATGATAGCCGTTATTCTGCTTGCACCTGTAGGGCCATACTTCTAATAGTGAACATGTTACATGTGCTAAATTACATACGAGTGCACATATAGTTAATATGCTTTAGTTTTGTCCTAAGTATTACTGTACTTCGTAGATATCACTGCCTACTATTTTACTTCTTGCATGCTATATTTATGATAATGGTATTGTTCTGATGCCAATTGTTGGTTACATTAGACTACTTCGTGTTCTCTATGCTTAATTACACATCAGCAAACTAGCATGTGGTTCCGCTACTTTTTGTTCATTTTACCCTACATTTTGTGATGCTAGCTATTAGATCACTGCTCCGAGCCTTGGTTCATTACTTTTTTGTGTGTTCTTGATCTTCCCAAGTTGCATGACTAATTTGATGCTTCTATTAATTATGGAGCTGCCAACCCCATCAAGCAAAATATTTGTTCTTTTGGGGCTGGCACCTCGAACACGCATAAAAATAGAGTGAAGTAGGTATATTGTCTTGTAAGCACACACCCTTCTTTCATTAGTTTAGATGAACCATTGATGATGAATTCGAACCAGTGCATGCAATTAAAATTAATTTTACCTAAGTAGAGGGTGTGCAGAATAGACTACAACAACTAGATTTGCATCCACAGGATGCTGCCGATATCTTCAGAGAACATAGCAACAGCAGTGAGGCTTCACAGCAACATATGGTAAGCCAGTGTGTTTTAGTACATGTGAAATGTAATGCATGTGGGCTGCTTTCTTGTCTTCGACCCTCAACCTCTATCCTACAAAATTACAAATAGTTTAGTTGTCTGCTTTGCTATATTGCTTGATTCGAATGCTTTTTTATTACTTGTTAGGCTATACCTAAGTTGGCCAATATGTCAGTAGTGCCTACTATACTATCGTAAAGAAATTCATGCCTAGTTCATTTGAGTCCTTCACTTTTCCTCTGAACTTCGTCACAAGACTGTCTTCGTAGTTTATATGAGGCCACACTGTTAAGTGCTTTCTCAAATTTTTTGAACTGCTTAGATGGCTTCACAACTTAAATATAGTTGTGGTACACTCCCTTTCAACTACGGATGTCAACTAGGTCCCGTTTAGTCCCGATTAAAGTCCACTAGTGGTATGATAGTTCAAAAGAGTTTTTGTTTTTTGAGGAAAATGAACTAGGGAGCTAGCAAAAACTAACTAGATGGGACTGGCGAATGTCGTTTATTTGCCACTTACATCCCTAGTTTCATCTTACCATTTTAATTTCTTTTCGGCTGATGCTGCTTCGAACCATTTAAATATAGCTTGCCAAGCTCGGCAATAATTCGTATGTTGTTTACCATGTAAGCTTACTGCCTGGATCATGTGATAACTATCCTTTACTTATGTCCAGCAGAAACCGTTCAGGATGCCGTTCACACTAGGACACAATGTACAACCCCAAAATCTATTTGTGGAAGCAGTGCGCCATCCATGTTACTTGATGGTAGCAGTTTAGAGGCAACACCGCCGGAGAGCAGTCTGAGCATAAATATTATGGTTCTTGAGGCTCTACTAGAGGTAGAAAGAGATGGCGTGATTGCCATGAATGAGGTAATCTTGATCTTGAGGCTGGAAATTACGCAATTAGCTGCACACATTATGCAAGCAACCCAACAATTGGAGGAAGTAAGAATGTTGAATTTGAAGACGGAGGAGGTCCTGCTGTTTCTGCTATATGAAGCCCAGGGTAATCCCAGTTCTTCTTTAGATACTAGTTGAAATTGTCAACAGATTATTTTACTTGCATGTTGTGTCATGTCTCTGAATGGATTATGCTATAAGACCCCCTATGTTGTCCATGTGTTGTAATGATCCGAATTTTTTAGGCGAGGTAATCGTCAGTACTTGTATGATTGACATAAGGTGAACTGTTTTTTGTGTGAGCATATTTTATTTGATGAAATAACTGTTTGACTCAAAGTGTATCCAACCTACTGAATTCGAAGATCACGGTATTTCTAAATCATAATCATATATAAAGGTGGAACAAATATTTGTTGTGGTTTTGAAGAAATAAATAACGAAACGTAGAATTATCTATGGATATTCATAATCGAATGCAAATTGGATTTGAATTAAGTTGCCAGGGCCCAAGGCAAATGTGAATGCCAATTCTCCCATGTTTTGGATGAAGGGGCTAAACACCCGCTATCATTTGTGGCCTGCGTGAAGAAAGTGTTTGCTAGATGGAAATTATTGTCTACCCCTGACACTTTGACATCCTTATCGACAGGATTTACACTGTTGTTAATAGGGGTAGACTAGTTACTTCAATCAGACGTCACACGACCGCCTCTGAGTGTCACATCCCTAGCTAGTCACTGCTTGTCCTTGCATCAATCATCTTGCATCATGTTTAAATTCATGAAAGTTGAATTGGGGAAAGTGGAAAGCCTTAGAAATCTTTTCTAAAAATGATCAACATGAAAGATTGAATCAAATAAACCCAAGAAAATGTTCCTGTTAAGCTATTAAAATATTGGCAAGAGGTAAAATTCAAATCAATATTTTTGGAGTCATAGAAATATTTATTTTGGGCATTTGAGTTAATCCAATAATTATTTGCATTGGATTTATATATGTGATATATTAACTATATGTACAATAATTCTAATAATTGTTGAGGGGCTTTGGAATAATCCATTTAGTCAGTGGAAAAATTGTCAGAAGCAGAAAAATTAGTTTGGTTCAAAAACCAAATTAAACATATGTCAGAAATAGAAAACAGAAATAATAATGAAGGAAAGAGAGAGAAAGTTTTTACCTAGGCTTCTTACCTACAGCAGAGCCGGCCCAGCTCCTGTTCTGGCCCAGCCCACCAGGGGCACCCTGGTCTTCTTCCTCCTTTGACAAAAGGACAGCTCGTGCGTGGCCGCCGCGCGCGAGCACACGCCCCGCCACCTCCTGCTTGCCGCCAAGCTTCTGGACGCCCTGGACGCCGACACGCACCCCCTGGAACCCTCTCACTCTCTACCGACCTCTTCCCCCTCCTCTTCTCTCTCTCCCTCTCACGCCCGAGCACAGCCGCAGTCGCGCAGCCATAGCACCGCAGCCACCGTGCTTCCCTCGCCTCCCCGTGCTGTCCATTACATCCGCCGTGACTCCCTCGACCTCCTCGACGAACCGCACGCTGCCGGACGACCCACAGCGTCGTCATCTTCGACATCTCCATCACCGGCTTCCGTAGATCTCCCTCGCCTCTCCGCTCTCTCCGATGCTTCCCCGAGCTCGTCGACCCACTCAGCGTGCTCACTGTGAGCTCTTGCCCCGGACACCCCTCCTCTTTGCCTCGCTTGCACGCCGTAGCAACCGTGTCGCCTGCAACCGAACGCGCTGCCACCCGAGCTCGTCGCCGACGAGGCTCCCGTGACCATTTGGTCCCGCTCATATGTCCGTTGGCCTCGTACGCACGTGAAGAGCCCGTAGGTACTAACTGCTAGCTTCTCCGCGCGCGGCATCGTCGGTTTCGTCGACGTCCGAGCTCCAGTTGCCGCCCAGCTCGCTGTCGTCGCTGCCACAGGCCACCCCAGCTTGCCGCACGTGCTCCACCAGATGCGCCTCCCTGCGCCGCGCCCGTAGAGCCCAGCCACGTGATTTCCCGTCGCCAGAGATGACCGGACAAGGAGCGCCGCCGTGTTCTGCTTAGCGCCGCCGGCTAAACGCCGGCTAGGTGACGTGGCAGGTCAGTTTAGCTACTAACCCCGTGGTTAGTTTAACCTGGGTGCCACTCACGGATGGGCCCCACGCGCTAATTAACCCTGGGATTTATTCCCTGTTTAACTTAGAATAACCCACCGGGCCCACACGTCAGGTTGACTTTGCTGACGTGGCTGTTAACCGGACCCACCTGTCATTGACCCTAGGATGCATTGGGTCACTGACAAGTGGACCCCACTAGTCAAGTTTGACCTAGTAGACGCCTGTTGACTGCTGACGTCACCCTGACATAGTGCTGAGGCAATAATGTAATTTCTGGATTAAAAACAATTCTGGAAATTCTTGAAATTGCTTTAAACTTCAAAAATTCATAGTAATTCAACCATAATTCAGATGAACATAATTTATATATGAAAAATTATCACAAAAAAGCAATATGTCCATCTCTACTATTTTCATGCATGACAGACCAACTTAAAACTACTGTATAAGTGAAAACATGATAATTGCATTTTAAGTGCTTAATGTGGAGCTTGCATTTTAAGTCCTCTAATTTGTTGCTAGATGCATTAGCACAAATCATAACATCATTGCCATGTCACATTCATGCATCATATTGTGCATTTCATTGATTGTGTTCTTCCTTGTTTGCCGGTAATTGTTCCCTCTCGATAGACGTGTTCCGGCGATGAGATCGATGACACTGATGAAGAACTATACTATCTTCAGAAGTGCCAGGCAAGCAAACCCCCTTGTTCATTCCGATACAATCCCACTCTCTCTCGCTCCTGCTCTCTTTTACTGCATTAGGACAACAACGATTCAACTGTTACATGCTACGTTAGTTGAACCCCTTTCCTCTGCATGACCTGTCGTTGCCACAGTAAATAGATGAAACCCACTAGCATGAGTAGGAATTGTTTGAGCCCTGATGTGCATACTCATTCATGATTGTTTGTCATGCCTCCTATTGCTTAGAGTTGTGTCAGGTGATTCATCAGGGATGAATTGGAAAGTTGTGAACATGTCCTACTGTGTGTGAGCTAAGTGTATTGAACACGATTTGGTAAAGGCATCGATGAGAGGCCATGTAGGAGTACATGGTGAGTTGTTTCATTGGAACCGTCCTTAAGCACCAAGATTTGTATGTGTGATTTAAGAACCTGCTACTACCATGAATTGGGATCCTTAATTGACCCTCTCGGCTTCTTTACCACCCTAGTCCTCTGTCCAAGAGTTGCAACTAGTTTCTGGTGTTTATACGATATGTGTTGGCGGCCGTGCGTAGCGCTGACTCTAGGGGTGGGCTATGATGCAGTAGATATACCATGGCCGGGTATGCTGGGCGCCTGTTTGGTGTCTCGGAACCATATACACATCGTTCGGGGCCGTATGTGGAAACCTCGGCCGGACTCCCCACGGATGGAACCTGAATAGGCGATAAACCTGGACTAGAGACATGAGTGTTTAGGTAGGCCGTGGCCGACACCCTCGTTGGGCTTCCGCTTGAAGGTTGCCAAGTACATGTCGTGTAAACGGCGGTAAGTGGTGAGAGCGTGTATGAAGAAGTACACACCTGCAGGGTTAACATCATCTATTCGAATAGCCGCGTCCGCAGTAAAGGACTACTTGGTTGCCTGTACAGTTCATAGACAAGTGAAAGCGGATACTTTAAAATGCGCAAGATAAGCGTGAGTGCTATCGATGGCATTCTCGTAGGGAGACGAGAGCGGATCCATAGTGGTGTATCGATACGGTCAATATGTGGACTCGCGTGCGCCACTTCAAAAGAGTTGCTTGCAGTCGTAGTTCAGGTTAGCCACTGAGTCAAAGCTGGCTTGCTGCAATTAAACTCCACTACCCCCTTTGTTGATACCGATGCATATGTAGTTAGTTATGATGTAAGTCTTGTTGGGTACATTTGTACTCACGTTTGCCTATTTTATGTTTTGCAGAGAGACTTCAGTCTCGCTAGTAGTTCCGTGTGGACTTTGACGTTTAGCTTGATACCTCAGCTACGATCTTGTGCCCTCGGCAGGATCTGGTACATAGTCAGGCTTCTCAGCCTTCTTCATTTGTAGATGTCTATACTCAGACAAGTTAAGCTTCCGCATGTGCTTGTGGCTTGTACGCTCTGTATGTTAGGTCATGAGACCCATGTTTGTAATACTTGGTTCTCGGAGCCTAATGAATAAATACTTGAGTCATAGAGTTATGTTGTGATGCCATGTTGTATTTACACATATCGAGCACATTGTGTGTATGATTGAAATGCTTGGTATGTGTGGGATCAGACAACCTAGTTGTTTATCCTTGGTAGCCTCTCTTATGGGGAAATTTAGTCTTGTGCTTCCATGAGCCATAGTAGTCCGCTACAGCTCGGTTCACAGGAGTCCTGCTAGTCGAGCACTACTGCTCCGGAACACTTCACTGGCCGGCATGTGATTCACTTTGTCCCTGTGTCTGTCCCTTCGGTGAAATGTCACGCGATGACATCCGGAGTCCTGCCTAGCCTGTTATAGCCCGGGTTCCCAGAGTCCTGATAGCTTAGTGCTACTGCCCGGATTCGCACGCTGTTGACCAACATCCTCGATGTTGATTCATGTATGGCTGTCCCCGTAAGTTAATGCCACTTTGGGTTCACAACTAGTCATGTCAGCCCGGGTTCTCTATCATATGGATGCTAGTGACACTATCATATATGTGAGCCAAAAGGCGCAAACGGTCCCGGGCCATGGTAAGGCGACACCCGTGGGAATACGATGCGTGAGGCCGCAAAGTGATATGAGGTGTTACAGGCTAGATCTGTGCGACTTAGGATCAGGGTCCTGACAGCTTTGGTATCAGAGCCTGGCTGCCTGTAGGATTACCAAGCCAAACTGGACGAAATTGTGTCTAGAAATGCTTTAGTTATGTAAGGGAATTGTTTGTGGAAGGGAACGTAAGGCTCTTTTTACTCCTTTACCTTATGCCCTTCTGATCCGAGTCACCCTCATCTTTTCTACGGGGATTAAGAACTAGGCTTCTCATCTTTCTATCAGGATCATGTGTTACTAATCTATAGACTTATAAGATTGATGGTTTTAAGCCCCAGTTCAGTTCCTACTACTTTTGTGTGTTGATAGTTGATCTTAGAACCTTAATATTGTGATGTTGAATGGTTATGCCACAATTTTGCAGGATGTCTCAAATCTTTTGAGCATTTACAACCGTTATGCTGCCCGAGTCATCCCAGCTCTCTAAATAGTCTGATGCAATTGCAAATCCCTTCCTCCTGTTCTTGATGTCCATTTGGGCCAGATTAATCACACTAATAGGTGAGTTGAGGTACTCTGTTGCCTCGGCATATATGTTGGATCTATTATTATGACCCTAGGTGTTTTAGGGAGTCACCTAGTAATCTAGCCATGTTTTGTGTTTCCGGTGTGATGATTCTGGCCACCATTCTCGATAGCATCCCATGATGCCATTTAGTAGTAGGTATTCTACTGCTGGGTTTATGAACCCGAGAATTACTCTACTTACTTCATGTTGATAGTGTTTGCTAGTTCCTTTAGGATATTAGTCATCTTTGCGATGGTGCTCGAGGTCCGTGGTATTTTTTGTTCCAAATACCATGAAATGCTTATGGCAAAATGTCTTTGAACTAAAAGATCACAACAAGAGTGCTCTCGATGAGTTCCTCGTTTTATATTGTTAATCTATCAGTTCTACTTTTTTGCATGGGTTATTCAGAAGAAATGTTGAGCTTTGCTTGACATACTAATCTATGCACCCACAACTCAGAAAATCATATGTTTCTGTGAGTTGTCCCTCTTTAGTTGTTTTCTGACATTCGTCCATCAATTGATAGTCAAGAGTATGTGTGCATTCGTTCATCGAAACCAATTACTCTTGTGGTCCGTCAAGCCATTCTATTTGAGAATGACTAGGAGAAACAAACTTCAGTACCTCATCCATATCCAAGGTTGGGTCAAAATAGTTGTGTATCGTAGATCAAAATACCAATCCAGCTTCTGATTCTGTTCTACCCTGAAGTATTGCCCTCTTTATATCAAGAATGTCATGGGAATTGCACCACCTCCTATGAACTCTTCATTCAGTGATACTTCTTGCCATCACCGTTCATTCCGCGGTCTCCGTGTTATTGTAACAGGAATGCCGACAAGTGAACCGTGATGTGTGAAATCAATACTTCCAGCAACCTTGTTGCTTGAGAGTTAATGGGCGATAATTTCATTTTTAGTGTGCTGGTTACTGAATTATCATTCTAAGAGTGATCGTGCTTCCTAGTCCATATTTCCTGGTGCACTCTCCGATTAATGAGTTTGGATTATGTTAATTCCTCGCTCTTTTTGTCATATCGTCTTGCCTGAAGAGCAAGATTATTCTTGAGCTTAATAACATATGGTGGTTCGTGATTTTCAAATTATGTTCTCGGAAGTATCACCAGGTTGTTCCCCGACTGTTATGTTGAGCTCGTGATCAAGTTGGTTTTCTTATAAATCACCCCTTCTCCAAGAATCTGTGTTGGATATCCCTGAGCTAGTTGGTTGAGCTAGACAACAACTTGGAGAGTTGGAAGGTAAAAGCTTTGCTTAACTTAGTTCATCTCTAAGGGATATCTTCTGTGTGTGTGTTGAAGAAAGATGATATCTTCATTGATTGGTTCTCCTGATCAGTTGTTGAACCTATAGTCTTCCCCAAACCTTGATTTGAGTGTGGGCCATTGTCAAATAAAGTAAGAACCAACGATATTCGTAATGTTGTCTTACTCGTGGTTGATTCCTCGAGCATACACCATTACATCTTTTGGTCTGACTAATGCTATCATCTTGTTTACATAATCATGTAACCCCATCTTATGGAAATCTTGATAAATTGTTGTTGAGCCCATCAACAACATCCTTATCTTGTCCATGATTCATGTTGAACAATTAAGTTAGTATGGGAAACTGTTGTAAGCATTTCTTCATGCTAGCTCATGGAGCATATGTTCGGATGAAAGAAGTGACTTCCTGTAATTCACGTGTATTTGATGCAAGTTGCCGCCGTGAATTTGAGAAAGTCAATGTTGCTTCCTTTGGAATCATCCCAAATCAGTCATGCCTATGTGTGAAGTATTCTGTGGTGTGGAGACTTGCAACCTTCATTATATATGTATCCCTAGCACACCAAACAACTGATTGATTTGTTTAAGGAGAAGAAGCTCCTTCTTAAGAGCATGCCTTATGCAAGGACTTCGTTATCCGCGAGGATGGTTCCCAACCAGAACTCGGTAGTGTTTTATTATAAGACTACCGCGTGGTCATGCTTGTCTAGGACAGTGTGTTCACAGGTGTATAGCAGAACCGGCTCATGTTTTGGAGCTTGCTATCGTAGTCCATCTCCCGAGAGTCTCGCAACGTCATCTCATCGATTTGTGTTGCAAACTTTCATTTCTCTTTCTAGACCAATTAGTCTAGACTATCCTGACACCAACCAGATCTGAATCTCAGGCAGGTGTGATGGTTGGAATGTTTCCCAAGAACTATAATATTGGTCGCTCTGTAACCCGGTAAAGTGGATGTCTTGGACAACACACCCAGCCTAAAGACCCATTATTGTAGTATCTTGATTGAGAAAATTGGCCACCTTTCCATAAGGATTCCGTAGGATTTACTTCCATAGTTATTCCTTATGGATTCTTGCGCTCCTGAAGTCTGACCTTCTACCTGATGTTCTAGATACCAAGCCATATAAATAAATGGGTTACTCTAGCACATCAAGGAGAACATTAGAAGCAGAGTGCTAAATGTCTCTTGGTCAATCATCCAGATTTTGATCCCTTGGCCTCGCTAAGGTGAAATATGAGAAAGTGTTATCTTTCTTTGCATCTGCATCCTCCACCATTATTCATCATGGTAGTATGTCGTGTTGCCAGTATCCTTGACACAGATATTGGTAAAACTTGTTGAATATGGAAATGCCCAAGTTCTTAACAGCACACGCAATCACTAGGATTTATTGTCAGCATTAATTGGGATCCGCCCTCAGCTTCCTCGGTTATGCTATAACCTTTCCAATAGTGGAATCTCTCTCTACTGCTGGGTTTCTCCCCAGTTACTAGAATCATTCCCAGCATTTGCATTTTGTTCCCAGCCTGCACCGCCATTGTGTCATCCTACTATGGACTACCTTCTCAATAATTACTGATCAGGATCATCTTAAAAGTAGTCCTACCAAGGGTCCCATCCACTTCCGATGATAAGCAAAAATAATACTTTGCGTTGTCTTCAACAAGGTAGTCCACATCATCCATTCTAGTCCGGGTATGCCATCCCTTCGTACTCCGCCAAACGATTGTTGTGATTTGCCTTAGGCTGGTATAAAGAGTTTCAATAATCTCTGAGTCAAAAGTAATTCTTTTTTCCACTTAAGGGAATAATCCTACAGGTCACCTCCTCTAAGGTCCCCGTTATGGGATCATGGAAATTGTTTCCTCGCTACTTGAAACCCTCGTCAAATTGTTTCTTCCCTCCCTCCTGATGCATGTTTTGCCCCTCAGCTATAGAGATGTTTCTACGTCTCACTCGATGAGTTGATCCTGAGTTGCTCGGTCTTCGATAAGATCGATCCTTCTAGAGTTTTCTCTTTCCTCTCATTGTCATGTTAGTTGGAGTTCTCGGGGCAAGACATCGAGACAATGATGGTGATCGAATGAACGTTTTTATTAAGTGCCACCTGGATCATGAAGATTGTGTTAGTTTGCGTTTCCCTTCCATCTTACCCTACGCTTGAATCTCGGGAGGAGATTCCTGTTTAGTGGGGGTGAGTTGTCACATCCCTAGCTAGTCACTGCTTGTCCATGCATCAATCATCTTGCATCATGATTAAATTCATGAAAGTTGAATTGGGGAAAGTGGAAAGCCTGAGAAATCATTTCTAAAAATGATCAACATTAAAAATTGCTTCAAATAAACCCAAGAAAATGTTCCTGTTAAGCTGTAAAAATATTGGCAAGAGGTAAAATTCAAACCAATATTTTTGGAGTCATAGAAATATTTATTTTGGTCTTTTGTGTTAATCCAATAATTATTTGCATTAGATATATATATGTGATATATTAACTATATGTCCAATAATTCTGATAATTGTTGAGGAGCTTTGGAATAATCCATTTAGTCCCTGCAAAAATTGTCAGAAGCAGACAAATTAGTTTGGTTCAAAAACCAAATTAAAACAAATGTTAGAAATAGAAAATAGAAACTATAATGAAGGAAAGAGAGAGACAATTTTTACCTAGGCTTCTTACCTGCAGCAGAGCCGGCCCAGCTCCTGTTCTGGCCCAACCCTCCAGGGGCTCCCCAGTCTTCTTCCTCCTTTGACAGAAGGACAGCGCGCGCGTGGCCGCCGTGCGCGAGAACACGCCCCACCACCTCCTGCTTGCCGCCGAGCTTTTGCACGCCCTGAACGCCAACACGCCCCCACTGGAACCATCTCACTCTCCCCTGACCTCTTCCCCCTCCTCTTTTCTCTCTCCCTCTCACGCCCGAGCGCAGTCGCAGCCGCGCCGCCGTAACGCCGCAGCCACCATGCTCCCCTCGCCTCCCCGTGCTGTCCATTACCTCCGCCATGACTCCCTCGACCTCCTTGACGTACCGCACGCTGTCGGACGCCCCACAGCGTAGTCATCTTCGACATCTCCATCACTGGCCGCCGGAGATCTCCCTCGCCGCTCCGCTCGCTCCGGTGCTTCCTCGAGCTCGTCGACCCACTCAGCGTGCTCACTGTGAGCTCCTACCCCAAACACCCCTACTCTTTGCCTCGCTTGCACGCGGTAGCAACCGTGTCACCTGTGCCCGAATGCGCCGCCGCCCCAGCTCGTCGTCGACGAGGCTCCGATGACCATTTGGTCCCGCTCGTATGTCTGTTGGCCTCGTATGCATGTGAAGAGCCTGTAGGTACTAACTGCTAGCTTCTCCGCGCGCTGCATCGTCGGTTTCGTCGACGTCCGAGCTCCGGTCGCCGCCCAGCTCACTGTCGTCGCAGCCACCGGCCACCCCAGCTCGCTCCGTGTGCTCCACCAGATGTGCCTCACCGCGCCGCGCCTGTAGAGCCCAGCCATGCGACCTCCCATCACCGAAGATGGCCGGACAAGGAGCACCGCCGCGTTCTGATTAGCGCCGACGGCTAAACGCCGGCTAGGTGACATGGCAGGTCAGTTTAGCCACTAACCCCATAGTTAGTTTAACCCGGGTGCCACTGACGGATGGGCCCCATGCACTAATTAACCCCAGGATTTATTCCCTATTTATCTTAGACTAACCCACCGGGCCCACACGTCAGGTTGACTTTGCTGACGTGGCTGTTGACCGGACCCACCTGTCATTGACCCTAGGATGCACTGGGTCACTAACCAATGGACCCCACTCGTCAGGTTTGACCTGGTCGACGCCTGTTGACTGATGACGTCACCCTGACGTAGCGCTGACGCAATAATGTAATTTCTGGATTAAAAACTATTCTGGAAATTCCTAAAATTTCTTTAAACTTAAATAATTCATAGTAATTCAACCATAACTCAGATGAAGATAATTTATATATGAAAAATTATCAGAAAAAATGCAATTTGTCCATCTGTACCATTCTCATGCATGACAGACCAACTTATACCTAGTGTATAAGTGAGAACATGATAATTGCATTTTAAGTGCTTAATGTGGAGCTTGCATATGAACCTTTGGTTCATATGGACTTCCTCTAAATTGTTGCTAGATGCATTAGCACAAATCATAACATCATTGCCATGTCACATTCATGCATCATATTGTGCATTGCATTGATTGTGTTCTTCCTTGTTTGCCGGTAACTGTTCCCTCTCGATAGACTTGTTCCGGTGATGAGATCGATGACACCGATGAAGAACTATACTATCTTCAGAAGTGCCAGGCATGCAAACCCCCTTGTTCATTCCGATACAATCCCACTCTCACGCTCCTGCTCTCTTTTACTACATTAGGACAACAACGATTCAACTGTTACATGCTACGGTAGTTGAACCCCTTTTCTCTGCATGACCTTTCATTGGCAAAGTAAATATATGAAACCCACTAGCATGAGTTGGAGTTGTTTGAGCCCTGATGTGCCTACTCATTCATGCTTGTTTGTTGTGCCTGCTATTGCTTAGACTTGTGTCAGGTCTGATTCATCGGGGATGAATTGGAAAGTTGTGAACATGTCCTACTGTGTGTGAGATAAGTGTGATGAACACTATTTGGTAAATGTATCGATGAGAGGCCATGTAGGAGTACATGGTGGGTTGTTTCATTGGAACCGTCCTTAAGCACCGAGATCTGTATGTGTGATTTAAGAACCAGCTACTACCATGCATTGGGATCCTTAATTGACCCTCTCGGCTTCTTAACCATCCAAGTCCTCTGTCCAGGAGTTGCAACTAGTTTCTGGTGTTTATAGGATATGTGTTGGGGCCCGTGCGTAGCGCTGACCCTAGGGGTGGGCTATGATCCGGTAGATACACCGTGGCCGGGTATGCCGGGCACCCGTTTGGTGTCTCAGAACCCTGTACACATCGTTCGGGGCCGTATGTGGACACCTCGGCTGGACTCCCTGCAGATGGAACCTCGATAGGCGATAAGCCTGGACTAGTGACTTGAGTGTTTACGTAGGCCATGGCCGACACCCTCGTTGGGCTTCCGCTTGAAGGTTGCCGAGTACATGTCGTGTAAACGGCGGTAAGTGGTGAGAGCGTGTATGAAGAAGTACACCCCTGCAGGGTTAACATGATCTATTCAAATGGCCACGTCTGCAGTAAAGGACTACTCGGTTACCTGTATAGTTTATAGACAAGTGAAAGTGGATACTCTAAAATGCGTAAGATAAGCGTGAGGGCGATGGATGGCATTCTCGTAGGGAGACGGGAGCGGATCCATAGTGGTGTATCGATATGGTGAATATGTGGACTCGTGTGCGCCACCTCAAGAGAGTTGCTTGTAGTCGTAGTTCAGGTTAGCCACTGAGTCAAAGCTGGCTTGCTACAGTTAAACTCCACTAACCCCTTTGTTGGTACCGATGCATATGTAGTTAGTTCTGATGTAAGTCTTGCTAGGTACATTTGTACTCACGTTTGCCTATTTTATGTTTTAATAGAGAGACATCAGTCTCGCTAGTAGTTCCGTGTGGACTTCGACGTTTAGCCTGATACCTCAACTATGATCTTGTGCCCTCGGCAGGATCTGGTAGATAGTTAGGCTTCTGTGCCTTCTTCATTTGTAGATGTCTGTACTCAGACAAGTTAAGCTTCCACATGTGCTTGTGGCTTGTATGCTCTGTATGTTGGGTCATGAGACCCATGTTTGTAATACTTGGCTCCTCGGAGCCTAATGAATAAATACTTGAGTCGTAGGGTTATGTTGTGATGCCATGTTGTATTTACACATATCGAGCATATTGTGTGTATGATTGAAATGCTTGGTATGTGTGGGATCCGACAACCTAGTTGTTTATCCTCGGTAGCCTCTCTTATGGGGAAATGTAGTCTTGTGCTTCCATGAACCATAATAGTCCGCTACTGCCCAGTTCACCGGAGTCCTGCTAGCCCAACACTACTGCTCCGAAACACTTGATTGGTCGGCATGTGATTAACTTTGTTGCTGTGTTTGTCCCTTCGGGGAAATGTCACGCGGTGACATCCGGAGTCCTTCCTAGCCTGCTACAGCCCGGGTTCCCGGAGTCCTGTTAGCTCAGTGCTACAGCCCGAATTCCCACGCTGTTGACCGACATGCTCGATGTTGATTCATGTATGCCTGTCCCCGTAAGTTAGTGCCACTTCGGGTTCACGACTAGTGATGTCGGCCCAGGTTCTCTGTCATATGGAAGCTAGCGACACTATCATATACGTGAGCCAAAAGGCTCAAACGGTCCCGGGCCATGGTAAGGAGACACCCGTGGGAATACTGTGCGTGAGGCCGCAAAGTGATATGAGGTGTTATAGGCTAGATCGGTGTGACTTAGGATGGGGGTCCTGACACTGATCCCATTCAGATGTGGTGGGCGCCAAACGTGGTCGGCAAAACACATTTGATTCAAGCTCGTCGGAAAGACATGTGTCTCTCCCTCCATTTCCACATTCATACACGGTGGGCGGCAAAACAATCTCTCCTCGTCCGAAATCGATGTAGGCAAATATTTTAAATAGGGGCAGATGTGTGACTTACTTCAGAAAATGACAGAACCACCCAACCTGTCAGCCCCGTTCATACACCATGGGCGCCAACCATGGGCGGCAAAACACCTTCTCCTCGCCCGAAATCGTACCGGCAAATGTTTGGGAGATGCTAGATTACCGTCCTATCCGCAACCGACGTGATGTCCGAAATTTTAAACGAGGAATAAGTTTGTAACGTTCCCACATTTCAGACAAGCGCATCCCAAAGTTTGAGATCCCCCTCCCCCTAGAATTCCCCATTCATACACCATCGGCTCCACAACAACCTCCCCACTGCGGCCAGCCTCCTCCGTCCGCCACCTCACCTCCACCTTGCCGGAGCCGCTACCCCTATCCTATCATCCACTGCAAGAGATGGACGTCTCTCATCCACGGCGTCGAACCAGGATCCTTTCAACGCCTCCTCTCGCTTCATCGGCGTTGTCGTCCACCTTGTCGTTGCCACTCCTACGACCGCCTCGTCCACGGCAACATGATTTATCCCCCGACCCAGTCGTCTGCCATCTAAAGTCTTATTCCCCGCCGCCTCTACTACGACATGTGTGCGCCTCTACATCGACCAGTATGTACGTACACATTAGTGAACAGAATGACAACACTACGTACGCTTCGACCAGGTGGGTCCCGACTGTCAGGCACTTCCTTGCGTGCGAATATGTAGCTGGTGGGTCCCAGCAGTCAGGGTGGCGAATCGTTATTTTTTTGCCTGGACGCACTTCCTTACGTGCGAAGATGTAGATGGTAGTTCCCAGCAGTCAGGGGGGGGGACATTTTTTCGCGAAATACGGTTGCCCGTCTGGTGGGTTCCTGCTGTCAGGTGGAGGAATCATTATTTTCCGTGTAATATGGAGGCACTTCCTTGCTGCGGCCATGGACCCAGCTCTCAGCCTCTCCAAGTATAGTCCACGTCAGATGGAAGTCGTTCCTTGACCATGTTGACCACGCCACGCCGAGAGCACAAGGGCGGTGGACGATGGCGAGGCCTAGGAAGGGGACGACGCGGAGATGGGGAAGACGCGGCAGTGGATGCCCATGCGTAGAGGAGTATGAGGGTTCACTGGTTCACTGCGGTGTGAGGCTGCCGTCGCCGCAGAATAGCAGGGGTGTGGGTGAGTAGAGGGATGGCCTGGTAAGCTGTGGGAGTAGTAAGGGGGCGGTGAGGCCTCCGCTGCATCGCAGCCACTCACGGGAGGCAGGAGCATGCGGCATGATCGGCGCTGCTTTGGGCGGCTGGAGCAAGACGACCAGAGGTTAAAGAAGCACTACTGCCGTTGGATGGACATCGTACGGTCATGGCAACTAGAATCGTTTAGATTGACTAAGTTGACAAAGCCCTTGGTACACGTCAACTTAGTAGGCCCACAGGCCAACCTCCGAAACGGTGCGCCCCAGATGTTAGGGGAGGACTCATTTTTTGGGCGGCTGAAGCAAGAATATCCGAGATTGAAGAAGAAGCACGACATCCGTTGGCTGTACATCCAACGGCCACAACTGCCAGAACCGTGTGTTGTTGAAAAAGCCTTGCATACGCGTCAACTTAGTTTTTTAGGGGACGCGTCAACATAGAAGGCCCACAAGTGTGTGGTAGAGAACATATAGCCCATTTGTGATTTGTAAGAATGTACAACCATTTTTTATTTCTAATGGAATTTACTAGAGCCCATTTACAGTTTGTTAAAAGTACAACCCATTTTCTAGCTACGACAACGATTAATAATTTCAACCATTCCTCAAAAAAAAAGATCAATAATTTCAACCAACTGTTCAAAACAGAATTCAAAAAAATTTCCAACATTTTTATGGGATCCGAAATATTTTTATCCAAAATTTCTAGTCAGATTAAATATAATTTCGAAATAAAGTTGTATTACGTTAAAATCCAACAAACTATTGAGCGCGCAACAAGTAATGAAATTAAAATTTTCAAATTCCAAAAATAATATATTTTTTAAACTAATTACGTGTTTGGTGCTTTTTTTATAGTTACTACCCAGTTATTATAATTATATCCCATTTATTATTTCTTAAAGTCCATTTTCTTGTTAAGCCTAATGCATACCTCCTAGGAAAGTTTGCAGCCCAACGCGGCGGAGAAGTTGACCCGGATATTGTGTACAACTGTCGGCCAAGTTGCATTGCTGATGTTGAAAAAAGGCATGTGTAGTACAGTACAACCTAACATGGCTACTCAGCCCACATTCAGCGGCGTCGGAAAGGCCCAAACAAGGCTTCTGTACAACTTTTTGAAGTCACTGAGCTCAACTAATAACTTAAGAAAAAAGTTAGATTACAATGGAACCTAATTAAAAGCTGTCACGAGCAAAGAAATAATTCAACGGATCCCACTTTTGCATGTGCGTGTGTGTGTGTGTGAGAGAGAGAGAGAGACCCATCGGTCGATGCTCGTAAATACATCTTTCAGCCATATGGATTGCTGATGCTCAGTAAAAACTTATATACTTGACACAATCATATAGAACATCATAGCACACTGAACTTGCATACAAAAATTTCACGCAGGTGGCACAATCAGGGTGGAAGTAGTGCATCGCTATGGGTAGGGCTAGGTTGAAACCAATGAACTCGTACATAACGGTTCATCGTCTTTATCAATGACGGGGAAATATCTTGAATGCTGTGCAAAGAAAACAGACAGACAACACAATAAGTTCTGCTAGCACATTAAGTTGACGTACAACCCTTTCTAAAAAACAGTTCAGGTACAAAATTAGAACAGGTCACAATCAAATGTATTGGCACATCAGTGCTTCACACCCATAGCTTGGATTTAACTAGTATTTGACAAGATTCAGTTGTTACCTCAAATTAGAGCACATCCAGGCAGCCAGCCCTGCCTCTTCTCCCAAAGAAGCAGTGGCCTCTGCCGCGCGATGGAGTAGGCCCTGTGCCATCCATCATTCCGAGCAACATGGGGAAAGTCTAACGTTGACTCCTGTAATGGACATCGTCGACGGACCCTGGCACCAGCGGCGGCGGCAGGACTTCGATTCATGGATTGACCACTTCTTCGACATGCATGAACACTCAATATAGTTACATCCCTAACGTGGTCCGCGGCGGTCTTGGTGGCGACGAATAGTACAACCCCGGTTCCTGCACCGGTATCTCAACACCAATCACCTTCGGTATGGTGGACGACTTCTCCATCCATGCAATAACCGTCAGAGCCCAGCTATCTGGAGGAACAAACATACTTACGAGCTCACCTCCATGGTCGTTGATAAGATCATTCATGGACTCGCTGTTCCAAGCACGTCGAGGCATGCCGTGGAAGGTAAGCTTTGTTAAAAACTCAAGTCAGAGGGCACTGAGCCCCATCCTTGGTGACACCGATCAAAGCTCACCAGCGCGCCATCGTTGAACAAATGCCGAGAAGATTCGAACACACGACTATAGTCGAAAGTTGTCCGGAACCTGACGAAGAAATCAGCCGGTGGAGGACAGACTTTGACGAGCAAGTCAAGAGCTTTGACAAGAGCGCTATGCCAAGAGCTTTGACAAGGTCGTCCGGCGAGACGAGAGCCTGGTCGCCGTTGATGGTTTCCATCACCACTTTGCCGGCAAACTGGTCGTCAAGCGCCGCCATGCCCCTGTTGAGCGACCGAAGGCAGGACGGACCTCAGGATCTCCGGCTCAGAGATCCGTGTTGACCGGCACATGATAGTGCGCTTGAGTACAAGGAGTACAGGAGGGGGATTTGGGGGACTGGAGTAGGAATCGAGATTCCAGAGGTGGGGGAGGGGCGGGAGATTGGGGATGAAAAGGTAGCAATTATTTAGAACACGTGCCAATATGCTCTCGGCACGCAAGCGCACAAAAACACCGCTGGCGCCCACATTTCGGCCGAAGAGTCCTTATTCTTTCTTTTTTGGAGAGCTCGGCCTTTTTTTGAGGATCTTTTGAGAGCCCGGCCTAAGAGTCATAATTGACCTGTTTGGCGTTGCGTTACTACTCGACCCATATTCAACGACACCTCGCTGGCCCAAACAAGTGTACATCATCGAAAAGACACTGAGCTCAAATTATATAACTTGAAAAAAGGAGATACACTCTGAACACTGGAGAATGGTGATGCCCTCATTGAGCCCACCAGTAGTTCGAGACAATAAACAGTTCGAAACAATGATATATACAACATTCAAACACTGACTAGTGACTACCACTGACATAAACAACAAGACATGGTAGTTCATAAGAAGTCTTGCTACACCACCAAAACGCACCCATCTGCGGCGCTCAGACTTTCGTGATCGAGAAGAGAATGACATTCTAAACAGAGGCAACTATTAACAGAGTAAGAGTGACATAGACGAGGATGTCCAAATGACAAGGAATATGCATAAAAAAAGAAAGAACTACCCATCCAGAACAAGCAACAAAGATAACAAAGTCATTGGAAGAGATGATCCAACACCATCATAATTTGCAGCCCCGCTTCAGCGACCAATGATCCGGAGACACCAGTAATCCACCCTTTCGACGCAACAACCCAATTACCTATCAACCTGAAGGCTTGAACCACATCACTGCCTGTCGTAATTGAGACATCCAAGGATCAAAGTTAATCTGGACGCCTTTGTCATTCTCACCTTCTTTTGGCTGCAGGCTGTATCGTTGACAATCAGGGGAGTTTGCTCCCGAACTCCTAGGGCTTGCCGTGTAGATACAGTTTTCCATAGCAAATAGAGCATCTCTGCCATCAAGGTCCTTGCCAATGGTGATCTCCTGGTTAATCGGATAATTGAGTCTGAGAAACAGAGAGTGTGAACCCAGGCTGTCTACCCGCCTCCAACTAAAAAATCATGAAGGCCCCAACAAGCTGGTATCCTGCTCATAGACGTAACAGCCACTGTCCGGATACTCACGTATTTCACGGTGCTTGTATACAGTGGGGTTTCTGCAATATAACTTTTCCGGCTCATGTGTCCGAATGATCATTAGTCTTTTGTCGTCGTCTGATCAAGCGAGGAACCAGTTGTGCTTCCCTGTTTTTGGCAAAGGTGGTGTGATTGCAAAGGGCAGTAATTGTAGGGACACTACATCATATCACAAAGGACAAACATTGTTAATGTAACATCAGCATTGTTTAGAGTATGAGTAGGATAATGCAAGAAACATCATTGATATGCCCCTGTTGGAACTGGGAGGAAAATACAGGGAAATGTATACTAGGTTTGAAAATATAGAAGTGCCATGCATGGTTATACTCATGTTATCTCGCAATCGATTCTTCACAGGAAGCTACCATGTCATGCATGTTATGTAATCATGTTCTGTCTTCACGAACAAATTCTTCAACATAACTAACACACCATGCATTGTTATATACTCGTGTTTTGTGGGCAAAAATTTTGTGAGGATATTATTCTAGCCATTGATTGCTGAAAGGCGAAGGTAGGTATGTACACATGGTAAGCATTACGGGATTTCACTACTTCCAAATATAGAGTTCCCCATATGCACATTTACTTCCCTAATGTATGGTTAGATGAAACCAACAGTGTGGTGTATGTTTCTACATCATGAAAATAAGGAAACTAACATGGCCATTTATACACAGTCATATTTAGTAGTAGTAGTATATAGATTACTGTAAAATAAAATATCCATATAGTCCTAACCGTTTGATTATCCAAGGGTACAAATTGGCTGTAATGACATGGTCACAATCGCATGAATTAACTCATTCCAAATATAGTTGATTTATGGCATCTCTAATACATTGCCATAGTTCTACTCAAATTCTGCTCAAACAGGGATATGCCAATCATCACAAAAAGTTCAAACAGTGTCATGGCGTCATCATTAACATGAGAGGAAACAACTTACATGTGCCGTCCTAGCAATACATGGTGCCATCTGCTTTGTCGATCGCATAGATGATGCCATTGTGTTCAATTGCATCACAGAAGTGTGTATCAGCTTTGACAATGATCCACTGCGAGCTAAGTTCTCTCTGGCTAAAGAAGGCACCGGCGTAAAGATAGGCGAGTCCGCGGTCGAACAAGGCAATTAGCTTGAAGTCTGCGTAATTCGCATGTTGTGTGGGCACTTGGCAGATTACAATCTTCTGCAAAACAAGGTCTGTCCAACTGACGTGGTAATCTAGATGACTTGGACCGCAATGGTAAAACTCTATATAATCCAACGGAGGAAGGATAATCTCATGGGAGGTCTGGAAGTTCATGAGCACGAACTTTTTACCGTCTTCCCCTTCTCTGAAGGTAGCCATCCAGTGGGAGTTCATTCCGACCCAGTACATACCTGCCAAGAAGTTATGAGCGATGGTGATCGGATCGAAGTCGAGGGAAATGATGTACGACGACCCACTACATACCTGCAAAGAAGTTTCAGCTAATGGAGGTTGGATTGAAGTCGAGGGGCATCATGTACGCATCCGGATCATGGTGAGCCAATCTCGCAAGACCAGATAGCAGCAAGAAGGGTGTCTTGAAAAGCTTGGGCCTCGCTTTGACGATGGCCGTGTGCATGTCCCTCGAGCATGCAGTCTGCCGTAGGGCGCTCAACATATCTATACACAAACAAGAGAGGTCGAGGATGTCACTTGGGAGACTACTCCAATCGCGGCTCATATGGATGCTGCACGGTTCGCGTTCGGCCATGGTGGAGTTTGGAAGGTGGGGGTTTTGGGGGGCTCGATTTACGGGGGAGAAGGCTGTCGGTGCGAGCGAGTCGATGGTACACAGGGGCAAAGTGACATGGAGACGGAGATGGAGATGGAGATGGAGTGGTGCTATGGGACGGGAGAGGGAGACGAGGCGAGGCGTGCTAATGTGTTGTACAGCAGCGGTGACAGACTGCACAGTGCATAGGGTGAGGCTGACTTTGGTAACCCGAACACGCCGCCTGGACAATTGTCAGGCGCAGGGTGTTTTCACTTCACTGTGAGGACCGGATGAATAGTATTTTAACCATCATGTGTACCACAGTTGTACTACTACTAGTAGTAGTAGGAACATGAGTACTCCAGTACTATATAGCGGAAATAAGTCTCACGTGCTAGCATTCCTGTTCACTTCATCCTCCAGGTATCATCCATATTGCGAGCAGAACCAAATCCCCATGCATGCGAAAGCGCGAAGATGGGCCTTTTCTTTTTTGATGAGGATAACCGTGTATTCCTTAACCAGAGAATGTTGTGTCTCCCACGCATGCACCAATATCCATCTGAACCAGCTACGACACATTTTTTATCTGTTTGCATAGGTCCCACCTATCAGGAAGGACGGGCAGGTACACCAACAGATATTTGTAGATAACTATATACACAATTTGATCGTACACGTGGATGTGTAGGCCGACGAATTCTTGTAGGGCGAGGCGCCTCGCGGCGAGCATGACCTCCAGGTGAACATTCTCCGTGGCGTCGGCGGGCAGCCCAGGGCCACTAGTGCTTGAAAGAGGTTATCACCATGGAGGCCGATTAGGGTGGCAGGCAATGAGGAGCCCGGGCACACGGGCTGGAGTAGTACGGCGATGTCGTTCACGAGCTTCTTGAGGACGACAAACTTGTTGGTGGTGGCAACGATCATCTAGTCCAATTGAGAGTCATAGTTGGCGTCGACGGCGGCCATCCACTAGCCGGTCGCCAAAACCGTCTGGAGACGATCCTCGGCGCCCTGCCGCAGGCCGGTGTCTTGGACCGTCTGGCACAGCTGCTAGCCGCTCGCGCGCACCGCCGCCATGGGTCTGGAGCGAGGACTTTTGTGCGTAGTGTAGGTGCTTAGGCAAATGCTTAGGTGCGTACGATGTGGTAGATGCATTGGAATGGAGAGGCGCCTTTATATGAGGGCAAACTGCGTTGCATTCACATCGTGCAGCCTCTTTTCCCGGTCCTCCTCCCATTACTTCCCTCATGCATTAATTGAAGGAGGATGTATTAGCCATTCAACATTTTGGGAACCGCTACTCCCTTCCTCATCTGCATTAAAGCCGTAATGGGAACTGCGCTGCTTGCTGTCAAATCGAATAGTACTGCGCCGCCCGCTGCACGCCCGGCTGAACATGCCTCCTCGCCTCCATTAAACCCGCAAGCAAACCGAGAAACCTACGCCGGCCACATGTCCATTCATGAGCGGGACGGAATTAAACGCAACACCGGCCAAGCTCCTCCCGTCCGCCCTCAGTTTAAACGAGGCCAGATGCCGGCCAAGCTCCTACCTTCCGCCCTCTATTTACACAAGGCCAGACAGACAGCAGGCAAGAATCGCACCCCTCCGCCGCTCCCCCATCTCCTCCTTCACCATTTTCTCCACTCTTCTGATGGCTTCCGAGGAGCCGTTCTCTGGCATATTACCTAGCTGGGTGGCTCGCCGAGCCCTCTGGATATGGGCTAGGCCGCTCGGTGCTTCACCAACCTCGCTCGTCCCGACGGAGCCAGTTGCCGCCCCAAGCAGGCGCGTGGTTCAGCAACTCGCCGCTCCAGTTGTGACGCCCCGAGACCGATGTGCCAGGTGTCCTCCAGTTATTCGCTGTTGTTGTGTTGTCTTTCGCTTGCGTGTTGCATCTTGTCATGTCATCATGTGCATTGCATTATCATGTTTTCAAAACTTGCATCCGTCCGGGTTTCCCCAGTTCCGTCTGTTGTCCGTTCTGAGCCCAACCACACTCGCACGCGCCCGCGGCATGTCAGAAATATTATTTTATAAGTGGCCGGAAAATGTTCTCGGAATGGGTTGAAAGTTGGCGTGCGGTGTTGTTTTGTTGTTAGTAGGTCGCCCGCCAAGTTTCATTGCATTCGGAGTTCGTTTGATAGCCCAACCGTTAAACTATAGCGGCATTATAGCCGGTCTAACGTCGGACGTTTTCGGTCTCGGAAACAGTCGCCGGGTCTCTCTCTCTTTCTCTTCTCTTTTCTCAGCTCAAGACCATCTACACAGCCCACTACTTACCGCCAGGTCCAACCTAACCTCTCCGTCAGCCCGCAGCCCTCCTCACGTGCGCGTCTGAAACTTCCCCGGACCCGACCCGTGGAGTCGTCACCGTTGTGTCCGGATCATCCCCAAACGTCTACAAAACGTCTTCGTTTTCTTATTTAGCCTCCCTAGCCTAATTTTTCCTAACCGTCCGATTTTGATCGGAGGGACGAGGTACCCCTAACTCTAGACACCAACTATATATAGCAGTTCAATTCTAGCCCTAGCCTGTCCAATCTCCACCAAATCCCTACGCCGCCGCCACTCTCTCCTTTGGTTTCAGCGCTGAGCCAACCACCTTCCCTCTCAGATCCTCCCCCTCAAAACCACGGCCTCCGACCACCTCCCATGCTTTCCGGCCAGTAGCAGGAGCCCCTGCCTCGCACCTCCTGTGGTCCTCCTCACCTGCATGCAGCCGGAGCAGCAGCTCCCAGTCGCCGGAGGAACCTCACCCCGCCTTTTCTTGCTTCCCCGTTCTTTTTCTTCTCCCCCAAACCTCACATTGTTTTCTCCTCTGTCTCTCTATGAACAAGGCAACGACGCCGCCACCATCCCCGCGCGCTCGCGGTGCACCCACTGGAGACCCTGAGCAGGACCGCTCGACCTCGTCTCCTCGTGCGAGAGGAGCCCGAGTGCCTGCAGCCGCCTTCGTTCCCGAACAGCAAGAGGAGCCCTTGCTCTCTTGCGGTGCCAGCCTTCCTCGACGCCGCTGGAACAGACCTGCGCCTCCACCGCCGTCCTACAATCTCTTCCTCCCTTGCCCCTCTCTCACAGCTTGTGCCCTCTCTCTCCCGTGCCTCAACAGGAACGAACATCGCCGCCCGGCCATGGATGCTGCCATAGAGCCTCGGCCTCCTCAAGCCCGGCGCCGTCCAAGCCCATTCCCGGCCAGATCCGGTCGCCCAGGACCCCGCTGCCACCTCGCCCTCATCTCGCCGGCGCTCCATGCCGGGCTTGGCGTCCTTTTCGTCTTCAGAAACGACGGATCAGGGAGCGCTCCCCTCGCCTACCTTCGTTGACCGAATCTGCCTCACTGACCCTCTCGACCGCCAGCCCCAACGTTTCGCGCGTGGACCAGATCCAGCGAGCCGAGCCAAGCAGCCGGCCTCAAGGCCCAATGTGAGGCCCAGTCTGCCCCAGTTTCGGCCTGTAGTATTTTTTTCCGTTGCTGTGAATTTTAGCTAATTTCCACAGGATTGCTGTTTTACAGAAAACCCCTTTGGGATCATGCATTTAATAACTTCTAAACCGTGCATGACATGTAAATAACTTATATATGAAACTTGCTTAGAATTTCTTCTAGTTTAATAATTTGCCATTTTCATCCATGTTTAAAATATTTAAAATGCTATTTGTTTAAATTTGCTCATATAGTTTGTTAAAATGGTTTAATTCATAACTAAATAATCATAGCTCCATTTTTAACAACCTTTATATGCAAATGGGGTAGAATTTTGCCTAGTTTAACATGGTGGCATCATCTTGCATGTTTAATAACTCTAAAATTTGGTTTAAGGTAGAAGAGGACCAAACCTAATATATGCATATGAGGAGTTTCCGGAATTGTTGTTCGTTGCTTCCGGCCTCATTTAAACTTGACTAGATAGGTAGTTTTACTTTGCATCACCTTATTTCCATGCTAACAACATTTAATATTGTTGGGTACATAAACAAGATTGAACTAAATACGTTATGTGGTGTTTTGGCAATATGCAACTCCGTTGCATATTGTGCTCCACTTAATTTGTAGGGTTGCTTGTGCACTTTGCCATGCCATGTATCATTAAGCTGGACATGCATCATACTTGTTTGTGCATCATGCCATGTCTATGTGTTGGTTGTTTACTATGTTGTTTGCTTCTTTCTGGGTTGCCTTTGTCGTGAGCCTCGGTTCCGTTCTGGATTTGTGAGGATCCGTTCGTCTATGTCCGTTTGTCTTCTTCATGGACTCGTTCTTCTTCCTTGCGGGATTTCAGGCAAGATGATCATACCCTCGAAATCACTTCTATATTTGCTTGTTTAGTTTCTCGCTCTTTTGCTATGCCTATGCCGCGATACCTACCACTTGCTTATCATGCCTCCTATATTGTTGAACCAAGCCTCTAACCCACCTTGTCCTAGCAAACCGTTGTTTGGCTATGTTACCGCTTTGCTCAGCCCCTCATATAGCGTTGTTAGTTGCAGGTGAAGTTTCGAGCTTGTTCCATGTTTGGAACATGTTTACTTGTTGGGATATCACAATATCTATTATTTAATTAATGCATCTATATACTTGGTAAAGGGTGGAAGGCTCGGCCTTATGCCTGGTGTTTTGTTCCACTCTTGCCGCCCTAGTTTCTGTCATATCGGTGTTATGTTCCCGGATTTTGCGTTCCTTACGCGGTTGGGTAATAATGGGAACCCCTTGACAGTTCGCCTTGAATAAAAATCCTCCAGCAATGCCCAACCTTGGTTTTACCATTTGCACTAACAACCTACCACCTTCCCTTGGGTTCTACAGACTCAAGGCTCATCTTAATTCTAACCCCCCCGGGCCAGTGCTCCTCTGAGTGTTGGTCCGAACTGAGCTGCCTGCGGGGCCACCTCGAGGAAACTTGAGGGTTGGTTTTACTCGTAGCTAGTCTCATCTGAGTGTGCCCTGAGAAAGAGATATGTGCAGCTCCTATCGGGTTTTGCCGGCACATTCGGGCGGTGTTGCTGGATTTTTTTTAACTTGTCGAAGTGTCTTGTAGAACCGGGATACCGAGTCTCATCGGAATGTCTCGGGAGGAGGTCTATTCCTTCGTTGACCGTGAGAGCTTGTCATGGGCTAAGTTGGGACACCCCTGGAGGGATTTGAACTTTCGAAAGTCGTGCCCGCGGTTTTGGGCAAATGGGAATTTGTTAATGTCCGGTTGTAGAAAACCTGAAGTTGACCTTAATTAAAATGCATCAACCGCGTGTGTAACCGTGATGGTCTCTTTCCGGCGGAGTCCGGGAAGTGAACACGGTGTTGGAGTTATGCTTGACGTAGGTTGTTCTAGGATCACTTCTTGATCATAGTTTCTCGATCGTGCTTTGCCTTCTCTTCTCGCTCTCATTTGCGTATGTTTAGCCACCATATATGCTAGTCGCTTGCTGCAGCTCCACCTCATACTTTTACCTTACCCATAAGCTTAAATATTCTTGATCACGAGGGTGCGATATTGCTGAGTCCCCGTGGCTCACAGATACTTCCAAAACCAGCTTGCAGGTGCCGATGAGTCCGTGAAGACGATGCAACCCAGCTCAGGAGGAGCTCGTTGAAGATCTTGTCCTTTGTGTTGTCTCCTTCTAGTTGATCAGTAGTGGAGCCCAGTTGGGGCCCCCGAGGACCGTGTTGCATTTGGGGTTCTTCTTTTATTTTGGTTCCATAGTCGGACCTTGATTGTATCTAGATGATGTAATGCTTTATTCATGTACTTGTGTGAAGGTGCGATTGTAAGCCAACTATGTATCTCTTTCCCTTATGTATTACATGGGTTGTGTGAAGATTACCTCACTTGCGACATTGCTTTCAATGCGGTTATGCCTCTAAGTCGTGCTTCGACACGTGGGAGATATAGACGCATCGAGGGCGTTACAAGTTGGTATCAGAGCCTTCCCCGACCTTAGGAGCCCCCACTGATTGATCGTTTTTAGCAGCCGTTGTTGAGTCTAGAAAAATGTTTTGAGTCATTTAGGAATTATATATCGGAGAGTTTAGGAATTCTTTTTACTCCCCAGACCCTTCATCGCTCTGGTAAGGCATCCTAACGTAGAGTTTTGACTCTTCTCTTCTCAAATTTCACTAAAAAAAATTTAGGATCACGCGGGTATCTTGGAATCGTTCCGATGGTTTTGTGACGAGAACATTGTCTTGGTGCCTCCTGTCAGGGTTTTGTGGCAGTGTCCCGGGGAGTTGAGCTCCGAGGTGTTGTAGTCACAATTTTATCGTTGCAGTTCTGGAATACCTGAGTTTAGTACGCCGACATCGAAAATCTCTTTTATGCAGTTCATTGGTTAGATAACCTCGACGCCACCCAGTACTGGGGCGGGAGTTCGGGAGTATTGCCATAACTCGTATAACGGATGCTTTTTGAAGGTTGAGGTAGATGATTTCCGAAGGTTTCTTGGTTATGTGTTGAAGGATGGATACAACTGGATGTAGGATTTGCTAGTTTTGGGTGAGATATTATGCTTCCCCTGTATCCCCAACACCTGATTGCATAACCGGAAAGTTTCGGGAGTTTATAAGTGGGAATCCAAGTAGCTCTTAGGGTATCTTTCCGACAGATGTATGATATGAAATTGGGGTTCGACGTCTAGTGGTCCGCCTATTCACGGTTGGTTTTACAGTGGTCTCGTTGTGTCTTAAAGAGTCCTTGGCTATGCGGACTCGGGGACGCTTCGTATGTCATGTGCACTGCCTTGTACATGATGGTGTTGTACGATCGAGCCCGTGTAGGCCCCACCACGAAATCTTCGGACGAAATCTCTATCATATGTTTGTTTCGGCTTATTCTGCAAGCCAATCCTTGTTTTGTTTTGAGTTGTGGTATTCGAGTTGCTTCAATGTCAAGTGTTGATTCCATACCTTCCCCAAATGGTGTTCTCATACTCCGATGTGAATACCAATCCTTCACGATAATCGAGTTTGTCATGTCAATCTTGTTCAACCGGTGTCCTTCTCTTCAAGTGGATCCGATCATTTCAACATTCGCATGATCAACTCAAGTCTTCTCAACGGTGTTTGTTTCATCCGTCTCCAAGTTGCCTTTGTTTTTCCAGCCCACCCACCCTTTTTCTTCAAGGAATCCGATATTTTAATCAAGTATCTTTTATTCTTGTGAAGTCTCTCCATCCTTTTCCAGTCAATATTCTTACCCGGCGGTTCTCATGAAGATGCTCCTCAAGTTCGTTATTCTTCATTCTTTTTCTTCTCCGGTAGATTTAATCCAAGCTTTGGTATCGAGCATAGTCTTTTCTTTTGCCCAATGCTTTTCTTATGCCGGTGCACCTCATAATCATTCCCCACTTGCTATTCATTTGTTCCAGAGTGCTCAAGATATCCCGAAGATTCGTGTTTCCACTCTGCTTTCGTTCAAGCTCTTTCGAGGATGTTATCTCATTCAAGACTTTTAATTCAACCGGTGCTTTCTCTCTTAAATCATTCAACGGTGTTTCTTTTTAGTGGGCCCTAACCCATAGGTCTTTTCCAGGATCTTACCTGACTCTTCTATTTTCTCGGAGGTATTCTCAAATTCTTTTCGAAGTTTGACGTAAGAATGATTTACCATCAGTCAAATGTCTTTCTCCAAGATCTTTCAAAATTCTTTCATCGTTGGTTCAACCTTTCCATTTTTTATCCCGGAGTATCTCAACAATTTGGTGGTGTTTCTCATTGTCATTCTCAGATATTGAAGGCCGAAGAAGATTTTCTCTCAATCTTGTCTTGTCTCTTCAAGATTCATGGTGATAGCTTTATGCCATTCTCTCATAATTATTTGCGATTGTGGGAATTCTTTTCACCCATCCGGAGTAATTCAGAGTATTTTCAGTATTGATTCTCCGAAGGCAATCATTTCGGGATTATTCTTCTAGCTTTCAACTCTCATTCTCCAATTTTATCGGTGCTTCGTTCAAGTGATCTTTAATCGGCTCGTGATCTCTTCGTTCTCATGTATCTTAATCCTCTCAAGCATCTTCGTTCATTTTATAATTCTTCCCGGTGTTTCTTTATCTTCTCTTCGTTCATTTTCAATGGTTATGGTGGTTCGTTCAAGATTTTTTCTTCTTCTTATCATATCAGTTCATTCGTTGTTTCCTAATTCTACCGGTGGTTCATGGAAGACATTCTCAAGTTTACGCTATATCCATCTTAATCCTCTCTACGAGAATAGGTAGTATGCCAAATCCGTTGCTTGTCATCAATCTAAATTGGTGGAGGATAAGCATAATGTAATTCTTATTCTTCTTTCATCCAAGTGATTAATTCCTTATTACGGAGGTTCACCAAATTCTCCGTTTCTATTATGTCATCTCTTCTTTTCCGGAGTTCCAAGCTCTCTCAAATATCTCGTTGCTAAACTTCATCTAATCATTGCAAGGCTTTCACCTTACTTTCCTCATTTTTTGTCTTTCCGTTCGATCATCCTTTTGTTACCAGAGTTTCCTCATGTAGGCTCTACATGTTGGTTGATCAAGGATTTAATTCTCTCTCGAAGTGCTCATCAACATTCTTTTTCTAAGGAGCTCAAGTATTCTCCTTCTTGCAATCCGGAGTGCATTTCTTTCTACCATATTATTGGAGATGGTTTTATGTCATTCTTGATAAATCGAGTTCATGTTTCATGATTCACATGTTGTTAAGAATGAGATATTTTAAATCCATTAATCTCGTCATTGGAGTTATCTTGGGTTATATTTCACCTTAAACCTTCCCTAAGGATTGTTGCTAATTATGGGGCTTATAAGTGATCTAAGTTCTTCATTTATCCTTTCTGGTGCGATATACTTTCTCGTCAATCTTTTCATATCAACCCAATTCTTTTTTCCCGTGAGTGGCAGAATGTCACCTCATATTTTTAATTGTATTCCATAAGACCGTATCAAGCTTATTCTTTTCGTTGTTGGTTTTCCAACAACTCCGTTCTAGCATTTGTTGTAAGTGTGCTCCCTCAAGATGTTGTTTCCCTTCGTTCATTCCATTCCATTCTTAATTTTGTTCCAGAGGCTTTGTTATGTTGCACTCTTCAACCCATCTTTTCATTTTGACAGGATCGTGTTGTTTTCTTGGTGTATCCTTTTAAACCGGAGTGTTGTGTCCCTTTTGCTCAAGCTCTTTCATTTTATCAAGGCTTCATCCCTTTTCAATCGAAGTGCTACCCGTATCGGTTCTTTCTTTTTCCTCTTTCTCAACGGAGTGCTTTCAACTTTGTTCATCTCCGTTGTATTCTTTTCTCGAAATGGCTAAACCCATTCAAAGTTCTTTGGTTTCATTCATTCGTCAAAGAAGCAACTTAGTTTTACCTCTTCTCTTTCTTTTCCGTTGTCCCTCCGGTGCCATTCTAGATCTCGGGACGAGATCCTCTCGTAGTGGTGGAGTGCTGTGACGCCCCGAGACCGATGTGCCAGGTGTCCTCCGGTTATTCGCTGTTGTTGCGTTGTCTTTTGCTTGCGTGTTGCATCTTGTCATGTCATCATGTGCATTGCATCATCATGTTTTCAAAACTTGCATCCGTCCGAGTTTCCCCAGTTCCGTCTGTTGTCCGTTCTGAGCCCAACCACACTCGCACGCGCCCGCGGCATGTCAGAAATATTATTTTATAAGTGGCCGGAAAATGTTCTCGGAATGGGTTGAAAGTTGGCGTGCGGTGTTGTTATGTTGTTAGTAGGCCGCCCGCCAAGTTTCATCGCATTCGGAGTTCGTTTGATAGCCCAACCGTTAAACTATAGCGGCATTATAGCCGGTCTAACGTCGGACGTTTTCGGTCTCCGGAAACAGTCGCCGGGTCTCTCTCTCTTTCTCTTCTCTTTTCTCAGCTCAAGACCGTCTACACAGCCCACTACTTACCGCCAGGTCCAACCTAACCTCTCTCGTCAGCCCGCAGCCCTCCTCACGTGCGCGTCCGAAACTTCCCCGGACCCGACCCGGGGAGTCGTCACCATTGTGTCTGGATCATCCCCAAACGTCTACAACACGTCTCCGTTTTCTTATTTGGCCTCCCTAGCCTATTTTTTTCCTGACCGTCCGATTTTGATCGGAGGGACGAGGTACCCCTAACTCTAGACACCAACTATATATAGCAGTTCAATTCTAGCCCTAGCCTGTCCAATCTCCACCAAATCCCTACGCCGCCGCCACTCTCTCCTTTGGTTTCAGCGCTGAGCCAACCACCTTCCCTCTCAGATCCTCCCCCTCAAAACCACGGCCTCCGACCACCTCCCATGCTTTCCGGCCAGTAGCAGGAGCCCCTGCCTCGCACCTCCTGTGGTCCTCCTCACCTGCATGCAGCCGGAGCAGCAGCTCCCAGTCGCCGGAGGAACCTCACCCCGCCTTTTCTTGCTTCCCCGTTCTTTTTCTTCTCCCCCAAACCTCACATTGTTTTCTCCTCTGTCTCTCTATGAACAAGGCAACGACGCCGCCACCATCCCCGCGCGCTCACGGTGCACCCACTGGAGACCCTGAGCAGGACCGCTCGACCTCGTCTCCTCGTGCGAGAGGAGCCCGAGTGCCTGCAGCCGCCTTCGTTCCCGAACAGCAAGAGGAGCCCTTGCTCTCTTGCGGTGCCAGCCTTCCTCGACGCCGCTGGAACAGACCTGCGCCTCCACCGCCGTCCTACAATCTCTTCCTCCCTTGCCCCTCTCTCACAGCTTGCGCCCTTTCTCTCCCTTGCCTCTGCAGGAACGAACATCGCCGCCCGGCCATGGATGCTGCCATAGAGCCTTGGCCTCCTCAAGCCCGGCGCCGTCCAAGCCCGTTCCCGGCCAGATCCGGTCGCCCAGGACCCCGCTGCCCCCTCGCCCGCATCTCGCCGACGCTCCATGCCGGGCTTGGCGTCCTTTTCGTCTTCAGAAACGACGGATCAGGGAGCGCTCGCCTCGCCTACCTTCGTTGACCGAATCTGCCTCGCTGACCCTCTCGACCGCCAGCCCCAACGTTTCGCGCGTGGACCAGATCCAGCGAGCCGAGCCCAACAGCCGGCCTCAACGCCCAATGTGAGGCCCAGTCCGCCCCAGTTTCGGCCTGTAGTATTTTTTTCGTTGCTCCGAATTTTAGCTAATTTCCACAGGATTGCTGTTTTACAGAAACCCCCTTTGGGATCATGCATTTAATAACTTCTAAACCGTGCATCACATGTAAATAACTTATATATGAAACTTGCTTAGAATTTCTTCTAGTTTAATAATTTGCCATTTTCATCCATGTTTAAAATATTTAAAATGCTTTTTTTTAAATTTTCTCATATAGTTTGTTAAAATGGTTTAATTCATAACTAAATAACCGTAGCTCCGTTTTTAACAACCTTTATATGCAAATGGGGTAGAATTTTGCCTAGTTTAACATGGTGGCATCATCTTGCATGTTTAATAACTCTAAAATTTGGTTTAGGGCAGAACAGGACCAAACCTAATATATGCATATGAGGAGTTTCCGGAATTGTTGTTCGTTGCTTCCAGCCTCATTTAAACTTGACTAGATAGGTAGTTTTACTTTGCATCACCTTCTTGCCATGCTAACAACATTTAATATTGTTGGGTACATAAACAAGATCGAACTAAATACGTTATGTGGTGTTTTGGCAATATGCAACTCCGTTGCATATTGTGCTCCACTTAATTTGTAGGGTTGCTTGTGCACTTTGCCATGCCATGTATCATTAAAACGGACATGCATCATACTTATTTGTGCATCATGCCATGTCTATGTGTTGGTTGTTTACTATGTTGTTTGCATCTTTCTGGGTTGCCTTTCTCGTGAGCTTCGGTTCCATTCCGGAGTTGTGAGGATCCGTTCGTCTACGTCCGTTTGTCTTCTTCATGGACTCGTTCTTCTTCCTTGCGGGATTTCAGGCAAGATGACCATACCCTCGAAATCACTTCTATCTTTGCTTGTTTAGTTGCTTGCTCTTTTGCTATGCCTATGCCGCGATACCGACCACTTGCTTATCATGCCTCCTATATTGTTGAACCAAGCCTCTAACCCACCTTGTCCTAGCAAACCGTTGTTTGGCTATGTTACCGCTTTGCTCAGCCCCTCATATAGCATTGTTAGTTGCAGGTGAAGTTTGGAGCTTGTTCCATGTTTGGAACATGTTTACTTGTTGGGATATCACAATATCTCTTATTTAATTAATGCATCTATATACTTGGTAAAGGGTGGAAGGCTCGGCCTTATGGCTGGTGTTTTGTTCCACTCTTGCCGCCGTAGTTTCCGTCATATCGGTGTTATGTTCCCGGATTTTGCGTTCCTTACGCGGTTGGGTAATAATGGGAACCCCTTGACAGTTCGCCTTGAATGAAACTCCTCCAGCAATGCCCAACCTTGGTTTTACCATTTGCACTAACAACCTACCACCTTCCCTTTGGTTCTGCAGACTCAAGGGTCATCTTTATTCTAACCCCCCCCCGGGCCAGTGCTCCTCTGGGTGTTGGTCCGAACTGAGCTGCCTGCGGGGCCACCTCGAGGAAACTTGAGGGTTGGTTTTACTCGTAGATAGTCTCATCTGAGTGTGCCCTGAGAAAGAGATATGTGCAGCTCCTATCGGGTTTTGTCAGCACATTTGGGCGGTGTTGCTGGATTTGTTTTAACTTGTTGAAGTGTCTTGTAGAACCTGGATACCGAGTCTGATCAGAACGTCTCGGGAGGAGGTCTATTCCTTCGTTGACCGTGAGAGCTTGTCATGGGCTAAGTTGGGACACCCTGCAGGGATTTGAAATTTTGAAAGCCGTGCCCATGGTTATGGGCAGATGGGAATTTGTTAATGTCCGGTTGTAGAAAACCTGAAGTTGACCTTAATTAAAATGCATCAACCGCGTGTGTAACCGTGATGGTCTCTTTCCGGCGGAGTCCGGGAAGTGAACACAATGTTGGAGTTATGCTTGACGTAGGATGTTCTAGGATCACTTCTTGATCATAGTTTCTCGATCGTGCTTTGCCTTCTCTTCTCGCTCTCATTTGCGTATGTTTAGCCACCATATATGCTAGTCGCTTGCTGCAGCTCCACCTCATACTTTTACCTTACCCATAAGCTTAAATAGTCTTGATCGCGAGGGTGCGAGATTGCTGAGTCCCCCTGGCTCATAGATACTTCCAAAACCAGCTTGCAGGTGCCGATGAGTCCGTGCAAACGACGCAACCCAGCTCAGGAGGAGCTCGTTGAAGATCTTGTCCTTTGTGTTGTTTCGTTCTAGTTGATCAGTAGTGGAGCCCAGTTGGGGTCGATCGGGGACCGTGTTTCATTTGGGGTTCTTCTTTTATTTTTGTTCCGTAGTCGGACCTTGATTGTATCTGGATGATGTAATGCTTTATTCATGTACTTGTGTGAAGGTGCGATTGTAAGCCAACTATGTATCTCTTTCCCTTATGTATTACATGGGTTGTGTGAAGATTACCTCACTTGCGACATTGCTTTCAATGCAGTTATGCCTCTAAGTCGTGCTTCGACACGTGGGAGATATAGCCGCATCGAGGGCGTTACACCAGTTCAGCTCGATGAGGTGTGGCGAGTTGCTCCATGTCGGCACGGCGGTGAGCACACCGGTACGGGCGTCATCGCTGCCGCATCGTACTGCGCCACCAGTGTCTGTGGGCGCGCCTCCCATGCCTGCGGCAGCGCCATCCAGGCAGAGATAGCCAGCGCAGCGTCATTACCCTTGACCTTTCTAACCTGATTCCCACCGTCTGGCAAGATGCCAAGCACCCGCCACGACCTAGGTACTTGTCACCTTTAGACCCGTCCAACATCACCTACCCGATGTACTTCAAAAATACTAACAGGTCATTGTTACCTGTTATGCAGCTGGCAAAAAATACAAGGATGATGTTTCTTCTGGATCTAGCAGCTTGTCCAACCAAGATCATGGACTAAGGCATTGCTATGATCTTGTAAGTGCGTCTCTCTCTCTCTCTTGTATTGTTATGTGCCTGCCAGCATGCTTTGCTAGGATTTTCGACCAGTAATCCCTTTGTGGAGACAATGATTTCTACTACTGGCTGCCAAATTAGATATGTAGATGTCATACATGATACTACCTCATACCTCCGTTCCTAAATATAAGTCTTTCTAGAGATTCCACTATAGGCTACATACGGAGCAAAATGAGTGAAGCTACACTCGAAAATGCATATATATATATACATATGTATGTGGTCCATACTGGAATCTCTACAAAGACATATATTTAGGAACAAAGGTAGTACATTACACAAAATCGTAGGTGGCATGTAGGAATTGCAGTGCACTACATTAGGCTCCCTTCGAGTGCCTGCTAGTCCAGCACACAGAGTCATGTCTAGTTTATGCTACGCACACAATCATTAATTGGTGGTTTAAATATGCGTAAGGGATACGCAATGTATTATCATGTAGAGATGTCTGAAATTAGCTGTGTCAACTTGCAGATAGGGTTACACAATGAGAAAGTACAAGATGTATGTGGCAATTTCATGGAACATCGCAAAAAAGGAGAGGCAGTGGTGAGCCTATACAGTGTGCTATGGTACGTCACTACTCCATTGCAATCATCGTGACATGTTATTTGTATGTCATTTCTATTGGCCAAGTTTCTTAGGGACAATTATTACGAGTTATCCTAAGAAAATACGCACATGTGAATATAAGCTCCATGTAATAAGCCAACCAGTTCTTTTCGTTGCGTTTTCAGCTTATCTTTGGTATGATCAGTGAAAAGTCTAGATTGCACTATATTTTTTCATTTTTCTGCCCATATGAAAAATAAATTGACTTGCCAACATCACAAATTGAACCCAGTGTAGTAATTAATATGATAGGAAAACGGACCATCACTATTTTGCTCAAAATGCAAATACAAAGATACCATCTACTTGGCATAATCTACTTTGGTAAATGTTTTCCATAGAGATCCCATTGCCTAATTTAAACGAAGAATACATCACCCACATTTAAATTAAGAATAATTATTTATTGAAATTCGATGGTCCAAGTGGCTGGTTATTATCATATAGCAGCACCACCTGAAACCATCATATAGCAGCAGCATCAGCTCATAGCAACTCTTCATACAACAGCAGCAGCAGTGTGCAATTCATCATATACCAGTACAAGCTCATAGCAATTCATCATATAACAGCAGCATGAGCGCTCATAGCAATTTATCATATAGCAGCAGCAGGAGCAGCTCATAGCAATTCATCATATAGCAGCGGCAGGAGCAACTCATAGCATTTCATCATGTAGCAGCAGAAGGAACAGCTCATAGAAATTCATCATATAGCATCAGCAGGGGCAGCTCATTGCAATTCATCATACAGCATCAGCAAGATCAGCTTATAAAAATTCCTCATATAGTAGCAGCAACTCATAGCAATTCATCATATAGCAGCAGCAGCTCATACCAATTCATCATACAGTAGCAGCAGGAGCAGCTCATAGTAACGCATCATATAGCAGCAGCAGAAGCAGCTCATAACAACTCATCGTATAGTGGATCAGAATGAAAATTTGGCAAAAAAATCAGAGGAGATCCTCACCTTGTTGGATGAGCTCATCCTTCAACAACACCTCAAGGCCACGGCCTGGGATGTGGGGAGGGGGAATAAGGTGCCTTCTGCCGCAGTGTGGCATCAGCCGTAGTTGTGCAGCGCCTGCTGGAGTAGTGCGTTGGACGAACCACAGTGGAGCAGCTGGTGGAGACCATGAGAATGAGGGGCGGCGGAAGAGAGAGGAGCAGCCAGGGAGATTTGCCCCTACCCACCGACCATGTAGCCTAGATGGACAGAGCATCGTCGAGGACCAGGCAAGATGGGACTAGTTGCGACGACTCGCTGGAGGAACCCTAGTGCTGCAGGCAGGGGATCGAGGTAGAGGGAAAGTGGAGAGGAGATGCAAGCAGGCAGGGCAATGAACGGTTGTGTGTTTGTTTTTACTTGAGTGTGAGGTGTGATGTGGGCGTCAGCAATTGCATTTTGAGTGTAATATAGGCAGACAACATAGTCATTTCACTATCCCCCTTCCCTTCAATTTTTAGTGAGGTTCTCCCTGAAACAACCCCCTGCAATGCGAAATTAGTTAAGCCCATGCCCATAACTCAAAAAAGACTTCTTTACATCTTTTATGGCTTATTTTGACAATAAGCCCCGAAAAGGCAGAATAGAACTATCCCTTAACCTGCAGTTCAATTGTGCATGCAATGATGAATCACTCCTGCCTGCTATAGTGTACATTTAGGCATCATCATACATGGCATAACCAAATACATGTGCATTCCATTGTAGAATCTGGAATATGCAATGATTATGTTAGTTCACACGTTGCACATGATGTTTAAATGCCCCTTAAATCTGGTCAGTCAAGTGATGGTCTTTAAACCTCCTTCTTTGCTTCTTTTCTTGATATGTAAGATTTGCTCACACATTTGTCCAATTGCTTGTCAATGATTTAAACACTAAGGGCTGCTATAGTGGGGCTTTTTCTAACTCATAGGTGATATAAAAGTTTGGCTATACACCAAAGTAGGAACTCCAAGAGCACCTGGAGATCCAGTTCGAAGGTATGCCTAGTTTTTACATAGTGCAGACATAGTAAATGCTCATTTCATTGTGTGCAAGTGCAAGAGATGCGGCATGTTTCATTATGTGGTGTTGTTTTGTTATAATCTCATCCTTTTGTGTTCACAGACTTGAAAGTATGTATATTTATCTTCCAAGGAGACGAATAACTAGTTTGTGTCACCTTGCAGAGGGGGTGCAATGAAGATAAGATAGACGATTTACAAGTACAAGATGTTAGGAAGGAGCCTTGCAAGAGAAGTATGAGCTGCACTGAGCCTCTTCAACCTGTTAAGGTAAGTCACTGTATCCAACTCAACAGTTCAATTCCTTGTTTGTTTCAGGCATAGTTAATTTGCTCTTTTCAATTGCTTTATTTGTCCTTAGTTAATGAGATGCCCAAAGAATGATGCCTGATGTTGGGTACTTGTATAACTATTAGTTGACATAATTACATGCCTTAACATTTAATTACTCTACGGAAGTGTGCCTGAAGCTTTGAAGTCTATTAACCAACTATTATTGCATGAGGCTCACAATCTCGTTTATACTAGGCTAATGATTGCATAGTTTTGCTTGCTGTAGTATGTTTGTATGAAACCCTCTGCTATTCATTATGCTCCCTAAGACTTTAATTGAGCTAAAGAATGGCCAACTCCTTGCTTACTTATACGCAACGTGCTGTCTAAATTTGTAACTTGTTTGAGTTTTGGATTGGGCCCCAACATCATGCTCCTCTGGTGAGCAAAGAGAGATTTCTGGATGTAGGCTGCACAGACTACCTTTTTTTTTTTATAATTTTTAAAATATCACCTTGTAACGCCCCGAGAACGATGCGCCAGCTGTCTTCCAGTTATTCGATGTTTGTTGCCGTGTCATTCGCTCGAGTGTTGCATCTTGCCATGTCATCATGTGCATTGCATCATCATGTTTTCAAAGCTTGCATCCGTCTCGGTCTCCTAGTTCTTTCCGTTGTCCGTTCCGAGCCCAGACACACTTGCACGCACCCGCGGCACGTCCAAAATATTATTTTGTAAGTGGCCGGAAAATGTTCTAGGAATGGGATGAAAGTTGGCGTGCGGTCTTATTATAGTGTAGATAGACTGCATGTCAAATTTCATCGCATTCGGAGTGCGTTTGACGCCCCAACGGATAACTATAGCGGCATTATAGCCGGTCTAACGTCAGACGTTTTCGGTCTCCGAAAACTGTTGCCGGGTTTTCCCTCTCTTTCCTCCCTAGCTTGCCAACATAGTCCACTACCTACCGCCAGGCCCAACCTAACCTCTCTCGTCAGCCCGCGGCCCTCCTCGCGCGCGCGTCCGAAAGCTGTCCCGGACCCAACCCAGGCAGTTCTAACCAACGGGTCCGGATCATCCCCAAACATCTACAAAACATCACCGTATTCTTATTTGTACTCTCCTAGTCTATTTTTTCTCGACCATCCGATTACGATCGGAGGGACGAGATAGCCCTACCCACAACCACTTACTATAAATAGCAGTGCAATCATCGGACCAATCCCTAATCCCTAGGGATACTCCTAGTCACCGCCCCCCACTGTCTCTTCTCTGTTTTTCGTGCTCGACCAACCATCGCGCTCCGTTCCTCGATCTACTCGCCCGACAAACTGCAAGCCGAGCCGCAGCAGTCTGTGTCTACCTCGCCTTCACGCTACTGGAGATGTTCAGTGCTCGCAGCCCCTCGCGACCGCACGCCCGCAAAGGAGTAGCAGCAGTCCCGAGCGCCCCGTTCCCTCATCCTGCATCTCGATCCAGGACGTCGCCGGCGGCCTCAACCACCAGGACGCCGCTGCTGAACTAGCAGGTCCCCTGCCTTGTGTCCCTTTTCCCTTTATGCTTTCTCCTCTCTCCTCTAAACAATTGTTTTCTCTCCTGTTTGACCAAGTCACCGCCAGGGAACCCCGCCATGGATCTCCGGCCGCCGTTCGGAGCCCTTGCCGCCACGCCCGCCTGGATCCGGCCTGGATCCGTCACCGGCGACCAAACTCCGCCCGTTCCCGCCGTCAGCTGCCCGTTCCTCATCGGGGTTCTCTGCATGCGGCCGAAGGAGGTTCCCAGCCCCCTCCTTTGCTTGGTTCTACGGGGAGGACGATGCGCCCCTGCCTTGCGTGGACCGCCCCGCCTCGTTGACCCCCAGCCTCGACGTTGTAACCGCGTAGCCTTCTCCCGCGTCGGCCCACTATCGCCAAGGCCTGTGAGGCCTCCGACACAGTTCTAGGCCATGGCCCATGGTGAGGACGCGCCCAGCCCCTCCCCAGTTCCTGTTGGGCCAGCAAGATTCGACCCAGCGCATGTTTTTTTCTCCTGGACGTTTTAGCTAAATTTTTTCATAATATCCAACTCTACAGTAAAGTTTTACAGTAAAGTGCCTCTGGATCATGCAATTAATAACTCACAAACGGTGCATCATATTAAAACAAACTTAATATGAAAAATGCTTAGAATAGCGTCTACTTTCATAATATCCAACTTTCATCTATGTTTAAAATGTTTAAAACTGATGTTTGCATTAATTTGCTCGTATGCATGCTAAAATGCTTTATTTCGTAACTAAATAACCGTAGCTCCAAACCTAACAAACTTTATATATAAATGGGGTAGGAAAATGCCTAGTTTAACATGGTGTACTTGCTTTGCATGTTTAACAACTTAATAACATGGTTTAGGGCAGAACAGTATCAAACCTAAAATATGCACATGAGGAGTTTCCAGACATGTTGTTTGTTGTTCCGGCCTCATTTAAACTTGCCAAGATAGGTAGTTTTCACAATGCTTCACCTCTTGCCATGTTTAACAACATTTAATATTGTTGGGTACATAAATGAGAGAGAACTAAATAAGACATGTGGTGTTCCGTCAATATGCAACTCATTGCATATTGAGCTCCACTTAACTTGTAGTTTTGCTTGTGCACTTTGCCATGCCATGCCTCATTAAACCGGACATGCATCATACTTGATTGTGCATCATGCCATGCTTATGTGATGGTTGTTTACTATGTTGTTTGCTTCTTTCCGGTGTTGCTTGTCCGGGTTAGTTCCGATAACGTCCCGTTTGTGAGGATTCGTTCGACAACGTCCGTTTGTCTTCTTCATGGACTCGTTCTTCTTCCTTGCGGGATCTCAGGCAAGATGACCATACCCTCGAAATCACTTCTATCTTTGCTTTCTAGTGTTCGCTCTATTGCTATGTCGCGATACCTACCACTTGCTATATCATGCCTCCCATATTGCCATGTCAGGCCTCTAACCCACCTTTCCTAGCAAACCGTTGTTTGGATATGTTACCGCTTTGCTCAACCCCTCTTATAGCATTGCTAGTTGCAGGTGAAGATGAAGTTTGTTCCTTGTTGGAACATGGATTTGTTGTGATATCACAATATCTATTATTTTAATTAATGCATCTATATACTTGGTAAAGGGTGGGTGTTATGGGGACCCCTTGACACGCTTTGAATAAAACTCCTCCACCAAGGCCCAACCTTGGTTTTACCATTTGCCTCACTACCACCTACTTTTACCTTGGGAGTCGCGCTCCCAAGGGTCATCTTTATTTTAACCCCCCGGGCCAGTCCTTTTCTAAGTGTTGGTCCGAACCAGAGCCACTTGCGGCGCCACCTCGGGGAAACTTGAGGGCTGGTTTTAGCTGTACATAGTGTTGATCCGGTGTTGCGTTGAGAACGAGATATGTGAAGCTCCTATCGGGATGTCGGCGCATCGGGCGGTCTTGCTGGTCTTGTTTTATCATTGTCGAAATGTCTTGTAATCGGGATTCTGAGTCTGATCGGGTCTTCCTGAGAGAAGGAATATCGTTCGTTGACCGTGAGAGGTTGTGATGGCCTAAGTTGGGACACCCCTGCAGGGTTTTGAACTTTCGAAAGCCGTGACCGCGGTTATGGGCAGATGGGAATTTTTTAATGTCTGGTTGTAGAGAACTAGAAACTTAACTTAATTAAAATGCATCAACCGCGTGTGTAGCCGTGATGCTCTCTTTTCGGCGGAGTTCGGGAAGTGAACACGGTTCTTGTGTTATGCTTGAACGTAAGTAGTTTCAGGATCACTTCTTGATCACTTCTAGTTCACAACCGTGCTTTGCTTCTCTTCTCGCTCTCATTTGCGTATGTTAGCCACCATATATGCTTAGTGCTTGCTGCAGCTCCACCTCTCTACCTTTCCCTACCCATAAGCATAAGTAGTCTTGATCTCGCGGGTGTGAGATTGCTGAGTCCTCGTGACTCACAGATACTTCCAAACAGTTGCAGGTGCCGATGATACTAGTGTTGATGACGCAACTGAGCTCAAGTGGGAGCTCGATGAAGATCGTGTTCGTGTGTTTTTTTGTTTCCAGTTGATCAGTAGTGGAGCCCAGTTGGGACGATCGGGGGATCTAGCATTTGGGGTTGTCTTCTTTCATTTTGGTTCTGTAGTCGGACCTTGATTGTATTCTGGATGATGTATGTTTAACATGTATTTGTGTGAAGTGGTGATTGTAAGCCAACTCTTTATCCCTTTCTTATTCAGTACATGGGATTATGTGAAGACTACCCCTCTTGGGACAAACCTACCATGCGGCTATGCCTCTAAGTCGGGCCCCGACACGTGGGATATATTGCCACATCATGGGTGTTACAAATTGGTAATCAGAGCCTTCCCCGACTTAGGAGCCCCCTGCCTGATCGAATCGCTGACGTTTTTGAGTCTAGAACAAAATGTTTTGAGTCTTAGGATTATATATATCGGAGAGTAGGATTCTTTTTACTACTCAGTCCCTTCGTTGCTCTGGTGAGGCCCCCAGACATAGAAGTTTTGACTCTTCGCTCCTCAAATTTCTCGAATTTTTTTTAGGATCACGCGGGTATCTTGGAATCGTTCTGATGGTTTTGTGACGAGAACATTGTTGTTGGTGCCTCCTGACATTTAGGGGTTGTGGCGGTGTCCCGGGGAGTTGAGCTGCGAGGTGTGGTCGTCACAATTTTATCGTTGCAGTTCTGGAATACCTGAGTTCGTTGACATCAAAAATCTCTTTTATGCAGTTGTTGGTGAGATAACCTCGACGCCACCCAGTACAGGGGCGGGAGTTTGGGAGTATTGCCATAACTCGTATAACGGATGCTTTTCGAAGGTTGAGGTAAATGATTTCCGATGGTTTCTTGGTTATGTGTTGAAGGATGGATACAGCTAGATGTAGGATTTGCTAGTTTTGGGTGAGATATTATGCTTCCCCTGTATCCCCAACACCTGATTGTATAACCAGAAAGTTTCGGGAGTTTATAAGTAGGAATTCAAGTAGCTCTTAGGATATCTTTCCGACAGATGTATGATATGAGATTGGGGTTCGACGTCTAGTGGTCCGCCTATCCACGGTTGGTTTTACATTGGTATCATTGTGTCTTAAAGAGTCCTTGGCTATGCTGACTCGGGGACGCTTTGTATGTCATGTGCACTGCCTTGTACATGACGGTGCTGTACGATCGAGCCCGTGTGGGCCCCACCACAAAAACTTCAGACGAAATCTCTATCATATGTTTGTTCCAACTTATTCTGCAAGCCAATCGTTTGTTTTTGTTTTGGGTTGTGGTATTTGAGTTGCTTCAATGTCAAGTGTTGATTCCATACCTTTCCTAAGTGGTGTTATCACATTTATATGTGAATACTAATCCTTCTCGTTATAGAGATTGTCTTGTCAATTCTGTCCAACCGGTGTGATTCTCTTCAAGTGGATTCGATCATTTTCCCATCCGCAAAATCAAGTCATAGTCTTCTCAGCGTTATTTGTTTCATCCGTCCAAAGTTGCCTTTGATTTCCCGCCCTCCCACCCTTTTTCTTCAAGGATTCAGATTTCTTAATCAACTATCATGTTAGTGATGAGAAGTCTCTCCATTCTTTTTCATCAATGTTCTTATCCAGTGATTCTCAGGAAGATTCTAACGGAGCTTGAAGTTCATCATTCTTCCTTCTTTTTCTTCTCTGGTGGATTCAAGTCATGTTTTCGGTGTTGATCATAACTCTTTCCTTATTTCAAATGCTTTCTCAAGCCAGTGCACCTATTAATCATCCACTTCTTGCTATTCAATTGTTCCGAAGTGCTAAAGATATCTCGAAGATTCATGTTTCCACTCTACATTCGTTCAAGATCTTTCGAGGATGTTATCTCTTTGAAGCCATTTAAATCAACCGGTGCAATATCTCTTCAAAATCGTTCAACGTTGTTTCTTTTGAGTGGGCCCTAACCCACATGTCTTTTTCCAGGATCTTACCTGACTCTTCTATTTTCCCGGAGCTATCCTCAAATTCATTTCAATGTTGACGTAAGAATGAATTATCATCAGTCATATGTCTTTCTCCAATATCTTTCAAATTCTTTTCATTGTTGATTCAACCTTTATATTCTTCATTATTACAGAGTGTCTCAACCATTCATGGTGGTGTTTCTCATCGTCATTCTCAGATTTTGAAGACCAAAGAAGATTTTCTCTTCAATCTTATCTGTTCTCTCGAAGGTTCGTGGTTCTAGCTTCATGATATCCTCTCAAAATTGTATTTGATTGTGAGAATTCTATTCACCCATCCAGAGCAATTCAGGAGTCTTTTCAGTTTGATTCTCCAAAGGCAATCAATTCAGATTATTCATTCCAGCTTTCAGCTCTCGTTCTCCAAATATTACCGGTGCATCGCTCAAACATCCTCTAATTAGTTCATGATCTCTTCATTCACTTGTTTCTAAATTCCCTCAAGCATCTTCGTACATTTGCTAATTCTTCCTGGTGTTTCGTTATCTTTTCTTCGTTCGTTTTTAAATTCTTATGGTGGTTCGTTCAAGAGTTCTCTTCCTTGTTTATCATATCAATTCATTCGTTCTTTCTAAATCCTACCAGTGGTTCATTGAAGACCTTCCCAAGTTTGTGTGATATCTCTCTTTAATTCTTTTCAACGAGAATAAGTAGTATGTCAAACCCTTGCTTGTCATCAATCTAAATTGACGAAGTATAATCATAATGTAATTCTTATTCTTGCTTCATTGAGTAAATTCAATTCCTTATTCCAGAGGTTCATCAAAAATTCTTGATTTCTTTTGTTCATCTTTCTTTTCCAGAGTTCCGAGTTTTTCCACATTATCTTGTCGCGAAGCTCCATCTAAATCATCGCAAGGTTTCACCTTATGTTCTCCACTTCTCTTTCTTTCTATCATCCTTTTATTACCGGAGTTCTTCATGGAGGCTCTACATGGTGGTTCATAAAGGATTCTTCTCATTATTCATTTGTTCTTCAAGATTTCTCTCGAAGCTATGATCCGCCAAGCTATACTTCAAGTATTCTTCATCTTGCATTCCGAAGTGCAATTCTTTCTACCTTATCTTTTGAGATGGTGTTATGTCATTTTTGGCAATTTCTGTGTGTTTCATGATTCACAAGTTTAGGAATGGGATATTTAAACACATCACCTTCTTCCTTGGAGTTATCTTGGTATAGATTTCACCTAAAGCCTTTCATTGGGAATGTTGATTTTATGGTGTTTATCGATGATCCAAGTTTCCTCCTATTCTCGCGATGAAAGATGTTTTCATCTCTCCGTCGCTCTCAAGCAAGCAATTTTTTTCGTTGGTGGCAGGTTTTCACCTCAAGTTTTTGTGATGTTTTCCATAAGCCCTCAACAAGCCTGTTCATTTCGTTGTTGATTTCCCAACAACTCCGTTCAATCCTTCTTTTTAAGGATGCTCTCTCAAATTCATTTGAGGTAGAACATGTTGTTTTCTTCTCCGGTCTTTTCATTGCATTCTTTCATTTCTTCAGGAGGCATTGTGATGATGCTCTCTTCACTCATCATCTCATATTGTGAAGATCATGTTCTTTCCTTTGCTTATTCATTCAACCGGAGTGTCGTGTTTTCATTCGAGCTCTCTCATCTTATCAAGATTTTCCTCCCTTCTCAACCGGAGTGCTCTCTGGAATCTTTCTTACCCCTTGTGCCTTCCTTTCTATAGTTCCGGAGGCAATGTGTTGTTGATTTCGTCAAGTATCCTCTCATCTTGTCAAGTTCTTGTTCTCCTTCCACTTACAGTTGGAGTGCTGCCAAAATTATATCATTCTTATCCCTTCCCTATCTTGTTTTAACCGGAGTGTGGTGTCTATCATTCCTCTTCTAACTGGACTCTCATCCAAGTGCTTTCATTTTGCCAAGCTCATATTCTTTACCTTCCGTTTCCAACCAGAGTGTTGTCGTAATTGATCCTTAACGTTCCTTGTGCATCTCTTTCATACTGAGGTTCTTGCATCTACTTCTTGTCCATTGTAACCCTGTTTCTTATGTCTTTCGACCCACAAGGTTCCCGTAATGTTCCTTGTTCCTCTTTTCTAACGGAGTGTTTCAACTTTGTTCATCTTCATTGTACACTTTCTTTCAATTTATTCAACCTTGCAAGGTTCTTTGGTTACACTCATTTGTCAAAGAAGCAACTTAGTTTTACCTCTTCCCCTTCCTCTTCCGTTTCCCTCCGGTGCCATCCTAGATCTCGGGACAAGATCCTCTTGTAGTGGTGGAGTGTTGTAACCCCCCGAGAACGATGCGCCAGTTGTCTTCCAGTTATTTGTTGTTTGTTGCCGTGTCATTCGCTTGAGTGTTGCTTCTTGCCATGTCATCATGTGCATTGCATCATCATGTTTTCAAAGCTTGCATCCGACCCGGTCTCCTAGTTCTTTCCATTGTCCATTCTGAGCCCAGACACACTTGCACACGCCCGCGTCACGTCCGAAATATTATTTTGTAAGTGGCCAGAAAATGTTCTCGGAATGGGATGAAAGTTGGCGTGCGGTCCTATTATAGTGTAGATAGACCGCCTGTCAAATTTCATCGCATTCGGAGTCCGTTTGACGCCCCAACGGATTACTATAGCGGCATTATAGCCGGTCTGACATCGGACGTTTTCGGTCTCCAAAAACTGTTGCCGGGTTTTCCCTCTCTTTCCTCCTTAGCCCGCCTACAGAGTCCACTACCTACCACCAGGACCAACCTAACCTCTCTCGTCAGCCCGCGGCCATCCTCGCGCGCGTGTCCTAAAGGTGTCCCGGACCCGACCCGAGCAGCCGTCACCAATGGGTCCAAATCATCCCCAAACATCTACAAAACATCACTGTATTCTTATTTGGACTCTCCTAGTCTATCTTTCTCGACCATCCGATTACGATCAGAGGGACGAGATAGCCCTACCCACACCCACTTACTATAAATAGCAGTGCAATCATCAGACCAATCCCTAATCCCTAGGGATCCTCCTATTCGCCGCCCCCACTGTGTCTTCTCTGTTTTCCGTGCTCGACCAACCATCGCGCTTCATTCCTCGATCTCCTCACCCGACAAACTGCAAGCCGAGCCGCAGCAGTCCGTGTCCACCTCGCCGTCACGCTCCTGGAGATGTTCAGCGCTCGCAGCCCCTTGCGTCCGCGCGCCCGCAAAGCAGCAGCAGCAGTCCCGAGCGCCGCGTTCCCTCATCCTGCACCTCGATCCAGAACGTCGCCGGCGGCATCAACCACCAGGACGCCGCCGCTGGACCAGCACGTCCTCTGCCTCGTGTCCCTTTTCCGTTTATGCCTTCTCTTCTCTTCTCTAACCAACTGTTTTCTCTCCCGTTTGACAAAGTCACCGCCAGGGAACCCCGCCATGAATCTCCAGCCGCCGTTCGGAGCCCTTGCCGCCGCGCCCGCCTGGATCCGACCTGCATCTGTCGTCGGTGACCAAACTCCGCCCGTTCCCGCCGGCAACTGCCCGTTCCTCGTCAGGGTTCTCTACATGCGGCCGATGGAGGTCCCGAGCCCCCCCCTCTGCTTCGTTATATGGGGAGGACGACGCGTCCCTGCCCCGCCTCGTTGACCCCCAGCCTCGACGCTGTGACCGCGTAGCCTTCTCCCGCGTCGGCCCAGCAGCGCCAAGGCCTGTGAGGTCTCCGACACAGTTCTGGGCCATGGCCCATGGTGAGCACGCGCCCAGCCCCTCCCCTGTTCCTGTTGGGCCAGCAAGATTCAGCCCAACGCATGTTTTTTTCTCCAGGACGTTTTAGCTATTTTTTTCCAGAGAGTGCACTTCTGCAGTAAAGTGCCTCTGGATCATGCATTTAATAACTCACAAATGGTGCATCAGATTAAAACAAACTTAATATGAAAAATGCTTATAATTGTGTTTAGTTTCATAATATCCAACGTTCATCTATGTTTAAAATGTTTAAAACTGCTGTTTGCATTAATGTCCTCCTATGCATGCTAAGATGCTTTATTTCGTACCTAAATAACCCTAGCCCCAAACCTAACAAACTTTATATGTAAATGGGGTAGGAAATTGCCTAGCTTAACATGGTGTACTTGCTTTGCATGTTTAACAACTCTAAAAGATGGTTTAGGGCAGAACATTACCAAACCTAAAATATGCACATGAGGAGTTTCCGGACTTGTTGTTTGTTGTTCCGGCCTCATTTAAACTTGCCTAGATAGGTAGTTTTCACTATGCTTAACCTCTTGCCATGTTTAACAACATTTAATATTGTTGGGTACATAAACGACATAGAACTAAATAATACATGTGGTGTTCCGTCAATATGCAACTCATTTCGTATTGAGCTCCACTTAACTTGTAGTTTTGCTTGTGCACTTTTCCTTGCCATGCCTCATTAAACCGGATATGCATCATACTTGATTGTGCATCATGCCATTCTTATGTGATGGTTGTTTAACATGTTGTTTTCTTCTTTCTGGTGTTGCTTCTTCGGGTTAGTTCTGATAACATCACGTTTGTGAGGATTCGTTCGACTACGTCCGTTTGTCTTCTTCATGGACTCATTCTTCTTCCTTGCTGGATATCAGGCAAGATGACCATACCCTCGTTTCCGGTGTTCGCTCTATTGCTATGCCGCGATACCTACCACTTGCTATATCATGCCTCCCATATTGCCATGTCAAGCCTCTAACCCACCTTTCCTAGCAAACCGTTGTTTGGCTATGTTACCGCTTTGCTTAGCCCCTCTTTATAGCGTTGCTAGTTGCAGGTGAAGATGAAGTTTGTTCCTTGTTGGAACATGGATTTGTTGGGATATCACAATATCTCTTATTTAATTAATGCATCTATATACATGGTAAAGGGTGGATGGCTAGGCCTTATTCCTGCTGTTTTGTTCCACTCTTGCCGCCCTAGTTTCCGTCATACTGGTGTTATGTTCCTTGATATTTGTGTTCCTTACACGGTTGGGTGTTATGGGGACCCCTTGACAGTTCGCTTTGAATAAAACTCCTCCAGCAAGGCCCAACCTTGGTTTTACCATTTGCCTCACCACCACCTACTTTTCTCTTGGGAGTCGCGCTCCCGAGGATCATCTTTATTTTAACCCCTTCGGGCCAGTGCTTCTCTAAGTGTTGGTCCGAACCAAAGCCACTTGCGGCGCCACCTCGGGGAAACTTGAGGGCTGGTTTTAGCTGTACGAAGTGTTCATCCGGTGTTGCGCTGAGAACGAGATATGTGCAGCTCCTATCGGGATGTCGGCGCATCGGGCGGTCTTGGTGGTCTTGTTTTACCATTGTCGAAATGTCTTGTAACCGGGATTCCGAGTCTGGTCGGGTCTTCCTGAGAGAAGGAATATCCTTCGTTGACCGTGAGAGCTTGTGATGGGCTAAGTTGGGACACCCCTGCAGGGTTTTGAACTTTTGAAAGCCGTGCTCGTGGTTATGGGCAGATGGGAATTTGTTAATGTCTGGTTGTAGAGAACTTGAAACTTAACTTAATTAAAATGCATCAATCGCGTGTGTAGACGTGATGGTCTCTTTTCGGCGGAGTCCGGGAAGTGAACACGGTTCTTGTGTTATGCTTGAACGTAAGTAGTTTCAGGATCACTTCTTGATCACTTCTAGTTCACAACCGTGCTTTGCTTCTCTTCTCGCTCTCATTTGCGTATGTTAGCCACCATATATGCTTAGTGCTTGCTGCAGCTCCACCTCACTACCTTCCCCTACCCATAAGCATAAGTAGTCTTGATCTTGCGGGTGTGAGATTGCTGAGTCCACGTGACTCACAGATACTTCCAAACAGTTGCAAGTGTCGATGATACTAGTGCAGATGACGCAATTGAGCTCAAGTGGGAGCTCGATGAAGATCGTGTTCGTGTGTTGTTGCGTTTCCAGTTGATCAGTAGTGGAGCCCAGTTGGGATGATCGGGGTTCTAGCATTTGGGGTTGACTTGTTTCATTTTGGTTCCGTAGTCGGACCTTGATTGTATTCTGGATGATGTATGTTTAACTTGTATTTGTGTGAAGTGGCGATTGTAAGCCAACTATTTATCCCGTTCTTATTCAGAACATGGGATTGTGTGAAGACTACCCCTCTTGCGACAAAGTACCATGCGGCTATGCCTCGAAGTCGTGCCCCGACACGTCGGAGATATAGCCGCATCGTGGGTGTTACACACCTGCTTAGGCTTCATGACGTGTGACATTATTGTTAGTCCTGCTTTGCCATGTACAAAATAGTTTGTCTTGCTCGCTTCATTGTTGTAACTATATTTTTGCCCTAGTCATGTGTACTTACAGAAACATTTCATGATGAAGTGACATCAATACAAAGATCTGCGAGCAATGCGGCATGCCCGTTACTGAATGATTATGGATTGGAATTGGAATGTGCTGATGTTCTCGAGCATCAACTAGAGGTGGCAAGACAACGTGTACATGATTCTCAATGTACGATTAATAAGTTGAGACTGGACATGCAGATATTAAATGCAGGAGTCAAAAAAATGAAACAAGACACTGAGGTAACACTGAAGGAATTGGAGATTTTGCAGACTGAAATTTGTGCTATCTAAATCCGGCCAATCCTATTTTCTGAAGATATTATAGTTCAAATGGTAAGTTATGTTGATGCGCGTCCATGATGTAGGAGCTGTATTTTACCAGTGTATGTAATTTGCTATTTGTGTGTGCTTTAGTATCACTAGTGCCGAACCATAATGCCCAGTGGGTACAATCGGTTGTAATTTCTTTACTGTATAGTGTGGGATTATTCTATGTTTCTATGCCTTGTGTCGGCGTTCTGGGAACTGGGGTCCCCACACTTTCCTGCCTACGGCCTGCGGCATGGTCAAGCAGCAGGCCGTACGGCCCATCTTCACCAACAAGGCACCCAAGACCCTTGCGAGGGGCCAAGCCTCGCGAGGCGGACGACGCAAGACCTCCTCTGGAGTGGCCTAGCTAGGCAGGATCACGAGGAGCGGAGATATCAAGTCCAGGCGAACCTCATGAGGCTCTCGGGACGTGAGCCATGACGATCGACACCAGGCAGGCGCCAGGCGGGCACCAGCGCGCGCAGCGTCCTTGTTTCCTCTTTGGGGAAAAGGGGGCAAGCATAGCCGCGGAGTACCGAGGCCTCAGGCAAAGGTTGCCATTTCGTTGCAACAAGACCAAGACCATGGACTGCAAGACGGAGGTCATCGTGGAGCCCAAGACGGCGTCACCCCATGGCCTTTCACAGGCGCAAACTACCTTTTGTCAGGATAGCTCGTACTAGCTGTCCCCCTTCAAATTAGCCTGCCATTGTTGGCTCCCTTCCCGCTCAATATTTGGGGAGAGGACCAGGGCCTCTATAAATAGGACTAGCCACCATTGTAGGAGGGGAGATGGGTCCAAGAAGAGAGAGGGGCGGAGAGAGACCGAGAGATACACACAAGTCCATATGCACAAGAACACCTCAACCTCAGGAGGCTGTTCTTCCCCTTGTACTACTCTCATCATCAGCCCAAGAGGCAATCCACCGCCACCACACTGGAGTAGGGTATTACACCACAACGGTGGCCGAAACCAATATAAACCTTGTGTCTTTTTGTGTTTTGAGTTCGTCGAGTTCGTCCGCAAGATCTTAGCGAGCTAGAGCGTAGATCGGAAGGAGGGAAAGACTTCGCACGCACCCCAATGTTCGAACCTTAAGGGTTTGCCGGAACCCCACATCCGACATTTGGCGCGCCAGGTAGGGGTGAGCCGTAGCTTCCTTCCCGTCAGTCCATCGCTCCTTCGGTCCGTCATCTCCATGTCGGACGCTCGCCGTGCTTGAGCTAAGTGTCGGGCTACACTCGCCGCCCGCATCGCTCAGATAGCTCCCGTCGGCGGGCCACCTTGTCGTCCTCTGTCCCCCGCCGCCAACGCTGCTACCGGCCCGGTGGGGAATGAGAAGCAGGCGTCCTTGCTGCATCCTTCAGTGCGACAGGACGGCCGCACCGCTACTCCATCACTCACCTCTGCTGGTTCTTCGTCCCACGCGCACCGCGCTCCCATGGAGGCACGGGCAACGCTCCCATGGAGGCATGGGCCGCGCTCAACGCAGCAAACGAGCTCCTGCGTTAAAGCCCCGTCGACGACCTCTATGAGGAGTGGCTCGACCGCGTCGCCGAGCTCGTCCGTGCTGCAGGGGGCTCTTCGACGCCGTCCCACTCTCTGCCTCCCCCTCAAGCAGCCGCGGGCGATGGGGATCATGGCATGTCCCCACCGCCTCGACCCCAAGATGGTGCCTTGGCGCCAAGGCGCGCGCCTCCGCGGCGTGATCCACCGCGCCCGGCGCCCGCGCGTGAAGAAAGAAGCTACCAAGAAATCCCGCTGCCACGAGAAGCTGCACCAGCGCTCCCTGTGCCACCTCGTCAAGATCGCGTGCCGCCTGTAGTGGCGCAGCGCGAACCTCGCCAAGACCAAGCTCCACCTCAGAAGCGGGCCCCGGCGACCACGGCTGGCTGCCGCGCCTTCACCCCCGAGCTGCGTAGCGTCGCCTGGGCAGGCAAGCTCAAGTCAGATCGACCTCCTCGATACGACGGCACCGCCGACCCCGCAGAGTTCCTGTAGCTCTATGAGTTGAGCATCGAAGCGGCCAACGGCGACGAAAAAGTCATGGTGAACTGGTTTCCCATGGCTCTCAAGGATGGGGCCCGCTCCTGGCTCCTGAACCTCCAGCACGGCTCGATCTCCTCCTGGGATGAGATGCGTGACCGCTTCGTCGCCAACTTCCAGGGCACTCGTGACCACCCACCGGCAGCGGGCGATCTAGGCCACATCAAGCAAGAGCCAGGAGAGACCCTCCAGAAGTACATCCAACGCTTCAACAACACACGCCTCAAGATCCCCAAGGTCACGGACGAGGCCATCATCTGCGCGTTTTCCAACGGCGTCCGTGACGTCAAGATGAAGGAAGAGCTGGCTATCCATGAGGAGCTTTGAACATCTCAGTAGCTGTTCAACCTAGCGACCAAGTGCACAAGATCTGAGGAGGGGCGCCTCTCTCTCCTTGAGCTGCCAGCTGCACGAGTGGAGGAGAAGAAGGCCAAGGCCAAGGACGTGAAGCGCAAAGAGGCAGTGGTGCTCTCAGCGAAGCCCGACACCAAGCGAGGCAGAGATCAGCCCGAGTCGTCCAAGAACGGCCGTCTGTTCTGCACCTTCCACAACATGAACACCCACAACACCAGCGACTGTCAAGAGCTGAGAGCCATATGGCAAGGACGCTTCGGTCGACGCCTCGAGCGCAATGACCGGGGCTACGGCCGTGGAGGGGGACGCGGAGGCGGATGCTGGGACGACCGTGGCCCGCACCAGGAGTGGCGTGACTGGCCTCATGAGGACCGCTGGCAGGACCAACCTCGCGAGGGCGTCTGGAGGGACCCGCCTTGTGAGGATCGCCCCCAGGGCAACGTCGGTCTTCCCCCATTGCCGCCACCAAGAAGGAATGATGACCACCACCAGGATGAGGGGGCTGGGGGCTTCCAGGAGCCACGTGCGATCGCTTGCATCTTGTGCGGTGCTCAGGCCCCAGCCTCTCAGTGCATCTTCAAACAGTTCGCTCGGAAGGTGAACGCGACGCTCCCCAAGCTCAAGGCCACGCACCCACTCAGGTGGTCCCAATGTGCCATCACCTTCAACTCGGCAGACCAGCTCAAGTGCGCAGCCACTGCTGGCGCACTCCCTATGTTGTGCTCCCTAGTCATCAGCAATGTGCAAGTCACCAAGACTCTCATTGACGGCGGCGCAGGGCTCCACGTCCTATCCGTCGACAAGTTCGACAACCTCCAAGTGCCCTATTAGCAGCTCCAGCCAACCAAGCCTTTCTTTAGAGTGACTGACGGTTCCACCACACCGATAGGGCACGTTTGCCTGCCTGTCACCTTCGGGGAGCGGAAGAACTACCGCACCGAGCTCATCGACTTCGACGTCGCGCACATCCGCCTGCTTTACAATGCGATCCTCGGGTATCCAGCCCTGGCCAAGTTCATGGCGGTCACTCACCATGGCTACAATGTCCTCAAGATGCCAGGAAGCGGGGGAATCATCACGGTCCCATGTGAAGAAAGGGATGCGGTGTGCTCCCTTGAGCGCGCCTTCCAAGCCACATCAATCGACAACACTGACAGCTGAAGCGAAGGCCCTCGGGAGACCATCCCCAAGAAGAAGCTGCCGCGCCGCGCAGGACCCCAAGAAATGGCGTCGCGTTAGGAGCCTCGTCAGGATCAGTGCCCGCTCCAGGGGCGCCTCCCTCTGCCGCATAGGAAAGCGTGCCCGGTGCCCTCCTCGGGCAGGGCTTGGGGGCTCTCTTCTGGAGAGCCTCATACCTTGCCAACCTCACGAGGGAGGCGCTTGCGCACCACTTGGAAGCGTGCTTCATGGCACACTTTCCTCAGGAGAGCACAGGGCGAGGAGTGCCGACCACCCAGGAGTTCATCACCAAGACCACCCAAGAGCTACAAGACGCGAGAGCCATGCGCGGCGACAGCCGCTCACCAAGCGCGGCTCACCATCCAGGCGAGGGTGCTGAGCTTCGCGTCTGCATCAACATCCCAGGGCTCAGCAGGGCCGCATCTCAGGAACACTTCTGGCCATCATGTGCGAGCCGCTATGAGGGTCCACCACACAGCTATGTCCGCAGGCCCTTCAACTTGCCGAGCGTGGCGTCGGCCTATCATGGCGACGTGCGGCAAGTCCTGGCGGCTCAGGAGGCCAGGTTCCACGCTGTTCAGGAGGAGATGGGGAAGGTCTTTAGGAAACCTCCTGAGCCCCCAGAGCCTCCCAAGGCTCAGGGCCCCGGTGGTTCATGAGGAGCCATTCCTTCAACGCGTGGCTTCAGCTGCACCAAGTCTACTTCGTCTATATAACCAGGTGACATCTTCCAAGTTCATTTAAGCTGGGAGCGCCCCTCGGGCTGCATTATTCCCAGGCCACACGGGTCCATCCCTGTGGCACGTATCCCTTTTGCTTAAGTCTTTAGATTACCTTGCTGAGGGCGCCCTTGGGCTGCATCATCCCTAAGCCGCTCGGGCCAGACCCAGTGGCATGTATCTTCCTGCATTTATCCATGTCGATCTTCTCTTCATGCGTAACCTGCCAACTGCTATCACCTGCTTGGTTGCCGCCGGCTGCGGGTCTGTTTATCCCATGCAACCTGCTTGCATGTTAAAAGGGGGGCTCCTGAGCATCGCGACTTAGGAGCTCTTACTGGCTCTCCCGCCCTCACCCCTTGGCCTTGACCACGGCATTGTGACCTGGCATAGCAGCGGCGGCTGAGCTCGCTCGTGGGCCGGGACCTGAGGACGTAGAGTGCTTGCATCTAACCGCCTTGCAGGGACATACAGTCACCAAGACTCAAGACCAGGCGCAACCCGCCTTGAGGTAGGGCGTCGTGAGTCCCGTGATGGCTCACAAGTGCTCAGATACACCTCGCAGCCCTGTCGTGCAAGCCACGTGTCAGGGCGGGGCTGTACACGCCCCGGGGACTCCTCCCGGAGCAGGGCCCCCATCCCACGCCCAAGTGGAAGCTCCATGCTCCGTGCTGGCTGTCGACACTGCCGAGGAGCGGCTATGCCCGTGCACAAGCGGAAGCACTATGCTCCGCGCTGGTGATAAACAACTGAGGGTGACCCCACGGTCATGCCAACCTCAGGGAGCCTAGAGCTCAGTGCCCAGGCTCACCATGACACTTCCCCTCGAGAGAGTCGCGCAAGGGGGCTGGGCATGGGGGCTGCGCTCGGGTCACGTCCAAGCGCACGCCACCCAACCAGGTCCCCCAGACCTGGGCGTCGCGCACCCTCCCCGAGGCCTCGGCAAGGGCAGTTATGGAAATTGTTTGAACGTCAAGGGGACTCCTGAGCATCGCGACTCAGGAGCCTAACTGGTCACATAGCCCCTCACTCCTTGGTCCGTCCTGGTGTCCGGTCGGCCCAATGGCGGTTGAGGTATGGGCGGGGCCGGGCCCTGCCGACGTAGAACATTAATCTATCCTCATGAACTCTCCCTATATGCTATTCGCACGTCAAGGGGGACTCCTGAGCATCCCGACTCAGGAGCCTTACTGGTCACGTAGCCCCTCACTCCTTGGACCGTCCTAGTCTCCGGTCGGCCCAATGGCGGTTGAGGTATGCGCAGGGCCGGGCTCTGCCGACACAGAACAAAGAAAATAGGAAGGAAAACGCGAAATCTCAAAACAAATATTACAAGCATATTTTTCTCACAATACGAAATGAAAAGTCTAAACACCTCCACGAGGCCTGATCTATGTCACAGGAATGAAATGAGAAGAATAGGTCACCCCTGGATGTCGCCATCGCCTGCGGAAGGTGCTCCCCCATGGGCGACGATACGCTCACCTTCAACACCAGCCGCAGGATCTGCGACATCGCCAGACAGAGGATCGGAGACAAAGCCATGGAACTTCCCCAGCAAAGCCTCCACTTGACCTTGAACAGCTACGGCGGCGGCTTCACAGAGGTCTTCAGCTACAGGCTCCAGCAGCTCGTCAAGGCGGGCGTTGGAGTCGTGGAGGTGCAGATGGCTGAGGACGCGAGTCAGTGTGGCTGAAGACACGTGAGCTTCTGCCTCCGCCATGGGACCAAGGCCCTCAATGACCTCCTCAAGCACCTTCACCACGAGAGGAAGCAGTTGGGCAGGGGCGTCCTTGTCGGTGTCCAGCGGCCTCTCCAGGCCATGCTCGTAGAGCGTCCTCATCGCCTTGCGAGATCTCTTCTCGAGATCAGCGAAGGCCACACGGTCTTCGTCCAGGACTCGCGCCTTGGCGGCAAGATTGGCTTCCTTCGCCCCCATCTTCTGCTCCAACTCTTCCAACCGAGTGCGCTCGGCAGCCTGCTTCTTCCCCAGCTCCACCAGCTCAGCATCACGGTTCTTGACGGTTTCCTCCCGGGCCTTCATCTCCTTCTCCTCTACTTGGCGGCGGCGTACCTCTTCGGCATGCTTGTCGTGCAGGCTCTGCAACAAGCCCTCCAGCACTTGGCAGTGGTCACGGGTGGCCTTGGCATCTTTCAGCTCCGCCTCACGGTCGGCTACAGCACCGACGGCCCCTTGCTTCTCCCTCTCGGAAGCCGCAACAGCCTGGCCCAGCGCCGCGCGTACTGCCAGGTCAGAATGAAGCCAGCCGGAGGCCAGCTCCAGACGCCGGCCACCAGGCGCGGGTCAGCGCTCAGGAGATCCGCCTACAGTTGGGTCATCTCTGAAAGGGCACACTCCAAGATGGCAGGAGGAGCAGAAGGGCCAGGATGTGGAGATGCGGCAGTAGGAGGAAGCGACTCATCACCAGGGCTTGGGAGATTGCGGGTTCCGGAGCAGCTGGGAGCCCAACAGCCGCGCCAAGTACCAGCACCTCCGGAGCCAGTGGGGTTATGGGGGCTGACTCCGCACGGCGATGCTCCTCTTAGCCCCGCGAGGACGACCAGGCTGGGGAGACACGGGCGGTGTTGCCTCCTTGCTCTAGGGAGGGAGGCACAGCCGCCGTACCCTCCTTCCTCCTCTTCGCCGAAGATGTCGGCCTGATAAACCAAAGGCGAGTGTCAGGAAATAACAAGTAGCAGGAGGGATAAAGCGAAGCTCGAGACACCTATCGGTCCACCGCGAGGTACTCCACCCTCCGCTTGTGAAGCTTGAGGCCTGACAGCATTGGGACCTGAGGAGCAGGCGTTCGGGCTCCGGTGGCGCCGTGCGGTGCGGAGGCAGAACCGGATCCAGCCCCAGGAGGTGTTGGGGTGGAGGCGGTATCACGGTCCACCAGCAACGATCTACCCTTCATTGGGACGAGGGGTTGCTCCTTCCTTCCTTGGTAGGCGTCGGCCTCGGCATCATCAGGAAGGGCGCGGAGAAACTCGGCCTTGCTCGGAGGGGAGGTATCCCCCACCTCTTCCGGAGTTTCCTCCGAGTCCACCTCCTCTTCCCCCTCTCCGTGGGACTCGCCAGAAGACACCTCCACCGATTTCGGCACCGTAGGAGCTCCAGAAAACACCGGCGGCACCAGCTCGCATGCATCAAAAGTCGGCCTGGAGGCGACGAACTCCTCCCGGTCCCTGCGTTGGAAATCGGGAATGAAGGCGCTAGGTGGGTACTCCTGGTTGTCTCCGACTATGAGGCGCTGGACAGCGTCCAATTTGTTGTCAGGCAGGTCCCCCGGCCTTAGGAGGGCCTTGTTTTCCCCTCGTTCAAGCTCCCAGAAGGGGCACGAGTGCTCCTGGAGCGGGGCAACCCACAACGTCAAGAACTCCCGTTATTTTGGCAGCGGGGCAACCCTCAGGAGCATCGCTCCCGTTATTTTGGCTGCCCTCGCATTGCCCGGATTTAGGTCAGTCTTCATCTGCCGCAACACTGACGATGCCCGCTCGTCGACAAGCTCCGCCCTTGGCCACTCCTTGCCTTGCCGGGGCGCCTCCGTAGGTAGCACCATGAACCATTTGGATCGCATGTTGTCGGCCCTCTTCCCGATGCTCGAGATCGAGTTGGCCTTGCTGGACGCAACGAAGTTGGCGCATCCAGAGATGTGACCCTTGCTGACGCGGAGGTAGAAGAAATGGCGCAGGAGCGCCACGGACGGCATCACGCCTAGGTATTCCTCATAGTAGTAGGCAAAGATGGACAGGAGGAGGACAGAGTTGGGATGGAGATGCAACGCTTGCAGCCCATAGTGGTCGAGGACTTCATAAAAGAAATCAGAGAAGGGAGGGACCAAGCCGACGGCAACGCTGCTCGAAAAGAAGAGGAAGAAGGTGCTCCCCTCAGGCTCCGGCTCATCAGAGGCAAGTCGGAGCTTCGTCTTCCGGCACCCGTTGCTCTCTCCCGCCGTCAGCAAGCGCACGGAGGCAAGGCTCTTCTCCGTGACGGTGGGCGCCTCAAGAGCAGGCTCGTACCAAGCCGGAGCCAAGGAAGCCTTGACCTTGCATGGCGCCATGGGCGGCAGATGCAGAGCAAGGCGGGCGCAGATCTATAGGTAGCGGCGGCGAAGAGCGAAAAAGGGGATCTGGAGCGAGGCAAGGAAGAAGTAATGAAGGCAAGTGCCACCCGCGCCAGCCTTTTGTCAAGTCTAGTAGTAGCCGAGGCAGCATGGGGAAGCGGAGATGTCCACGTCCAATCAACCGCCATTCATCAACCGAGGCCGCATGCTTTGGGGGCCTGCGGCGCTCCGAACTTGACCCTTGCCTTCGCCGCGAAGCCAAGCCCGCGCGCACCTTGGGCCCGGGGGCTACTGTCGGTGTTTTGGGAATGGGGGTCCACAGACTTGCCTGCCTATGGCCCGTGGCATGGTCAAGCAGCAGGCCATATGGCCCATCTTCACCAACAAGGCACCCAAGACCCTCGCGAGGGGCCAAGCCTCGCGAGGCGGACGATGTAAGACCTCCTCTGGAGTGGCCTAGCTAGGCATGCTCACGCGAAGCGGAGATTTCAAGGTGAGGCGAACCTCACGAGGCACCCGTGACGTGAGCCATGACGATCGACACAAGGCGGGCGCCAGCACGCGCAGCGTCCTTGATTCCTCTTTGGTGCAAAGGGGGCAACCGCAGCCGCGGAGTACCGAGGCCTCAGGCAAAGGTTGCCATTTTGGTGCAACAAGGCCAAGACCATGGACTGCAAGACGGAGGTCATCGTGGAGCCCAAGATGGTGTCGCCCCAGAGGCTTTCACAGGCGCAGACTACCTTTTGTCAGGATAGCTCATACTAGCTGTCCCCCTTCAAATTAGCCCGCCATTGTTGGCTCCCTTCCCACTCAATATTTGGGAAGAGGACAGGGCTTCTATAAATAGGACTAGCCACCATTGTAGGAGGGGAGATGGGTCCAAGAAGAGAGAGGGGCGGAGAGAGACCGAGAGATACACACAAGTCCATATGCACTAGAACACCTCAACCTCTGGAGGCTGTTCTTCCCCTTTTACTGCTCATCATTAGCCCAAGAGGCAATCCACCACCACCACACTTGAGTAGGGTATTACACCACGATGGTGGCCCGAACCAGTATAAACCTCGTGTCTTTTGGTGTTGCGTGTTTTTCGAGTTCGTCCGCAAGATCTTAGTGAGCTAGAGCGTAGATCGGTAGGAGGGAAAGACTTCGCGCGCACCCCAGTGTTCGAACCTTAAGGGTTTGCCGGAACCCCACATCCAACACCTTGGTCTCTTTATTGTATAGTGTATGTTTTTTAGAGGTGATGGTATAGAGTAGGATAATTCTTTGAATATGCTATATCATTCAAATGGGGGCCAACTCGCCCAAACGTTGTAGTGACCATGGCCCTCCATAGCCCGTATGATCCATGGGCCATCTACGGGACAAACGATCCATGGCCTTCTATGGCCGTCGGATCCGTGGGCCTTCTATGGGCTGTGGGATCCATGGGCTTACTATCGGCTGTCAGATCCATGGGTATTCTATGGGCCGTCGGATCAATGGGCCTTCTATGGGCCGTCGGCTCAATGGGTCTTCTACGGGCCGTCTCATCTATGGGCATTGTACGGGCCGTATAAGGGGCCATAAACCGGCTAGAGTGGAAATCATACATTTTATGGGCTGGCCATAATGGGCCGTTCATAGGCCATGTTTGATGATGCTATGAAAATGGCCCAACAGATTAATGGGCCATAAATGGGGCGACTGTATCCACGGGCTGAATTTGGCCCACAAGCAGAAAAGGCCAGTAACGGGCTGTAAGTAACCGAATACTGGAAATGAGCCCAAAAATAAATGGGCCTTGAGAAGGACAAAAGGTAACATGGGCTGGAAACGACCCAATGGAATAATGGGCCGCTAATGGGTATAAAGCGATACATTGTTCATTACGGGCCGGTTTCACCACGGGCCGTTAATGGGCCAAGAGTTACAAAGGGACTCATATGGGACGAAATACTTCATGGGCCATACAAGGGACGGAAGTTACAATGGGCTGGAATCATATTGGACGGCCGAGATGATGCTACTGGGCCTAATTCCGGTAGGCCGTAACGGGCCGTGAGCTAGCGGGCTGTAAATGGGCTATATGTGAACATGCCGTTAATAGGCTTTCCATGGGCAGGTCCGCCACCTTTTGACCAAGTCAAACGGGCCGGCCTTTTCACATGAATGGGCCAAATAAAATTATGGGCTTTAAGCAGGCCGGTATCCACGCAGGCCATATGCCCAAAAGTGTTAGGGGCAATTATCAGATGGGCTGTAAGCAGCCCGGATTCAACACGGGCTGTAATTAGGCGCAACTGTTCCACGGGCCATTAACAGGCCAATAGACCTGTTGGGCTGAAATTTATCCATGAAGACTACGGGCCATTAAGGGTACTAAAGTTACTTCGGACAAGAAATAGCCCAGTTTCTGCATGGGCCATTAAAGGGCCTAAAGTTAAACTAGACCGTAAACGTCCTAGATGCACCACGGGCCGCTAACGGGCTGAAACTATTATTGGGCCGAACTGGTTAACGAGCATTTAACAGGCTAAAATACAAACCTATCTTAGAATGGGCCCAAAAGAACAATGGACTATTAACGGGCTTGATCCGATATGGGCTGTAATTTGGCCCCAAACATGACAGGTTGTGAACAGGCTGATTTGTTATGGGCCTCAATTTGGCCCAAAACATGGCAAGCTATTAACAGGCCAGCCTAGTAGTGTCTAAAAAAACATGGTGGGCCTTTAGCAGGGCCGACCTTCACACCGGAATGGGCCTCTGTTGGGACGTGCCATGTGTCGGCGTATCATAGGCGCCTCCTGTCCAATTAGTGGATGACATCTGTCCCAATGGTGAGCAAACACGTGTTTCTTCCGGCCGATGAGAATTTTACACGTGGAAAATCCCCATTGGTTCGGGCTGTTAACGGGCTATTGGATCCAAAACCGGACCCGATAGCTTAACGTCGACCCGTTACGGTCAATGCCACATGTCGGTCACCCTTGACGAAAGCACTTCTATGATGCGCGATTTATCATCATGGAAGTGGACACTTCCGTGATGATAATTTTGGTAATGTCAAGGAACACTTCTATGATAGCACAGGTATGACTATCTTGATTTTGACATAAAATCGTCATGGATGTACATGCATGATAGAAAATGTGACCTACTATGACAAACACGTGCATGGGAAAGTCTAGGTCAATCCAGAGTTCAAGAAACCAAGATCTCCAAAGAACCAACATGCAGATTGAGAGGACCGGAATTAAGCCAGAGAAGCAAGACACCATTAGGAGAAGAGCCTCCTTTGCCGGGCAGGCATGCTTGGCAAAGGGCTAGGCCACCCCCGAACAAGACGTCCAAGACGTTCTGGCAGGGCCTGCCGGGGACACACGGAGGCAAAACCACCTCACCAACTACTCTGCCATGACCCACGTCGTCAATCAGTGCGGTGTCAAGCTGCAGAGTGACTAAGTGGTAGCCATTCGCCACATGGCAGCCTCTGTCTACAGGAAAAACCCACAGATGACACCCGTCCTACGACGGTTCAAGCGAGCAGGCATGGGGCTGGCAGGATGACCCAGCAAGCCTTGATGGGCAACCAATGATGTGACATTGAGAGGTGCATTTAATGCGCCCTGTCAACCCGCAGAGTAAGGTACGGTCGCACTGTTTGCTATCTTATCGGTGCATAATGACTACTTTGCCATTGTGGTAACCCCTTGATCTATAAAAGGAGGCATGTGGCAACCATAGGAAAGGGTTAGAGGATTGGATAACTCACACCCCCATACGCGCGTAGCCACTGCCGCCCTGAGGCAACCCCTGCCGGGCAAGTGTACTACGCTCCTCCACCACCTTTCCTCCATCAATCCACCAAACTAGGAGTAGGGTTTAATGCCTTGCAGTGGCCCGAACCTTGGTAAAATTGCATGTGTCATCTATGTCATGCTGCCTCACACTCGTCTGCTCTTTATGCAACGCAATGTCCCCTGCTGAACCAGCAAGCGGCCTCCTGATCCCATAGGTGGTCGTGGTTTCTTGCGACAAAATCTGATATTGATGATCTAGATTTTAGCAAATCTATTTGCTATGCTTTTTTGTGCAAAGAGGCATTACTTTCATTCGGGGATGTGCCTCCCTCCTTGTCCCCTGCTGTCACTAACATTTTGCAGTAGTTCACTGACGTCTTTCACGAAGACGTGCCATCCGGATTACCACCTATTTGAGGGATTGAGCATCAGATTGACTTAATTCTCTGTGCTTCATTACCCAACCGTGCACCATACCGTACCAATCCATAGGAAATGAAGGAGATTATGTGTCAAGTCCAGGAGCTGCTTGTCAAAGGTTATATACACGAATCCCTTAGACCTTGTGATGTTCCTATTATTCTAGTGCCAAAAAAGGTTGGTACATCGCATATGTGTGTTGATTGTAGATGCATTAATAATATTCCTATTCATGATCGTCATCCTATTCCTATGCTAGATGATATGCTTGATGAATTGAGTGGCACTATGATATTCTCCAAAGTTGATTTGCATAGTGGATACCATCAAATTTGTATGAAATTGGGGGATGAATGGAAAACAACATTTAAAACTAAGTTTGGATTATATAAGTGGATAGTCGTGCCTTTTTGGTTAACTAATGCACATAGTACTTTCATGAGAATAATGAACGAACTTTTACGTGCTTTCATTGGACGATTTGTGGTAGTCTATTTTGATGATATACTGATTTATAGCAGATCTTTGGAGGAACATTTGGAACATTTACGTGTTGTTTTTATTGCTCTATGTGATGCATGTTTTTTTGGTAACCTTGGAAAGTGCACCTTTAGCACCGATTGAGTATCATTTCTTGGCCATGTTGTTACTCCACAGGGAATTAAAGTTGATAAAGCCAATATTGATGCTATTGAGAGTTGTCCACACCCCAAAACGTTCACACAAGTGAGGAAGTTTCTTGGATTTGCTGGCTTTTATTGGCATTTTGTGAGACATTTCAGCACCATTGCTGCACCTATCAATGAGCTTACAAAGAAGGATGTGCCTTTTGTTTGCGGTACCGCATAGGAAGAAGCCTTCACGGTATTGAAAGATAAGTTGACACATGCTCCTTTACTCCAACTTCCTGATTTTAATAAGACATTTGAGCTTGAATGTGATGCTAGTGCAATTGGATTAGGAGGTGTGTTATTACAAGATAGCAAACATGTTGCATACTTTTCTAAAAAATTGAGTGGGACTAGTCTGAACTATTCTACTTATGATAAAGAATTATATGCTCTGGTTTGGACCTTAGAAACATGCCAGCATTATTTATGGCCCAAAGAATTTGATATAGATTCTGATCATGAATCTTTGAAACACATTAAAAGTCAAGCAAAACTAAAACCGTACACATGCTAAATGGGTTGAATTCATTGAGACTTTCCCTTATGTCATTAAACACAAGAAAGGTAAAGAAAATGTTATTTCTGATGCATTGTCTCATCTCCATACTATGCTTTCACAAATTGACTTTAAAATATTTGGTTTAGACACCATAAAATATCAATATGTGCATGATGCTGAATTTAAAGATGTATTCCAGAATTGTAAAGAAGGGAGACATGGAACAAGTTCGTCATTAAAGATGGATTTGTGTTCCGTGCTAACAAGCTATGCATTCCAGCTGGCTCCATTCGTCTTTCGTTGTTGCAGGAGGCACATGGAGGAGGAATAATGGGACACTTGAGCATCGAGAAGACAGAGGACGTACTTGCTTCACATTTCTTTTTCCCAAAGGTGAGACAGGATGTTGAGCATTTTTTTCTCGCTGCACTACATGTCAAAAAGCTAAGTCATGACTCAATCCTCATGGTTTATATATGCCATTGCATGTACCTAGTATTCCATGGGAGGATATATCTATGGACATTGTTTTTGGTTTACCTCGAACAAAGAAGGGGAGGGATAGCATATTTGTTGTCATGGATAGATTTTCAAAAATGGCACACTTTATACCATGTCGTAAAAGCGATGCTGCTGCTAATGTGAATGATTTGTTCTGTCCTGAAATTATTTGATTGCATGGTGTGCCAAATATAATTTTTTCAGGTCGTGGTACTAAATTTCTTAGCCACTTTTGGAGATATTTACGGGCTAAGTTGGGGACTAAACTACTTTTTAGTACTACATGTCATCCCCAAACTGATGGACAAACTGAAGTAGTCAATAGAACATTTTCTACTATGCTTAGGCTGTTTTGAAAAATAACAGTAAAATGTGGGAAGAATGCTTGCCTTATATTGAATTTGGTTATAATCGTTCACTACATTCTACTACTAAGATGTGTCCTTTTGAGATTGTGTATGGTTTCCTAGCTCGTGCACCCATTGATTTATTGCCTCTTCCATCTTTGGAGAAGGTTAATTTTGATGCTAAGGACATGGAGAAAATATAAAAGATGCCCTTCCATAAATTTCGTCCATAGCTTATAATAGGTTCTGTGCCACCTTATTTTGGGGCCAAGCCCATGTTTCGAAATGCTTGGGTATACGCTATTTTTACAGTCCATATGTGTGGGAAACAAGAGTTAGGGTTTGTTTCGTACCCCTGCTCCAAGGGGTCACGGAATTTCCCCCTCTTCCCCCATATATACAACCCTTAGGGCATCGTTTAGACTTTGGATTTTGTTTAGATTAAAAGTTTTCCATACTTGCAACTTCACGTACTTCATTTGTTTTGAACGACCAGACCAAGACGTCAGAGAACCCCACTTTCATCAATAAAGTTTTCCACTTATATTCCCAATATCCAGATTGCAATCTTAATTTATTGCTTGTTCTTTGTTTGCTCGCAGGATATCGACCCCCGTGGTCAGGTTGATCGTGCTCCGGCATGGTCAATAACCCCTCGGAAATTGCTTTAGCGATCGCTAAGGCACGATGTCTTGCACGTTTGTTGTCGGATCCTCAAGGTCGACTCCCATAGAAAACGATAGCTATCTTATCAAAACATCAGGATACCTTTGGCTCTATCATACTGGCCACTCCGCTAGCATAATCTCTACAAACGCACTATCTAAATCAGTTCGGTTTATTGAGTCTCAACTACAAGCTGAAAGATATCGATAAGATGTGCTGCGATAAGAAGCCAAAGGACTAAGGAAGTCCCTGGAGAATTCAGATGCATACTTTCTAGTGCAACAACAAGCGTTCTAGGATTTTACCGCCAAACAAGAGAAAGCTAATAAGCTTGCTAAGCTTATTGCCAACATGGTGGATACCCAAGATAATGTTTCTTAAGCTCTTCTGAAGATGTTTCAGTTATGGACTTGTTTTGTTGCCGCGTTTATTTGCACCCGTGGCCAATTTAGAAGCCCAATGTATGTAATATGCTGCTTTATTCCCTATATTTGCACTGGGGGCAAACTTTGATGCCTAGTGGATGTAATATGTGCAATAGCCATAATAGCCTACCGTAAGTTGCTTGCATATTTATTTCCTTATCGTCTTGTTTATTTGTTTGCTTATAGTCAATGCAGTTCCTTTTCTGCCGTTTGCTAGTAGCCACAATAACCTATTTTTTAAAACTAGGCCACAATAACCATGGGCAACATACCGACCGTTGTAACCATGGTTTGGCTTCTTGCTGTAAGTGCATCTAGTGCCACCCCTAGTTGGTTTTGCAGTATTGACGACAAACTTGGTTGAGTGACTAATGTGTTTGTGAGAATTGCAGGATAACACAGGTAGTGGTCCCTCATTGATTCGGTTTACCTACCAGAGATGACCCCTAAAAAATGTATGAAGACCTTTGTCAGTGTCAAAACCGGCGGATCTCGGGTAGGGGGTCCCGAACTGTGCGTCTAGGCAGATGGTAATAGGAGGCAGGGGACACAATGTTTACCCAGGTTCGGGCCCTCTTGATGTAGGTAATACCCTACGTCCTGCTTGATTATTCTTGATAATATGAGTAGTACAAGAGTTGATCTACCACGAGATCGAAGAGGCTAAACCCTAAAAGCTAGCCTATGGTATGATTGGTTGTTGTTGGTCCTACGGACTAAACTCTCCGGTTTATATATACACCGGAGGGGGCTAGGGTTACACAAAGGCGGTTACAATGAAGGAGATCTACATATCCGTATTGCCAAGCTTGCCTTCCACGCTAAGGAGAGTTCCATCCGGACACGGGATGAAGTCATCAATTTTGTATCTTCATAGTCCAACAGTCTGGCCAAAGGATATAATCCGGCTGTCCAGATACCCCCTAATCCAGGACTCCCTCAGTAGCCCCTGAACCAGTCTTCAATGATAATGATTGCAAGGCGGGTTCCTCCTACGAATTCTTCATAGAAGGTTTTGAACACGAAGATCGTGTCCGTCTCTTCAAAACAAGTTCCACATACCACTTTAGAGAGAATAATATTTCCATAAAAATCTGCTGACGTACCCCGTAGTGTGACATCACACCACATCCAGGTCTTTATTTGAATTGTTTTTCATAACCAATCTCAGCGTGTTCCGCGAGGCGGTTTCCTTGGCATGTCTTGTCAAAGCAGAGATCGTGTCCCCTTTATTACGGGATTCTCATCAATACGGACGTGGTTAACCCAACCGTGCCCATTGGTAGGACTCCTAGATCTTAGGCAAGTCCCAAACGGCCACGAGGAAGACGCTTGATATTCACCCTCTTTACAAAGGGGACAAGGTCTTGTCCTCTCGATCTTAATCGAATCCTCCTCCCGCTTCGAGTTCCAACACCCAAAGCTCAGGTTTAGGCACTTCGGACCTTCAACTATGTCCAGATCCAACCTTCAAGGTCAGTGGATGCCTTCCTCCGTCACGGAGGAGGACATCAATAAGTTGAGAGAGGCCAGATATCTGACCACCAAAGTTTCGCATCGACTGCCTACCCAAGGGCAAGTCATCCCTACTGCCGAACCCAACGAGAATGTCGTGTTCGTCTCCCACTTCTTCCGAGGACTAGGCCTCGCTCTGGATCCCTTTGTTAGGGGTCTTATATTCTATTATGGGCTAGATTTTCACGATCTGGCCCCAGATTCCCTTCTTCACATCTTGACATTTATTGTTGTATGTGAGGCCTTCCTCCGCATTACCCCTCACTTCAGCCTGTGGCTCAAGACCTTCGATGTGAAGCCGACGATGATCGAGGGGCAACACGCAGCGTGCGGAGGAGCTTCAATAAGAAAAATTGCTGATGCTCCATGGCCTGAGGGTTACTTCCCAGAGGTGTCCGGATTGTGGCAACGGGAGTGGTTCTACATCACAGCTCCCCGAAGTGCCAAGTGGGTAGCTGCCCCACGTTTCGCTCAGGCCCCCGACCACAACTGATGTCATGGATCAGCAGGGGGCTGAGCTGGGGTCCAGCCAAGGACGTGCAAATAGTGCAAAGCTGTATCCGAGATCTCTTTGAGAGAGATTTCAGTCTGGTTATGGTAGTGCAAGTCATGCTAGTTCGTCAAGTCCAGCCTTGCAAACGCTGGCCCCTTCGCATGTGGGAATCCAACCCAGAAGGAACGCGAGCTATTCAACATTTCCTCGGCACGACACACGAAGAGACGTACAAATTGTTCTTCGGACCACAAATAATGTGTCCGGACATCAATGAGGATGCAGGTCTGAGCTGCAATCGCCTGGATACCCAAGTAAGTAGCCCTGCATCCGAACACACTACCCATTTATTTATCGCAACATTGCCCTAAAAAAGCCGCTCTTTGACCCAGGATTGGATAGCGAAGGCAAAGTTGATCAGGTGTTCGGCCCCCTCCCTGAGGCCTCACCAAATCCCATGCTAACCAGGATGCTGGAGATCGCGCCTTATCAAGCGCCCTCAGGAGAAGATAAAGGGGGGAACAAGGAGGCTAGCACCTCCGCGAAGGAGGTTAGCCGGGGGGGAGGAACTGAAACTTCCTCTCCCCATGGACGGAAGAGAACCGCCTCTAAGGATCCGGAGTCAATGGTCTCCAAATGGCGGAAGAAATCTCCGCCGGAGGGTCCTGCCCTGGGGGATACCCTGGCTGTACTATGCCCTCAAGGGGATCAGCCCTCTGCCGAGCTGTAAGCAAAAGGGTAAATGAAAATATCTCGCTTTAGCTCTGAGGAAAATAACCAAGGCATTTATCTTGCAGTTCGGATCTTAGCCCTTCTCGGCAGAGCTCGTCTTCAGGGGATCTTCTTCCAAAGATGATGGAGAGCGAAACGCCTCCCCCTGCCACACCGCCTCACGAGGCGGGTGACCCCGAGGTGTCGTCGCGGAGCGTTTCTCCTAATTCAGCAAGGCCAGAAGGTAATCCTATGGCCACCTGAAGTCCTCAGTATCCGGCTCCCGAAGAGAGCCATCAAAAGAGTTCGGCACCGTCTGGTGTGCGGTCGGACGTACCAAGGGATCTGCTGGAGCAAGCGGCTATCTCAGAAGAGCACCACACGTTGATGGGTATGGTGATTGAAAGGATTTCATCCGCCGAAAGTGGGTTGCATGAAGCCTTTATGAGTCTACTGACAGGTTTTGAGGTATACGAAATGATGTACTTTGTTGACAGTACCACACATTTTTAGATGCGCCCTGTGTAGATAGTAGCCCCTGAGACTCTGGTTGTCATCGAAAACGGCAGCAAACAGAGGATCATAGTCCTAGGTAATAACTAGACCGCCTTTATGTGCAGGTGGTTGAAGCTCCGGTGGCTAGCCAGACTAATGGGTTTGCCGAACTAAAGCGGCAACTGGATGCGGCAGATACCGACATCATGCTTGTTAACAAGCGGCTTGACGAGGCACAGGGTAGGTGATTTTTCCAGTGAATGTCACATAGTAAGAGCAACATGATGCCAGTATCTTTAATATGTTGTGACCGCAGATGGAGCTGCCATCGTGGAGACCCTTCGGGCGGAGCTTGCCCGAGCCCAGGAGCAAGCAAGGAGTAATAATGCGGCCGTTTTAAAGGCGGCCGAAGAGTTAAGGGCCGAACAGGTCGCACATTGCGAGAGCAAAGAAAAGATTGCTAAGATGGTCCTGGAGTTAAAAGATGCTGTTGACCGTTACCGGTGAAGGCGACGGACCTGGAGAAGGCCCGCGTGGCTGCCAAGGAAGCCCGCTCCAAAATTAGAGCCACAAAGGAGGAGCTGAATCAAGCTGCGGATATCGTTTCTGGGAAGCCCTTCTTGTTGCGGACTAAGTTCGGAGATCCGAAATATGCTCCTCTGGACCGGCTATGGAGTTATGCAGACGAGTACATGGATTTGGCTGGAAGTGTTGTTGATGCTGCCGAGTACTTCAAGGATCAGAAAGGTCTTGAAGTGGAGAAGCTGTTGTGGTCACAGTTTCACGCTCCAGTCCATCCGCTGTTGCTGAATGAGCGATTGACCGGTTGGGCCGAGCTTCATAGATTATCCAGACTTGCCAAGAGGTCAGTTGTGGATCATCTGTGGCCAGGAGGGCCAAGGCCGAATAACTACTTTAGCTTAGTGCAACAATTCCTTGGTGTTGTGCCACACAACGATGCTGTAAAGATGTCGGCGTGCATAGAAGGCTCGCGGATGGCCCTTGCCCGTGTCAAAACATACTGGGCGGAGATGGATGCAACCACTGTTGCGGCACAGGGTTCGACCATAGGCCGAGTGGCTGCCGAGCACTACTTCGAAGAAGTTCTTGAAGGCGCTCATTTGTTAGAGGCTTAGTGCTCGAAGAATATTATGTTTAAGTGACATGTATTCCCATTGTAAAAACAATGTTTTATTGAGTTTATCAAGGCTGTAGTTATACCTTTTCCCGAAAGTACTATGATGCCTCCTGTGCGGCCGTTTATGTGTATATGTATATAACCTAAAAACTGGCAGTCGTCGGCATCAGCCCCCACGCATATAATGCGGGGATGTTCGCAGAAGACGCATGTTCACACTTGATCCAACGTCTTGGTCCATTAAGGAGGTGATAGCACAGCGAACTAGGCAATCGGACTATAATGCTTTAACACTTTCACTTAGAAAGAGGAGTTTGACAGTGGGGCTACTATATAGCCCGTGGTGGCTCCGCGCTCGTCCAAATTCGGGGCGCGTACATGCCTGGCCGGGAAACGGCTCTTCGTTAAGGCAGAGGAATCCCGAAGATTCCACTAGGTCATCGAGTGGTTGACCAGTCTCATGCTATATCATGATAGTCAGTTTTTGGCTTTCTCTACTGAGGTGCTCGTCTGGATGTACAAGGGCACAATCGTAGTAGTTCTCCTGGTGCCGCCTTAGCCGATAGAGCAGAACGTAAGGCAGCAAAACACAGGTGCCAGGCAAACCCAACATTTGACTAAAGACATGATTCGGAGCTGATGCATATAAGGCCCTCGCGATGCCGAACACTCCCTAAGGTATTCGGTCTTTATGATGTAAACCGGGCTAAACAGTGCCCTTTGTTATAAGCCCCTAGTGTCCAGGTACGTGCAATATTCTGACATGGCCACATGCCAATACGTCAGCATCCTTCTCAATTGTACTGAGAATCCGGGGGATGTGTATCAACAAGACACAGTAAAAAAGGTTTACGCAGGGTCTTAATCTAAAAAGAATCCTTGGAACGGGTCCCTGCTGCACGGCTGCGCCTGTGCCTCTGTTGTGCCGTATCCTAGACGGGTGTAGCACGATGGTCATTAGAAAAAGAGAGTAACTTAGTTGAAAAGTTATCGTGCAAAAAGGTAGGTTATACTAAATAAACCATGTACAGTTCAAGATACATAAGGTTGAGCCTAATTGTCACTTGTTTACACGCGTTGAGCCCCTTATATTGTTATAGGGGTATAGCCATCAAACCTTTATCAATTAGCCGCTCCGGACTCGTCTATCCATGTCTGTGGTCTTAACGACCTGTCACATGCTCTAGTTGGTGAGGCCGTCTAGTGTGCGGCTGCCAAGGCGTCTGCATGGTCTTCCGCGCGCAAGGAGCACTCAATATTTCCATTTACTGTAATGATGCCACGTGGACCGGGCATCTTAAGCATGAGAGAAGCGTAATTTGGTATTGCGTTAAAGCGAGCAAAAGTTTCGCGTCCGAGTAGTGCTTGATAGCCACTTTGGAACGGAGCGATGTGGAAGGTTAACTTTTCACTGCGGAAGTTATCGGGAAAGCCGAATATAACCTCTAGTAGCAAGGAGCCCGTGCAATGGGCTTCTGGGCCAGTCGTTACTCCTTTAAAGGTAGTATTGCTATAGCTGATTTTTGTTGGGTCTATCCCTATTTTGCGGACTGTGTCCTGATATATCAGGATTAAACTACTGCCGCCTTCCATCCGTAGTTGTGTGAAGTGGTATCTGTCAATTATCGGGTCTAACACCAAGGCAGCCCATCCTGCATGCCGCATACTTGCCGAGTAATCCCGATGGTCAAAGGTGATCGGTTGGGACGACCAGTGGCAGAACTCCGCGGTGATAGGCCCTGGGGCATGTGTCTCTAGGAGTGTCGCTTTGTTTCTCCCCTTTATCACATGTAACACGTTTACTGTTTTGACTTCTGGTGGGAATTTCATCTGTTCCCCAGTGCTTTGCTTGCGTGGCTGGTCCTCGTCTTCGCTTGGTGTATCCTGCCCCTTGTGTTCAGCGTTGAGCTTGCCGGATTGCTTGAACACCCAACATTCTCTATGGGTATGATTTGTAGGTTTATCGGGGGTGCTGTGGATGTGGCATATTTTGTCCAGAATCTTGTTTAGGGTGGACAGTTCGTCTCTGTTGCCTTTGGAGGGCATCTTTTGCTGACCTGGCCGAGAGCTTCTGAATCCGGCGTTTACCGCCATGCTCTTTAGGTTGTCTTCTTTATTCCGGCGCTTGTTTTTGCTGCGTCATGGTTTCCCGTTTCCGTCCCTGACTTCAGATGTACTTGGGTCACTGGTGCTGCATCGGGCTAACCAACTATCCTCGCCCACGCTAAAGCGGGTCATGAGGCTTGTTAATGCTGCCATTGTTCTCGGCTTTTCTTGGCCGAGGTGTCTGGCAAGCCATTCGTCTCAAACGGTGTGCTTGAAAGCTGCTAAGGCTTCGGCGTCCGGACAGTCGACTATTTGGTTCTTTTTAGTGAGGAACCTGTTCCAAAGCTTTCAGGCTGACTCTCCGGGCTGTTGACTTATATGACTTAAAGCATCCGGTGGTCAGACATAGGTCCCTTGAAAATTTGCCCGAAAAGTGTCTTCGAGCTCTTCCCAGCTTCCAATGCAGTTTTCGGGGAGGCTTTTAAGCTAGTGCCGAGCTGGCCCTTTGAGCTTGAGGGGTAAGTACTTGATGGCATGGAGATCATCTCCTCGAGCCATGTGGATATGGAGGATGTAGTCCTCAATCCAGACCCCAGGGTCTGTCGATCCGTCGTACGCCTCTATGTTTACGGGTTTGAATCCCTCTGGAAATTCATGGTCCAGCACCTCATTGGTGAAACATAGGAGGGTTGCGGCACCCCTGTATTTGGGTGTACCGTGGTATTTGGATTTTTGTTGTGTTGCATTGCATGCTAGAGCGCGCTTTCTTGGCCCGTAGATGGATCTAGTTGCGCCGTCCTTTTGATGTGAGCCCTCATGTGGATCGCGTACTGGCTTGTGTGCGGCGTCGTTTGCCACTCTATGTTGGCCACGTGGTCGTCTATCCGACCGGATGGCTGTTTTGTTTTTTGATTGCGGGGGATCTAAGGCCTCCTCATCAAATTCAGGTAGCAGCTTTCGCTTCGGGTAGCTCTTTGTGTGGTGACTACCACCGTATTTTGCTGAAGTGTTGAGTACTTTACTGCATCTAATTCTGAGTGTGTCTTGTGCAGCCCTGAGCCTTAGCTTCTGCTTTTTCAGACTCCTCGCAGTGGTAACAGGCCTTTGATGGGTATTCTCTTGCTCCGGGTGCCTGTCCGGTGTGATGTCACCCGGACTGTTATCTTCGCCGGAGTCCGGTTATTCGGTTTGATTCTCTGTGTTGTGGTGGTTGGACGATGGTTCAATGCCGTGTTTTTCGTTCGCTGGCTCACCTTGCTCTATCGCTGGATCTATATGATCACTGTTTTTGCCGAGGCGGGATTTGGAGCGGCGCTTACGCCGCTGCTTTGACTGCTTCTCAAGGGAACGATCCTTCGTTGTGTCCTTCCGTTCCTCATTGTCGTTTTCTTTGGGTGTGTCCACCATGTATACATCATATGACAAAGTGGGCGTCCAGTGCCCTGTGGGCAGTGGCTCCTGTTCGTCTCCTACATCGTCGTCCATACCGTCGATGTCTTTGGAGTCGAAGTCGATCATGTCGGTCAAATCATCGACAGTGGCTACTAAGTGGGTGGTGGGTGGGCGGCAAATTTCTTCGTCATCCGCATCCCAATCCTGCCGGACATAATTCGGCGAGGACTCTCCTGACAAGGAGAGAGACTTTCATGAATTCAATATGTCACCGAAGGGCGAGTGCTGAAAGATATTCGCGGAGGTGAACTCCATGATCGGCGCCCAGTCGGACTTGATAGGCACGGGCGCGGGCGGTTCGGAGTCCGTGGCCGGGGAAGAGTCCGGTAGTTCGGCGTCACGGCTCCCGTGAAGGGTAAGGTCGATACTTGTCTCGATCGCCGCTTAGAATATGGCCTCCGTGGTGGGGTCTATCCACCCGTCCATGGATGGCGCAATTGGCTCCGAATTGAGGGTCGGAGCGGTTGCCGGTGCGGTCTCCTGAACACTGTCCGATGGTAGAGCTAAATCATGCTCATCGTGACCGTGTGGAGCACTCGGCAAGGGCTCGAATCCGTCGAAGATCAAGTCTCCGCGGATGTCGGCCATGTAGTTTAAGCTTCCAAATCTGACCTGATGGCCAGGGGCGTTACTCTCAATCTGCTCCAGATGGCCAAGCGAGTTGGCCCGCAGTGCGAAGCCGCCGAATACAAAGATCTGTCCGGGGAGAAAAGTCTCACCCTGGACTGCATCGCTATCGATGATCAAAGGACCCATTAAGCCTAACGATGACGACATAGAGGAACTCTCAATGAAAGCACCAATGTCGGTGTCAAAACTGGCAGATCTTGGATAGGGGGTCCCGGACTATGCGTCTAGGCAGATGGTAACAGGAGGCAGGGGACACGATGTTTACCAAGGTTCAGGCCCTCTTGATGGAGGTAATACCCTACGACCTGCTTGATTGTTCTTGATAATATGAGTAGTACAAGAGTTGATCTACCACGAGATCGAAGAGGCTAAACCCTAAAAGCTAGCCTATGGTATGATTGTTTGTTGTTGGTCCTACGTACTAAACCCTCCGGTTTATATAGACACCGGAGGGGGCTAGGGTTACATAGAGTCGGTTACAAGGAAGGAGATCTACATATCCGTATTGACAAGCTTGCCTTCCACGCCAAGGAGAGTTTCATCCCGACACGGGACGAAGTCTTCAATCTTGTATCTTCATAGTCCAACAGTCCGGCCAAAGGATATAATCCGGCTGTCCGGATACTCCCTAATCCAAGACTCCCTCAACCTTGAAGACAATGGTGGTTCGTGAAGACATTCACAATGAAGATAATGACCTGTGAAGACATTCACTTGAAGACTATGGAGTGCGAAGACATATTTGTTTTGTAGTTTCCTTTTCTTCTTTATTGAGTTATAGGAACCATTGTACTGTTAAGTGGGGTCCAAGTGAACAAAGTCACATGACTAATGTAATGCTCAACCAAAATCCTATGTCTTCGAGGGAAGACAATGAGAGCAAATCTTATCAAGAGTTGGATGAGTCACCTTTGCTTGAAATCCTACCATTGGACACGTGTCGGTTCCTTAGTGACCCAAGGTCATTTCGGACATATCATGTTGGGTTGCCTCTAGGCTATAAATATCCCTCCCCCTACACCATAATTTGGTGGCTGCTCAGAGTTAGTGCACGGCTTTTGTCGTTTGAGAGCAACCCACCTCCGAAGCCTTTGAGAGAGACAGATCCTTGCGTGGACAAAGCCCAAACACCCAGAGCCAAAGAGTGTTAGACATCATTGAAGTCTTTTTGTCTGTGGGACCTGAAGACTTGTTACACTTGAGGATCGCCGGTGAACGAAGTTTGTGACGGTTTGGAAGTCTACCTGGAAGACTTACCAAAGTGATTGGGCGAGGACCAGGTGTCCTTAGCTCAAGGGAATAAGTTGAAGATGCGGTCTTCTGAGTTCAATCTCAGCCTCCCTAACCAGACATACAGTTGTCGCAACAACTGGAACTGGTCTACCAAATCCTTGTCTTCACTAAGCTACTGGTTCTATCCCTTACTTCCTTTACATTTCAGTTTGTCTTCATGAAGTCATTACTTGCTTGCTTGATCTATTTGACTTCATTGTGTGAAGACTATTACCTGTTTGGCTTCATATTGTCTTCCATTCTGATCCATACTACCTAGCTGCTGTTAGTCTTCATACTTTCACTATACTGTTACTTGACTATGGCTTGTCTAGGGTAGTTCATCTTCCACTGCATATCATATAGGCTCATTTCAACTGTTTGTCTTCAAAGACCATGTGTTTTGAAGACTTTCCTAAAAATCGCCTATTCACCCCCCTCTGGTAGATAACTACCACTTTCAATTGGTATCAGATCAAGGTGCTCCCTTGTTCTGTGTGATTCGGTTTAACCACCTAGAGTTTTAGCTATCTCGACGCTAGGGATAATCCAGGTCTTCGCTGCGTGGCCTATTTTTATGGTCATGATTTTCCCAAATGGAAGGCCATGATGAGGAAGTGCCTCCTTGCGATGAACAGTCAGCTATGGACCGTCACAGAGATTGGTCTTACCGATCTATGCAGGATGGCGCATGCCGACGACATTCACAAGTACACTCAACTGGATATTATGGCGAAGGATATCATATGCTCTTTCCTATCCAGAGATGAGTTCAGGTGCATCATTCATCTCTGTAATGCAAAGCTTATATGGGATCGGATCTCTGATGCTTATGAAGGTCATCGAACTCGGCAAGACCCTTGGTTCCACGAATTCAACGAGTCACTTAAGAGGATGAATTTCGAACCTAAGCCATCTTCTCCGACCTACTGCTTCATGGCACGAGGTGCCAAGGCAAACTCAAGTGATGCTTACTTCCAAACCTCTAGTGAAGATGCCTCTGAGTGTGAAGCCAAACCCAGCTAGAAGACTCTTGCTAAAATTGCAACTGAACAATAAAAGGCAATGGAACATATTCAAAAATTGCTAGATAAAAGCGATGACATGTTGGACACGGAAATGAATCGAACTCAGTCCTTAATTGAAGATATTAAAAATCTTCATGTTAAGTACGAGGAACATGAAATTCGTCATAAAACACTCTCAGCTACTCATGAGAAGCTTTCCTATGATTATCTTCAAAGTAAGCAAGAACTAGAGAAACTGAGAGCGTCTCATGAAGATCTTCATTACTCGCCAAATAGATCAGTTCCGCTCAGGAAGATTTTGAGCCACCATGTTTAAAATGCCTTGAGTGTGATAATGCTGTCTCTTATGCTGAATGTTCTATTGCTGCTGATGTTGCAATATCTCCAACTACTGATGTGGAAACTGGCCCCTCTTTTGAGGATACCACTATATTGCTGATGAGAATGCCAGGTTGAAGGCATTGCTTGAAATAGGCATGTACAAAAGCCTCCAAGGGCATCAGACAATATGTGATGTCCTTAAGAAACAGATTCTAAACCGAAACCCTAGGAAAGAGGGTGTTGGGTTCGAGAGAAAATGAATGCTAATGGTTCTTATTGGAAGCCTGAGCAGTACCCCAAAACTTCATGGGCTGCTACGAACGGCCCTTTAGTGGACCCGTCCACCTTGTCTGGCTTCACTTATGCCAATGCCATTATCATTGAGGAATCTTTTGACACCAATTATAAGCTGTTTAAGATTCAGAATGGTGAATTGTCGGAGTATTCTCGCGTTAGTCGGTAGGGGATACCGCGAGTCGGAAGATGCCACATGGTGGCCTGAGGTGAGGGTAAGACAGCCGTGAAATATCCGGGGATGGGTATGCGAGTATCACGCGGTAGTTTACCCAGGTTCGGGGCTCTCCGGAGAGATAATACCCCTTCTCCCGCATGTCTTAATGTATATGTGGAGTGTAAGTAGCAATATAGAGTTGCTCCTGGAGCTGTATTGGACTGAGAGTAGTAGCAGAGAGCTAGCTAGCTAGTGTGTATGGCGTGAGAGCCTCATCCTCCCGTGAGTTTCCTTGTGCCCGTGTGCATGTGGGTGTCCATGCGTGAGAGTATCCATCCTGGATGGATGGATGGATGTGCACCCATATATATAGGCATGGCTAGCTTGGTATCTAAGCTATGTGGGCATGGATGTCTACCCACTCAGCCCCGAGGGTGGAGTACTCCCTCCTCATTGTGGTGGCCACCGGGATGATGAAGATGGCCAACGGAGATGATTCCCCCCTCCGGCAGGGTGGTGGAACGGGTCTAGATTGGTTCTTGGTGGCTACAGAGCCCTGCGGTGGCGGAACCTATGATCTAGGTTAACCCCGAGGTGTTTTGGAATATTTGGGAATTTATAGTGCAAAGAAGGGGTACCGGAGGCCACTGAAATGGGCACAACCCACCTAGGCGCGCCAGGGGGGCCTGGCGTGCATTGGTGGGTTGTGCCCCCCTTGGGGTACCCATCGGGTTCCTTCCGGTCCATAAAAAAACCACAAAAAATTCGCAGTGTTTGGACTCCATTTAATATTGATTTTATACAATGTAAAAAATAAGCAAAAAACAGCAGCTGGCACTGGGCACCGGGTCAATAGATTAGTCCTAAAAAATGATATAAAGTTGCTATAAAATGATTGTAAAATACCCGAGAATGATAAAATAACAGTATGAATACTTCATAAATTATAGATATGTTGGGAGACGTATCACCCACCAACTACATTATCCGGAACACATCGATGTGACGCGTTACACCTGCTACAATGCACCACTATTCGCCAACAGTGTCGAGTACAGTCGTCTCCTCCGTGTTGTGTCCAACAGGATTTCGTAGTTGGCTTCACGTAGCAGGCCGACTAGAGCAGCCGGAAGGAGAGCATGCCGGGCATCCGGGTGGCGAGCCGTCCCAGGTAGTCGGACAGGGTGCCGTCTGGGGCGGCCTGAGTAGTTGGACTGAGGGGCTTTGCTAGCACCGATGTCTTGAAATATTGTTTCGCCGTCTTCGGGGTACCCGTAGTCAACTACTTCGATAGTAGCCGATACATCTCCAACGTATCTATAATTTTTGATTGCTCCATGCTATTAAATTATCTATTTTGGATGTTGATGGGCTTTATTTTACACTTTTTTTCATTTTTGGGACTAACCTACTAACCGGAGGCCCAGCCCAAATTGCTGTTTTTTTGCCTATTTTAGGGGTTCGAAGAAAAGGAATATCAAACGAAGTCCAAATGGAATGAAACCTTCGGGAAAGTGATTTTCTCAGCAAACGTGATCAGGAGACTTGGAGTGTGCGTCTAGAAACGTTTAAGGAGGGCACGAGGCAGGTGGGCGCGTCCTCCACCCTTGTGCGCCCCTCGTTTGCTCCACCGACGTACTTCTTCCTCCTATATATATCCACGTACCCCCCAAACATCTAGGAGCACCACGAAAACCAAATTCCACCGCTGCAACCTTCTGTACCCGAGAGATCCCATCTTGGGGCCTTTTCCGGAGCTCCACCAGAGGGGGCATTGATCACAGAGGGCCTCTACATCAACTCCATGGCCTCTCCGGTGATGTGTGAGTAGTTTACGTCGGACCTTCGGGTCCATAGTTATTAGCTAGATGGCTTCTTCCCTCTCTTTGGATCTCAATACAAAGTTTTCCTCGATCTTCTTGGAGATCTATTCGATGTAATCTTCTTTTGTGGTGTGTTTGTCGAGATCCGATGAATTGTTGGTTTATGATCCAGATTATCTATGAACCATATTTGATTCTCCTCTGAATTCTTTTATGTATGATTGTTTTATCTTTGCAAGTCAATTCGAATTATCAGTTTGGTTTGGCCTACTAGATTGATCTTTCTTGCAATGGGAGAAGTGCTTAGCTTTGGGTTCAATCATGCGGTGCTCGATCCCAGTGACAGAAAGGGAACCGACACGTATTGTATTGTTGCCATTGAGGATAAAAAGATGGGGTTTATATCATATTGCATGAGTTTATCCCTCTACATCATGTCATCTTCCTTAAAGCATTACTCTGTTCTTATGAACTTAATACTCTAGATGCATGCTGGATAGCGGTCGATGTGTGGAGTAATAGTAGTAGATGCAGAATCGTTTCGGTCTACTTGTCTCGGACGTGATGCCTATATACATGATCATACCAAGATATTCTCATAACTATGCTCAATTCTATCAATTGCTCGACAGTAATTCGTTTACCCACCGTAATACTTATGCTTTTGAGAGAAGCCACTAGTGAAACCTATGGCGCCTGGGTCTATCTTCCATAATGTTAATCTTCCAATACTTAGTTTTTTCTGTTGCCATTTATTTTACTTTGCATCTTTATTTCTCTTTATCATAAAAATACCAAAAATATTATCTTATCATATCTATCAGAGATCACTCTCGTAAGTGACCGTGAAGGGATTGAAAACCCCTTTATCACGTTGGTTGCGAGGTTCTTATTTATTTTTGTAGGTGCGTGCGAATCGAGCATGATCTCCTACTAGATTGATTCCTTGGTTCTCAAAAACTGAGGGAAATACTTACGCTACCTTACCGCATCACCCTTTACTCCTCTAGGGAAAACCAACGCAGTGCTCAAGTGGTAGCAGTAGCCTCCGAGCCTCTGGGAAACTTGGCAAAGTTGGGCGGAGGTTTTTTAGCGGGTGTAGATGTAGAAGATGTCTATGACGGCCCGCAGCAGACCGCAGGCGGCGCGGCTTACTTCCGGCGGGGGCGCGCAATCTCACCCACTGGGTGTAGCCTCCCGAGCCTCCGGGCAACTTGGAAAAGTTGGGCGGAGGCTTTTCGCGCTTGTTCGTGTAGACGATGGCATCGAGGAACGGGTTGCAGCCGGTGGCGGGCGTGCAACATGCGCGTCATGTTCCGAGTGGGGGCGCGCAAGTGCACCTGCTGGGTGTAGCCTCCGAGCCTCCGGGCATCTTTGGAAAAGTTGGGCGGAGGGTCTTGTTGTCGATGATGAAGCCGACGGCAAGATCGAGGGTACCGGGCACGGACATGGAGTCCGTCGGCTGGTGCTGTCGGGCACAGATGTGGGGTCCGCCGACTGATGCTGTCGGGCGCAGATGCGGGGTCCGCCGACTGATGTTGTCGGGCACGGATGCGGGGTCCGCCGACTAATGATGTTGGGCACGGACGCGTGGTCCGCCGAATAATGTTGTCGAGTGCGGACGCGGTGTCCGCCAACTATTGCTGTCGGGCGCGGACACGGAGTCCGTTGACTGATGATGTCAGGCGCGGACGCGGAGTCCACCGACTGATGTTGTCGAGAGCAGATGCGGAGTCCGCCGACTAATGTTGTCATTGACAGCCGGCTGCGGGCTGCAGCAGGCGCGGCTTGCTTCCGGTGGGGGCGCGCCATCGCACCCACTAGGTTTACCCTCCGAGCGAGAGGGGGGTTACCCATGGAAATGATCATGCAAAAGACAAAGTTAGTACGCACAGATATATCAAATGTTTGCTTTTAGCATTGCAAGTCTTATGCGGAGGGTGCCGACTCGGTTCCGTCCGAGCCCCCTTCAATCTTTTTCATGTTTCCTCCGATCTTTGGTTTGTGCTCTCGCTAGCCGGACAGCCACGCTGCGGTCTGTGGCTGAGAGTGGGCGGTGGAGTGGATTGTTCAATACTTAGACTCTGGGAGCAGATTCGACCGAGCAGATACTCGTAAAGCAAACGGCCGGGTTGCCCGAACCGTTTTCGCTTGGGCATTTTTAACATGGGATGACCTCGGGCTTTTGCTCCCACTTGCCGGACAGCCGCGCCACGGTCTCTGGCTGACAGTGGGCCTTCGGTTCCGTGCACGCTACTAAGCCGTCTGTGGGAACGAACGTCTCAGGCGAATCGACCAGCCTCCGGGCCAGCAATGGCTAGCACCAGGACGAACAATAGTGCAACTGTAATAAAATGTGGAGATAGCTCCTCGAGCATCGCTCGAGGTTATCCGTGTTTGCATGTTGCAAAAATATACGGATGAGGAGCTGACATTAATTTTCATGTAGGCGAGGCAGAAGTTGCAGGAGATAGCTGGCGCGGCTAAGCGCTTGCGGGGCGCACCAGCGCACCCGCCGGGCAAAGCCTTCGAGCCTCTGGGTGGTCGAAGGGGGTCCCAACCGGCCAGGTCCGACCGAATGGGTGTCAAGGCGGATGGGTGGCCGAGCTGGCCAGTGTCGGCCAGGCGTCGGAGCAGGAGGCGGTCGAGCCGGCCTGGCACAGTCAATAGTGCGGGTCGCGGCTGACTGTCTGAGTGGCGAAGCAGGCGGGCGGGCGAACCGGACGTTTTTCTTTTCTTCTCACCACCCGGCTGTGAGCAGCCGGACGCTCCTTTTTTTGACACAGCCGACGCACTGCATTGACCCAACCGGCTTCTCTCTTTTCTCTTTCTTTTTTCTTTTGAACATAGCATGACAACCCGCTTGGCGCAGCCGGAAGGCGGGGAGGCAGAGCAGGCGGCGTGGGTGTGCTCGCGGGAAGGCGGTGACGCAGCAAGGAGCCGGCAGAATCAGCCGGCACGGGGCGTAGCCGACACGGTCAGAGGAGGAGCAGGCTGGGCGAGGCTGCAGAAGGCGGCCGGGCGGAGGCCGGGTGGCTGCCAGCAGCTGGACGCTAGGAGCAGGCGGGGCCGGCCCGGGCAAGCGGGCAGCGGCTGGCTACTATGCACAAGGGTAGCAGTGCCGGCCGGCTACAGCAGGGGGCGTGGTAGGAGAGGGCCCGCGGAGCTGGTTGGAGGGCAAGGCGGGGACAAGCCGAGTCGGGCGCGGGGGCAACTGGACCAAGCTCGAGGTTGGCTGTCTCCGCCTGCGCGCACATTGAACCGGGCTAGCTAGCTATGCTAGCATTCGCGCATCCATGTCAACTGGCTTTGCTAGCTAGCTAGCTAGGCTCGAGTGCATGCATGCCACGGCATTTTTCCTAGCCCTCACAGAGATAGGCGAAGAGAGCCATGCATGCCACGGCATTTGGGGTGAAGTCCAGGAGGTGGAAACCGAAGGTATGCATGATGTCATTGAAGAAATCGGAGAAGGGGGGGGCAGAAGCCACTGGAAAAGTAATCGACGAAGATCGGATATCGATTCGGGGCGGCTTTGCCGCAGTTGGTGGGGATGACACATGTGGCAGGATGTCCCGTCGTGTCTCCCCCTGTGCTGACCCCCCCCCCCCACAGTGGTCTGAAGTTGTCCCAGAGGTGGCCCGCGTCGACCGTCGAGGGGAAGTAGGCGAGCTGCATCCGCCGTGCCGCCAACTCATTCTTCGGCGGCTTCGTCCATCCGACATCCTTGGGCGCTCCCTTGCCCTTGCTAGTTTTGGGTGCCATGGCGGCTGTGAAAGGTGGAAGGGAAATGGCAGGGAAAATGCGGCGACGGCGAGTGAGAGCGGGGGATTGAGGAGTAAGAAGGAAGGGATAGCGGTTCCGAGATTGGATAAGACAGAGGGGGTAAATGAGCAGCGCGCCCGCGGTCGTTCCTTTTTACGGGGAAGGCGTGTGCCTCTTTACCACCATGTGATGCATGCGTGCGGGAACCGCCCCACGCATGACCCCCACGTCACGCACGACCCTCCATGTAGCCTGTTCAACGCAGGTCATGGGGAAGCGTACCAGACGAGGAGTTACTGTAGTAAAATGCGCCCCACCTGCCCGCGCACCATTCTGGGCCTAGCCTAACAATGTGGCACTTATGTGTGGCCCAGTCTCGGGGGCTCCTATCGGTGTACAAAAGTGCTCTTCTTCTCACCCCTTTACTTGTGCACGGGCAGTCGGAGCCGCGCGCCACGACCACACTTAGTAGGTCAGAGGAGGGAAGCCGGAGAGAAGCCGAAGCACGAGACAACCAAGGTAACGCCAAGACCAGAAGCGCAGGAGAGCAGGAGGGCGAGGTGGACACCCTTGACAAGATCCTTGCCGAGGGAGCCTCAGCAGCCCCGGCAAGAGCCTTGTCGGGGCAACTTACCCGATGCCAGCAAAGTGAGCCACCCTTGAGCCCACAGGCTCCAACCCAACCAACTACATTGGAACCAAGTCTCGGGAGGCGCCTCTGTGGTGGCATGCAAATCTTCATCATGATCATAAACATATGAGATCAGATGAGGACCGGAAGACGGCGACCCTCGGCAGGATCCCAGACGAGGGAGTCCACAAGACCCTCGGGAAGACCCTTGCCACGGACGACTACAACGCCACGGCAAAACCCTTGCCAAGGGCATCAGCAGGGCCAGTGCCAGGCCCATGCCAGCCAAGACGCTACCACCGACCCCAAGCAGCTGCTAGCTCAACCAGCTGGACAGGCACCTGCGTGGCGACGGGCGGCCTCTACACCGTCTCAGCAAGCACCTGCGTGGTGGCATGCGACCCTTCATGAAGGCTCCACCACCATGCGAGCCAAGTAGCCAACGTGGTGCTGTGATGCCTCATCAGCTCGGACGCGTGTCGAGGCCAGGCGAGGCGGCGACAGCTGGGACGTGCTTCCATGGCGTCCCCGATAAAGCACGGAGGGCACGTCGCCAGCACATTAAATGCGTTTGTTTGACGGTCCCAGAGGATAGGCTTGTTGACTGTAGACTTTTCGACCTCCTGTGTGCCACTGTGGCAACCCCTTTTTCAAATAAAAGGAGGCCCAAGGTGACCAAGAGAGGGATTCGACTCTTTTGGGAAAGTTGCACCCCGTAGCTAGCTCAAGAACACAAGAACACTCAAATACATCCACCAAAGCAGGACTTGGGTATTACGCATCTTCGTGGCCCGAACCTGGGTAAATGATCCGTGTGCTTCCTATCGGACCCGCTCTTTGCACAACCTCGTGCCCGCCAACCGTAGAAGGGATCCCAGTGACCCCATAGGTGTCGCTTCCACCGACACATCATGACACCACCTGGGAAGAAGACAAACCCCGGATCAAAGGCTTCATATGGCCCAAAGGCTTCATACACACAGAGGACCACACAAGGTCACCCTAACGCCAAAGTTTTGCAGGGAAACCATACTCAGAGTTATGAATATGATCGTGTTTGTTCAAACCGCTATGTTCATAAAACAAGGAACTTTTTTGCTTATTCTTATGAGTATTATTCACCTCCTACAAGGCTATTTACTAGGGCCACAAAGCCAAAGTTCTCAGATGCTGCACTTAGAGTCATTGCTTCTAAGCCACCCCTGAAGATGTGGGTGGTTAAGAATAATTAACTTTCTCTTCCAGGGAAAGGTCTCCAGCCAATAATCAAAGTCTTCGGATGAAAATGCTAGGAACCTAAAACATCTTGTGGGATGCAAGATAAAATGCCAGAATAGTCTTACCATTTATTTCATCCTAGGCTTTCATAACAAGCATCCTATCTTACCTAACAAGAATCTCAGCTTTGATAATATGCTTGTTCATTACATGTTTGTGCTTCACAATACTCTTGGTGAAGCCTATCCTGCTAACTACACTGTAGGGTACGACTCCGAGAGCTACTGAGTGGATCATGGATAGTGGATGCACTAACCACATGACTGGTTATCGAAGTCTGAAAGCACAAGTGCTCCCTAGGTGGTTTTGGTAATTAATGTCAACATATCTCTTGTTGGACTAACACTTTTACCTAGTATGTTTCAGATAAGTTCAACAATGAAGTGGCATGGACTAGAGGATGTGGAACCCCTTCAAAATGCTAAGGACAAAGGATGGTCTCAAGATCCAAGCTCAAGACTCTACATTTTCTATTTTAGTGATCCAAGATCACACTGAGTCTATAGGAAAAGCCAATACTATTAAGAAGGGATGAGGTGTTGCTTAATGGCTTCCTTGCTCAAAGTGCTTAGTGATATGCTCCAAAGCCCTCAACCACTTTCTCACTTCCAAATATGTCCCACACCAAATATCCAACTCGGCCCCACCGATTCTTTGTATCCGGAGCCACCAAGTTCAGTTGACATAGCCACTGCCAGAAACCCTAATCAGTTTGGTCTCACCGATGGGATCTCGGTCTCACCGAGATGGGCTTGCAAACTCTCTGTAACCCATTGCAATATTTTCGGTCCCACCGAGATATGCAATCGGCCCCACCGAGTTTGCTTGGCCAACTCTCTGTTTCGCTTATTACCCAAATCGGTCCCACAGAGTTTGAGTAATAGGTCAAACCGAGTTTTGGATTTACCCTAACCCTAGCACATCGGTCCCACCGAGTTGATCCAGTCGTTCCCACTGAAAACCCTAATGGTCACTAGATTTGCTGAATTGGTCCGACCGAGTTTATCAATTCGGTCCCACCGAGATTGGCAAGTTGTGTGTAACTGTTAGATTTTGTGTGGAGGCTATATATACCCCTCCACCACCTCTTCCTTCGTAGAGAGAGCCATCAGAACAAACCTACACTTCCAACCTACTTTTTCTGAGAGAGAACTACCTACACTTGTGTTGAGGCCAAGATATTCCATTCTTACCATATGAATCATGATCTCTAGCTTTCCCAAGTTGCTTTCCACTCAAATCCTCCTTCCACCAAATCCATATCCTATGAGAGAGAGTTGAGTGTTGGGGAGACTATCATTTGAAGCACAAGAGCAAGGAGTTCATCATCAACACACCATTTGTTAATTCTTGGAGAGTGGTGTCTCCTAGATTGGCTAGGTGTCACTTTTGAGCCTCCGACAAGATTGTGGAGTTGAACCAAGGAGTTTGTAAGGGCAAGGAGATCACCTACTTCATGAAGATCTACCGCTAGTGAGGCAAGTCCTTCGAGGGCGATGACCATGGTGGGATAGACAAGGTTGCTTATTCGTGGACTCTTCGTGGGTGGAGCCCTCCATGGACTCACGCAGCCATTACCCTTCGTGGGTTGAAGTCTCCATCAACGTGGATGTACGATAGCACCACCTATTGGAACCATGTCTCCAAAATCTCCGTGTCTCCAAATTGCGTTTGCACACTCCAATCCCATCCCTTTACATTCTTGCAAGTTGCATGCTTTACTTTCTGTTGCTCATATACACTTTGAATGCTTGCTTGATATGTATTTTGTTTGTTAAACATGTGCCAAAACTCCACTTCAACCTAAAGAAATTAAAAACTGCAACTTTTAGCACTTAGTGTCTAATCACCCCCCCTCTAGACACCTCTTCTCGATCCTTTCAAAGTCTTCTCATGGATTCAACCCTATGACCAGCTACTAAAAGTCACATCACGTTTGCTGACACTTGTAAAAGCAAGGTATTGGGCCTAGGTAGAATTGCAATCTCAAAGGATCAGCACATGGATAAACTGATGCTTGCTGAATCCCTTGGATTCAACTTAATGTCTATCTCAATGCTTTGTGATCTGAACACGATTGTGATATTTGGAAAATATCGTTCCCTTATGATTATGGAATCTGACAAATTTCTAGATTTCAAAGGGTATCGAAGAGACAATCTATATATGGTAGATTTCTCCGCAGGACCACAGCTTGTCGTATGTCTTCTAGCAAAAGCTTCAGAGTGTGGGCTATGGCATCGAAGGCTAGGGCATGCGGGCTTGAGGAACTTGCACACTCTCGTGAAGAAGAAGCATATCATTGGCATCGAGGGCGTCATGTTCAAGAAGGATCACCTATGTGGTGCTTGTGAAGCCGGGAAGATGACAAGGGCGAAGCATCCCTCAAAGACAATCATGACTACATCACGCCCCTTCGAGCTGCTTCACATGGACTTATTTGGCCCTACTCATCACTCCACCCTTACTATGACTTCATGTCTTTATGGCTTCATTATTGTTGATGATTATTCAAGATACACATAGGTGCACATAATTCTCTACAAGACTGAAGTGGAGGATGTCTTCAGACATTTCACCAATCGTGCCATGACCAGCTATGGCATCAAGATCAAGCACATCAGAAGTGACAACGACATATAATTCAAGAACACTGGCCTCGACACTTATCTTGATACATTGGGCATCACACATGAGTTCTCTACTCCTTACACACCTCAGAAAAATGGCATCATGGAGCGCAAGAACAAAATCCTCATTGAGATGGCACGTACGATGCTTGATGAGTACAAGACTCCAAGGAAGTTCTAGCCTGAAGCCATTGAGACTGCTTGCCACATCACCAACAGAGTTTATCTTCATATGTTCATCAAGAAGACATCCTATGAACTTGTAACTGGTAAGAAGCCAAATGTCAGCTACTTCAAGGTCTTTGTTGCTAGGTTCTAGATCAAGGATCCTCGTCACACTTCAAAATTTGCACTGAAAGCACATGAAGGTTTATTCTTGGTTACGGAAAGGATCCGCACACCTACAAAGTCTTCAACCTCTTTCACTATAAAGGTGTTGAAAATGTGGATGCGTGGTTTGATGAGACTAACAGCTCACGAAGACATCACTTGCCAAATGTGCTAGATGAAGCTTCAGCAAGTGAACCTATCAAGCTACTGGGTACTACCCACTGAGGAACAGGCTGAAGAGGAAATCATCATTTCTGCACCTAATCAGCATGAAGACAATTCTCAGCCTGAAACAATCCTAAAGATGAATACACTGACCAGTGAGAGCAAAGTCTTCGTCATGCCCATCCTCGGGTTGCTAATGATGTCCAGATTATGAAGATGATTGTTAGTGTCAACGCAACTGGTCCACTCACTCGTTCAAGAGCAACACAGCTAGCGAACTTCTGTGGGCACTTTGCATTTGCCTCTATATTTGAACCCAAGAATATCGATGAAGCCTTCATGGAACCTGAATGGATTCAAGCTATGCAAAAAGAGCTTCAACAGTTTGAGTTGAATAATGTATGGGAGCAAGTAAAGCATCCCTATCCTCACAAACGCAATATCATTGGCACCTAATGGATCTATCGGAACAAACAAGATGAGCATGGTCAAGTTGTCAGAAACAAGGCTCGTCGCGTTGCCCAAGGTTACACGCAAGTGGAAGGATTAACTTTGATGAAACCTTTGCTCCCGTGGCTAGGCTTGAAGCCATTCGCATACTGCTAGCATATGCCAACCACAACAACATTCTTCTATAGAAAATGGATGTAAAGAGTGCCTTCCTCAACGGCAAAATTGAAGAAGTATATGTTGCACAACCACCTGATTTTGAAGACCCAAAGCGTCCTGATATGGTGTACAAGCTCAACAAGGTATTGTATGGCCTCAAACAAGCACCTAGCGCTTGGTACGGCGCACTCAAAGACTTCCTAAAAGAGCAAAGGCTTCAAACCTGGTTCCCTAGATCCTACTCTCTCCATGAAGACATATGATGGTGAACTGTTCGGATGAAATCTATGTGGATGAAATTATCTTGGGCTGCATTAATAAGAGATATAGTGATGAGCTTGGGCATATGATGCAAGAGCAATATCATATGTCCATGATGGGGGAGCAGAAGTTCTTCCTTGTTCTTGAAATCCATCAGCAGATAAATGGCATCTTCATATCACAAGAGAAGGACCTCCAAGATTGCCTGAAGAAGTTTGGAATGCAAGACTGCAAAGGGTACATGACGCCAATGCCATCCAAAGGCCAATTGGGCCCCGACAACAATTGCAGAAAGTTCGCTCAAAAGGTATACCACTCCATGATTGGTTCTTTACTATACTTATGTGCATGAAGGCCTGATATAACGCTTAGCGTTTGCATGTGTGCCTGATTCCAAGCGGCACCGAAGGAATCACATCAAGTAATAGTGAAGCGAATTCTTCGATATTTAGCTTACACCCCAGCACTAGGATTATGGTATCCAAAGGGCTCAGACATTGATCTAGGTGGATTCTCAGATGCTGATTGTGTTGGTGACCAGGTTGATCACAAGTCCACATCAAGCACATGTCACTTTCTTGGACAATCTCTTGTCTGTTAGTCTTCGAAGAAGCAGAACTGTGAATCACTCTCCACTTCTGAATCTGAATACATTGCTGCTGGATCATGTTCCGCTCAGCTTCTATGGATGAAGCAAATTCTCAAGGACTATGGCATCCACCTGAAGCATGTGCCACTCTACTGTGACAATGAAAGCGCCATCAAGATTGCCAAAAATCCAGTTCAAGGGCGCCATCAAGGTTGATCACAAGCACATTCAGATCCATCATCACATTCTCATAGATCAGGTCATGAAGGAAGGCATTGATGTCATTCACGTCAACATTGAAGAGCAATTGGCAGATATCTTCATGAAACCCTTGGATGAGAAAAGGTTTTGCAAGTTGTAGTGTGAGCTAAATATCTTTGAATCCTTGAATGTCCTGTGAATGGACAGACATCCTAACGCTTATGCATGTTGATGACTTAGATGTGCAACATACGAAGTAACGTATATCTTCAATTCATGAAGACTTACCATCTATGTGTGAATACATTAATGTGGAATTTGACTTCAGAGCGCCACGATAATTGTGCGTTGTGTCTGGGACTAATACTTCCTATACGGTGGCTAACGCCACCACCAAACATCCTCGAAGATTTTCATTTGGCATCATGATTGCATTATCTTCATATTTGGTTTGTCTTCAACATTGATTTGACTTCAGAGTTTATCTTCAAAATGTTGATTTGGTCTTTACTGATATATATAAACACTATTCCGATCACGGGATCAGAATAATATTCTGATCACAACCTGAACTGCCTGAATAACGCGCCTGAACATCCATCTGTACGAACTCGACCTTGTCGGATTTCGGGTTCCGCTAGACCCTTGAGGTTCGAACATTGGGGTGCGCGCGGAGATTTCGCCTCCTACCTACCTGCACCCCTCCGCCTCGCTAAGATCTAAGCTATGGAAAGAACAACACGAGAGACACAGGGTTTATACTGGTTCGGGCCTCCATTGTGTTGTAATACCCTACTCCAGTGTGTGGCATGGTGGATTGCCTCTTGGGCTGATGATGAAGAACAATACAAGGAAGAACGGCCTCGTGAGGGTCTGTTCTTGGCTGGGGGGACGAACTGCTAGGAGGAGTTCAGTCACCCTTCTCTCTCTCGGATTTCAATCGTTTATCTCGATCTCCCCCTAACCTCTCACCCCTCAATCCTGTGGGTGGCTGGTCCTATTTATAGAGGCCCTGGTCCTCTTCCCAAATATTGAGCGGGAAGGGAGCCAACAATGGCGGGCTAATTTGAAGGAGGACAGCTAGTACCAGCTATCCTGACAAAAGTAGTCTTCGCCTGCACAAAGCTCTAGTGGTGGCGCCGTCTTGGGCTCCACAATAACCTCCATCTTGTAGTCCTCCTGGTCTTGGTCTTGTTGCACCGAAATGGCAACCTTTGCCTGATGCCTCAGTACTCCGCGGCTGCGCTTGCTCCCTTTGCACCAAAGAGGAAAGGAGGACACTACGCAGGCTGGCGCCCGCCTGGCGCCCTTGGTCGTCATGGCTTGCGTCACGGGCACCTCATGAGGTACCCCGCCTTGATCTCTCCGCCTCCTCACGAGCGAGCCTGATGAGGCCGTGCCTGAGGAAGCTCCATGTCGTCCGCCCCGCGAGGCTTGGCCCCTCGCGAGGGTCTTGGGTCTGTGTTGGTGAAGATGGGCCGTGCTGGGCCCCCCTTTGAGCCACGCCGCAGGCCGCAGGTAGGCAAGTCTGGGGACCCCTGTTCCCAGAACACCGACAGTAGCCCCCGGGCCCAAGGCGCGCCCGGACTTGGCCGTGCAGGAAGGCGGAAGGGCAAGAGCGAAGCTCCGCGGGCCCTAACAGCCTGCGGCCTAGGGCGCCGCGTGGCGGTTGATTGGACGTGAGCGCCTTAGCAACCACGCGAGTTGATAAAGGAGCGGCATCCGCCTAGGCTTTGCTTTTTGCTTTCTCCGGTTGCTGCTTAGATCCCCTTTCTTGCGCCTCTCCTTCCTTCCTCCAAAATTTCCAGATCTACTCCGACCGCATGACCTAGGAAGCCATGGCGCCTCGTCAGCCCCCGGCCGTAGCTTGGTACTCGTCTGCCCTGGACTCGCCGAACGTGTCAGAGGCGAGCCTCGCCCGGTTGCGCTAGATGGCGGCGGCGTGGGGCATTGATGGGGCGAAGGTGTTCAAGGCCGGCTCCGCCACCCCTGAGGGTGAAGGGAGCACCTTCTATCCATTCTTCGTAAGTGCCATTGCTGCTGGCCTCGTGCCTCCCTTCTCCGAGTTCTTCTTCTCTATCCTCCGCCATTATAAGCTACAGGCTTTACATCTCCACCCCAACTCCATCCTTCTCCTGGCAATCTTCGCCTATTACTGCGAAGCTCGCGTAGGGGTGCAGCCCTCAATGGCCTTGCTGCGCCACTACTTCTACCTCCGGACCTCTCGCGGTCCTACTTCCGCGTGCGCGAGCTTCATCGCGTACGGTGGCGCCATTGCCATCTCGAACCCCGGGAAAAGGATTGAGGAATTCAGGAGCAAGTGGGTCTTGGCGGATGCTGGGCGCATCCACCCTTGGCTGATCTTTCCCACGGAGCAGCCCACGAGCTCCAGCGATTGGGGTCGAGCGGAGCTCGCAGACCCCCGCGCGAAGCTGTTGTTGGAGAAGATGGACGCGGATCTGAGGCCTACCAACATGGCGGCGGCGAAGCTGACCGGCGCGTCGCTGCTGAGGGAATTCCTGGACCACCAGCTGGCTCCGCTTTGGCAGTACTCACTTCCGATGTGGAGGCCCCATCCGAGCCCCGCGGCCTTGGCCGACGGAGAACTGGCTGCGGTCCTCCAATCTCTGGTCGGGGGCGATGTGGCGAGGTTGGAGGGCGCTCCTACGCCCTTGTTCCTCCGCGACCACTGGGAGCAGGTAGTGGATCCATGCCCGTCTTCAACGGGGATGGGCCCGTGCCCATGGAAACTCCCCGGGAATCGGTGGACGTGTCCTCCGACGACTCCAGCGAAGAGGACGAAGGAGGGGAGCGGGAAAAAGGGCCTGACTCCGAGGCGACTAACGGAGAGTTGAGGGCTCCCCTCCCTTGGCGCAGGTCCCGCATTCTCCGCCTCTCTCCGAGCGATGACGACGAGGATGATGATGAGCAGGATGGCGGGAGCTTGCCCCTGATCCTAAAGAAGGACAGGACCGGGCTGATCTCCCGCTGGTCTGCCCCGGCCCCAAGGCGGACCGCAGACGCACCTTCCGCTTCCAAGCTCCCCGAGGTTGACCCTTCCAGCCGGCTTTCAGGCTTGAAATTTGGCCGGAGGCCGCTCGAGCACACTGGCGACGACCCGTAAGCGTTTGATTCTTGTCTTTATTTCTTGTTCTGCTTCTGAGGCTTGACGTCCGCATCTCTTGGATAGGCTGGTGCCCGCAACAAAGAAGCCGAAGGGAGCTCCTGAGGTTCCATCCGTGGCAGCGCCTCTTCCCGCGAAGGAGGGTGACCGCGACGCACAGGCTTCTCCTGCCCGGTCGTCCTCGCGAGGCCTGGCTGAGCCGGCTGGGGCGAGCTCAGCCCCCACGGCCTAAGTGACTCCCGAGGTGTCCTTGCCTGCCGCCGCCACTACAGCCGTTGGGGCGCAGCAGACTCCGCCTCAGGATGCTGTGGCCGCGCTGCCGCCTTCTCCTCGTACTCCACCGGCTGCTGTCTCTCCGACTCCTTCTGCCGTTCTGGATCGTGCTGCTGCTGAGCTGAACCGACTGCGGCAGGATCTTCTTGGCACCGACCCTTGCTTGGTGGCCGAGCGCTTGGAGCTGGCTTCAGGATGGGTTCGCTGTGACGCTTCGATTCGGGCGGCGCTTGTCCAGGCCTCGACAGCTTGCGATGAGGAGATGTAGGCCGTCCTTGAGGCGAAGGCTACTCATGACGCAGCCCTGGGGGAGGTGGTCGACGTCCGTGGTCGTTGCAAGGCGCTGGAGGACGAGCTGCAAGGCCTGCGGGACTAGCTCGTGAAAGAGGCCCGCCTTCGCCAAGAGCAGGAACAAGGCGTGAAGGCTCGCGAGGCGGCCGTCAAGGAGAGGGAGGTCAAGCTCAGGAAGCGCCGCGACCGCCTAGGCGCGCTGGAGCAGGAGTTGGGGGCGAGAAAGGCCGAGCTGGACGACAAGGCCCTGGTTCTTGTCGAGGACCGCGTGGCCTTCGCGGAGATGGAGGCGAAGGCTCGCTCCTCGCTGAGGACGCTTTACGACAGCGGCCTGGAGAGCCCGCTGGCTGGCGCCGAGGACGGCCCCGCCAAGCTGCTTCCCTTCCTGGTTCATGCTCTTGAAGATGTCGCCCTTGGCCTTGGCCCCACGGCCGAGGCCAAGGCGTGTGTCCTGTCTTCTGCAGCACTGACGCGGGTCCTCACCCACATCTACCTTCGCGATCCCGGCGTCGACCTCGACAGCCTACTGGAGCCACTAGCGGCGAGCGTGCCGCTGCCGCTGCCGAGGCCGTGAAGGGTCGCGCGGAGGCTCTGCTGGGGAAGTTCCGGGCCTTCAGCACCAAGCCTAAGCAAGGCGCTGCCGACCCCACTGCTCCATGAGGCGAATCCACTCCGCGTGGCTCCACCGCCGACAAGTGACTCCGTTGTGGCTCCTGTCCTGCCTTTAATTCCTGCACATGTATCATGCCTCGGGGAGGCGTTTAAACTTGTGTTTGGCACTAAGATAACAGTGTGAACTGTAATATTTGCTTTTGAATTCCTTGAAATTTGCGCTTTTCCTTCCTACTTGCTTATGTTCTACGCCGGCAGAGCCCGGCCCCGCGCATGCCTCACCCAGCGTTGGTCCCGACCGAAAACCAGGATGGGGCCAAGGAGTGAGGGGCTATGTGACAAGTTAGGCTCCTGAGTCGCGATGCTCTGGAGTCCTCCTTGGTGCACGAACAGCATGTAGGGAGGTGAGATGTGGGTGGATCTACCGTTCTACGTCTGCAGAGCCCGGCCCCGCGCATACCTCACCCAGCGTTAGCCTTTCGGAACTAAGGAGTGAGGGGCTACGTGACCAGTTAGGCTCCTGAGTCGCGATGCTCAAGAGTCCCCCTTGACGCTCAAATGGCCTTCGTACCATGGCTCTGCTCGGGGAGAGACGCGCGACGAACCAGGCCCGGGGGGGCCTGGCTGGGTGGCATGCGTCTGGGCGTGACCCAGGCGCAGCCCCCGTGCCCAGCCCCCTCGCGCGGCAGTCCCGTGGGGAGGCGTTATGATGAGGCTAGACACTGAGCTCTAGGCTCCCTGAGGTTGATGCGGCCCGGGGGCCGCCCTTAGTTGTTTATTACCAGCGCGGAGCATAGCGCTTCAGTATGTGTATGGGCATAGCCGCTCCTCGGTAGTGTCGTCAGCCAGCGCGGAGCATGGTACTTCCACTGGTACGTGGGAGGGGCCTCCCCTCCGGGAGGAGCCCCCGGGGCGTGTACAGCCCCGCCCTGACACGTGGCTAGCACGGTAGGGCCTGGCGAGGTGTATCTGGGCACCCGTGAGCCAGCGCGGGACTCACGGGGCCCTACCTCTATGCGGGTTGCGCCTGGCACTGGGCCTTATCTTGTGATGTGTCCTTGCAAATTTGGTTAGATGCCGGCACTCTACGTCCTCGGGTCCCGGCCCCCGAGCTGGTCTCAGCCATCGCTGGTATGTCAGGTCGCGATGCCGTGGACAAGGCCAGAGGGTGAGGGCTGGAGAGCCAGTAAGAGGCCTGAGTCACGATGCTCAGGTACCCCCCCCTTTAACGTGCAAGTGATCGGCATGGAGAAGAAGAGGTGCCGTGGACCGACATCAAATAATCAAGCATGGTGGGTCGAACACATAACCGGAAATAAACGCAAATGGGATACATGCCGCTGGGTCTGGCCCGAGCGACTTGGGGATAATGCAGCCCGAGGGGTGCCCCCAACAAGGTAACCTAACAACATGAAATAAAAGGGATACACGCCGCAGGGACGGACCCGCGCGGCCTGGGAATAATGCAGCCCTGGGGGGCGCTCCCAGCTGGAAATGAAACTTGAAAGATGTCACCTGATGACGTTGAGGACGAAGGGGTGTTGGTGTAGCAGACTCGGTGGGCTACGGAAGCCGATCCTCACGAGCCCCCAGGCCCAGGGGCCTCGGGAGGCTCCGGAGGCGCTGGCGGCTCCTCGCGGACCATCTCCATCTCCGCCAGGGCTGCAGAACGCCTGGCCTCTTCTGCCTCCGTGATGCCCCTCATGAGGTGCTGGTACGTGGCAGCCGCGTTCGGCAAGCCGTAAGGCATGCGAACGTAGCTGTGGGGTGGACCTCCGCAGCGCCCCACTCGCGAGGGCCAGAGGCGCTCCAGAGAGGCAACTCGATTGAGCCCTGGTATGTCGATGCAGACGCGCAGCCCACCATCCTCGCCTGGATGGGGAGCCACTACTGGTAGGCGGCGGCCGCCTTTCATGACTCTCGACTCCTGTAGCTCCTGAATGGCCTTGCTGACAAACTCCTGAGGGTCTGGCTCTCCTTGCCTTACTCCTTCTTGAGGGAAATGTGCTTCGAAACACGCCTCCATGTGGGGCCCAAGCGCCTCCCTTGTGACCTTAGCCAGGTCGGTGGCCCTCCAGGGGAGACCCCCCGAGCCCCGCCTGAGGAGGGCGCCGGGCGTGCTTTCCTATGCGATGGAAGGAGGTTCCCCCTGGGTAGGCACGGGCCCAGAGGGGCCTGCCTCTTGAGGGGCCGGGCCGGACGATGTCTTCTTCTTCTTGGGGGCGGTCTCGGGAAGCCTCCTCCTTCCGCGATCCGGGTCTTCCAGTGACGCGGTCTGAAAGGCTCATTCCAGGGAACACACCGCGTCCTTCTCTTCACAGGGCACCGTGATGACTCCGCCACTTCCTGGCATCTTGAGGACGTTGTAGCCGTGGTGAGTTACGACCATGAACTTGGCCAGCACTGGTTACCCAAGGATGGCATTGTACGGCAAGCGAATGTGAGTGACGTCAAAGTCGATGAGCTCGGTGCGGTAGTTGTCGCGTGCCACGAAGGTGACAGGGAGGTGGACCTGCCCAATCGGGACCGTGGAGCCGTCGGTGATTCCGGAGAAAGGCTTGGTTGGCTGCAGCTGGCTGTAGGGCACTTGGAGATTGTTGAATGTCTCCACGGACAGGACGTTGAGCCCTGCCCCGCCATCGATGAGGGTCCTCGTGACCACCATGTTGCTGATGATTGGGGAACAAAGCATCGGGAGGACTTCGGCTGTGGCCGCACACTTGAGCTGAACATGATGGCGCATGCCGACCACCTGAGAGGGCACGTGGCTTCGAGCTTGGGGAGGACTGCATTCACTTCGCGGGCCAACTGCTTGAAGATGCGTTGAGAGGCTAGGGCTTGAGCCCCGCCCAAGATGCAGGCGATCGCGCGCGGCTCCTGGAAGTCCCCAGCCCCCTCGTCCTGGTGGCGGTCCTCGTTTCTCCTTGGCTGCGGCGGCAGTGGAGGGAGGCCTGCGTTGCCTTGCGGGCGATCCTCGCGAGGCTGATCCCTCCAGTCTCCCTCGCGAGACGGGTCTTGCCCGCGATCCCCGCGAGGTTGATCGCGCCACCCTTGGCGCGGGCCACGGTCTTCCCAGCGTCCTGCGTTCCTTCCTCCTCCTCGACCGTAGCCCCGGTCACCGCGGTCGGGCCGACGGCCGATCCTTCCTTCTCGCACGGCTCGGAGCTCTTGACATTCGTTGGTGTTGTGGGTGTGGAGGTCGTGGTACACACAGTATCGACTACCCTTGGAAGGTTCGGGCTGATCTCTGCCCCGCTTGGTGTCTGGTTCTGCCGCGAGCACGGCAGCCCCCTTGCACTTCACATCCTTGGCCTTGGGCTTCTTCTCTTCTGGGTCTGCGGCAGGCAGCTCGAGGAGGGAGAGACCCCCTTCCTTAACCCTGGCGCACTTGGTTGCCAAGTAGAACAGATCCAAGGAAGTGCACAGGTCTTCATGCATCGCCAGCTCCTCCTTCATCTTGACATCGCGCATGCCGTCAGAGAAGGCTGAGATGATGGCCTCCTCAGTCACCTTGGGAATCTTGAGGCGTGCGTTGTTGAAGCGCTGGATGTACTTCTGCAGGGTCTCCTCGGGTTGTTGCTTGATGCGGCGCATGTCGCTCACGGTGGGTGGCCGGTCGCGAGTACCTTGGAAGTTGGCGATGAAGCGGGTGCGTATCTCGTCCCAGGAGGAGATCGTGCCTGGAGCCAGGTTTAGGAGCTAGGTGCGGGCCTCGTCCTTGAGCGCCATGGGAAACCAGTTCGCCATGACCTTCTCGTCTCCGTTGGCAACTTCGATGCCCAGCTCGTAGAGCTGGAGGAACTCCGCAAGGTCAGCCGTGCCGTCGTAATGAGGAGGAAGGTCTGGCTTGAACTTGCCGGGCCACGCGATGCTGCGTAGCTCGGTGGTGAAGGCACGGCAGCTTGTTGTGGCCACGGGAGGCCTTAGGTGATAGAGAGCTTGGTCTTGCATGTCCCCACGCGCTGCAGCTAGGAGCAGCGCGGGGTCTTGACGTGCGGGAGCAGGAGCATGGTCGCGACGTGCTAGAGCAGGGAGCGCCCGGGTGGGAGCAGGAGCATGGTTGCGGGAGAGGAACTTCTTGGCAGCTCTGCTCTTGCCGCACTGGCACCTGACAGAGCGGGTTCTGCCCAGGGACCGCGCGCCTTGGAGCCATGGCGCCTTCTTGAGGAGGAGGCGGCCGGGCCGCCGCCGAAGCCTCGTCGCCCACGCGGGGCGGGGTGCGGTGCAGCAGAACGGATGGCACAGGAGAGCCCCCTGCAGCGCGGACCAGCTCGGCGACGCGGTCGAGCTATTCTTCATAGACGTCGTCGACGGGATGGTAGCACAGGAGCTCGTTTGCCGCGATGAGCGCAGCTCGAGCCTCCATGGGTATGCGGAGCGCGCGGGACGAAGAACCAGCTGGGGTGAGCGAGGGAGTAGCGCTGCGGCCGTCTTGCCGCACAGACGGATGCTGAGACGATGCTTGCTGCTCGTCCCCCGCCGGGCCGGTGGCGGCATTGACGGCAGGTGACGGCGAACGGCGAGGACGCCCGCCGACAGGAGCCGTTTGGGCGACGCCGGAAGCGAGGGCGGCCCGGCGCTCGGCGCGGGCCCGACGAGCGTCTGGCATGGGCGCGATGGTCGGAGGAGAACGGGTTGGTGGAAGACGAATTCCGGTGCACCCCTACCTGGCACGCCAAATGTCAGATTTCGGGTTTCGGCAGACCCTTGTGGTTCGAACACTGGGGTGCGCGCGGAGATTTCGCCTCCTACCTACCTGCACCCCTCCGCCTCGCTAAGATCTAAGCTATGGAAAGAACAACACGAGAGACACAAGGTTTATACTGGTTCGGGCCACCGTTGTGGTGTAATACCCTACTCCAGTGTGTGGCGTGGTGGATTGGCTCTTGGGCTGATGATGAAGAACAATACAAGGAAGAACGGCCTCGCGAGGGTCTGTTCTTGGCTGGGGGGACGAACTGCTAGGAAGAGTTCAGTCACCCTTCTCTCTCTCTCGTATTTCGATCGTTTATCTCTATCTCCCCCTAACCTCTCACCCCTCAATCTTGTGGGTGGCTGGTCCTATTTATAGAGGCCCTGGTCCTCTTCCCAAATATCAAGCGGGAAGGGAGCCAACAATGGTGGGCTAATTTGAAGGGGGACAGCTAGTACTAGCTATCGTGACAAAAGTAGTCTTCGCCTGCACAAAGCTCTGGTGGTGACGCCGTCTTGGGCTCCACAATGACCTCCGTCTTGCAGTCCTCCCGGTCTTGGTCTTGTTGCACCGAAATGACAACCTTTGCCTGATGCCTTGGTACTCTGCGGCTGCGCTTTCTCCCTTTGCACCAAAGAGGAAAGGAGGACACTGCGCGGGCTGGCGCCCGCCTGGCGCCCTTGGTCGTCATGGCTTGCATCACGGGCACCTCATGAGGTACCCCACCTTGATCTCTCCGCCTCCTCGCGAGCCAGCCTGATGAGTCCGTGCCTGAGGAAGCTCCGTGTCGTCCGCCCCGCGAGGCATGGCCCCTCGCGAGGGTCTTGGGTCTGCGTTGGTGAAGATGGGCCGTGCTGGACCCCTCTTTGAGCCACGCCGCAGGCAGGCAAGTCTGGGGACCCCCGTTCCCAGAACACCGACAGACCTGCGGGCTATCTTCGCAACCGTGTCTTCCCCTGCGAATTTTTTTGGTCGGTTGTGTAGCTTGGGATGCTAGTGTAATCCAAATACCCATACTCGCATCCAAGTGCTAGTTTTGATTCGTAATTTCGCATTTTGGTGGATTCGCTCTTGAACCTCTAACATGATGTAAATTTGGTGTAGGTACTAGTTTCATGGACAATTTGTCGTTAATTTCAACGGACTTGATTTTGGGTCTTGTGTTCTTCGTCCGCGGGAGTGGTTTCCGTGACTTCTGTGGATTTCTTGTTTTTTTTGTGAAGATAGAGGATGGATTCGCTTGTAGTAGTTAGATTGGATACTTCATACGTTGTTAATTTGGTCGGGCAGGCGCATACACCCCGAAATCAGGCGATTGGATCTTGTTTCCGCCCGCGTTGGTTCGGTTCTTCGATGAGACAGCTTGGTGGCTTTATTGTTTTGATGTTAGGGCGTAGTGGGATATCGTTCGAGGTCGCGAACTGAGAAGGTGTAGTCACCCAAGTGATTAAATATGAAAAACAAATTCGATAGCGTGTATTTTTCCAATGATTCTATTGTTTGTCTTACAAGTTGGACTTCTGCACCTTTTGCGCTAGAACTTCCATTGTTTTTATGCATGTTTTTTAGGTGATGTTGCAAAATGATCTTCTCGGTTGGTCTTGTTATTAAAACTTTGTGTATGTTTTTTTTGTTTTTCAGAGTACTCATATATGTAAATGTGGAGCTGGTCCATAGACACACGGATCCTCTTTTTTATATTTATTCTGTCTTCGGGATTAGTTTTGTGGATCATCCATGTTCTGTGGTAGAAGTTGGACCTCTATGGTACCAGTGATTGAACTTCCTGGTTTCCACATTGCAAGGCGGTGCAACATCGCGATCTATATTTTCTTTTTCTTTTTGTATTTTTTGTAATTTTCATTTTTTTTATTTGGGTTTGAGTTTGTTTCGTGGGAAACTATGGGATTATTCTCAAATATGTGTTTGCATTTTTTTGTAACATGTTTGCATAATTCGCATAGTGGTAGAACTTTAGTATGTGTTTAACCTGAACTTACAAGATTTTTGCTTTTGTGTAATTTGTTTTTTTACATGTTCATTCGATGTTTTTTGAAAACTCCGAACTTCTGTGTTTTTACAACTTGAACTTCATCAGTAATTGTTGATAATTTTTTCTGGATTTAATTTTTTTAATCATTGAAAACCGCATTGCGTCCTGTCAAAACCGAGTGCACGGCAATGCGGTAGCGCGAGGCCGAGCAGGGGGGTCGGGACCGCGCTCCCCTCCCGCTGCGAGGCCGAGACAAGAACGAGCCGTAGCAGGCGACGACGCGGCGTGCCACATCGTTGCATGCGGAGGCGAGTTCGTCACATCCGTGACCCCACTATCTATCTTAGGGGTGTGGCTCTGGGGTGCGTGCGGTGGGGGTGGAAACGGAATAACCGCATTGCATCCTGTCAAAACCTAGTGCGCACCAATGCGGTAGCGTGAGGCCAAGCAGGGGGAAGGGTTGTTCGGGACCCCGCTCCCCTCCCCCTACGAGGCCGAGAGAGGAATGAGCCATAGCAGGCGAGGACACGGCATGCCGCGTAGTCACATGCGGAGGCGAGTACATCACATCCATGACCCCACTATCTATCTTAGGGGTGTGGCTCTAGGGTGAGTGCGGTGGGGGTGGAAACAGAATAACCGCATTGCGTCCTATCAAAACCTAGCACACAGCAATGCGATAGCACGAGGCCGAGGAGGGGGAGGGGGGAGGGACCCCCAACCCCCTCCCCCCGCGAGGCCGAGATAGGAACCAGCCAGGGCAGGCGACGACGTGGCGTGCCGCGTCACCGCATCCGGAGCTGAGTCCGTCACATCCGTGACCCCACTATCTATCTTAGGGGTGTGCTCTGGGGTGCATGCAGTGGGGGTGGAAGCCGAATAACTGCATTGCGTCCTGTCAAAACCTACCGCGAGGCCAAGCACGGGGGAGGGGCCTTGCAAGGCCGAGACAGGAACAAGCCGTAGCAGGCGACGATGCGGCATGCCGCGTCATGGCATGCGGAGGCGACTCCATCACATCCGTGACCCCACTATCTATCTTATGGGTGTGGCTCTGGGGTGCGTGTGGTGGGGGTGGTAACAGAATAACCGCATTGAGTCCTGGCAAAACCTAGCGCGCAGCAATCCGGTAGCGTGAGCCCAAGCAGGGGGAGAGTGGTTCGGTACCCCGCTCCCCTCCCCCTGCAAGGCCGAGACATGAACGAGCCATAGCAGCCAATGATGCGGCGTGTCGCGTCGTTGCATCCAGAGGCGAGTCTGTCACATCCGTGACCCCACTATCTATCTTAGGGGTGTGGCTCTGGGGTGCGTGCGGTGGGGGTGGAAACAGAATAAGCGCATTGCGTCCTGTCAAAACCTAGAGCGCAACAATGCGGTAGCGCGAGGCCAAGCAGGGGAAGGGGGTTCGGGACTCCGCAACCCTCCCCCTGCGAGGCCGAGACAGGAACGACCGTAGCAGGTGACGACACGACGTGTCACGTTGTCGCATGCGGAGGAGAGTCCGTCACATCCGCGACTCCACTATCTATCTTAGGGGTGTTGCTCTGGTGCACGTGCGGTGGAGGTGGAAACAGAATAACCGCATTGCGTCCTTTCAAAACCTAGCATGTTGCAATGCGGTAGCGCGAGGCCGAGCAAGGGGGGAGGGGGTTCGGGACCCCGCTCCCCTCCCCCTGCGAGGCCGAGACAGGAACAAGCCATAGGATGCGACGATGTGACGTGCCGCGTGGTTGCATCCAGAGGCGAGTCCTTCACATTAGTGACCCCACTATCTATCTTAGGGGTGTGGCTTTAGGGTGCGTGCCGTGGGGGTGGAAACAAAATAACTGCATTGCGTCCTGTCAAACCTAGCACGCAACAATGCGGTTGCGCGAGGCCGAGCCGCATGTGTACTTTGTGTGTATTTGAATTTTGAACTTCTGTATTGTTTTAAGTTGTGTATTTTAGTTAGATATGGACTTCATCTGTTTTTGTATTTGAACTTCTTCTTTTTGTTTCTTAATGTTTATTTATTCATATGTCTTTACTTCTCTGATTAGTGTACTTTAACTCATATTCTTTATTTATTGAACTTCTTTCTCTTGTTTTTGTAGGTGCATATTTGTGTATGTATTTTTCTTCCATTGGTAGTGTATTTGCCATCAATTTTTGGTTTTAAAGATATCAGCAGTGTTGTTTTGTGATCTTATCTCTTTATAATAGATGCATTCAAATGGTGCATTCATTTATCTGTAGAAGCATTTACTTTTTTAGCTGTTGGGAGGGGGGTAAAACCGTAATTTCGCCAGTCGACAACACCCACGTTACAGAGGCATTAAGTGTCCATCTCTCTCGCCACCACCTATCATTAAGAACCCCTCCCTGTCGCTCGCTCTCTTTCCCCTCTCGGCCGATGTCCCTTGCCCTCGTGAGTGGAGTAACCGACACACGCCCCCGGTCCCATTTATGGCCCATGCCCCGCTCTCCCTCCCTTAGCCCACTCTGTTCTACTCTGAAGCGAGGGCGGCAACTGCCTGCGCGGTTCCAAGGTGCACGTGGCGTCGTGGGGAGTGGAAGAACCGCCACGGATTCATGCGTGTGGGGGTCATTTGGAGAGGTACAAATGTTGCCCCCCTAATGCTTGCTCTTAGTTTCACTAGTTCTATCGAGGCCTGTCTATTTCTTCTATGTGCTCCCGCGTCCGCCTCCTACCCCTTCTTCTAATGGTTGGGTGGGAGATTAGGTAGGGTTCTTGTGCGTGTGGTGGGTGGATTCCATTCCCCCATGGTCATATTTTACTATGAGATGCTTGCGTGTGCTATTTCTCCCTTCAGACTTGAGTGGATTTCATTTCCCCTTGGGTAATTTCAGCAATCAGATGCATGTAAGAGAGGGTGTTGTGTGATGGTTGATGTTGGATCTGATGTATCTAATTGCATTAGTGTTGTTGGTTTCGAAATCTAGATTATGTCTGTAACATGCTAGTTAGTTTATGGATACTTATTTTGTTGTTCTTGCCTAGATGTGCTACTGTTCATCTTTTCATACTTGTTGTTATGTTCTACTTGTTGCATCCTAGTGTTTGATTTAGTTTCTTTTTGTATTTGTTGTAAGATTTTCTACTTGCTAACTATATGCAATCTATGCCCTGATTTTAGTAGGTTGTTCTAGGGTTTGGAGTTCCATTCATCAAGGGTTTGTGTTTTCATGGCTTCAAAACCTTCTCCAGGTATTTTGTTGTAGTTGGATCTTGTACTTTAAATAGCAGTTTTCTTATATATGTCTGCCCATATCTTCATTTAGTTGTCTTGTTGAACTACCCTTTCTTAAAAATGTAAACTTCTAACAAAGGCCATGTGTATGCATTTTACCCTTAGTTTGAGTTAGTAGAGTGTTGTTTAATTTTTAGTTGATGAATTGCTGGTGAACTATGTCACCAAGTGTTGTTGGACTTCCCAAATGTTTCATATTTATAGTGTATATCTTTGCTTTTTTGTGATCATTTTCATGGTATTGATATTTAGTTTGCATGTGAAATAGTATTTCTACTCGTGCTACATCTTTTTTTATGTTCTACTTGCTTGGGTGACATAGTTGAACTTCTGGTTTTAATTATTGTTTGTTCATAATGAAATTTGGTTGAACTTCTGTTATGCGCATTTGTTTTACTGCTTTGTTATATATTGTTGAACTTCTGGACATTCATCTTATATGTAGTATCCCCTCTAGTGTAGATTGTTCTTTATTTAGTATGTAAATTTTAGATTGTTCATTGTGTTTACTGCTTTGTTAGGTATTGTTGAAACTCTGGGTATTGGACATTGATGTATGAGTAGAAATCCCTTTGGTGTAGGATTGCGGATTAGAACTCAACTACCTTTTTACTTACATTTTTTGGTTGTTGGCGATGAATTGAATAGTTTTGAACAAAATGCCTACGATGAAGATGGAGCTTCAGAAGTTAATATTGATCCTCCAATATCTGATGTGGCTAAATCACCCATTATTCCTTTGACTGTGATTTCTGAGGTTGATTCGAGCCTTGAGAATAATTCAAGCCTCGAGGATCTTGCTTCTGCAGTTCTCGCTTCACCTAGTATGTGCAACTCCTTTTCTTTTCATTTTAAATTCTCGAGCCATGTTTTTAAAACTTGTTCTCGTCGGGTGTTTTTGTTTTTGTTCCAGACTTTTTTTATTTATTGCTTTGCTTTTGTGTGTTCTTGCAGATGTGTCCACGGAGGAGGAAGCTGTGAACACCATCAACAATGTTCTCTCTGAGTTGGATTTATCAGAAAACACTGCTAGTGCCGAGCAGGGGGTTTCGTCAGTCAAAGATTGTGATTCCGTCCCGGATCCTTTTGCTCTCTTCAGATATCAGAGACGCAGTCGCAGTCTATTGATGGCACTGAACTTGTCACGCAACCTGAGGATGTGGCTCTTCAGCTTCTTCTGGAGGACCAACACAAGAGGAAGAAGCAAGAATATTTTGACGAGAAGAGGGCAGCCCGCCTTTAGAATAGTTCTGATGTTCCTGAATCTGTTGATGTTGTTGAGCTCACGGTTGGCATTGCTCTATTGCTGGGGAAGATGTGCAGTGTGGCACTGATGGCATGGTTGTCCCTGTGAAGAGGAAAATCAAGAAGACTGATGCGAGGAAGCATTTGGTTGGTGATGTTACTCCTGGGAGGAGCCCACATGTTTCATGGCCTGCAGAACTTGCTAAAGAGGAAGGGCTACCCCTCGGTGGTACGCCATGCCGTTGTCCACATGTGCTTGCCACTGTCGCGCCTACACCTTCCCTGCTTTGTGCTTGAGCATCTGGTAAGGGGAAGAAATGCAGCATTAAGCGCAAGGTTGCCCTGCAAAGGTCAACAAGGGTGACAAGAAGCGTTCTCGTGTTAATCTAGAGGACAAGGATGATGATGATTTCAACGCCGATGACGAGGATGACGATGATGATGATGCTACCACTAATCAGGTATGAATGTCTCATGTTTACCGCTTTTAGAGCATTTGTCGCTATTGTTGCAGTTTTTGTGTTTTTAGCATTGCCTTGCCGTACATAGCTGACCTTCTGCTTCATATATATAGGAATAAATTAGCTGAACTGCTTTGCTTATATGGTATTACTGCCTTTGTGTACATAGTTGGACTTCTGGATATATACATGAAGAAATTAGCTTAACTTGTTAGTATACATGTTTTTATTATTGCCCTGGTTTACCTTGTTGAACTTCTGGTCATACATCGTTGTACTGCCTATGTAGACATAGTTGGACTTCTGAAATACATGTTTTTTTACTGCCCTGGTGTACGTGGTTGAACTTCTGCTATGTTAATTTCCAACATTTTGAAAGCAACTTTACTTCTGGTCATACATGTTTGTACTGCCTTTGTGTACATAGTTGGCCTTCTGGAATGTACGGCATATGTAGGCATTAGTGGAATTTTGGTGTAGCTTGTGTATCTCATTATTCTGCCTTTTTGCCATGTCATCGTATTTTTCTTCAGTATAAGCTTGTGGAGCGGCCTGAGAGGAGGAAGAGAGGAGGCAAAGCTCCAGAAGAAAGTGGCCAAGGAGGAGATGAGGCGATACATTTTAACAAGATGGTTCACTGCTCACTGAAGGAGGTCAAGACGTGTGCGAAAATGCTACAACTTAGGAACAAGACGAGGGTTATCAAGGTTGTTTTTGGTTGTGTGTTTGACTTGAAGGTTGATTCCAACATTCCTCGTCCTTTGATGGGCAACATCTGCACAAGGATTGACCCTTCAACCATGATTCTTGACATGGGTGAGGCAAACAAGGCTCTGCGTATTACAAGTGATGCTATTCACCATCTGTTTGGATTCCCTCAAGGTAATCGTACCCCTCCTAGGCCCTCGAATGATGGGTTTGATGATGCTATTATGAGGCTGAAGGGCAAGCTTGGGTACGCTAGGAGGGACAACATCAAGACAAAGGATCTGTGGAATATCCTCGCGGAACTTGTGAAGGATGAGACGATGGATGATCTTGCTCTGCAGGTGTTTTACGTGATTGTTTTCATGAAGGTGGTTATTCCTGGAATGTCTACATGAATGTCCAGGGAGGCAGCAATGGCTGAGAATCTTGTGTTCGAGGATATGGCAGATATGGACTACTGCCAGTTGGTTGTTGATGATATTCAAAGTGATGTTGTTAGGTATCACCAAGGTACTAGTAGAGGAAAAGTTGTCATAGGCTGTGCCATCGCGCCGCTTCTTATGTACCTGCACTGCCTTATCATTGGCAAGAAGCCTAATTCTGACTTGAGGACCGCTCGCATCAATTTCATGGATCAGACGAAGCTTCTTGAGCTTGCTATGGCTGACTTGGTCAAGAAGGGTGATGATGACCCAACCAACTAGGTGTTTGGGAAACTGCCTGTGAGTGTTTCTATGCATCTTTCTTTCTTTAGTAGTTTAACCTAAACTTCTGGTACTATATTCTATACTTCGTGTTTCCATGTTCCTTCTTTTGTTTTCTGATGCGTTGACTTTTGTTTTTGTATGTAGTGGAAGACACATGCTGAGGTAGTGTTCTTTAGGCGTATCGAATGTCCTGTTCTTGTTATGCCTCATGCCGCTGCCCTAGGGAGTGGAACTTCCCTAAGATTTGAATTCTCCAGGGATGTAAATACTGGTGCCCCCCTATAGATCCAGGAGGTTCTTCGGCCCGTGTGAGTGCTGCATGTTGCGTGTCTTCCGAGAGTTTGTTTGAAGCTGCCAATGTTTCCCTGGCTAGGATTTACGGTCTTATTGAAACTGTTTGTGGGGAGTTGGCCCATGTTCCATCAATAGTTGAGCGTCTTAGTCGCGTTGATGGGATTCTTCCTCCCGGCCATGGTTTCGATGTTGAATCTTCGAAGGAGGTTTTGTCAATTGAAGCTAGATTTCTTGATGAGCTTCGTCAGAGCACTTCCCACCTTCGGACTAGCTTTGGGCTGTTCAGGGAAATGCAGGATGCTCATTCCAAGCCTTTTGAAGATGAGGCTACTATTGTTGTCGTACAGATTCAACGGCAAGATTCTGTTCGTTTGGGTCATGAAGGAGGCCACGGGGAGCATACTGAAGAGGTTTGTTTATGTTGTCTTTTGATATTTCTTTGAACTAATGTTCATTGTTAGCTTTCACTTATTACTGTTTTTAGTCATAGGCGACCCTTATTGATTTCATGTGTCAAATTTTTTTTCTTTTTAGTACTAGTGTTTCCTAGTTGACCTTCTCTGTTTGTAGTACCTGAAGTTCAAGTGCTACAGCACCTGAACTTCTATGACTTCGATAACTGGCCCTTTTTGTTCCCTTTTATATTTAGAGTAGTTTTGATATCTGACCTGCTATGTCTACTATATTTGGACTTGCATTATGTGCCAGTTGTCATAGCTGACCTTCTTTTTATTATGTAATGTGTACTTCTGCTTATTAGGTATTTGTGTTCTATATGATTTTTTGTAGGCTGTTGATGATGGTGCTAGGGTTGAGCAGGATGTTTTACCTATGCATGAACCTGCTCCTGTGCATGAAGCTACCCCGTGAATGAACCTGCTCCCACTAGCGATGTATTAGTTGATGAGGTCCATGGCAGTGAAAATAAGGTACCATTTTTATTGTCCATTTGTCTCATTTTTTTATTTTACTTGTTTTTGCATTTTATCACTACTTGGCTGTCAGTGTCAAAACCGGCGGATCTCGGGTAGGGGGTCCCGAACTGTGCGTCTAAGGCGGATGGTAACAGGAGGCAGGGGACACGATGTTTACCCAGGTTCGGGCCCTCTTGATGGAGGTAATACCCTACGTCCTGCTTGATTGTTCTTGATAATATGAGTAGTACAAGAGTTGATCTACCACGAGATCAAAGAGGCTAAACCCTAGAAGCTAGCCTATGGTATGATTGCTGTTGGTCCTACGGACTAAACCCTCCGGTTTATATAGACACCGGAGGGGGCTAGGGTTACACAGAGTCGGTTACAAGGAAGGAGATCTACATATCCGTATTGCCAAGCTTGCCTTCCACGCCAAGGAGAGTCCCATCCAGACACGGGACGAAGTCTTCAATCTTGTATCTTCATAGTCCAACAGTCCGGGCAAAGGATATAATCTGGCTGTCCGGATACCCCCTAATCCAGGACTCCCTTAGTAGTCCCTGAACCAGGCTTCAATCACAATGAGTCCGGCGCGCAGATTGTCTTCGGCATACTTCATAGAAGATTTTGAACACGAGGATCATGTCCGGCTCTGCAAAACAAGTTCCACATACAACCGTAGAGAGAATAATATTTCCACAAATCTAATATGCCGACGCATTCCGCAGTGTGACATCACACCATAGCCAGGTCACCATTCGAATCGTTTTTCACAACCAACCTTAGCGTGTTTCGCGAGGCGGTTTCCTTAGCACGTCTTGTCGAAGCAAAGATCGTGTCCCCTTATCACAGGATTCCCATCAATACGGACATGGGTAACCCAACCGCGCCATCAATTACGGCACTTGGGGGATAACCAAGTTTTACCAAGCTGGTGGGGGCGCCCTTATAAAGGGATAAGGGTTCACGTTTTTCTACCCATGCCTTCTTCCTCCTTGCTCATCCATTCTCGCGCACTCGAGCACCAGTGCCCAAGTCCACATCCTTCTCCTCAACCCTCTCCAAACATGTCCGGAGCGGGAGGTATGTGGATGGTCTCCTCCATTACGGAGGGAGACATCAAAAAGCTGCGCGGGGCCGGATACTTAGCCACGGATATTGTGCACCAGCTGCCAGCCGCGGGGCAGATCGTCCCTACCCCGAAAGCTCACGAAAGGGTGGTTTTCCTCACCCACTTCGTCTGCGGACTGGGGTTTTCCCTCCATCCATTCGTACGCGTCCTTATGTTCTATTATGGGCTGGACTTCCGTGATCTGGCCCCGAATTTCATCCTCAACATCTCGGCGTTCATCATCGTGTGCGATGCTTTCGTCCGCATCCGGCCCCACTTCAGCCTGTGGCTAAAGACCTTCAATGTAAAACCGAAGGTAGTAGGCGGCCAACAAGAAGAATGCAGCGGTGCCATGGTGGTCAAAATTCCCAACGTTACATGGCTTGAGGGATCCTACGTGGAGACCATAAAGGGGTGGCAATCGTGGTGGTTCTACATCACCGAGCCGCGCGACACCAACTAGGTGGCGCCCTCGAGTTTTGATCCGGAATCCCCATGCGGCTCACTTCCTGGAAGGAGAAGGGCCTGTCCTGGGGTTCATCGGTGGAGCTGGACGGACTCCAGAAGTGTATCCGGAACATGATAGGCAGGAAACTCAAGCTTGTCAACATAGTCCAGGTCATGCTCTTCCGCCGGATCCCCCCGTGTTAACAACGAGCTTTCAACTTATGGGAGTTTGACTCCGCCCAGCACCAGACTCTATTCGAGCTTTTCGACACGGTGCATAAGGACGTCTGGAAGGTGCTGCTCAAGGGCGCCGAGGTCCCCCCTCCCCTTTCCGAGGACCGCGGGCTAAGCGCGGCGCGCCCTGCGAATCCGGTAAGTTCTGCACATCCCGTATGGTATTTATTTTCCATAGTTTATCCATGTGTGGGATCTGAGCTCCCATGCCTTTGACAGGACTGGGTGGAGACATCAGAGCAGATTGACTACCCGTCCACTCTACCCGAAGACGCTGCAGACGCTCTCCTGACGGAGATGCGGACCCCGGCTACTTACGAGGTGTCGGAGAAGAAGATCAAGAAGAAGGCCACGGGAACCCCAAAGAGTTCCCGGTGCCAGGTGGTATCGGACTCATCGTCCGATAACTCCGAGACGCGCTCCTCCCGTGAAAACGAGGAGGAGGAAGATGAAGATTCTCCCCCTCCTGCCGGGGGAGATAAGAAAAGGAAGGCCGCCCCAACCGGGGAGGCCGAAAGGTCCAAGAAGGGGAGGACTCTCCTTCCGGACTGTTCCAGCACCACGGCCAACAGCGAAAACGAGTGGTTACTCAAGGACAAGCCACTGGCGAAGTCGTAAGTACTCAGATACCAGAGTAACTCATAGCATACTTTTATTGCACTGCTTCTCCTAATGTCAAATATGATCATGTAGTCCGCCTCGAGCCTGCATCGACGTATCCTCGTCGGACGGTTCCTTGGAGTCATCGGATATGAATAGCGAGTCACTTCCAATCGCCTCCTCTCCTCCCCCTACGGACAATGTCGAGGTATTGTCTCAAGGGGCACCGAACCGAGGGGAGGTAGTCCTGGAGGCGCCTCAAGGCGACCTTCCGGACTCCAGGCGCAAAGGGAGCAAGACTCCCGAGGGCTCCAAGTTTGGCCCTCAGCCGAACACCACGCCGGAACCTCTTGTGGTTCCGGACTCCAGCAGGCGGCCCCCTTCCAAGAGGGGCAAGCCGCCAGTGCCGGTGACCTCTGTCCATCCAGAGGCACCGGACAACCTGCTAGGAGCGCTTCGCAGCGCTTCCATCGACTGACTGAAGCCTGTGCCAGCCTCCTAACAGGCTTTGAGGCGAGTATTTAAAATATAGGAAAATATTATCGCATAGACAGTAGCCCCTGATGCTCTGTTTGGCGTTCACAAAGAAAAGCCGAATAGAGGATCAAATAATATCTGCAGGAGTCTAATATAAGTATGTATGTATGTGTGTGCAGGCTTCACTGCTGACCTCTGCCGCACTGACTGCGGAGGTCGCCGCACTGAAGCAGAACCTCGAGCGGTCCAAGAAAGAGCTCGGCCTTACCAAGAGGCAGCTCGAGGAGAACAAAGGTAAGTAATACCTTGTCTATATAAAATAAAAAAAGATGTGGTTCCAAAATGATAGGATCATCCTGGATGTGCCAGGGGCCACGACCGAAGTGGCGACCGTGAAGCAAGCGCTGTCCGAGGCCGAAAAACAAGCAGCAAAGGAGCGCACCGAGCGGGGGAAACATGAGGCACGGGTGGTTGAGGTGCAGCAAGAGCTCCAGGCTCTCGTGAAGAAGCACGAGACTTTGGAGCTGGACTCGAAGACGCGAGAGTCCGAGCTTGCCGCGGCCCTCGAGAGCACAAAGTGTGCCAAGGCTGATGCCCAAAAGTCCCTCCAGGAAATTGAGGCGATGAGGAAAATAGCGGCGGGTAAGGCATTCATTATGCAAAGCAAACAAGTGAAAGTAAATTACTTGTTACTTACCCGAGTCTAGAGCTCTCCAGGAGCATTCACAGATTTGCCCCGCAGCATGTCAGATGCCGCAAAGTACTACCAGGCCACGGAGGGAAGCTCGACCGAGAAGTTGTTCTGGTCTCAGTATACTGGGACCAAACACCCGATGCCTGTGAGTGACCAGCTGAAGCAACTGGTCGAGCTGCACAAGGCGGGCGAATAGGCCATTAGGGGCCTTATAGTCGAGATGTGGCCTGGCGACTCCCTTCCCAACAGCTACTTCGGCCTGGTGAGGCAGCTTGTGGATGCCTGCCCACGGCTGGAAAGTCATAAAGTGGTCTGTCTGCATCGAAGGTGCACGCCGGGCTTTTTCCCATGCGAAGGTGCACTGGGCCAAGATGGACGCCGAGAAGCTGGTGAAGGAGGGGCCGCCGCAGGGCAAGGAGCATCGCCACCCTGAAATGTATTATGAGGGTGTCTTGAAGGGTGCCCGTCTTGTGGCGGACGAGTGTGCAAAAGATGTAATTTTTTAATGAACTTGCTCGTGTGATCCTGTATTATGAAAACTTGTTCACGTGCGTTATGCAAATGGTTGTTTGAATTTAAATATTACATTCTGTGTGGCTGTTTATCAAATCTAAGAGTTGGCCAGTCGTCGGCTTCTGCCCCCATGCCACGAGTGCTGGGGTGTTTGGGATAAATTTGAGCACTCTTTTTCCCGTTGTTGGGTCCTTCGAGGGAGGTGCTCAGCACAACGAACAAAGCAATCGGACTATAATGCTTTATCACTCTCACATAGCCATAGAAGTCTATAATTTTAAATTTTGGCGAAGCCCCTAGTATTCGGAAGGCCGAATTTGGGGCGCTATACACGCCTATGCCGAACGAACCCGACTCCTCGCCCTAAGCGGCATAAGTCTTTAGGGACTCGAGACCTCTCGAACAGCGACCAGCTCTCGCCTTATCATGACAGTCAGTTTTAGATTTCTCTACTGGGGTGCTTGCCTAGATGAACCAGGGCACAATCGCAGTAGTTCTCCCAGTGCTACCTTAGCCGATATAGCGGAACGTAAGGTACCAAAACATGGGAGCCGGGAAAACCCAACTATTGACCCAAGACATGATTCGGAGCTGATGCATATGATGCTATAAGTTCGGGGTGCCACACTGTCGAAAGTGTTCAGACTTCTCACGTCGTATTATGGGGTACGCTTAAGCCCCTAGCGTATTGGCCGTACCAGAGTGTATGGGTGCTGAATGTCATGAATGAACATGTATATATAAAAGAATTTAGAATGCGGTAATAGTCTAGTGCTATGCATTGTGTATTCAAAAAGGTGCGTCGAAGCAGAATGATACAAGTAGTGCGATAAGCAAAAAGTAGGACTATTTGACATGTGCCCTCCAAGGGCAAGCTGAGGAATGGTGTTTAAAGCAGGTATTTCACTCGTTACCAGAGACCACCTAGAAATTCCATGGTGCGACGTAGCTTGCTGCCTCCTTGGTTGTTGTATCGTGTGTCCGGTAATTGTACTGCCGGTCCTGAAAGAAAGAAAAAATAACAAAGCGGGAAGCCCCTAGTGCGGTTGAGCCATGTTTTGGGGCCTGTCATAGTCGTGCCCCCCACCTATGCCCATGGTATTTTCAATGCGTAATTATGTACGCGTGGCGCGGTTTTCACCGTTTGGCTGGGACTAGGGTGGGGGCCGCATTGCTATGCGAGCTCGGAACGTGCCAGGCAGTCTTGTTGCAGATTACTTTGGGCCCGCTTGACGGTGTCTGGGTGTTTAATCGCCGAACTTGTGGATTGCCTGAAGAGGCTGCTTTGTGCTTCTGCTGCGAGGGCCTCAGTGTGCTCCTCCGTGCGGAGAGAGCTCTGTGTTTCCATTGACTGTGATGACCCCCCGAGGTCCTAGCATCTTGAGCTTGAGGTATGCATAATGCGGTACCGCATTGAATCTCGCAAATGCGGTTTGCCTGAGCAGTGCGTGATAGCCACTGCGGAACGGGACTATGTCAAAGATTAACTCCTCGCTTCGGAAGTTATTCGGGGATCCGAAGACCACTTCCAGTGTGACTAAGCCTGAGAAATGGGCCTCTACACCTGGTATGACGCCTTTCTAGGTCGTTTTTGTGGGTTTGATCCTTGAGGGGTCTATACCCATTTTGCGCACTGTGTCCTGATAAAGCAGGTTCAGGATGCTTCCGCCATCCATAAGCACTCATGTGAGGTGAAATGCATTGATGATTGGGTCTAGGACCAGTGCGGAGAATCCGCCATGACGGATACTAGTGGGGTGGTCCCTGTGATCGAAGGTAATCGGACAGCAGGACCATGGGTTGAACTTTGGGGCGACTGGCTCCAACGCATATACGTCCCTTAACGCACGGTTCCGCTCCCTCTTGGGGTTGCGGGTTGCGTATATCATGTTCACCGTCCGCACTTGTGGGGGGAACCTCTTCTGTCCTCCGGTGTTCGGCGGCCGGGGCTCCTCCTCGTCTTTACTATGTAATCCCTTATCTTTGTTTTCGGCATTTAACTTGCTGGCCTACTTGAACACCCAAAATTCCATGTTCGTGTGGTTGGCTGGCTTGTCGGGGTGTGCCGTGTATTTGACACGAGCGATCGAGTATACGGTCTAAACTGGACGGGCCCGGACTGCTTCTTTTGAATGGCTTTTTCCGCTGACCAGGTTTAGAGCCTCTGAATCTGGCATTGACTACTGTATCCTCGGTATTGTCACTTCTGATGCGGTGCTTGTGTTTGTTGCGATGTGACCTGCCATTGATGTCCTTGTTATCCGAAGAACCTTGTTTCTTTGATGTGTTATTGTTTCGAGCCAGCCAGCTGTCCTCTCCCACGCAAAAGCGGGTCATGAGTGTCGTGAGGGCTTCCATAGATTTTGGCTTTTCCTTGCCAAGGTGCCGGGTGAGCCACTTGTCACGGATGTTGTGCTTAAAAGCTGCTAGGGCCTCTACATCCGGATAGTCGACGATTTGATTTTTCTTTGTAAGGAATCGTGTCCTGAATTGCCTGGCCGATTCCTCTGGCTGCTGAATTATGTGGCTCAAGTCATGGGCATCTGGTGGTCGCACATAAGTGCCCTAGAAGTTGTCGAGGAATGCGGCTTCTAGATCTTCCCAACAGCCAATGGATTCTGCTGGCAGGCTGTAGCCAATGCCGAGTTGGTCCTTTGAGTTTAAGTGGGAGGTATTTGATGGCGTGTAGATCGTCACCGCGGGACATGTGGATGTGCAGGAGGAAGTCCTCGATCCATACCGCAGGATCTGTTGTGCTGTCGTATGATTCGATATTTACGGGTTTGAAACCCTCTGGGATTTGGTGATCCATTACTTCGTCTGTGAAGCATAGGGGGTGTGCGGCGCCTCTGTACTGGGCTATATCGCGACACAGCTCAAATGAGTATTGTCCGCTGTGTTCGGCCCGGCCAGATTTACTTTTACTGTATCTGGCGTGACGGTTATCGTCTCGCATAGTGGCGTGCCCTCGTGATCCATAGATCGATCTTGCGTGTTTTGCTTTGTCCTCCAATACCTCTCGCAGGTCTAGCGTGTTTCCCCGTGCCTTGATATTTTTATTTGAGTGGCCTTGGGGTGCGGTCTGAGCTTTGGCTGAAATGCCTCTCTGTCGCGGCCACGAGGTGGCCGATCAGCCGCGGGGTAGCAACCTGCGTTTTGGGTAACTCTTGGAGGGGCGTTCAAGTTCATATTCCTCGGCCGCAAGGACTTCAGTCCATCTGTTAGCTAGCACATCTTGATCAGCTCGAAGTTGCTGTTGCTTTTTCTTAAGGCTATTTGTCGTGGCTATAAGCTGGTGCTTGAAGCGCTCTTGCTCGACGGGATCCTCAAGGATGACAAATTCGTCATCGTCGAGGCTTGCCTCGTCTTCGGAGGGAGGCATGTAATTATCATCCTCCGCCTCTCCATCTTCCGCTCTCTTGGGAGGGCTGGCTTCTCCATCCTCCTGCTCTAAATCTTGCTGGAGGGGATTGTCGTCATCTTCGGCAGTTTCCGGGGTGCTATTATCTCCTGTGCCGGTATCACCGATTTTGCCTTGGCGAGACTTAGAGCGGCTCCACTGACGTCGGCGCATGGGTTGCTTCTTGGAGAGGTCATCCTTCGCTGTCCCGTCGCCATTGCCTTCTTTGGGTGTGTCCGACATATATATATATATATATATATATATATATATATATATATATATATATCATACGATGAAGTGGCTGTCCAGTGCCCTGTGGGCAGTGGTTCTTGTTCGTCTCCTACATCGTCATCCATACCGTCGATGTCTTCGGAGTCGAAGTCGAGCATGTCGGTGGATGACTGACACCAGCAAGAAGCTTTGGAGCGATGCTAGCAATGACAGGGAGACACCCTTCAGTCCTATTACTATCAGCAATTTCCCTTTGGATTGGATTGATGTCCCGCAGCAGAATAACAAGTATGAGTTCCACTTTTTCTCTCGATCACTTGTGTTTAACTATAGTTGTATGTAGGTTGCGACGTCATTTATTGTTTCTCTATCGTTTTTTTCTACACTGTTCTTTTTTGTGTTTGATGGCAGTATAGACTGTGGATTCTTCATGCTTACGAATGTTAATTCGTTTCACGATGGGGTTCTTACAAATTATTCCCATGAAAATATCACGGATATCAAGAAGACATGGTTGTACTCAATCGCTTCTTCTAACCTATTTGAGACAGACTTCCAAGCTCTGTTTGGCTACTACACATATAAGTCTTGGAACTTGGACTTCTTACATGTACTGCATCTTTATTCTACCTGAACTTCATTTTTTATTGAACTCGAACTTCTGCTTGAGATCTGGCTAGGATGCTGGTTTCAGATGGAGAGGAGCATTTCTTGTACATGAACTTCATTTTTATGTTTTTTATTTTGCTAGTGTGTTTTGTTTCAGTATTTTTTTCCTTTCATTGCTTACTTGGAAACGAGCATTTCTTCTACTAGAACTTCAGAGATGATGCCTTTCTATGCTTTTGTAGTTGAATATTTTCCAGTTCATCAGTTTATCTTGAACTGTGCCTTAGGTTCTTCCTGAATTTCAGTTCAGCTTGAGTAGTAACCATGTCATCTATATTAGTTGGACTGCACATTTGTGCTGTACCTGAATTTCAGTTATATTTAATGGTATTTTTTTCTCTTGCTTTTCTTTTACAGTGGAGCCGTTGGACTTGACCGATTACCACTACTCATTCCTCGGGTCACAGGAATACCAGCCTAGGGAGGAATCGATGAGTACAACTCTGAGAGAAGATGACAGAGCTCGAACCCTTATTCCTTCCAAGTTGGGGAAGCAGGCTGTTGGTATTTGTGGTGCTCCAAGAACAGCTTGCTCTAGGAAGGCTGGTGCAGTCGAAGCAGCCGAAGCAAAAGTGATTTCGTCTGATGATGATTTTGAGAAGATTGCTTACCTGGAGAATGGTAAATCTGCTGCTTGTACTGTTGCTGGGAGAGGTGGTAGTAATGCTGTCATCACCAGGAGGAAACCGGAAGTTGAGTCTGGCAACATAACTTCCTCCGACAGAGCATCAAGATTGCCTTTGAAGTGGCGTTCTGCTGTTTCTCCCCTAAATAAATCCGAGGCCCGGAGGTTGAGACAGTATGTGCTTAGTAAAGATGGTCTGGAGAAGTATCATGAGTGAGTTTTCTTCTTCTTAACTTTGTTGCTGGAGATGCTACTTTGTTCTGAACATCTGTTGTTGTAGTATGTGGACTTTTGTTCATTTCTCCCTTACCTTAGATTTATAGTGTCTGGAATTTTGTTGTTATAGTATCTGAACTTCTGTTCATCCCTCCTTGCCTTTGAGTTATAGTATCTGAACATCTGTTTGTTATTGTATCTGAACTTCTAATATTTTTCCCCATCCTTTTAATTCTGCAGCACAAGCTACTGCATGTTTACCATCCGTAGGAATGTGATTGACCTCACATGACGTGTCCTTTATATTCTTTTCGATGAAGGGCAGCGGATGGAAGGAGACATAATGGATTATCTCATAAATTTGTGGAACGATAAGAAAGAGACCTCTGAGATATTCACTAGTGCTGACAGGGTTGTACTTAGTCCCTACTTCATACAGGTTTTAGTTCTTTGCACCCCTATCTCCCTTTTTTTGCTCTAGTTTTGTTGTAGTGGCATTTGGAAGGTGCTTTAATTGTGTTTTTGTGAATGCACAGTACTGCCTGGAGTATGATTTCTTGCTGCAACAGTTCCAAAGTTCGATGCAAAAAAATCTGCTAATCTCCTCCGAATGTTTGTCGGCAAGGAAGAAGACCTTCTTAATGCAAAGCTGGTTAGGTTTTCATAACTATTGCTTTTTAAATTTTATTTACATCCTTTTGCTGAGTTTGTCAAGAAGTTTGTGTTCATCCCGGTTGTTCAATACCTATGCTTCATAGTTTGTGTTCTCCATTTCTTTCATTCTTGGCAGGTTTTTTTGATATTATTCAAGCCAATTGAGACAATGGCAGTACGGTGTGTATGTGCTGAATAGATATCGTGGGAGCATTGACATCCTTGATTCACTTCCTTACACTAATAAGTTAATGTCACAAACAAGTTTCCACAGAGACTGCCAAAATATTGTGAGTGTTTCTTAGCCTGAACCTCCGTTCATATTCTCTTGTTTGACACGAAGTTTATTATGCTTTCTGTTGACAAAATATGTTTTTGTCTCTGCTGTCATAATACTGCTTGAACTGACTATCATTTGATAGTTGAAGTTCTGCTATTTGTTTAGCTGGATCTTATGCAAGTGTCGCTTTTTATGTACCTGAACTTAACTATTTTGGTAAACATGTTTTTGACTTCATCTTATTTTTTATTTCTAGCAGATCAAGAGATTTGTTGGTTTGCTCAAGGAGGTGTACGTCAAGGCTGCGTACAAAGCGAGCAAGCAGCCTAACTGGGTGACTATTGCAAAGAGGCCGAATTTTATCGATGTTCCAAAGCAAGTGTATAATGATTTTGGGTTCTTTGCCGTCAAGTTTTGCTCTACATATGATGGCAATGAGCTTGTTGATGATTTTAGTGATGTGATGGTATGTTTTGTCCTTTTTCTTGTCTCACCATCATTTCATTTTTCTTGTGTGTTTTTGCTGAGACGCTCCTACTGTGGTTTTAGTTATCCTTTACTAAACCATCATTTCATTTCTTGCTTGCAGGCTGCTGCAGATGACTGGAAGGCCGAGTTCATGCACACTCTAATCTTTAACGAGAAGAATGAAGTCATGTGTGCAGAGCTCCCTAAAGAGATCCAGTCCTTGGGCCTGTGAATTCGAAGCATTAGTTTTAGTGTAGATTTGATTTCGTAAAGATTTTAGGTTTGATAATGATCGGAACGATTACGTAAAGATTTGGTTGTAAGAATGGTTTAGTGACTTGTGTATCTATAGCGGAAACACAATTACTTACAATATTGTGGACAAATGTATTTGGTGTGAAGAATGATTTGGCTTGTGAATTTCAATGTACTACATTGTTTTCAGTATCCATCATTTGAATGTTTTTTCCCAACAGATGCACTTGAACTTCTCCCTGGGCTATGGTTGAACTGCTTGTTTTTTTGTGTAGTTTAATTTTTGGGCACCAACATATGATCTTTGACTTGAACTTATGCTTGAGATCTGTCTGGGCTGCTAGTTTTAGATGGAGTGGATTTTCTGTGTTGTGTATTTTATTGGTATTTTCAACTCAACCAATACGTAGCCTTTTGGATAGAATCTATATATGTTTTTTTTGTGATTTTCCAACTACGAATGGATTTCAACTATAACTTTGGGCAAAAATATTCTCATACACTACTTTACGGTTATTTATCTTTTGTCGGCATTGTACTTGAACTTCTGCACGTATCCAAACAGAACTTCACATCTGAACGTGTTGTCTTAGGCTTGCTAACCTTAGTTCTTACGGCAATACATAATTTTTAAGCATTTTTTCCTACATCGATTTTATATACCAGAACTTCTTCTGTAAGCTGACAAAAACTTCAAACTACATAATTATTTGCTGGTTGCTCTTTTATGGAATACAACACCAGCACCTCCTGCGATAATATGCCAAAACTTCCACTATAATATTACTTGAACTTCATAGTGTATATTTTTCATTTTTATTCTTGCTTGCACTTTGTATGGAATACATCACCAGCAGAACACTTCCTGCTATAATATAGCAGGACTTCGGTAGTAATATTACTTGAAATTCACAGTGTATATTTTTTCATTTTATTACTGGTTGCTCTTTCATACAATACATCACCAGCACCTCCTCTTATACTATACTAGTACTTCTGCAGTAAGCTTACTTGAACTTCTACTGTATAATTTCTTTGAAAATTCAACAATAAAAGTTCAAGTAAGCTTTTCCTAAAATACTGTTTCAAAAGTGGAATAATATTCTGCACATTGACAAGACATAAGTTTGCTTTGTTTAATTGACCTAGTCTAACTATTCATCAGCCTTGCGCTCCTCCTAGGCTTTTGTTGTAGTGGTTTTTGCTTGACATGTACCTCTACCTATTCATCTTTCTCTTTCTCTTCCTCTTCATCGTCATCTTCCTCTTCATTATCCTCTTCCTCTTCCTCCCCGCATTCCATCTCCTATTCCTCTTCGTCTTCCTCTTCTTCGATGGTGTCTTCATCTTCGTCTTCCTCTTCATCTGCCAACACTTTCTTGTTCCTGGCTCTAGATTTTACTTTCTGTTTATTCTCTGGATTTTTGCTTGTCTTTTCAGCATCTGCGTGCTTCGGGCATGTTCTTCAATTATGTGGTTCATAGTCCTTGCATATGCTACAAAGTCTGCTGCTTGCTTTTTGTGGGTGTGGTCCCTTATTTTGTTCTATAACTTTGGGTTGTTGTTTTTGAACTTTGGGTTGCTTGACCTCCTAGGCATCGTTTGTTTCTAAGAGTGTTGGACATGTGAGCTTGTTGTGTCCTGCAACCTTTTTGCACACACTACATTGTTTGTGTCCAAGTGGCACTCCATTCTCATCGAGCACGACGACTCTTCCTCCAGGTGGTGCCTTTATTTGAGCTCTCTTGTCACTTATCTTTGTTGCAGAAATGTTCTTCCTACCCTTCGGTTTAGAGTACAGCGGCAGTTTCGTCATCTCTTGCTGCTGCTGCTGCATTGATTGGTCAACACCCTGCTTGCATTGGTTGGCTTGAGCAGCGGCGTGGGGCATTTCAACTGCATAATAATAATAGAGGTCATCTTCAATTTCAACATCCTCTTCAGCCGTCCTTTCGTCAGCATCTGCTTGATTTGCTGAATGTACTGCATCAAGATCTTCCACGAGCCTCTTGAGAACATAGTAGGCACCATCATATTGCTGGTCACATCTCATCGCTTTCTAATTGACCATCAAATTTAGCTGTAGCAAGATGTCTTGCTTTGACATTCTTGAGCTACCATCCGATGCAGTTGTGCTGTAGTCCCTTATATCAAAGGTTGGTTGAGATTTTGCAGTCTTTGTGTACTGTTTGAGGATATACTTGTTTGGAAATTTGTCAGGCTTTAGGCGGTCCAGTATGTTCTTGTTGTGAAGGCAGAATGGGCCTGCATTTTTTGATGAATGCACAATACATAGTTTGTGAGCCAGCAATGAGTTTCATATATTTGATATGATACTACTAGTATGGCTATTTAATGAGTTTGTTTTTCTGCTCACCTATGTGTGTCCAAAGCTTGCATTCACACTCGTATATTTCATTCTTTGGGTTAGCTACAACCTGGAATTCATGGTTTGACCAAGAAAATCTGTCTTCATCATCATGGCCAACCTTGTTGTGGTAGTACACAAGGTACTTAGTGGGCTCTACTGTAGGCTTTGCGCGACATAGCATGGGATTTCTCATCCTAGTCCTCATCTCGGTGTAAACGACTCTCGTGTACTTGATAGACATGTCTTCCTCGTAGCCATAGGTTGTGTTTGTCACAGGATTGGTCTGCACATGTCAAAAAATAAGATATTAGTCAAAGTAGAGTCATGGGTTCCATTTTTTTTTTGAAATTCAAAGTGCACATGTTGAAGGAAAACACAATATGATGGGGGTGTTTTTTTTGTCTTCATACCATGCTAGTCATTGTCTGCTCGTTCTCCCTCTGCATACGAGTTTGTATGCAAGCATTTACGCGCCTAGCAAACTTGTGTAGGTTCTGGGTCCCCTTGACAAACCCTCTCTTGAGCACGTGGTTCATGCTCTCACTTCGTTGTGTGGAAGTCATTCTAGCACAGAAAATGTTCTTGTAATATGCTGAAATCCACATTTTCCTATCACTCCACAGCTGGATCATCATCTGGTCGTTCTCCAGTCTGTACTTGTGCACGAGTTCAGCCCATGCAACTTCAAACTCTGTTGGCATCAGCTGCTAGTTTCATATAGCTGTAAACTCCTATTTGAATGTTTTTTACTTTTTGTACATCAACGGGAGGTATTCCTTGTACTTCTTCAAGATGTGCCAACGGCATAGCTTGTCGATGGTGGTTGGGAATGAGTGTGGTATAGCTTTCACCATCGATGGGCACTGGTCTACATGAATGAAAAAATGAAACTTGCTTCATTTTTGCACTAATGGTGAACCTATGTTGTACAAGTACTTGAACTTCACAGGTAGCAAGTATGACTACCTAACAATGTTACATTTATTTTTCCTTACAGCAGTGTTGTTGAACTTCTGTGGTACCTTTGCTTGAACTTCACAGGTAGCAGTATTACTAACTAATAATATAACCCATTTTTTCTTACAACAGTGTTGTTGAACTTCTGTGGTACCAGTGCTTGAACTTCACATACATAACTATATTTTTCTTGAACATGCTTCATATGTTTTTTCTTACATCAGTGTCCTTGAACTTCTATGGTTCCTCTATCTGAACTTCACATCCAGAACTATATTTTGTCTAAACATGTGACATATGATTTTGCTTCTTATATTGTTTTTGTTGGAATTCTGTGCTAACATTTGTTGAACTGCTTGCTTTACATTATTCTCATATAAAGCCAATATACCCAATACAGACCCATAGACTGAAAATATGATGAAACTTGTAGAGTTTTTTTTGAGCTCACATGTTAGAATACAAGTTGGGTGGTTGTTGTTGATGCACCGTACAAATGTATCGAAGAACCACTTGAATGACATTGCATCTTCGTCTCTGATTAGGGCAACAACAAATATCATTGACTGCAAGTGATGGTTTGTTCCAATAAACACTCCCAGAGGCATATGAAACCTGTTGGTCTTGTAAGTTGTGTCGAATGTTATGCAATCGCCAAAGTCTTGATAGGCTCCTCGGCAGCTTGCATTGGACCAGAAAATGTTTTTAATTGAATTGTCCTTGTCTACTTGTATGTTATAGAAAAACTCATTATTGATTGCCTTCATGTCTTTGAAGAATGATACAAGTTTCAATACAGCATCCAAATCATTTTTCTTTGCATTCATGGCTTTCCTGCAAATTATATGCAAACATGCATTTGTTTTTTTGCTAGCAATGGGTGTTGACTTAGGATGCTATGTACATTTGCAGTATGTGCATTTTTGAATACTTACTGGTTTAATAGGTCTCATCCGGTCATCCTTAGGAAGTAGCTTCAATCTTCATTTTCTGATAGCATGGACATGATCGTTGTATGCTTGACATCATGGTACTGTAGGAGCTTTACGTACTCCAGAATAGTGGGGTCATAATTCTTGTGTGAGTGCAAGAATACCAGCATGTCATCAGTTTGCATGAGTTGGTGATTATGATTGTACTCAGTGTCCACTGCCACACATGTGTTCTCCTCCTGCACCTTCACCCTCATTCTTGTATTGCAGCCTGTCCTCTACGATGTTTTGTTTCGCTTCCTGTTAGCCTCTAAAGTAGAAGTTGTGTGTTTCCCTTGGAATGCGCAAACAAAATACTTGTGGTTGTCATCCCCCCCCGGGTATCTAAAATTTCCTTGCTTTCTCTACATCTTGGAATCGCATATTTAGTCTTGGTATTAGATAAGCCGGGAGATCCGGCATCTGCAGAAAAAGAAAAACTAATCCAAACGGCACGTTAAAATGTAGTTTATGAAGTTTTTATCCTGGAGGGAGCAAAAAAATTGCAGATAATACAAGATGCATATATAAATACCTAAATATATTTTTTCACTTACGTGCGTGTATGATCGCAACTCCACCGGGTCTGCTGTTGTCCCTCTGGGATGGGGCACGGCGGAGTAATCATAGCAGGATGCAAGAGTGGATCACGAGGAGGAAGGAGGGCTGAAGATGGCCTCTCTCTTGTTTGTGTCCCTTTTGCTTCAGGTGGTTGCGGAGGTATTGCGATCCCGGTCTTGGTTTGCTCTTTTGTTATGTGAAGCAGTCCATCTACCTTATGTCCCATACAATTCTGACTTGTAGGAGCAGCAGCAAGATCCAATGGTGGTAGTGTGCAGAGCACTCTCCTCCGTGTGTGTGTTCCTATTGGATTTGTCCTGGTATCCGGTTTAGTTGCTTCCCTTTGGGATTGACGAGGCACACTGGGATAACCTCCAGAGTTACACGGAGGACTTGAGCTAACCCCCTCCTCCATCGGTGTGCTTGGGACTGTGCTGGTGGATACAAGGAATCTACGGGGGATTTCCGGCGTCACCCAATTAGGTGCAGGCAAAAAGTTTTGCAGATAGGGCTGTGACCCAGCATCTTGGAAGTCTCCATGTGTTTCGGGTGTCATCCTTTTTTGGAATGGAGCAGGTTGGTAATGCTGTTGGTGCGTTTGATGTGTGACCCATTTTTGAGGGGTTGGTGCAACGCGTACATGCTTAGGATTGTGTACTTGCTGCTGGAAATTTCTAAGCTTCTTCATGCATATCTTGTCTTGCTGACATAAAAGAAAAAATGTTTATTAGAACACAAGTTACATCTGCCTATACCTTTGTAACTAAACTAAGAATGATTGACAGCCTGAACTGAGCACCCTTCACAGAGTGAACCTCACATTCTGTTAACTCTACACTATTTGATTACTTCTTTGTACCTGAACTGAGCACTCTCCACAACCTAACCTTCTTGTTTTGCAGTTAAAAAACCTGAACCTAATGAGTTTGAAATATTGTCTACAGTTGAAAAACCCGAACCTTCATGAGTTTGAATGGTTGAACCACTAGTGCATACCAACCTGACCTTCACGTGTGATCACATGCATGTTCTATTTTCCTTTTATTTTTTTCCACAAAACCAGATACATACCAACTTGAACTCTAGCACACTTAATAGTTGAACTTCACATGGATTTTCACATGTGAATGTGAAAAGCAGGCAGATTTTCTATTCTTTGTATCCTGGACTATGGCTCACACACTACCAGAACTTCACATTGCTATAAGCAGGCAGATTTTTAAAATGTTGTTTGTAGCCTGGACTGAGGCTCACAAACTACTTGAACTTCACATGGCTGTAAGCAGGAAGATTTTCCAAATGTTTTGCGGCCTAAACTAAGGCTCACAAACTACCTAAATTTCACATGGCTGTAAGAAAATAACAAACAAAAGGAAGAAGTTCAACCATACCGTGGCTAGAAGTTCGGCCAACCTTTTTCCAGCAGCTGATAGGCCACCTCGAGAACAATTTGTCATGGATCTAGGAGAGGAATTCCATGGCAATCCATGTCTTGCAGAGGGTGCAAAGCTCATCTGCACGAAGCAAGAAGTTCAGGCAAGGAAAGATTCAAGAAGAAGGAAACAAGTGGGAGGAAGTTCATGTACTATTGTTGGATTTGAAGGCGTCGCCGATGCCGCCTCTGCCGCGGAGTTGCTCCGTTGGCCGTGCCAATCGTCATAGCTTGCGTTTGGGTTGTTTTCTTCTCTGCCAAGGCGTCGGGTGGTGAGGATGGAAGGAAGATGCGGCTTCCGGAAGTACATGGCGGCTTTGCCGCGTCTAGGCGATGTGGGCTACCTCGCGCCGGTGGTCGGCCAGGTGGTGGGACGGAGGTGTGGCGGTGGGTCAGGTCGACCAGGAGCGGGAGACAGAGGGGAGGCGGCGGATCCTGCCGGCCAGGAGCTGGAGATGGGAGGGGAGGCAGTGGATCCAGCAAAGATCGGCGGCGAACAAGGGCGGTGGTCAGGAATCGAGGGGAGGACCGGGGAGGAGGGGGGTTGGTCGGCTCGTGATCGGGGGATCAGGTGGATCCGGTCGGGGCAGCTCGGGATCGGTTGGGATTCTGTCTGGCCGGGCCGGGCAGTTCAGGGAAGTTCAGGAGGGGTCCATCAGGCCCTATATAGTGCCTGACATGATCCAAATAAATAATCTAATCCTGGGATTAGAATAGTGATGTCCTATATATATATATGTGTGTGTGTGTGTGTGTTCTGTCCTCTACAGCATTAACTTATAGCTATGTCTTCAAACTTGTCGTTTTCTGATCTAAGTGTATGTGATCGGACCCTAACCCCTAGTGTGCTTTCTCCTCAAATTCTATCTATCTCTTCATATGCATTCTGTTGACATGTGTCGAATGTCTTCACTATATCCTTGTCAGCTGAAGACACAGAGACACAAATTTAAAACGTTTTAATGCACTTATCCTCTTTTCCTGACTACCGGAGAAGCCGGAACGACCACCCGACAAACCAGGCGTGCGTGGGAACATGGTTCAACTCCTAATAAGTTGCATGCATGCCATGTGTCCATCAGGTGTGAGCCGCTAGGGGCACCTGCGTAATTGCACTGCATCGCACTTCACCTTATAAATACTCCACCCGCGCGGTCATTGTCTCCTCTCCCACCTTGTCATCTTGCTCAAACCCTATCGCCACCGCTAACCTCTGTCGACATCAGAGACGCAGCGCTTAGCTGCCGCGACCTCTTCGACGATGTCTTCACACCGACCGCAGACGTCGTCTTCTCCGCCGCCGCCGTAGGTGTGTTCCTCCGGAAAGTTAGGGCGCGGGAGATCAGACTACTCGACATCCTCCTCACCTTGTCTAGCACTTCTTCGAGTGGTAAATAAATCTCACTTTTAACCGCTTGTTTGATCCATCGAATCTGTCAACATCTACCAAAAGTGGTTTCTGAACTTCAAAATCCATTTCTTTCTGTTTCTGCATCTCATATCTTGCAAGTGTATTCACTTATGCCTCACAACTAGTTAGATTCCTCACATGTAATTATTCATGGATTCATACTATGAGGTCAATGTCTTCAAACTGATTTATCTTTAAAATCCTCTAAGAATGCATATGACCTCTTCCCCTTCCCTCACAACTCTAATGCTGTCGCAGGTACATGTCCATGGGAGAATTCCTCGGTTCTCATAGTCTGCATTCATTTGCAGAGTTCTTACAACATCATATTGAGTCTCCTGAAGCTAGTTGTTGCCTGACCAGTCATCTGAAGCCAATCACTGTTGTGAAGACTTTTAGTCCGAACCTAATGGAAACTGACAAATCTGCAAGGAAAGGTGGCAGGCAACGCCGTGGCAATTCTGCTTTGTACTTGCTACCAGAAATATATAAAGAGTACAAGTCTGACCTAGAAGAAACCTATGGAGAACGCAAAACTCGAGTCCAATGGATTCGAAGGTATTGTGAAGAGCAATGGTTTTTGTATAACTTCATCATAGATGAATATGCTAAGAACAATGCAGTAAGGCCACCCTGGGCCGATATTGTTTACAAGAAGATTATGCCCAAGACAAAGGGTCAACCTATTCCCAAGGGCTTCTATCCTTGTATGGTCCGAGGACCTCAGCCAGCTAATGCCGCCCATCCAGTCTCCGATGGTGTTGTGACGATGAACTGTTTGAGCAAAATCTTCAATTTGCTAGAGCTTCAGCAGTTCAGAACAGAACTGAATTGGGGATTGACTTCAACCCCTTTGACAGTTTTGATGGGCTTCTCTCTCATATCGCTACACAAAGGCCGTTGTTGATGTGGCTGGTGCCGAACAGGAGCATGAGGATGAACTTGAAGCTCCGAAGCCAAAGAAGAAGTCCAAGGCTTCAAGATCTTCCACTACTCGAAAAGCTTCAAGCGAGAAGCCATTAAAATCCACACCTTCAAAATCTAGTGTGCAGTCTAAAGATCAATCTCGCATCTCCAAGAAGACCAAGAAGCCCAAGAAAAATTCTTGGCATGACCTCACACCAGCAAGCATTCTGTGAAATGAAGAGAATTCCATTGATCTATCCAGTGATGAAGATCTACCTGATGATGCTTTGGAGTAGCTCATCAAGAGGAAACAAGACGCCGATATCTTCCAAGATCTGCCTCTGTTTGATGCTAACATTCTCAATCACTTTATTAATGAATGGTTTGAGGATCCCAAAATCGACATTGATGATCTTCAGCTGCCTGTGGACATCAGCGACACATTGCAAGGAGCCATAGCGAACGAGCTTGCTATTGCTCAAAAAATTCTTGAGCTGAAGAACAAGATCGACTATGAGAAGTCTCAATTCAACAAGAAGCATGATTAAGGCTCCCATGAGCGCATGTAGTATTATGCGTAGAAGTGTGTTCAAGCACACAATGACGCTGAAAAGAGAAAGGCACTCGAGCGTCCTGGCATCGACCCCAAGATGGATACCAAGAAAAAGAAGAAGTCTGCTGAAGTTGAACCTGAAGCTCTAAGGCAGGAATAACCAAGCATAGTCTTCCCTGCCAGTAGACTGGCACGAAGCCAAAGGTCCCTTTAGTAGCTTCAGAGCAAAAGAGAACAAGGCAAGCTGAGGGTGAAGGCAAGCTGATCCATACTACCTAGCTGTTGTTAGTCTAAATACTTTCACTATACTGTTACTTGACTATGGCTTGTCTAGTGTAGCTCATCTTCCGCTGCATATCATGTAGGCTCATTCCAACGATTTGTCTTCAAAGACCTCATGTTTTGAGGACTTCCATAAAAATAGCCTATTCACCCCCCTCTTGTCGATAACTAGAACTTTCACCTGTTGTAGTGACCATGGGCCTCCTCCGGGTCGTAGGATCCATGGGCCTTCTATGAGCCTTAGAATCAATGGGCCTTCTATGGGTTGTATGATCGATTGGCTAAACATGGGTTGTACTATTAGTGGACCAATAAAAGACCGCAATATGGGCCGTACACAGGCTAGAAATGGGAATCGTCTATTTATGGACCGAGCATGACGGTCCGTTAATAGGACGATATGTATAACAGGCTTAATTATATCAACATGCATAACAGTCATTAATGGCCCATATTTGATGATGCTATGGAAACGGCTCAATGGATTAATGGGCCGAGTATAACCATGGGCTAAATTTGGCCCACAAGCGGAACATGCCAGTAACGGACTGTAAGTAATTGAATGCTGGAAATGAGCCCAAGACTAAGTGGGCCCTTAGAAGGCCGAAAGATAACACAGGTTGGAAACGGCCCAATGGAATAATAGGCCATTAAAGTGTATAAAGTGATATACTATTCATTATGGGTCAGTTTCACCATGGTTCGTTAATGGGCCCAGAGTTACAAAGGGCCTCATATGGATTGAAAGACGTCACGGGCCACACATGGGCCAGAAGATACAACGAGCTGGAATCATATTTGATGGCCCAGTTGACGCTACTGGGCCTAATTCCTATACGCCATAACGGGCCATGATTTAGCGGGCTGTAAATGGGCTATTTGCGAACATGTCGCTAGTAGACTTTCTGTGGGCTGGCCCGCTACCTTTTGACCAAGTCAAACGGCCCCGCTTTTGACCTGAATGGGCCACTGTTGGGCCGAAACATGTGTTGACGTATCATAGGCGTGCCCCGTCCATTCGCTGGATGACATTTGTCACAATGCAGAGTTGACACATGGTTCTTGCGACCAATGAGAATTTTACACGTGGAAAATCGCCATTAGTCACTGCTGTGAATGGGTTATCAGATCCAAAACCTGACCCGATAACTTAAAGGCGGCCCGTTACGGTCGATGCCACATGTCGGTTACCCTTGACGAAAACACTTCCATGACGCGCCATTTATCATCATGGAAGTGGACACTTCCGTGATGATAATTTGAGTATTGTCATGGAACACTTCTATGACAGCATAGTTATGACTATCCTAATTCTGTCATAAAATCATCATGGATATACATGCATGATAGAAAACATGAACTACTATGACAAACATGTATCATCACGGAAGTGTTTTTTTTGTAGTGTATACGTGTGGGTTGTCAAGACCTTTTTTGGCGCTGTTGCTGGGGAGCATAGCTCTATTGGCTGAGTCATTTGGGATTTATATCTGTGGATCACTATGAAGAATCTAAAGGATGATAGAACCAAGTTCGTTCCTTCTAGGACAAAGGGAGGTAAGGAATTGTTATCTAGCTCTGCACTTGATTCACCTTCTGTTTTAAGTTTGTGATACCTCCACCTACTATTAATTCTGATATATTGCAAGTAATTGATGATGCTAATTCTGCTATGAATGATGCTATTAATGATGCTAGTACTTTGCTTGATGAAACTGTGCCACTAGGAGAATTTCTTGATGAACAACTTGCTAAAGCTAAAGAATTTGAGAATGTTGAAACTGTTGAAATTACTGAAACTGGTGAAATTATTGAAACTAAGAATTATGAAAGACCCATTCGACCTAGCTCTCCTAGATATGAATTGCCTAAGATCCCTAAGGGTTATGTTATGGATCAAAATATAGCTAGGGAATTTCTTGCTTGCAATGATAGAGATGATCTTAAGAAATTACTATGTAATCTGAAAGAAAAATCTTTGAATACTAGAATGAAATATGATCCTAAATTTGCTACCTCAACTATCTTTGGAACTAATAATGATTATGAATTATCTATCGGTCCTGAGTTAATTACTTTGGTTGAATATGATCCACAAAAATTTGATTATCATATGTTCCTTAATAGCCTTTGCAATGGTGAGGACTGAGGAGTCACACGGGCTAGAATAAAAAGTATTCAATTTCCCTCTATTCATTACTTTGCATAGTTTAATGGTAAATGCATTACTGGTAAACAAGGCTGTAGAGCACTATGTGCCCCTAACTTGAGCATTGTTCATACTGCTCTAACGGGCCACAAATGGGGAAATAGTTGCGCGGAGGCTGCAATGCAACGCTGATAGTGGTCATTTATATGGGGGGATTTATGCCTCTCGCGTAGCTGCAAATCTAGTAGTCTCACCCAGGCCCAATGATCCTATCCTACTTGATAAATATTTGGACTTTGATGTAATGCAGCGCCAAGAGTTTATGAAGTATGGAGCTCAGAACTATGACTATGACCTAATGTTCGACAAAAATCATATTGTATCTGTTATTTGGCCTGCACCTGGTCTCTTTGATTTTTAGAGGAGACAAAGATATTTCATCTATGAGAGTGAGGCACGTGAGTACGACGTGGAATATCCGTGCAACAAACCCTGGGTCTGTTGCCCAGACTATGCACAGGCACGGGAACAAGATTGAAGCACCATCCCAAGTCAGAGTGCAAGAACCCAAGAGATTTGAAGGACCAACATGTAGATCAGAAGGGCCAAGGTCGAGTCAGATAAGGAAGGTATCGTCAAGAGAGAAGCCTCCGTTGCCGGGCAGGCGAACCCGGCAAGGGGCGAGGCCACCCCCAGAAACAGACAACCAAAGCACCCCGGCAGGGCTTGCCGGGGCGCACGGAGGCGCAACCACCTCAACAACCACTCTACCATGACCCACGTCGTCAATCAGTGCGGTGTCAATCTGCAAAGTGATTAAGTGGTAGCCATTTGCCACATAGCAGCCATTTCCTATGGGAGAAACCCACAGATGACACCGTCCTACGACGTGTCAAGCGAGGAGGCGCGGAGCTGCAAAGATAGCCCGACAAGCCTTGCCGGGCAACCAATGATGTGACATCGAGAGGTACATTTAATGCGCCCTATCAGCCCGCATAATTAGGTATGATAGCACTGTTCGATGTCTTATCAGTGCATAATGACTACTTTTCCACTGTGATAACCCCTTGATCTATAAAAGGAGGCCCATGGCAACCATAGAAAGGGCTAAGAAGGTTGGATAACTCACACCCCCATACGCACGTAGTCGCTGCTGCCTGAGGCAACCCTTGCCGGGCAAGTGTACTACGCACCACCAACACCTTTACACCATCAATCCACCAAAGCAGGAGTAGGGTTTTATGCCTCACAGCGGCCCGAACCTGGGTAAAATTGCATGTGGGATCTCTGTTGTGCTGCCCCACGCTCGTCTGCTCTTTGTGCAATGTGTTGCGTCCCAACCGAACTAGCAAGGGACCTCCTGGTCCCATAGGTGGTCGTGGTTTCCCACTACATCTTTGGCGCGCCAGGTTGGGGGCTCACATGTGCGAACCTGAAGACGTGCGCATCGCGTCGTCATCATCTTCGACGACGTCATCGACCATGGCGCCCAAGAAGAAGCTCGGTCCTTCGGCTCACCCATCCACCTCGAGAGCTCCGCCTCCCGCGGCCTTGAATGTTGTGGGAGGTGCGGAGGCACGCGAGGACATTGACGTTGATGAGGAAGTGGTAAGAGGAGGTGGCGCCGTCACCACTTCTCCCACGGCCGACGTAGGAGCAAGAGGCACCGAAGGAGAGCAGCATCAGCAACACCCCGACGGCCACACTCCCCAAGGTACGGGTGAGGAGGTCACTCCGTCTACGCCCCTCCCCTACCGACGGGCACAACCACAACAACCATGCTTTGACCAGGGCGAACTGCCATCCTCCGGCTGCCCCCACCACGGGTGTGGTCGTAGTGTGTGCACCTCCCCCGAGATGGGCCAACCAAGCCGCTGCGCCCGACGGAGCCACTGGCCCTCAAGCCACAGTACGCAAAATGGGTATAGACCCCTCAAGGATCAAACCCACAAAAACGACCTTCAAAGGCGTCATACCAGGTGTAGAGGCCCATTGCACAAGCTCAGTCACACTGGAAGTGGTCTTCGGATCCCTGGATAACTTCCGAAGCGAGGAGTTAATCTTCGATTTAGTCCCGTTCCGCAGTGGCTATCATGCATTGCTCGGACGAACCGCATTTGCGACATTCAATGCGGTACCGCATTATGCATACCTCAAGCTCAAGATGCCAGGACCTCGGGGGTCATCACAGTCAATGGAAACACAGAGCGCTCTCTCTGCATAGAGGAGCACACTGCGGCCCTCGCAGCAGAAGCACAAAGCAGCCTCTTCAGGCAATCCACCAGTTCGGCGATTAAACACCCGGACACCTTCAAGCGTGCCCGGAATAATCTGCAACAAGACCGCCTGGCATGTTCCGAGCTCGCATACAAATGCGGCGCCCACCCCAGTCCCAGCCAAACGGCGAAATCCGTGCCACGCGTACATAATTACGCATTGAAAATACCATGGGCATAAGTGGGGGGGGGGGGGCACGACTACGGCACGCCCCAAAACGCGGCTCAACCGCACTAGGGGCTTCCCGCTTTGTTATTTTTTTTCTCTTTTAGGCATTTACTCTATGGAAACCCCGTCCGGTAGTACGATTGCTGGACACATGATACAACAACCAAGGAGGCACAAAGCTACGTCGCACCATGGAACTCCTCGGTGGTCTCTGATAACGAGTGAAATACCTACTTTAAATACCATTCCTCAGCTTGCCCTTGGAGGGGACATGTCAAATAGTCCTACTTTTTGCTTATCGCACTACTTGTATCATTCTGCTTCGACGCACCTTTTTGAATAAACAATGCATAGCACTAGACTATTACCGCATTCTCTATTCTTTTTTATATATATGTACATTCATGACATTCAGCACCCATACACTCTGGTACGTCCAATATGCCAGGGGCTTAAGCGTACCCCATAGTACGGCGTGAGAAGTCCGTACACTTTCGATAGTGCGGCACCCCGAACTTATAGCATTATATGCATCAGCTCCGAATGATGTCTTGGGTCAATAGTTGGGTTTGCCCGGCTCCCATGTTTTGGTACCTTACGTTCCGCTATATCGGCTAAGGTAGCACTGGGAGAACTACTGCGATTGTGCCCCGGTTCATCTGGGCAAGCACCTCAGTAGAGAAAGCTAAAACTGACTGTCATGATAAGGCAAGAGCTGGTCGCTGTTCAAGAGGTCTCGAGTCCCTAAAGACTTATGCCGCTTAGGGCGAGGAGTCGGCTTTGTCCGGCTTAGGCGTGTATAGCGCCCCAAATTCAGCCTTCCGAATACTAGGGGCTACGCAAAAATTTAAAATTGTAGACTTCTATGGCTAAGTGAGAGTGATAAAGCATTATTGTCCGATTGCCTTGTTCGTTGTGTGCTGAGCACCTCCCTCGAAGGACCCAACAATGGGAAAAGGAGTGCTCAGATTTATCCCGAACACCCCAGCACTTGTGCCATGGGGGCAGAAGCCGACGACTGGTCATCTCTTAGATTTGATAAACAGCCGCACAGAAGGTAATATTTTAAATTCAAACAAGCGTTGCATAGCGCACATGAACAAGTTTTCATAATACAGGATCACACGAGCAAGTTCATTAAAAAATTACATCATTCGCACACTCGTCCGCCACAAGACGGGCACCCTTCAGGACACCCTCATAATACATTTCAGGGTGGCGATGCTCCTTGCCCTGTGGCGGCCCCTCCTTCACCAGCTTCTCGGTGTCCATCTGGGCCTAGTGCACCTTCGCACGGGCAAAAGCCCGCGTGCACCTTCGATGCAGATGGACCTCTTATGACTTCTAGCCATGGGCAGGCATCCACAAGCCACCTCACCAGGACGAAGTAGCTGTTGGGAAGGGAGTCGCCAGGCCACATCCGGGCTATAAGGCCCCTCATGGCCTGTTCGGCCGCCTTGTGCAGCTCGACCAGTTGCTTCAGCTGGTCGCTCACAAGCATCGGGTGTTCGGTCCCAGTATACCGAGACCAGAACAACTTCTCCATCGAGCTTCCCTCCTCGGCATGGTAATACTTTGCGGCATCCGACACGTTGCGGGGAAAATCTGCGAATGCTCCTGGTTAGCTCCGGACTCGGGTAAGTAACAAGTAATTTACTTTCACATGCTTGCTTTGCATAATGAATGCCTTACCCGCCGCTATCTCCCTCATAGCCTCAATTTCCTGGAGGGCCTTTTGGCCTTCAGCCTTGTCATGCTTTGTGCTCTCGAGGGCCGCGGCAAGCTCGGACTCTCACACCTTTGAGTCAAGCTCCAAAGTCTGGTGCTTCTTCACGAGAGCCTGGAGCTCTTGCTGCACCTCCCCCACCCGTGCCTCTTGTTTCTCCCGCTCGGTGCGCTCCTTGGCCGCTTTGTTTTCGGCCTTGGATAGCGCTCGCTTCAGGGTCGCCACTTCGGTCGTGGCCCCTGGCACATCCATGAGTATCCTATCATTTTGCAACCACATATATATATAGACAAGGCATTACTCTTTGTTCTCCTCGAGCTGCCTCTTGGCAAGGCCGAGTTCTTTCTCGGACCACTAGAGCTTCTGCTTCAGTGCGGCGACCTCCGCAGTCAGTGCGGCAGAGGTCAGCAGCGAAGCCTGCATACGCATATAGACATACTTGTATTAGACTCCTGCAGATATTATTTGATCCTCTATTTGGCTTTTCTTTGTGAGCACCAAATAGAGCATCAGGGGCTTTTGTCTATGCGGTAATATTTTCCTATATTTTAAATACTTACCTCAAAGCCTGTTAGAAGGCTGGCACAGGCTTTAGTCAGTCCGCTCTTGGTGGACTGAACCTTCTTGATCACCGCATTCATAATAGTGCGGTGCTCTTTGTCGATGGAAGCGCCGCGAAGTGCTCCAAGCAGGTTATCTGGTGCCTCTGGATAGACAGAGGTCACCGGCACGGGCGGCTTGCCCCTCTTGGCAGGGGCCGCCTGCCGGAGTCCGGAACCACTGGAGGTTCTGGCGCGGTGTTTGGCTGAGAGCCGAACATGGAGCCCTTGGGAGTCTTGCTCCCTTTGCGCCTGGAGTCCGGAAGGTCGCCTTGAGGCACCTCCAGGACTACCTCCCCTCGGTTTGGTGCCCCTTGAGACAATACCTCGACATTGTCCATAGGGCAAGGAGAGGAGGCGGTTGGAAGTGACTCGCTATTCATATCCGACGAGTCCAAGGAACCGTCCGACGAGGATACGTCGATGCGGGCTCGCGTCGGACTACATGATCATATTCGACGTTAGGAGAAGTAGTGCAATAAAAGTATGTTATGAGTTACTCTGGTATCCGAATACTTATGACTTCGCCAGGGGCTTGGCCCTGAGTAACCACTCGTCTTCGTTGTTGGCGGCGGTGGTGGAACAGTCCGGAAGGAGAGTCCTTCTCTTCTTGGACCCTCCGGCCTCCCCGGTTGGGGCGGCCTTCCTTTTCCTATCTCCCCCGGCTGGAGGGGGAGAACCATCATCTTCCTCCTCCTCGTTTTCACGGGAGGAGTGCGTCTCAGAGTTATCGGACGATGAGTTCGATACCACCTGGCACCGGGAACTCTTTCGGGTTCCCGTGGCCTTCTTCTTGATTTTCCTCTCTGGCATCTCATAAGGAGCCAGAGTCCGCATCTCCGGCAGGAGAGCGTCTGCATGGTCTTCGGGTAGAGGCGCTGGACTGTCAATCTGCTCCGATGTCTCCACCCAGTCCTGTCAAAGGCATGGGAGCTCAGACACCGCACATGGTTAAACTATGGAAAATAAATACCCTACGAGGTGTACAGAACTTACCGGATTCGTAGGGTGCGTCACGCTTAGCCCGCGGTCCTCGGTAAGGGGAGGGGGGACCTCGGCGCCCTTGAATAGCACCTTCCAGACATTCTTATGCATCGTGTCGAAGAGCTCGCGTAGAGTCTGGTGTTGGGCCGGGTCGAACTCCCATAAGTTGAAAGCCCATCGTTGACACGGGAGGATTCGGCGGAAGAGCATGACCTAGACTATGTTGACAAGCTTGAGTTTCTTGCCCATCATGTTCCAGATACACTTTTGGAGTCCATCCAGCTCCATCGATGAGCCCTAGGACAGGCCCTTCTCCTTCCAGGAAGTGAGCCGCGTGGGGATTCCGGATCGAAACTTGGGGGCCGCCACCCAGTTGATGTCGCGCGGCTCGGTGATGTAGAACCACCCCGATTGCCACCCATTTATGGTCTCCATGTAGGAGCCCTCGAGCCATGTAACGTTGGGCATTTTTCCCACCATGCCTCCGCCGCATTCCACTTGTTGGCCGCCTACTACCTTCCGTCTCACATTGAAGGTCTTCAGCCACAGGCCGAAGTGGGGCCGGACGCGTAGGAAAGCCTCGCACACGACGATGAACGACGAGATGTTGAGGATGAAATTCGGAGCTAGGTCATGGAAGTCCAACCCATAATAGAACATAAGGCCCCGGACGAACGGATGGAGGGGAAACCCCAGTCCACGGGCGAAGTGGGTGAGGAAAACCACCCTTTCGTAAAGTTCCGGGGTAGGGACGATCTGCACCGTGGCTGGCAGCCGGTGCGCAATATCCGGCCCCGCGCAGCTTTTTGATGTCTCCCTCCATAACGGAGGAGACCATCCACTTGCCTCTCGCTCCGGAAATGTTTGGAGAGGCTTGAGGAGAAGGATGTGGACTTGGGCACTGGAGCTCGAGTGCGCGAGAATGGATGAGCGAGGAGGAAGAAGGCATGGGTAGAAAAAGGTGAACCCTTATCCCTTTATAAGGGCAGACGAAACTATGCGCCCCCACCAGCTTGGTAAAACTTGCTTATCCCCCAAGCGCCGTAATTGATGGTGCGGTTGGGTTACCCACATTCGTATTGGTGGGAATCCCGTAATAAGAGGACACGATCTCTGCTTCGATAACACGTGCCAAGGAAACCGCCTCGCGAAACACGCTGAGGTTGGTTGTGAAAAACGATTCGAATGGTGGCCTAGTTGTGGTGTGACGTCACACCGTGGAAGGCGTAGACAGATTAGATTTGTGAAAATATTATTCTCTCTACGGTTGTATGTGGAACTTGTTTTGCAGAGCCGGACACGATCCTCGTGTTCAAAATCTTGTATGAAGTATTCGGAGGAGGAACCCGCCTTGCAATGCCGAAGACAATCTGCACACCGGACTCATCATCATTGAAGCCTGGTTCAGGGGCTACGGAGGGAGTCCTGGATTAGGGGGTATCGGGACAGCCGGATTATATCCTTTGGCCGGACTATTGGACTGTGAAGATACAAGATTAAAGACCTCGTCCCGTGTCCGGATGGGACTCTCCTTGGCGTGGAAGGCAAGCTTGGCAATACGGATATGTAGATCTCCTTCCTTGTACCCGACTCTGTGTAACCCTAGCCCCCTCCGGTGTCTATATAAACCGGAGGGTTTAGTCCGTAGGACCAACAACACACAATCATACCATAGGCTAGCTTCTAGGGTTTAGCCTCTTCGATCTCGTGGTAGATCAACTCTTGTACTACTCATATTATCAAGAACAATCAAGCAGGACATAGGGTATTATCTCCATCAAGAGGGCCCGAACCTGGGTAAACATCGTGTCACCCGCCTCCTGTTACCATCCGCCTAGACGCACAGTTCGGGACCCCCTACCCGATATCCGCCGGTTTTGACACTGACACCCATCATTGGAATATACAAGCCAAGTTCTATAATGTAAAATTCCCACTAGTAAATGAAAGTGACAACATAGGAGATTCTCTATCATGAAGATCATGGTGCTACTTTGAAGCATAAGTGTGGTAAAACGATAATAACATTGTCCCTTCACTCTTTTTCTCTCATTTTTTCTCTTTTTTGGTCTTTTCTTTTTTATGGCTGTTCTCTTTTTTATATATATTTTCGTCCGGAGTCTCATCCCGACTTGTGGGCGAATCATAGTCTCCATCATCCTTTCCTCACTTGGGACAATGCTCTAATAATGATGATCATCACACTTTTATTTACTTACAACTCGATACTTAGAACAAAATATGACTATGCGAATGCCTCCTGTGGTGTACCGGGATGTGCAATGACTCATGAGTAACATGTATGAAAAATTATGAACGGTGGCTTTGCCACATATGCGATGTCAACTACATGATCATGCAAAGAAATATAACAATGATGAAGCGTGTCATAACAAACGGAATGGTGGTAATTTGCATGGCAATATATCTTGGAATGGCTATGAAAATGCCATAATAGGTAGGTATGGTGGCTGTTTTGAGGAAGGTATATGGTGGGTTTATGGTACCGGCGAAAGTTGCGCGGTACTAGATAGGCTAGCAATGGTGAAAGGGTGAGAGTGCGTATAATACATGGAATCAACATTAGTCATAAAGAACTCACATACTTATTGCAAAAATATATTAGTTATCGAAACAAATTACTATGGGCATGCTCCAAGGGGGATAGATTGGTAGGAAAAGACCATCGCTCGTCCCCGACCGCCACTCATAAGGAAGACAATCAATAAGTAAATCATGCTCCGACTTCTTCACATAACGGTTCACCATCAAAAACTTAGAACAAGTATTTCTCAAATTCACAACTAGTCAACTATCATGACTCTAATATTAGCATCTTCATATCTCAAAACAATCATCAAGTGTCAAACTTCTCATAGTATTCAATGCACTTTTTATGATAGTTTTTATTATACCCATCTTGGATGGCTATTATATTAGGACAAATTTTATAGCCAAAGCAAATTACTATGCTATTCTATAGGAATCTCAAAATGATATAAGTGAAACATGATGGATCAATAATTTCTATAAAATAGAACCACCACCGTGCTCTTAAAGATATAAGTGAAGCACTAGAGCAAAATTACATAGCTCAAAAGATATAAGTGAAGAACATAGAGTATTCTAATAAATTCTGATTCATATGTGTCTCTCAAAAAGGTGTGTATAGCAAGGATGATTGTGGTAAACTAAAAAGCAAATACTCAAATCATACAAGACGCTCCAAGCAAAACACGTATCATGTGGTGAATAAACATATAACATCAAGTAAAGTTACCAATAGTCGAAGACGAAAGAGGGGATGCCCCGAGCTTAGCGTTTTGGTTTCCCTTGAATTTTACCTTGGGGTGCCTTGGGAATCCCCAATCTTAGGCTCTTGCCACTCCTTATTCCAAAATCCATCAAATCTTTACCCAAAACATGAAAACTTCACAACACAAAACTCAACAGAAAATCTCATGAGCTCCGTTAGTATAACAAAAAAAAAACCACCACTTCAAGGTACTGTAATGAACTCATTATTTATTTATATTGGTGTTAAAGCTACTGTATTCCAACTTCTCTATGGTTCACACCCCCTGATACTAGACATAGATTCATCAAAATAAGCAAACAACACACGAAAAACAGAATCTCTCAAAAACAGAACAGTCTGTTGTAATCTATATGTTTGGAATACTTATGTAAACCAAAAAATTCTGAAATAAATTGGTGGACATGAGGAATTTGTCTATTAATAATATTTAAAAATAATTAACCTAATCGCACTCTCTAGTAAAAACTGGCAGCAAATCTCGTGAGCTCTAAAGTTTCTGTTTTTTATAGCAAGATCACATAAACTTCCCCCAAGTCTTCCCAAAGGTTCTACTTGGCACAAATACTAATTAAAAGCATAAAACCACATCTAAATAGAAGCTAGATGAATAATTTATTAATAAATAGAGACAAAAATCAAGAAACAAAAATAAAATAGGGCTGCCTCCCAACAAGCGCTATCGTTTAACGCCCCTAGCTAGGCATAAAAACAAGAATTGATCTAGGTATTGTCATCTTTCGTATGCAATCCATAAGTGGATCTCATAGTAGATTCATAAGGTAATTTAATTTTATTTCTAGGAAAGTGTTCCATGACTTGCCTTAATGTAAATTGGAATCTAATGTTTCCTTCTTTCATATCAATAATTGCACCAATCGTTCTAAGGAAAGGTCTACCAAGAATAATAGGACATATAGGATTGCAATATATATCAAGAACAATGAAATCTATGGGCACATAATTCCTATTTGCAACAATAAGAACATCATTAATCTTTCCCATACGTTTCTTAATAGTGGAATGGCAAGATGCAAATTTAAAGAACAATCTTCAAATTCACGGAAACCTAACACGTCACACAAAGTTCTTGGAATCATGGAAATACTAGCACCCAAATCACATAAAGCAAAGCATTCATGATCTTTAATTTTAATTTTAATAGTAGTTCCCACTCATCATAAAGTTTTCTAGGGATACAAACTTCTAATTCAAGCATTTCTTCATAAGATTTCATTAAAGCATCAACGATATGTTTGGTAAAAACTTTATTTTGACTATAAGCATGAGGAGAATTTAGCACGGATTGCAACAAGGAAATACAATCTATCAAAGAGAAATTATCATAATTAAATTCCTTTCAATCCAAAATAGTGGGTTCACTGATATGTAAAGTTTTGACTTCTTCAATCCCACTTTACCAATTTTTGCATCAAGATCTAAAAACTCCGAATCATTGGGACGCCTTTTAGCTAAAGTTGACTCATCTCCAGACCCATCATTATCAAGATTCATATTGCAAAACAAAGATTTAATAGGAGACACATGAAACACTTTTAGATCTTCATCCTTGTTATCTAGAAAACTGGAAGAACACGCTTTATGAAGCAATCCTTTTTAGCACGCATCCTAGTGGTTCTTTATTTGCACTCATCAATGGAAATTCTCATGGCTTTGAGAGACTCATTGATATCATGCTTATGTGGAATAGATCTAAGTTTCAAAGAATAAACATCAAGAGAAATTTTATCCACGTTCCTAGCCAACTCATCAATCTTAGGCAATTTTTCTTCACGCAAACCATTGAAATTCTTTTGCAAAATCATAAATTCTTTAACACTAGTCTCAAAATCAGAGGGAATATTATTAAAATTTCCATAAGAGTTGTTGTAAGAATTACCATAATTATTAGAGGAATTACTAATAAACGGCCTAGGATTAAAGTTTCCTCTATAAGCATTGTTACCTAAATTATTCCCACCAACAAAATTCACATCCATAGATTCATTATTATTATCAATCAAAGTAAACAAAGGCATATCATTAGGATCAGAAGAAACACTCTTATTAGCAAACAATTTCATAAGTTCATCCATCTTTCCACTCAAAACATTAATTTCTTCTATAGCATGAACCTTTTTACTAGTAGATCTTTCGGTGTGCCACTGAGAATAATTAACCATAATATTATGTAGGAGTTTAGTAGATTCTCCTAAAGTGATTTCCATAAAAATGCCTCACGCGGTCGAATCTAAAAAATTTCTAGAAGCAAAATTCAATCCGGCATAAAAAATTTGTATGATCATCCATAAATTTAATCCATGAGTAGGGCAATTACGTATCAGTAATTTCATCCTCTCCCAAGATTGTGCAACATGCTCATGATCAACTTGCTTAAAATTCATAATATCGTTTCTAAAAGAGATGATCTTAGCGGGAGGAAAATACTTAGAGATAAAAGCATCTTTGCACTTATTCCATGAATCAATACTATTTTTAGGCAAAGACGAAAACCAAGTTTTAGCACAAGCTCTAAGAGAAAACAGAAATAGCTTCAATTTAACAATATCATTATCAACATCTTTCTTCTTTTGGATATCATGTAAATCAACAAAGTTGTTTTGATGGGTAGCGACATCTTCACTAGGAAGGCCAGAAAACGGATCTTTCATGACAAGATTCAGCAAAGTAGTATTAAATTCACAAGATTCAGCATCAGTAAGAGGAGCAATCTGAGTGGTAATAAAATCATTATTGTTGGTACTAGAGAAGTCACACAATTTAGTATTATCTTGAGCCATCGTGACAAACAATCAATCCAACAAACAAGCAAACAAGAAGCAAGCAAAAAGAGATGGGCCGGAAAAAGGCGAATAAAACGGCAAGGGTGAAGTTGGGGAGAGTAAAACGAGATGCAAATGGCAAATAATGTAAAGCGAGGGATAAGAGTTTGTGATGGGTACTTGGTATGTCTTGACTTGTGCATAGATCTCCCCGGCAACGGCGCCAGAAATCCTTCTTGCTACCTCTTGAGCTTGCATTGGTTTTCCCTTGAAGAGGAAAGGGTGATGCAGCACAGTAGCATAAGTATTTCCCTCAGATTTTGAGAACCAAGGTATCAATCTAGTACGAGACTACACGCAAGTCCCTCATACCTGCACAAACAAATAAGAACCTCACAACCAACACGAAAAATGGGTTGTCAATCCCTTCACGGTCACTTACGAGGGTGAGATCTGATAGAGATAATAAGATAAATATTTTTGGTATTTTTTTGTATAGATTGGAAAATAAAGATTGCAAAATATAAATAAGAAATTGATAGGAAAATAATATGATGGAAGATAGACCCGGCGGCCATAGGTTTCACTAGTTCTGAGAATATCTAGGCATGATCATGTATATAGACATCACGCCTGCGACAAGTAGACCGAAACGATTCTGCATCTACTACTATTACTCCACACATCGACCGCTATCGAGCATGCATCTAGAGTATTAAGTTCATAAGAACAGAGTAACGCATTCGGCAAGATGACATGATGTAGAGGGATAAACTCAAGCAATATGATATAAACCCCATCTTTTTATCCTTGATGGCAACAATACAATTCGTGCCTTGCTATCACTGGGAAAGGACACCACAAGATTGAACCCAAAGCTAAGCACTTCTCCCATTGCAAGAAATTTCAATCTAGTAGGCCAAACCAAACTGATAATTTGAAGAGACTTGCAAAGATTTTTGAATCATGCATAAAAGATTTCAGAGAAGAATCAAATATTGTTCATAGATAATCTTGATCATAAACCCACAATTCATCGGATCTCGACAAGAACACTACAAAAAGAATTACATCGAATAGATCTCCAGGAGAATCGAGGAGAATTTTGTATTGATATCCAAAGAGAGAGAAGAAGCCATCTAGCTAATAACTATGGACCCGAAGGTCTGTGGTAAACTACTCACACATCATCGGAGAGGCTATGGTGTTGATGTAGAAACCCTCCATGATCGATTCCCCCTTCGACAGAGCACCGGAAAAGGCCACAAGATGGGATCTCATGGATACAGAAGGTTGCAGCAGTGGAAATAGGGTTTCGTGGTTCTCCTGGATGTTTTCGGGGTATATGTGTTATATATAGGAGGAAGAAGTACGTCGGTGGAGTTGCGAGGGGCCCATGAGGGTGGGGGCGCGCCTACCCCCATGGACACGCCTCCCTGCCTTGTGGCCTCCTCACTTCTTTCTTGACGTCAACTCCAAGTCTCCTGGATCACGTTTGTTCCAAAAAACTCTCCCGAAGGTTTCATTTCGTTTGATATTCCTTTTCTGCAAAACACTGAAGTAGGCAAAAAACAACAATTTGTAGTGTGCCTTTGGTTAGTTGGTTAGTCCCAAAAATAATATAAAAAGGTATATTAAAGCCCATTAAACATTTCAAAATAGATAATATAATAGCATGGAACAATCAAAAACTATAGATACGTTGGAGATGTATCATCATGTTGGTCTTGGTTTTGTTCCACCGGTATGGAAACCTTTGCCTGATGCCTCGAGACTCCTCGCCTACGCTTGCCTCTTTAGCACCAAAGAGGAAACGAGTACACTGCACGCACTGGCGCCCGCCTGGCCTTGGTCATCGTGGCTTGCGTCATAGGGACATCGCAAGGTTCCTCTCGCCTTGATCTCTCCGCCCCTCGTGAGCCAGCCTGGCGAGGCCGCCCCCGAGGAGGTCTTGCGTCGTTCGCCTCGCGAGGCTTGGCCCCTCGCGAGGGTCTCCAGTGTTCGCTGATGAAGATGGGGCATACAGGGCCGCTAGTGGAGCCATGCCGTGGGCTGCAGGCAGGCAATTCTAGGAAGCCTTGTTCCCAGGACGACGACAGAGCTTCCAGTAGTTCTCTGGTCCCTTAGAACGACACCTAACTGAGCTACCGGGCAGACTACCTTCTCCCTGGTCTACGGGGCAAAAGCAGTTATCCCCATGGAACTCATTTACGGGTCCCCTCGAGTGCTTGCCTATGATGAAGTAGCGCAAGATCAGCACCGGCGTGACAACGTTGTGTTACTCGAGGAAAACCATCTCCGGGATGCTACGCATGCTGCATGCTACTAGCAAGCCCTGCGTTGCTATCATAGTCGCAGGGTTCATGCCCGGTGTTTTGAGGAAGGTGACCTTGTCCTTAGGTGCATTCAGTCCGCCAAGGGTACAAACAAGCTGTCACCAAAGTGGGAAGGCCCTTATCGGGTGGTACGAGCCACTAGACCTGGCATAGTCCATTTGAAGACCGGGGATGGAACATAGGTGCAAAATACATGGAATATTGAACATCTCCGTAAGTACTACCCGTAAGGTGCGAGGCTGTCGGGCACTGCCTCGGCAGCCACCCTTTTGTACAGGCCTTGCCTCAGTTGCATGTAACCCCTTGTACAAAGCCGGGGCGATGACCCCGTGCAAGATAAAATAAAGAAGCACTGTGGGGGGCCCCCGACCAAGATCGCATGCATGCATGAGCACACCCAGATCACTACATAAGCATTTCATGATCATTTTGCATATGCATATAGATAGGATGGCATCCTGCATTCATTCTCATCTACATGGAGTTGCAGATTCTCGCCATGAACTTGACTCTGACATGGGATGAGAAGATTGCATGGCACAGTAAAGAGGCACTCCAGCTCTGCATGGACATACACATGCACGGGTTCCCGGCAAGGTTTATTTCTTTCATTGGCATGTAGATACAAGTACAAGCATTACAGAACACAAAGATGGAATCGAGAGATTACATTATTTGAATTAAAATTTGTCGATTGCTTACAAGTTTAAGACTGCAAAAAGATAAGTGCCCCGTTACGCCTTTGCCCCTGTCCATCTCCTATAGGAAGAGGTCGGAGGGGCCGGAGACGGGCATAACTGGGATTCGGCGCCTCCCCAGGATCAGGACGGCGCCGCCCCCCAAAAAGGAGAAAGAAACCGGAGGGCAGTCCTGGGTGGTGACGCTGCCGGAGGACCAGATGGGAGGCACAGAGTCACCGGCGAACATGACTCGTTGGAACGGTCATCCCCTTTCTTGATGCGTCGTGGGTTGCCGCTACCGTCCGCATCACTACCACCCGAAAATCTCGGCACGACCGCCACACCGGACACCATGCTCTTTGAATCCTTTCACAGAGAGCATGGTCGTCCCCACAAGCCCTGGCGTTAGGAGTCACTACACGTCCCAAGGACGCATGTGGAAGCAGAGAGCTCTCCTGCGCAACATAAGAGCGACGCCCATGGGGAGCCAGATTCACCCCTATTAGCGGTGAATCCTTCTCGCGGCTCCTCCACCGTGCCATGAAGAGACGAAGAATGGAGAGCGGTCGACTACCATGTGCCGTACCCATCTCGAGCTGCGACATGGTGTTGATCGCGTCCCCTCCCACTAAAGTCAAGGCCACGAGTGACCCGGCGGCAAGCACGCCGGGGTTGGCACTCCCGGCATCGGCGCCGCACCGCCTGAACCTTCCTCTCAGGTACAAAGGGAATCCCAAACAGGAGCCCGGGGGCTGGCCCCAGGCTCTTCTCTTTGCCATTGCTGACAGAAGCATAGAACAAGGGAACAAGAAGGAGAATGCAAAGGTGGATGGCTCTACTCTCCTCCGCCCCTCCCTTTTTATAGGTCGAGCAGGGAAGGGCAGCTTCTCCATCCACGGGTGATCATCGCCCTCCTCTGCCAATTCAAGATGGGCTAGCCCTTTCCAAGGTATTATCCCACGCCATGCGCCCCCATTACCTACCCCGCACGATGCATGCTGCATACGTGGCTAAGGATAAGGGCGTGCTATGGGAAGAGTAAATTGGCAATTTCCACCCCGAGCATTAAAGTCGTTCATGGGCCATCACTGGAGCGGCCCCACCACTATTAGCTTTACACCACGCAGAGGGAAACTGGAAACTGTCCCGGAATCAAGGCTGATGAAGCAGCAAAGGAAAACTCAATGGGCCAACCCCTTCAGCAACCTTTCCTATGCACTTATTAGGACCTACCCCGACGACGCTCAGCAGCGCATTCGGGGTAGGCCCGGGGGCTTCTGTCGGTGTAACAAACCCTGGATCTGTTGCCCAGACTGCGCACATGCATGAGATCAAGATTTAAGCACCGACCCACCAAGAGACTTGAAGAACCAAAATGCAGCCCAGAGAGACCAAGATCGAGCTAGAAGAGCAAGATATTGGCAAGAGAAGGGACTCCCTTGCCGGGCATGCGAGCCCGGCAAGGGTCATGGCCACCGCAAGGAGCAGGCAACCAAGGCACCCCGCCAAGGTCTTCCGGGGCTCGCGAGGGGCAGAACCACGCCACCAACCACTCAAGTGCGACCCACATCATCAATCAGTGCATTTAATGCGCCTTGTCAGCCAGCTGAGTTAGGTATGATAGCACTGTTCGTTGTCTTGTCAGTGCATAATGACTACTTTGCAACTGTGGTAACCCCTTAATCTATAAAAGGAGGCCCATGGCAACTGTAGAAAGGGTTAGAAGGTTGGATAACTCACACCATGATAAGCGTGTAGTCACTGCTGCCTGAGCCAACCCTTGTCAAGCAGGAGTAGGTTTTTACGCCTCATGGCGGCCCGAACCTAGGTAAAATTGCTTGTGTGATCTCTGCCTTGCTGCCCCACACTCGTATGCTCTTTGTGCAATGCGTTGCTCCCCTACCAAACCAGCAAGGGATCTCCTAGTCCCATAGGTGGCCGTGGTTTCCCGCGACACGGAGGTACAAGCCGCTCGTCTAGCTGTGGAGGCTACACGAAGAGCCTTGACGAGCTACCACTTTGATTACTACCCAGACCAGCGATGGTGATTACCAAGTTAGGCAATAGCCTAAGCTTGGGGAAGTATGTATTTCTCACCGACATGATATTCATGTCCACACATTTCATTCTAGTTGCCGGTGTTCATCCTCTTTCATTATATAATCCATGTTAGTTTTATTTTCTGGCTTTTTTTGGGTGTTTGAAAAACTTAGAGAAAATCCAAAACAATTGCTCGCTTATTTTCATTTTTTCTTTTTAGTTTTACTTGTTGTAGCATTAAAAGAAAACCCAAAAGAAATCTCGTTTCTTCTTTTGCTTGTTGGGAGCTTTCCCGTGTACATAGTTTTTCTTGTTGTTTGTTTTCCCTTCTTGCTTCCTTTAAGAAAAACTAAAAACTCCAAAAACATTTTAGTGTGTTTTTCTGAAATTCTTTTCTTTGTTGAGTCATTGTGAGTAGAAGACCACAATGAAAATGTTGAGTGGCTCTCATATGCATTAATTATTGATCTAAACAAGAGCCAATATTACCTTGTCTTCTCTTTCAAATAAAATGTTTGTAGATTCCCGCTTAGTCCACAACACTCTTGTACTATTATTATTTTCATATCATTCGGTCGTGCGAGTGAAAGGCAATACAAACGCTGATTTCATGAAGTGACTGTGACAAGGAAAACTGGGTATGAACTCAACCTATTTTTGCTTTTGTAAATATGTCTAACTCAGTATCCATTATTTAGTATATTATGAATAAACATGTTTACGATGACAATTAGAGATTATATTTGCTCATGTCATGCTTAAGTAGCTATGAGTGAATAATGATTTATCTTTGGTGTCAACATCATTAAAATGATTATGATTTAGCATGATGATATGGTACCCTCCTCTCAATGTTTCGAGTGGGTTGACTTGGCTCCAAGATATTTATGTTCATGGTGCTTATATTCTACTCATGCTAGTATTCAATGTTAATTATTCACAGTGCGTGATTATGACCGTTTTTGCTCTCTAGTTGGTCGCTTCTCAATCTATTTGCTAGCCTTTGCCTGTACTACGCGGGAATACTACGTGTGCATCCAAATATTTTAAACCAAAGTTGTTCCAGATGAGTCCACTATATCTTCCTATATGTGGTATTACTCTGCCGTTCCATGTAAATTCGCATGTGCCACCGCTAAATATTCAAATGAACATCTATTTTGTGTGCCCGTACCGCTCATGAAGCGACATGGGGCGGTCAGTATCTTCCCTACCAAGCGGGTTATTCTCATGATGAGTGTTTATTCACTTGTCCTTGCACGACAGGGGCTAGTAATCAGGATGCCCGCTCCCATGATTAAAATTGCAAAATAATAAAGCAAACTCCCTGGGAAGTTTTTTCTATGGAGGGCACCCGAGGATTCAGGTAGCCATGGCTTCTGTTTGTTGGTGGAGGGGGAGTAAAATTTAGTCTACGGCTTGTGAATTGTCGCAAATTTGTTTAGGATGGAAGATATTGAAAAGTTTTGGTCTCGACATTGACAGGAAAGTCATACCTCCCAAAATTATATTTATCTCTTATTTAAGCTTCGAGCTCTGGCACGTCTAAAAATCCAGGCTTCCCTATGTGAAGGGCCTATCCATTTACTTCTATGTTACTTTAATTTTATTATTGAGTCATCACCTTCTCAAACAAGAACTAGTCCTAAGAGCACTATTGTCATTCTAATGCATTGTGTATAGTTAATATAGTGTGCATCATGACTAGATCTTTTCTACCATGAATTACAATGTTTAGTAACTGGTCGAACTTTGGAGGTGCTCTACATTTATGTTTTGCGGTCTAAGAAAGGGCTAGTGAGATACCATGTTGTCATATTATATCATGATTGTTTTGCCAAAGTGTTGGAATTTGAGATATTTCATTATTGCACGCTTTTTGATTATGCCATTGATATGAGTGAATATAATTTCGAAGAGTTATCATTTGCATGCTTAGTTATGATCTTTGTTAAAGCCTCGGTATTATTTAAGCATATATATAGATAAAAGAACGAAAGAGTTTGTAAGAGTATTTCTTTATCACTTTTAGTTTGTCAATTTAATTGTTTGAGGACAAGCAATCAATTAAGCATGGGGGAGTTGATACGTGTCCAAACACATTTGCTCCTGTTTTCGACTCTAATTTGCATCATTTGAATGAAACTAACCCGAGCTAACGCTGTTTTCAACAGAACTACCATGGTGTTGTTTTTGTGCAGGAATAAAAGTTCTCAGAATTAGACGAAACTTTTTGGAGATTTTTTATGGAATAAATAAAAATACTGGAGAAAAGATCCACTGGAGGGGGACACCTAATGCCCAAGGCTTCGGTGACTCTAATCTCATTACTATCAATTACTATTTCTTAGAAAAAACTAAGGAAGGAAGCTTCATCATGTTTAACGATACAGAGCAGCCACCACCTCCTGTTCTTCATTGGGAGGCCAGATCTGGAGTCCGTTCGCGGCTCCGGAGAGGGGGATCTTTCATCATCATCATCGTCAACTATCCGCGGCTCCAATTTCATGATGCTCACCTCTGGGAGTGAGTAATTCCTTCCTAGGCTTGCTGGAAGGTGATGGGTTGGATGAGGTTTATCATGTAATCGAGCTAGTTTTTTAGGGCTTGATCCCTAGTATCCACTATGTTCTGAGATTGATGTTGCTATGACTTTTCTATGCTTAATGCTTGTCACTAGGGCCCGAGTATCATGATTTCATATCTGAACCATTTATATTTTCACCAATATCTTTGTGCTCTTGAACTTACCTTGCAAGTTGTACGCACCTGTTACGTGTTATGATCCGCATACCCCCAAGGTGATAATAATTGGGATTCTTTCTGGTGATTACCATAGTTTGAGGAGTTCATGTATTCACTATGTGTTAATGCTTTGTTGCGGATCTCTATTAAAAGGAGGCCTTAATATCCTTAGTTTCCTCATGGACCCTGTCCAATTCAAGGCTCCGCAGACCCAAGAAAGGTTCGAACTCTGGGGTGTGTGCGAAGAAATCAGCCTCTCCAAATAACCGGTTCGTCACCCCCACGGCCTAGCTCGGTGAACAAGGGAGAAGACGGATGCAGTAGTTTTACCCAGGTTCGGGCCACCTTGCGGTGTAAGACCCTACTCCTGCTTTGGGGTTGGTTAGCCTCACGAGGGGCTGAGTATGAACTTGTACAAGGGAAGAACATCCTCATGAGGTCTGCTCTGGTGAGGGTGGAGAAGGATCCGATCCCATGCGACGGTGGTGGCTTGCCTATACTGATAGTGGCCTCGGTCCTCTTCCCCCAAAATGTAGGCGGGAAGGCATCCCACATTGGCCAATTTGAAAGGGGACAAGTAGTACGTCTTATCCTGACAAAAGGTGGACTTCGCCTGCAAAGCCTCTGGTCGTGATGCTGTGGTGGGCTCGACCATGACATCTATTCCGTCATCCTGGCGGTCCTGGTCTTGTTGCATGGGAATGGAAACCTTTGCCTGATTCATCGGGACCCCACGCCTGTGGTTGCCTCTTTAGCACCAAAGAAGAAACTGGCGCCTGCCTGGCCTTGGTCGTCATGGCTTCCGTCACCCCAACCTCATCAGGTTGGGCGCCTGAATAGAAATCTTATCTCTTTAGGAGGCAACCAGGGGAGGCCGCTCCCTCCGGAGGTCTTGATGTAACCCGCCTTGTGAGGGTCTTCTCTTGATGGTGTTGTAGATGGCCATACTAGGATGTTGATGGAGCCACACCATGGGTCGTAGTCAGGCGAGTCTGGGTACCCTGGTTCCCAGAATGTCGACAGTAGCCCCCGGGCTCAAGGCGCGCTCGGACTTGGCTTCGAGGCGAAGCCAAAGGTCAAGGGCGAAGCACCGCGGGCCCCAATCGCATGTGAACCGAGCCGACGTGTGGCGCTTGATGGGAAATGGCCGTCTCCACTTCCCCATGCTGCCTTGGCAACCGCCCAATTTGAAAACTGCCTGGCGCATGAAGAAAGGCTATCATTTCCCACTACGCTTGCCTTCTGCTCCCCTTCCATCCTGCGAACCTGCGCCTTCTTCACCAGATTCCATGACAGCTCCAATCTACTCCGCCGCCATGGCTCCCAGGACGAAGAAGGGAAAGGCATGTGTGGTCGCGGAGCCCTCGCCGGGGCCGAAACTAGCGTTGGTCTGGTCCACGGTGATCAAACGGGAGGGGCTGGACAAGGTCCGACAAGCCCTTGTCGCCGATTCCAACGAGTGGAAGGCGACGACGGTCTGGCCTGCCTCTCAGACTTTAGCTTATATGGAGGCCACCGAAATCCCCTTCATCTCCATGCTCTCTTCACCGGCCTGCTGCCTCCGTTCTTCGATTTGTTCAACACCGTGTACTAGCATTACCAGATCCACATGCCACATCTGGATCCTGGATCCATCATCCTCCTCTCCGCTTTCACCTTTTTTTGCGAGGCATTCATGGGCATTTTTCTGTCCGTGGCCTTGCTCCACCATTTCTTCCCGCTCCACCTTGTCAACGATCGGCAACTCTTGGGGTGCGTCTCGCTCCAAGCATGGCGGCGACTGCCGGCTCTGGTATCGACTTCACGCTCTGCCCGGATGCGAGGTGGTTCCAGAAGCAGTGGGTGTATGTGGACCCCACCATGTTCAGCCCCTTGCTCCTTCTTCCATCGGCGCCAGGAGAACCGAGCTCCGGTTGGGGGCACGCGGAGCTTGTCGACCCGCGGGTCGCGTGCATCTTGTCCAGGCTAGCCAAGCTAAAGCAGGCAGGGCTGAAAATGGCGATGGTGGTGAAGGAATTCATCCAGCGGCGCATCGCTTCGCTCTAGCACCACACTCTCCCAATGTGGGCCTTCACCGGCCCTGACGACTCCCTTGAGGGACGCCCTTTGTACAACTGCCTTAATGGGAAGGCCTTCCCTGAGACGATGCCATGCTTCGACGAGTGGGGGCTGCTCCCCGAGGGCGATGGGGGGCCTCACGACAACCAACTACTGCAGTATGCTGCTAACGTGACACTACAATCAGAGACCCTTCGAGAAACTATGTGCGATGCAATAATCGCAAACGGTGGTGTATGAAAACTGTCAAAAATGTATAAAACGTCTGCGATGACGGATGCATCAAACACGGTTCAGATTTTAGTTGCATGTGCGATGAAGGGCATACGGTTCATTTCAATTAACTGTTTGCGATGAGGAGGAACAAAAGAAACGGGCAGCAAGATGAAGGCGTGTGCGATACACAGCATACGGTTCACTCGGATGAACTGTTTGTGATGAGGAGGAACAAAAGAAATGGGCAGCGAGATGGAGGTGTGTGCGATATACAGCATACGGTTCACTCGGATGAACTGTTTGTGATTAGGCGACACAAAAGAGATGGTGAGCCAGATCAAGGTGTGTGTGATATAGGCATGCGGTTCACTCGGCCCTTGTCGTTAGTGTGTGACCTCTGTGGCAACCGTTCGCTCCCCGGGCGCTTCTTCATGTATCGTGGCAACCGTCCACTGACTCTTCGCCTTTCCATCTCGATTTGGAACTACTGCCGCACGCTAGCTCTTCCTCCCTCCTCCATTTGCCTTCGCCATTCCTTCTGCCATTGTTCGATCGTCTTCTCCATGGAGGGAACAGGCCAGAAACGACCCCGTTATTCTTGCCCCGATCTAAATGATGACGCGGTGGAGGAACTCATCGATCGATGCGACGTCATCACCTTTGCTAGCATGGCAGGTTCGTTCAAGACCATTCTCGACTCAACTAATAACATCATTACAAGGAACCCAAGGGTCCAGGAACGGTTTGATATCCCCTATGTTCTTCGACGTGACCCTACTGACTGGGGCGGGGACGAGGGAAGCCTCGCCTTGTGTAAGTTGATGCCGCTTGATAATGATACGTATGATGTTAAGATGCCATCGCTTGAGGGCAAGGCTTCGGCAGACGCAAATGGAGATTGGGTTGTTTATATTGGGTACAACTGTGAGTGGGAACTTGTGAATGTGTACACTCATCACCGATTTCCACTTCCAAAAATCTTAGACAATTGCCCAGAAGTTGAGTACACCAATATTCTACTTGAGTTCAAATACGATCATGCTGACTGTCGTCTACGGAAGATAGCAATTTGTCGAGTTCCTTGCCGCTCTTGGGATTACACAAACTATGAAGTTGTTGCTATCTTCGACAAGATTGTTGCCGTCCTTACTTCAACGCCACGATGGATATTGCTCAAAAATCAATTTTTGTACACGGATGAGTACCATGGTGCAATTCAATACGAGGGTATTGTGTTTGCTGCCACCACTCGTGGTACTGTTTTTGCATGGAATCCTGATGCTTTCGGTACGTTTGTGTTCCACCGTAATTATAATTGTTTCGTCCACATGTATGCGGGTTAGCTAGTTCCCCTTTACTAATTAACCTTCTTGTGTTTCCAAGGTCATGTGAACATTCCACAACCTATACATGAAATTTTTTACGAGCATGAGGACGAGCAGGACCCATATACTCAGTGGCGCCGATGGATCACCTCTTCTTGTCTGTATATAGGGCATTGCTGATGTTACTAAGGAAGCAGGTGCTGTCTCGCATTGTCGCACTCTCCAGACCTATTCCAACATCTGTTTTAGGGTATTTGGGATGTATACTAGTGTACTAGCGCCAACACATTCTCCCTAGTTCGGTATTCAAAGTCTTGGAGGAAACTCACTCTTCCTTGGACAAAACTATCCAATGATGGTGGAAGGCGATCCTGCTGTTGTTGACATAACATTACTACCATTTATGAGAAGCAACTGTATTTATACCTGGGATATTACTATGCTTCCCTACCGTCCCAATATGGGTCCTAATATAAGCCGCTTCAGCCTCAATGATCAATCCTGCGTTGGTCTCAAGATTGACAGTAGCTGGCCCTTCCCAGAGAATCACTTCTGGTTCAAAGCAAGTGTTTCCAACACCGACGACTGGTTGAGCTGAAGTTCATTTCATCGCTTTGTTATTTGTTGTGAGAGAAAAACTTTACTAGAATGTTTTGTTGGAAATGATCTATAATCCAATGTGTATCCTCGTTGTAGTTGGGCGTTGATGACTTGTTGTATGTAATCAATGATACATTTGCATATGCGTCTATCAACTCACGCCTGCTAGTGGTTGTCGGTGTACAAAAGTAGCGGTCCTTTTTGTACCCCTTTACTTGTGAGCGGGCAGTCACAGCCAGGCGCCTGCGGCCGCGCTTGGCGGAGAAGAGGAAGCAAAGACACAAGACTACCAGAGCAGCGCCAAGCCGAAGGCGCGAGAAGCAGAGGGGCGAGGTGAAACTCCCCTGGCAAGGCCCTTGCCGGGGTGGCCTTCACGGCCCCGGCAAGAGTCTTGCCGGGGCAACTTACCCCACACCAACAAGGCCGCCACCCTCGAGTCTAAGAGTCCCGATGCCATCAAACACATCGGAACCAAGGCTCGGGAGGCGCCTCCATGGTGGCATGCAGACCTTTGTGAAGACAAAGGGCCTACGCGGCCTAGATAGGAACCAAGAAACAAGACAACATCAAGGCTCCTTGCCGAGGATGCCCACAAGGCACCCCGGCAAGACTCTTGCCGAGGGCACCCGTGAGGCCCCGGCAAGAATCTTGCCGAGGGCGCTCACAAGGCCCCGGTAAGACCCTTGCTGGGAAGATTAGCAAGACCGCAGCAAGGCCTTGCTGCCCCGTCGCCACCCCAGCTCAGCGGCCGATCCACCAACTAAGCAGGTACCCGCGTGGCAGTACGTGGCACCTAAGCCAGCTAGTCAAGCACCTACGTGGTGGCATGCAAATCTTTGTGAAGACCCAACCACCACACCATATCAGCAGCCTGCCAACCTACATGGCCATGTATGCCTCGTTGGCCTAGACGCGTGTCAGAGCAAGAAGAAGAGGCGACGGACGCGATGAGGACACCTAAGTAGCGCATTTATGCATTTTGTCCCGTGATGTCACGTGATAAACTTGACTACTGTACAACTTTCCACCTCTTGTGTGCCACTTTGGCAGCCCCTTTGACTATAAAAGGAGGCCCGCGACGTACTGTGAGAGGATTCAGACCTTTTGGACCCTGCATGCTTGTAGCTAGTCCAAGTTCACCGGATAGATAAAAACCAGCAGGAGTAGGGTATTACGCATCACTTGCAGCCCGAACCTGGATAAACTCCCCCGTGTTGATCTTCTAAACCCGCTCTTTTTACAGCACCGCGCCCCTGTAACCGTAGTAGGGATTCCCTGTGAACTCATTGGTGTCGTTCGCCAGCGCCGTGGAGGACAAGGCCGACGTGGCCGTGGAGGAGAAAGAGCTCGCCTAGTGGGAAAGTTTGCTGGGGGGCAGCGGTGCCAGCGCCTGCGCCCCCCTTACTGAAGATGCGGGCGATGAGTCGCCCGAAGAGGAAACCAGAGCGGGCGACCCTCTATCCCACGGGGAGGCAACACGTCTTGTGGCGGGCCTGCTCCGGTGAGCCGGTCCGGCCCAGCAGGGCCACGCAGTGGCATCCGTCTCAGGAGCAGCCCGTGCACAAGACGAGGGCAATGAAGGCCGCGACAGCGAAGAAGGTGGTGAAGGCTGCGGTGGCGTCGCAGATGAGCAGCGGCTCGGCGCGGACATAGCCCTCCGACAAGTTGTCTAAAAACTCCTGCACTTGCTCTACTGACGGCTCAGCCCAGGCCGGGTCTAGGCCGTGCTCATTGAAGTCCGGCATCATGGCGAGTATGGGGGACTGGCGAGAGTTGTTGCTCAGCGGGACCACTCCCGCCAGCAACCCAAACAGGAGCCCCTTGACGGCCTTGCCGGTCCTCTCAGCCCTGCCGTTGTCATCCACATTGAGCTGGAAGAGCCTCTAGCCAAAATGGGCATGCCCCAGCACCGTGAAGTTATGCTTCAGGCCAGCTCGGAGCCTCATGACATCGGCCGCATTCCTGAAGTCCCAGGCTGGCCTCCCCTTGTTGTGCAGTGGAGCGATTCGGGGACGAATGAAATCGGCCACGATCATCACAATGGTGAGCCCGGCCATGGTGAGGCAATGGATCCTGGTGGTGGCGACCGTTAGCTTCTTGTCATTGACATCGAGGTCGCACCAGTCCTTGCGGCGGGTCGGCGGGCTCTGACAAACTTGGCAGAACTCCTGCGGATCCTCCTCCTTGATCGAGAGCCACCGGCCCTGCCACTCATCCCACCTATCCTTCCAGGCGCCCTCCGGGTACGTGCCCTTCTCCTGGGTCCTCGGGATCCAGGTGATGCACCAAGAAATGGCGTCCCCTGGCTGGATGTAAGGATATAAGTAATGGTGGAAGAACGTCGTGCTGGGGAGCACTCCGGCAAAGCCCTCACAGAGATGGGCGAACAGGGCCATGCACGCCACGGCATTCGGCGCAAAGTCGAGGAGGTGAAAGCCGAAGGTATGCATGATGTCATTGAAAAAATCAGAGAAAGGGGGGCAGAGCCCGCAAGAAAAGTAATCGACGAAGAAGGGGTATCCATCGGGGCCGGCCTTTGTGAAATTGGCAGGGATGATGCGCGTAGCAGGGTGCCCGGTCATCTCCCTCCCCCACAGGGGCTTGAACTAGTCCCTGAGGTGGACCGCATCGACCGTCGAGGGTAAATAGAACGACTGGGGTCATCGCCGCACCTTGGCCGATAGCTGGGGCAGGCCTCAGGGACTCGATCGGGTGTCCAAACAGCACGACTGGGTTGTCGGCGTTGGGCTCGTTCTCTTCTCTCGCCGGGGCTCGACGAACCAGTGCTCCACGAGCTGCGATTAGATCGATAGTGATTTGATCGCACAGTTCCTCTAGTGCACTTACATAGCGCTCTAAGTGCAACAATGCAGGATCCATTTCGTGATCTCCGTTGGCAACTTGGGGTGGTCTACCATACCCTTCACGTCTGGGGTAGTAGTGGAACGAGCGACAGTTAACTCTGGGCGACAAGTGCCGGAGATGAACTATAGCCTCTCGAGCAGCTAGTTGAATGGCTTGTGGCTCAAAGGAAGTTGTCCTTCCGGTGAACCTGTAGGGGCGCTCAGGCTCTAGACCCCTACCGTAGATGTGTAAAGTGGCCCAGAATTGAGGGTTCTCACCGCTCATGGGTCCTTGGTACACAACATATTGTGGGGGCTCTTCTAATGCATAGGCACGACGGGTGAGGTTTGCGAGTATGGTCAGAAAGCCTCCAAGGTTGGTTGCCGTGGTCTCATTGTGCACGACAGGGCCAGGCATTATGGCTCGATTTGGGGTAGCGGCTGTGTTGAGCTGGGTTGGGGCTAGCGTGCCCTTTTTTATAGGAAAAGGGGACAGAGTCTTCCTTCGCACGCTTGCGAATGAGACACCTTGGGTGCTGGTCACTAGTGCATGATCGACAGGCTAGGTTGATAGGTTGGGCACCGACTGCCAAAATGCGTCGGGTCACTGTGTGGCTATCTTGCACGAGAAGCTTGGATGGGGTTTGGTTAAGGTCTGGTGGGTTGGTTAACCAAGGTTTTTCGACCTGGCTAAGATAGGGTCAGCCAATGGTCAGCCTGGCTCTGTTACCAAGTCTGTCGCGACCGGGTTTTCCGGGTATTAAATTTCCAGAAAATGGCCGTCGTGCTCACCAGCCCCAGGATTACTGTTAGCTGATGAGGCACCAACTTGATACAGAAAATCCAAGCAAAAGTACAAAATATGTAGTACAAGACCATTCTGGCCTGTGAGTACAACAATTGGTTTCTAGTGGTCGATGGCGGAAGCGGTTTGTGAGTCATCAGTGTCTATGGGACTCCATTTCCCACAGGAACAGCTGACCAGGTCAACTCCTATCTTCGCGAGGCTGCTAGCACCATTGCTTAGTTTCCGGGGCTGTCACCGCAACGCTCCTCTCCATGCAGAAATCTGGCCAAGACAATAGCCAGGGACAAGCCAGTGAGTACTTTGAATGTACTCGCAAACATTATGAACACTGGGATAATATAATTGATAATCATGCACTGAAGTATTCTATGATCACATCGTCAGTCATAAATAAAACATCTATTATGCATGCAAGCATGTTATTTATATGCAACATGAATAAGCAATAATGGAGTGGGAATAAAATGCCGCAGTCGAGCGTCTGTGCGACACCACATAAAGGGCTTATAAAGTAAATAAATAACAAGCAATGCCACAGTCAGGCGTCTCAGCGACACCACATAAAGGGCTTATAAAGTAAATAAATAACAAGCAATGCCACAGTCGGGCGTCTCAGCGACACCGCATAAAGGGCTCATAAAATAAATAATCACAATGAATATCCAGGAGGTAGAACCATCCCAGGGATACTCGATAATACAAATGATGCAACGGGTTAGTCCATCACAAAATAGTAATCGCGGTCCTCACAAGTCACCAGTCGGTATCCAAGTTTGGTTTAACAATTTCACCTCCGAAGACCGACACTAAGACCAACACTTGACCCATCCCAGACTGTAATCCTTAACCATGGACACGGCTATTCAAATAGGTTTAATCTCTGCAGAGGGTGTACTCTTTACCCACGAGTAACGGATTCCTTTAGTCCATCGGGACTAATTCCGTCTACGGCCTTTTAGTTGAAAACACGCCTAACTTGCACACACCAGCTTAACTCATCGGTGTCTGGAATCACCCACGACACTTGTTAAGCAAAACTCTAAGTGGGGAGGCTACAACCTCGCGTAGCATGGGATCAAATTTATATCGCGCGCTCTAAGGGGTGGCCTCCCCTCTCGGTCCCAACCGGAAACACCCATGCCCCCTGACCAGGTGGCATGCCTACCGGCTACAACCGATATCTTCCACCATGGCCTCTCTGTACGGTGTGTGCTGGAAAGGGGTTGACGACTTACTGAACCGGACCCTACCTGCGGCAGGGACGAGTGGTAGTACGAGGCAAGTATGGGGGTTACTTCAACAAGACTCGATCTACGGCCGACTCTGGAGGCTTATAAGTTCCCTGCATGACATGTATATCAAATATATTTCAATCGACGAAATCACCACCCATTATACCTTACTATGCCATACCGGACATAACCGTCCCGACGGGGACCGGCGACAAGCTCACTCCTACCCAAGGTAGAGGCATTCCCGGATTCCTTTCCGGCATGCATGCAAGGCACATGAGGATGATTACCATCACAAGTATATTTATTTCCAACAGCAAGAAAATCACTAATATGCCTTCATGCAAATCATCACATCGCCACATAAAATAACGAGTTCTCCGAAATGAGATGGTGTTATAAATGGGTCAACTAACAGACCAAAAATATTATTCCAGGGTTCGGAATGCTAGCCTTCAAGTTGTGGAGGGGTGAGGTGCTCTCCAAAACTTTTGAAAGCTTTCCTTCCTCTCTCCAAAATCCTATTTTCAATAAATTTGAATTAACACACAAATCCAAGGCAGCACAAAAAAGTTGTTTGAATTTTTTTGAAATAAATCTTAAAATAAACTAGACAATATTTGAGAGAGGTAGGAAAAAGAATTAATTCATTTGGAGTTATAATTAAAAAGTTATAGGCAGTCAAAGTTGTGGTCAAAATCTGTTATTTAAAAGAAAACAGAAAAGAAAACATTTCGAATATATACGTACACGTCGAAAGCGTACTCTGGAAATACGCTTCCACTTATCCAGCGTGGACTGCGCGTCGGTCACCGACAGTGGGCCCGCCTGGCCCACTGGTCAGGTTTGACTGGTCCACGCGCGCGTCGTCTCCCCCTGACCGAACAGAGGCGGAGCTCCGGCGAGGCTCGCGGGCGAATGGCGGCGTCTATCGGTGATCTGAGTGCATGGGCGTGCTCAGGAGGTCGAGACGAACTCGGGGGTACCCGCTATGGTCGCCGACGTGGACGGAGTCGCCGGCGACGAGCATCGCGGTGGAGATGGCTTCGGGGGCGAAGTGAGTTTGGGGCTGCGGTGCTTCCCGATCAAAATCGAGCAGAGGAGGAGAAGGTTCCTGGTGAAGAGAAATGGGAGGGGGAGGCCCTGGTGGCGCCGGAATGGCCGGGGCAGTGGCGGCGGCTGCGGTTGCCGGAGATGGGGAAGGAGACCTCCCCTGGTCGAATGGCTGCCAATGGGGGTCCTAGGGAGATGGCTTGGGACTGCCTGCGTGCGGAGACGAGCTCGGGGCTCCTTAAATAGGCGATCGAGGTCGTTTCCGACGGTGGCCGCGGATAAGGTCGCCGGCGACCGCCATTCTGTAGCTAGGGCGTCGTGGCGGCGACGAGCGCTAGTGGACACGCTTGTGGATGAGCTCGTGCTGTTCCAGGGACCAGGTGGCGAGCGGGAGAGGATTGGGCGGCGCTGAACGGAGCAGGGGCTGTCGGCGGCCGTGGCGGCTAGCTCCTGGCCTATTGCGGACGTGGCGAGGGCTCTTGGCGCGTTGTGGTGAGAAGGGAGCGAGTGGCGTGGCTCTGCAGTGGTGGCAAAGCCAGGGGCGCGACGCGTCGGCTCGGGCGCGGCATGTGCAAAACGCGTGCTCTGCTCGCGCCCAGAGCACGCACGGAACGTGCTCGATGGAATGCCATTGGATGATAGAGGTCTCCAAACTACAAGAGGGTTAGCAGGGTGTGGTTATAGGCTAGGGCAAAACCATTGGACAAGCTGGTTTGGTCAGGGGATCAGGTTCACAGTGCAAGCCAAAAACTCATGCCAAAACAGATCATGCCCATAAGGTGTTTGACAAAATGCCAAGGGCACTTAGGCAAGTCTTGGAGTGGTCAAAAACTCCAGATGGTGGTCTCTTTAGAAGAAAGACAGAGTGGTGAGGTAATTTGGACAAAAGGAGAAACTTGCTAGTGCAAGTTTTACAAAACATCAATTCTGGACAGGAAATAAATGGCATCATTTCATGAATCAAAAATGATCCAAAGGGTGCATGCTCCTGGACTTTGGGGTTTAGCAGGGAGGACTACAAGTAGGAAAAGGAATCATGGATAAAGGAGCAACTAAAAATAGGGTTGCTGTACAAATCCTCAAGTTGGACCAGAATGGAAAAGAGGTTGATTCACTCAAAATTTTCAAAGGACAACACTAGATTTTTGCATAAAGCTGAATCATAGGCTATCACCAACATCCCATAATTTTAGTGGAGGCTAGAAAGAAATATTTAAAAGGGTTGTAGTGCAAAATTGCACTCTGGACCAGTGAAGAAAATTGGTTGTAGAGGTCAAAATAATTCAATAATAAAAGATATTTTTGTATAAAAGTGATTTAAAAATATCACATGACAACTCCAAATTTTGGTTGGAATATTGAATGAATTTATCAATTGGCTGTAGTTCAAATAGGACCATAAAATCATGGGAAACCATTTTTCAAGAAAATAAAGATCAAGCAAATTAATTATGTAATTAGTTCTACTAATAAAAGAAGAGTTTTTCTTGAGAGGTTAAACAAGTCAATAACATATTTGAAAGGTTTTCTCTTTAGGGAACAACTCCATGATAATAAGAAAGGAAATGTTTCAAAAAAATCAAAAAGGGAGCCCAGAAAATTAAAGTTTTAATTTCCTGGCAAAATTTTAATTTATTAAAACAAGGCCAAAATTTTGGGGTGTCACAACACTACCCCCCTTAAGAAAAATCTCGTCCTCGAGATTTGTTAAAAGCTGTTTTGAGAAAAATTATATGCAATAAAAATGTGGCTCCAGTGAGAGGGCAATAAGTGGTGTAAGACCACAGTGTGAATATTGGCGCTGCGTGGAAAAATCTATGGTTAGGGAAAAGACGAGAGATTTGTAGTCAGACGCAGTAAATTTAGAATAATTTCTAAATTTAATTATACGCTGGTCGCACCCGAGAGCACAGTGCTCTCTCTGGCTGACGGGTGGACCCAGGGCCCACAGTCAGCCTCTTCTTCTCCCTCTGGTCTCTCTTCTTCCTCTCTCCCATGTGCTTTCCTGCGCTTTCTCCACCGGCGACGTTTAGCGCGTAGGGCATCTAGGCCGTACCGCGGTAGTGCGCGGCGTGCTAGCTGCCGGTGCAGCGTGCACTCATCTCGCGAGCCAGCGCGCTGTCGGCACTGCTCGCGGATTCGTCTCCGAACACCGGCGATCGGCGACGAGCGGCGTTGGTGGACTTCGCCCACCGTACACCGAGCTCGAGCTATAAAAAACGACCGAGGTGCCCCTCTCTTCTTCCTCACACCTGGCCTCACTTCTCCTCTTCCTTCTTCCTCCATTACTGCTTACAGAAGCTCGGGTTAGGCTCTAATGGCGGAGGCGATGCCGGACTGGTTTGCGATCCTGATATGCGGAGGGCTGGCGACACTGCTGGGGCTCTCCGTGCTTCTGTGCGCGATGATCCTCGACGATTGTCGTGACGCTGCTGCTCGGGTGTTGGCTCTCCGCGGTAGTGGTGATCATGAGGAGTAGATGGGCTGTGCCGGGTGCTAACTGTTGTTAGGGGGTGATTAGCTGGATGTAACACCGTTGCAAAGTTTTGCAAACAGTGTATGTGTTCGAATGATTATGGTTGTGAGTCTGCTGCCGTGGTGCTGTGTGAAATTAATTAATCCACGTCGTGAGAAGGTGCAGATGTAGCAACTCAGGGAAAAGAAATCTCACTCCAGGATTTTGCGAGGGAAAACAATTAATTTAAAGGAGCATAAACCACAACAAAAACTACACATATTAGTAGAAGCCAAATAATTGACTCATTGTACAAACTCAGGGTATCATGCATAAGTCACACACATAAATAAATGTTGCAATAATGAACACCGCAGCGACGTCTAAAATGGAAATGGTAACTGGACGGGGTCCCTAGAAAATGTCTCTGGTACTGGGATACACTCGTTTTCTATCGGGGGAAGTGGATTGACCAGTCGATGCACGTGTCTCTCCTGGTCGGGCCTTAGTGCTCTACCGATGGCGATCTGAGGATTTAAATCTGCGAGGCTCTGGAGATAACACATCACACGTTGGGTTAAACGCTCTTGAGCGATGACGTACTGGACAAGGTTGGCCAGGACTGGGTCTCTCTCAATTCGTCCACCGGGAAAAGATGCTACTCCTCCGGGTGCTGCACGGCTCGGGAAGTAATAATACCCTCGTTCGCTGGCATAGGGTACCGCGAATCGAAGGCGAGCAAGCGCTTCGTATGCAACAACTTCTATGGCCATATGTGGGGTTGTCATAGATTTCCCCACGAAGGAGACCTCTGTTGGGTCTTGGTTTGAGTTTACGGGAGGGATGTGTACTGCTGCCCAATATCTCGAGGTGGAAGAGGTGATTCTCGATTTGAACAGCTCGTACTGGGGTGGCTGGGTAGCGCCCATGGTACTGCAGGTAAAATCCCACAATATCTTGACAAAACTACCCGGGGTTGCATTTGGGGTTCTCAGGTAAATGCTGGGGCTCGGCATGGCAAGGAAATGGTTGTGAGGATGGTGCACAAGATGAGGGGTGCTTGGCAAGGTCACATGGTGGCCTCTTTATAGCACTGGAGCTGGGTCATTTTTACCGTGGTGATTGGTAAAGAAATTTCCAGCTCTGCTCCACGGGTCGGGGTCAAGCCATAGATTCACACATTTCACTAAAGTGATGTGTTACTGTGGGGTTGTCGGGGAGGTTTTTGGTAACTATGCCAGGGATAGAAATCTTATACTGCATACTGGCGTATCCAGGCAAGGCTACTATTAAAATAGAGGCACGACAACAGGCGGCGTTTATTTACAAGGCCTCACGATTACAAAGCGAGGGTACACTGGGACTCGATACGACTCGGGTGACATAGTCTACCTCGTTTACATCCAAGCGGGCGTGCCTTGTGGATGTTGAGGCTTCTCCACAGGTCTCGCTGTCGGAATTAGCTGGAGTGGGTTGAGGGGCTGTAGGCTCGGGGTAGCGATGAGGACCATCTCGGGGATTGTTGGCCACAACCCCGTTGGAGTGTGCTCCCAATATGCGACGAAGCACTTCTGGGGTCATCGCCGCACCTTGGCTGATAGCTGGGGCAGGCCTCAGGGACTCGATCGGGTGTCCAAACAGCACGACTGGGTTGTCGGTGTTGGGCTCGTTCTCTTCTCTCGCCGGGGCTCGACGAACCAGTGCTCCACGAGCTGCGATTAGATCGATAGTGATTTGATCGCACAGTTCCTCTAGTGCACTTACATAGCGCACTAAGTGCAACAATGCAGGATCCATTTCGTGATCTCCGTTGGCAATTTGGGGTGGTCTACCATACCCTTCACGTCTGGGGTAGTAGTGGAACGAGCGACAGTTAACTCTGGGCGACAAGTGCCGGAGATGAACTATAGCCTCTCGAGCAGCTAGTTGAATGGCTTGTGGCTCAAAGGAAGTTGTCCTTCCGGTGAACCTGTAGGGGCGCTCAGGCTCTAGACCCCTACCGTAGATGTGTAAAGTGGCCCAGAATTGACGGTTCTCACCGCTCATGGGTCCTTGGTACACAACATATTGTGGGGGCTCTTCTAACGCATAGGCACGACGGGTGAGGTTTGCGAGTATGGTCAGAAAGCCTCCAAGGTTGGTTGCCGTGGTCTCATTGTGCACGACAGGGCCAGGCATTATGGCTCGATTTGGGGTAGCGGCTGTGTTGAGCTGGGTTGGGGCTAGCGTGCCCTTTTTTATAGGAAAAGGGGACAGAGTCTTCCTTCGCACGCTTGCGAATGAGACACCTTGGGTGCTGGTCACTAGTGCATGATCGACAGCCTAGGTTGATCGACAGACACCTTGAGACACCTTGGGTGCTGGTCACTAGTGCTGCCAAAATGTGTCGGGTCACTGTGTGGCTATCTTGCACGAGAAGCTTGGCTGGGGTTTGGTTAAGGTCTGGTGGGTTGGTTAACCAAGGTTTTTCGACCTGGCTAAGATAGGGTCAGCCAATGGTCAGCCTGGCTCTGTTACCAAGTCTGTCGCGACCGGGTTTTCCGGGTATTAAATTTCCAGAAAATGGCCGTCGTGCTCACCAGCCCCAGGATTACTGTTAGCTGAGGAGGCACCAACTTGATACGGAAAATCCAAGCAAAAGTACAAAATATGTAGTACAAGAGCATTCTGGCCTGTGAGTACAACAATTGGTTTCTAGTGGTCGATGGCGGAAGCGGTTTGTGAGTCATTAGTGTCTATGGGACTCCATTTCCCACAGGAACAGCTGACCAGGTCAACTCCTATCTTCGCGAGGCTGCTATCACCGTTGCTTAGTTTCCGGGGCTGTCACCGCAACGCTCCTCTCCATGCAGAAATCTGGCCAAGACAATAGCCAGGGACAAGCCAGTGAGTACTTTGAATGTACTCGCAAACATTTTGAACACTGGGATAATATAATTGATAATCATGCACTGAAGTATTCTATGATCACATCGTCAGTCATAAATAAAACATCTATTATGCATGCAAGCATGTTATTTATATGCAACATGAATAAGCAATAATGGAGTGGGAATAAAATGCCGCAGTCGGGCGTCTGTGCGACACCACATAAAGGGCTTATAAAGTAAATAAATAACAAGCAATGCCAAAGTAGGGCGTCTCAGCGACACCACATAAAGGGCTTATAAAGTAAATAAATAACAAGCAATGCCACAGTCGGGCGTCTCAGCGACACCGCATAAAGGCCTTATAAAGTAAATAAATAACAAGCGATGCCACAGTCGGGCGTCTCAGCGACACCACATAAAGGGCTTGTAAAGTAAATAAATAACAAGCAATGCCACAGTCGGGCGTCTCAGCGACACCACATAAAGGGCTCATAAAATAAATAATCACAATGAATATCCAGGAGGTAGAACCATCCCAAGGATACTCGATAATACAAATGATGCAACGGGTTAGTCCATCACAAAATAGTAATCACGGTCCTCACAAGTCACCAGTCGGTATCCAAGTTTGGTTTAACAATTTCACCTCCGAATACCGACACTAAGACCAACACTTGACCCATCCCAGACTGTAATCCTTAAGCATGGACACGGCTATTCGAATAGGTTTAATCTCTGCAGAGGGTGTACTCTTTACCCACGAGTAACAGATTCCTTTAGTCCATCGGGACTAATTCCGTCTACGGCCTTTTAGTTGAAAACACGCCTAACTTGCACACACCAGCTTAACTCATCGGTGTCTGGAATCACCCACGACACTTGTTAAGCAAAACTCTAAGTGGGGAGGCTACAACCTCGCGTAGCATGGGATCAAATTTATATCGCACGCTCTAAGGGGTGGCCTCCCCTCTCGGTCCCAACCGGAAACACCCATGCCCCCTGACCAGGTGGCATGCCTACCGGCTACAACCGGTATCTTCCACCATGGCCTGTCTGTACGGTGTGTGCTGGAAAGGGGTTGACGACTTACTGAACCGTACCCTACCTGCGGCAGGGACGAGTGGTAGTACGAGGCAAGTATGGGGGTTACTGCAACAAGACTCGATCTACGGCCGACTCTGGAGGCTTATAAGTTCCCTGCATGACATGTATATCAAATATATTTCAACCGACGAAATCACCACCCATTATACCTTACTATGCCATACCGGACATAACCGTCCCGACGGGGACCGGCGACAAGCTCACTGCTACCCAAGGTAGAGGCTTTCCCGGATTCCTTTCCGGCATGCATGCAAGGCACATGAGGATGATTACCATCACAAGTATATTCATTTCCAACAGCAAGGAAATCACTAATATGCCTTCATGCAAATGATCACATCGCCACATAAAATAACGAGTTCTCCAAAATGAGATGGTGTTATAAACGAGTCAACTAACACACCAAAAATATTATTCCGGGGTTCAGAATGCTTGCCTTCAAGTTGTGGAGGGGTGAGGTGCTCTCCAAAACTCTTGAAAGCTTTCCTTCCTCTCTCCAAAATCCTATTTTCAATAAATTTGAATTAACACACAAATCCAAGGCAGCACAAAAAAGTTGTTTGAAATTTTTTGAAATAAATCTTAAAATAAACTAGACAATATTTGAGAGAGGTAGGAAAAAGAATTAATTCATTTGGAGTTATAATTAAAAAGTTATAGGCAGTCAAAGTTGTGGTCAAAATCTGTTATTTAAAATAAAACAGAAAAGAAAACGTTTCGAATATATACGTACACGTCGAAAGCGTACTCTGGAAATACGCTTCCACTTATCTAGGGTGGACTGCGCGTGGGTCACCGACAGTGGGCCCACCTGGCCCACTGGTCAGGTTTGATTGGTCCACGCGCGCGTCGTCTCCCCCTGACCGAACAAAGGCGGAGCTTCGGCGAGGCTCACCGGCGAATGGCGGCGTCTATCGGTGATCTGAGTGCATGGACGTGCTCAGGAGGTCGAGACGAACTTGGGGGTACCCGCTATGGTCGCCGACGTGGACGGAGTCGCCGGCGACGAGCATCGCGGCGGAGATGGCTTCGGGAGCGAAGTGAGTTTGGGGCTACGGTGGTTCCCGATCAAAATCGAGCAGGGGAACAAGTTCACGGGAGGATGATAAGGTTCCTGGTGAAGAGAAATGGGAGGGGGAGGCCCTGGTGGCGCCGGAATGGCCGGGGCAGTGGCGGCGGCTGCGGTTGCCGGAGATGGGGAAGGAGACCTCCCCTGGTCGAATGGCTGCCAATGGGGGTCCTAGGGAGATGGCTGGGGACTGCCTGCGTGCGGAGACGAGCTCGGGGCTCCTTAAATAGGCGATCGGGGTCGGTTCCGACGGTGGCCGCGGATAAGGTCGCCGGCGACCGCCATTCTGTAGCTAGGGCGTCGTGGCGGCGACGAGCGCTAGTGGACACGCTTGTGGATGAGCTCGCGCTGTTCCAGGGACCAGGTGGCGAGCGGGAGAGGCTTGGGCGGCGCTGAACGGAGCAGGGGCTGTCGGCGGCCGTGGCGGCCGTGGCGGCTACCTCCTGGCCTGTCGGGGACGTGGCGAGGGCTCTTGGCGCATTGTGGTGAGAAGGGAGCGAGTGGCGTGGCTCTGCAGTGGTGGCAAAGCCAGGGGCGCGACGCGTCGGCTCGGGCGCGGCACGTGCAAAACGCGTGCTCTGCTCGCGCCCAGAGCACGCACGGAACGTGCTCAACGGAATGCCATTGGATGATAGAGGTCTCCAAACTACAAGAGGGTTAGCAGGGTGTGGTTATAGGCTAGGTCAAAACCATTGGACAAGCTGGTTTGGTCAGGGGATCAGGTTCACAGTGCAAACCAAAAACTCATGCCAAAACAGATCATGCCCATAAGGTGTTTGACAAAATGCCAAGGGCACTTAGGCAAGTCTTGGAGTGGTCAAAAACTCCAGATGGTGGTCTCTTTAGATGAAAGAGAGAGTGGTGAGGTAATTTGGTCAAAAGGAGAAACTTGCTAGTGCAAGTTTCATGAACCAAAAATGATCCAAAGGGTGCATGCTCCTGGACTTTGGGGTTTAGCAGGGAGGACTACAAGTAGGAAAAGGAATCATGGATAAAGGAGCAATTAAAAATGGGGTTGCTGTACAAATCCTCAAGTTGGACCAGAATGGAAAAGAGGTTGATTCACTCAAAATTTTCAAAGGACAACACTAGTTTTTTACATAAAGCTGAATCATAGGCTATCACCAACATCCCATAATTTTAGTGGAGGCTAGAAAGAAATATTTAAAAGGGTTGTAGTGCAAAATTGCACTCTGGACCAGTGAAGAAAATCGGTTGTAGAGGTCAAAATAATTCAATAATAAAAGATATTTTTGTATAAAAGTGATTTAAAAATATCACATGACAACTCCAAATTTTGGTTGGAATATTGAATGAATTTATCAATTGGCTGTAGTTCAAATAGGACCATAAAATCATGGGAAACCATTTTTCAAGAAAATAAAGATCAAGCAAATTAATTATGTAATTAGTTCTACTAATAAAAGAAGAAATTTTCTTGAGAGGTTAAACAAGTCAATAACATATTTGAAAGGTTTTCACTTTAGGGAACAACTCCATGATAATAAGAAAGGAAATGTTTCAAAAAAATCAAAAAGGGAGCCCAGAAAATAAAAGTTTTAATTTCCTGGCAAAATTTTAATTTATTAAAATAAGGCCAAAATTTTGGGGTGTCACAGGCTCCTTGCCGAGGATGCCCACGAGGCCCCGTCAAGGCTCCTGCCAAAGATACCCACAAGGCCCCGGCAAGACTCTTGCCGAGGGCGCCCGCGAGGCCCCAGCAAGACTCTTGCCGAGGGCGCTCACAAGGCCCCAGCAAGACCCTTGCTGAGAAGATCAGCAAGACCGCGGCAAGGCCTTGCCGCCCTGTCGCCACCCCAGCTCATTGGCTGGTCCACCAAATAAGAAGGTACACGCGTGGCAGTACGTGGCACCTAAGCCAACTAGTCAAGCACCTACATGGTGGCATGGAGATCTTCGTGAAGATCCAGCCACCACACCAGCTCAGCAGCCTGCTAGCCTACATGGCGCCGCATGCCTCGTTGGCCTGGACGCGTTTTGGAGCAAGGAGAAGCGGCGACGGACGGGACGGCCTTCGTTGCCATCCCCGATAAAGCAAGAGGACACCTAAGTAGCGCATTTAATGCGTTTTGTCCCATGATATCAGGTGATAAACTTGACTACTATACAACCTTCCACCTCCTACGTGCCACTGTAGCAGCCCCTTTGACTATAAAAGGAGGCCCGCGACATACTGTGAGAGGATTCATAATTTTTGGACCCTTCGTTCTTCGTAGCTAGTCCAAGAACACCAGATAAACAAAAACCAGCAGGAGTAGGGTATTACGCATCACTTGCGGCCCGAACCTGGATAAACTCCCCCATGTTGATCTTCTAAACCTGCTCTTTTTACAGCCCCGCGCCCCTGCAACCGTAGTAGGGATTCCTTGTGATCCCATAGGTGTCGTTCCTGAGCACTGACAGTAGTGTCCATATGAACAGTGCTAGTGATTTTAGTTGCAAAAATTAGATAGTTCTAGTGATTTGTAGCTGCATATTTTGACAAATCGTAGTGTTACAAGGTTGACAAATGGCAATGTTACTAGATAAACAAATGTCAATATTTCCAGTTTGACAAATGGCAACATACCCAAAATGACAGATATGCAAATCTTACACAATTGTTTGTGTGTGCTTACACATGGGTCATGAAAAACAACCGTTTGCGTTGAAGGGATGTAGAAATCCTGCTCAGCACATTTTCTCTTTGCTTCCTAGGCAAGCTGTTGGTTTGCATACGGGTGTTCTAACTAAAACGTGTGCGATGAGTGTTTTGTATTTAAAATCCACTGATGTTTTTTTCAAAAGAAAATCGTTTGATAAGTCTGTACATTAAGAGATAAAAACGCAAGTTCGTTCAAACCATATCTTTCATTCAGTCACACTGCGAATTTATATTCATATGATCAAGATTTCGAGATACAGTATTAAACCCCAAAAAACTATTTCCGACAGCGGCGGAGGCGGCGTGCCGCGCCGTCGGTGTCGTCCTCCGGGACGTTGTTGTTGAAGTCTTCAATGCAGCACAAAATGTTCTTCACTTGTAAATCAAACATCATGTCATCACGCTATCGACGGGCGGGGCGCGAGAGGACGGAAACTGTCGCCGCTGAGAGGTAGCCGTCGACAGCAGCGTCCCATGCCGCTGAGGGGGGCACACGAACAGGTACGGGCGCGACAGGTGCAGCCAAACGCATGGGGACCGCCGCTGCGGTGGGTGGAGGGGTGCGCACGGGCAGTGGCATGGGCGCATCGGGTGCAGCCAAACGGACGGGGGTCGGTGCCACGGTGGGTGGAGGGGCGCGCATGGGCACGGTCACGGGCGCTAGCGCTGGCATGTACACGAGCTCGCGCGGGTATGTACACGAGCTCGCGCGGGTCCGCGGAGACCTCACTGACTCCTGCGGCTTCCAGCTCTACGATAGTGCTCGGCGACCGGCCCGTAAATGCTATGGGGATGGTCGCTGACGCGGGCACGGGGATGGGAGTTGGGACGGGACCAGAGGCAGCAACTGCCGCGGCCAGCTCGTTCTGGGCCATGTCCATGGGGCCCCATTCCTCCTTATTTTCTATCTTGTCCGGCTCGGAGTCGACTTCACCAAACTTGAGGACTAGTGGCAGATGATCATTCTGCGCCATGGCGTTGGTGGAGGTCTGCGGGAGGGGGGGAATGGGAGGCGAACAGTAAGGCCGACCGTATTAAACAGCGGCTCGGGCACCATTTATTGAGAGGAAGGCGGGCGGCCATGGAACTCAAAGGGCCCCTTTTCCCAGTGAGCATGTGAAGTGTACAGCTTGCATGCTTCTCGGTGAGCCTGCACATTGGAGGATAGCTTGCATGCCTCTCGGTCAGCCTGCGCACTGGACTGCGCCCGCACGCCTCCTGTTCAGTCACGGTCAAGCAGCTGTCCGCACGACACCTCCTACAGCCATTAACACCAAGACACGTGGCGTCACGTGAATGGTTAACAGAACGCACACGGTTTGTATTATACAAACGTTTGAGATATTAAAGTGGCAGCTATTTTTTCAAAATGCCTTTGTTGGTTGTCATTAATCGAGTGCGCTACTACCTCTTGAGCACTGCGTTGGTTTTCCCTTGGAGAGGAAAGGGTTATGTAGCAAAGTAGCGTAAGTATTTCCCTTAGTTTTTGAGAACCAAGGTATCAATCCAGCAGGAGGCCACACGCAAGTCCCTCGTACCTACACAAACAAATAAGAACCTCGCAACCAACGCACAAGTCCCTCGTACCTACACAATCAAATAAGAACCTCGCAACCAATGCGATAAAGGGGTTGTCAATCCCTTCACGGTCACTTACGAGAGTGAGATCCGATAGATATAATAATAAGATAAGTATTTTTGGTATTTTTATGATATAGATTGAAATTAAAGATTGCAAAGTAAAGTAGATTGAAAGCTTTATATGATAAAAGATAGACCCTGGGGCCATAGGTTTCACTACTGGCTTCTCTCAAGATAGCATAAGTATTACGGTGGGTGAACAAATTACTATCGAGAAATTGATAGAAAAGTGAATAATTATGAGAATATCTAGGCATGATCATGTATATAGGCATCACGCCCGCGACAAGTAGACCGAGTCCTGCCTACATCTACTACTATTACTCCACACATCGACTGCTATCCAGCATGCATCTAGAGTATTAAGTTCATAAGAACAGAGTAACACATTAAGTAAGATGACATGATGTAGATGGATAAACTCAAGCAATATGATGTAAACCCAATCTTTTTATCCTCGATGGCAACAATACATTACGTGTCATTTGCCTTTCTGTCACTGGGATCGAGCACCGCAAGATTGAACCCAAAGCTAACCACTTCTCCCATTGCAAGAAAGATCAATCTGGTAGGCCAAACCAAACTGATAATTCCAAGAGACTTCCAAATATACCAATCATACATAAAAGATTTCAGATAAGAATCAAATATTGTTCATAGATAGACTTGATCATAAACCCACAATTCATCGGATCTCGACAAACACACCACAAAAAGAGTTACATCGGATAGTTCTCCAAGAAGATCGAGGAGAACATTGTATTGAGATCCAAAGAGAGAGAAGAAGCCATCTAGATAATAACTATGGACCCATAGGTCTGAAGTAAACTACTCACACATCACCGGAGAGGCCATGCAGTTGATGTAGAGGCCCTCCGTGATCGATGCCCCCTCTGTCGGAGCTCCGAAAAAGGCCCCGAGATGGGATCTCTTGGGTACAGAAGGTTCCGAAGGTGGAAATAGAGTTTCATGGTGCTACTGGATGTTTTCGGGGTATATGACATATATAGGATGAAGAAGTAGGTCGGTTGAGCCATGAGGGGGAGGGCACGCCTAGGGGGGTAGGCTCGCCCCCTGCCTCGTGGACTCCTCGTTTGTTTCTTGACGTCCACTCCAAGTCCTCTGGATCACGTTTGTTCCAAAAATAACTCTCCCGAATGTTTCATTCTGTTTGGATTCCGTTTGATATTCCTTTTCTGCGAAACACTGAAATAGTAAAAAAACAGCACTTTGCACTGGGCCTTGGGTTAATAGGTTAGTCCCAAAAATAATATATAAGTGTAAAATAAAGCCCATTAACATCCAAAACAGATAATATAATAGCATGGAACAATCAAAGATTATAGATATGTTAGAGACGTATCAAGCATCCCCAAGCTTAATTCCTGCTCGTCCTCGAGTAGGTAAATGAGAAAAACAGAATTTTTGATGTGGAATGCTACCTAGCATATTTCTCAATGTAATTATCTTTATTGTGGCATGAATATTCAGATACGAAAGATTCAAGACAAAAGTTTAATATTGACATAAAAATAATAATACTTCAAGCATACTAACTAAGCAATTATGTCTTCTCAAAATAACATGGCCAAAGAAAGTTATCCCTACAAAATCATATATTCTGGCTATGCGCTATCTTCACCACACAAAGTACTTAAATCATGCACAACCCCAATGACAAGCCAAGCAATTGTTTAATACTTTTGATGTTCTCAAACTTTTTCAATCTTCACGCAATACATGAGCGTGAGCCATGGACATAGTACTAATGTGGAATAGAATGGTGGTTGTGGATAAGACAAAAAAAGGAGAAGGTAGTCTAACATCAACAAGGTGTATCAATGGGCTATGGAGATGCCCATCAATACATATCAATGTGAGTGAGTAGGGATTGCCATGCAACGGATGCACTAGAGCTACAAGTGTATGAAAGCTCAAAAAGAAACTAAGTGGGTGCGCATCCAACTTGCTCGCTCACGAAGACCTAGGGCATTTGAGGAAGCCTGTCATTGGAATACACAAGCTGAGTTCTATAATGTAAAATTACCACTAGTATATGAAAGTGATAACATATGTGACTCTCTATCATGAAGATCATGGTGCTACTTTGAAGCACAAGTGTGGAAAAAGGATAGTAACATTGTCCCTTCTCTCTTTTTCTCTCATTTTTTTATTTGGGCCTTCTTTTCTCTTTTTCATGGCCTCTTTTTTTCGTCTGGAGTCTCATCCCAACTTGTGGTGGAATCATAGTCTCCATCATCCTTTCCTCACTTGGGACAATGCTCTAATAATGATGATCATCAAACTTTATTTACTTACAACTCAAGAATTACATCTCAATTCTTAGAACAAATTATGACTCTATGTGAATGCCTTCGGCAGTGTAGGGGGATATGCAATGAATCATGAGTGACATGTATGAAAGAATTATGAACGGTGGCTTTGCCACAAATACGATGTCAACTACATGATCATGCAAAGCAATATGACAATGCTGAAGTGTGTCGTAACAAACGGAACGGTGGAAAGTTGCATGGCAATATATCTCGGAAAGGCTATGGAAATGCCATAATAGGTAGGTATGGTGGCTCTTTAGAGGAAGGTATATGGTGGGTTTATGGTACCGGCAAAAGTTGCTTGGTACTAGATGAAGGGGAACGTTGCAGAAAACAAAAATTTTCCTACTCGTTTCACCAAGATCATCTAGGAGTTCATCTAGCAACGAGTCATTGGATGCATCTACATACCTTTGTAGATCGCGCACGGAAGCATTCAAAGAACGGTGATGATGTAGTCGAACACGACGTGATCCAAATCACCGATGACTAAGCGCCGAACCGACGGCACCTCCGCGTTCAACACACGTACGGGACAGGAGACGTCTCCTCCTTCTTGATCCAGCAAGGGGAAGGAGAGGTTGATGAAGATCCAGCAGCACGACGGCGTGGTGGTGGATGCAGGGCGTCACAGTAGCAGGGCTTCGCCTATACTACGAGGGAGAGACGTAAAGGGGGAAGAGGGAGGCGCCAAGGCTCAGGTGTGAAGTCCCTCCCTCTCCTCAACTATATATAGGGGTGCCAGGGGGGGCGCCGGCCCTAGTAGATGAGATCTACTAGGGGGGGGGCGGCGGCCTAGGGTGGGAGGCTTGCCCCCCAAGCAAGGGGGCGCCCCCTCTAGGGTTTCCCCTCAACCCTAGCCGGATGGGCCCTAGGGGGGTGGCGGCCCAGCCAACTATGGGCTGGGTTCCCTTCTACTTCAGCCCATGGGGCCCTCCGGGATAGGTGGCCCCACCCGGTGGACCCTCGGGACCCTTCCGGTGGTCCCGGTACAATACCGGTGACCCCGAAACTTGTCCCGATGGCCGAAACAGCACTTCCTATATATAATTCTTTACCTCCGGACCATTCCGGAACTCCTCGTGACGTCCGGGATCTCATCCGGGACTCCGAACAATATTCGGGTTACTGCATATACATATCTTCACAACCCTAGCGTCACCGAACCTTAAGTGTGTAGACCCTACGGGTTCGAGAGACAAGCAGACATGACCGAGACGACTCTCCGGTCAATAACCAACAGCGGGATCTGGATACCCATGTTGGCTCCCACATGCTCCACGATGATCTCATCGGATGAACCACGATGTTGAGGATTCAATCAACCCCGTATGCAATTCCCTTTGTCAATCGATATGTTACTTGTCCGAGATTCGATCGTCGGTATCCCAATACCTCGTTCAATCTCGTTACCGGCAAGTCACTTTACTCGTACGGTAATGCATGATCCCGTGACCAGACACTTGGTCACTTTGAGCTCATTATGATGATGCATTACCGAGTGGGCCCGGTGATACCTCTCCGTCATACGGAGTGACAAATCCCAGTCTTGATCCATGTCAACTCAACAGACACTTTCGGAGGTACCCGTAGTCTACCTTTATAGTCACCCAGTTACGTTGTGACGTTTGGTACACCCAAAGCACTCCTACGGTATCCGGGAGTTACACGATCTCATGGTCTAAGGAAAAGATACTTTGACATTGGAAAACTCTAGCAAACGAACTATACGATCTTGTGCTATGTTTAGGATTGGGTCTTGTCCATCACATCATTCTCCTAATGATGTGATCTCGTTATCTATGACATCCAATGTCGATAGTCAGGAAACCATGACTATCCGTTGATCAACGAGCTAGTCAACTAGAGGCTTACTAGGGACATGTTGGTGTCTGTTATTCACACATGTATTACGATTTCCGGATAACACAATTATAGCATGAATAAAGACAATTATCATGAATAAGGAAATATAATAATAATGCTTTTATTATTGCCTCTAGGGCATATTTCCAACAGTCTCCCACTTGCACTAGAGTCAATAATCTAGTTACATTGTGATGAATCGAACACCCATGGAATTCTGGTGTTGATCATGTTTTGCTCTAGGGAGAGGTTTAGTCAACGGATCCGCTACATTCAGGTCCGTATGCACTTTACAAATCTCTATGTCTCCATCTTAAACATTTTCACGAATGGAGTTGAAGCGACGCTTGATGTGCCTTGTCTTCTTGTGAAACCTGGGCTCCTTGGCAAGAGCAATAGCTCCAGTGTTGTCACAGAAGAGCTTGATCGGCCCCGACGCATTGGGTATGACTCCTAGGTCGGTGATGAACTCCTTCACCCATATTGCTTCATGTGCTGCCTCCGAGGCTGCCATGTACTTCGCTTCACATGTAGATCCCGCCACGACGCTTTGCTTGCAACTGCACCAGCATACTGCCCCACCATTCAAAATATACACGTATCCGGTTTGTGACTTAGAGTCATCCAGATCTGTGTCGAAGCTAGCGTCGACGTAACCCTTTACGACGAGCTCTTCGTCACCTCCATAAACGAGAAACATTTCCTTAGTCCTTTTCAGGTACTTCAGGATATTCTTGACCGCTGTCCAGTGTTCCTTGCCGGGATTACTTTGGTACCTTCCTACCAAACATACGGCAAGGTCTACATCAGGTCTGGTACACAGCATGGCATACATAATAGAACCTATGGCTGATGCATAGGGGATGACGCTCATCTCTTCTATATCTTCTGCCGTGGTCGGACATTGAGCTGAGCTCAATTTCATACCTTGTAACACAGGCAAGAACCCCTTCTTAGATTGATCCATATTGAACTTCTTCAATATTTTATCAAGGTATGTGCTTTGTGAAAGACCTATGAGGCGTCTCGATCTATCTCTATAGATTTTGATGCCTAATATATAAGCAGCTTCTCCAAGGTCCTTCATTGAAAAACTCTTATTCAAGTAGGCCTTAATGCTGTCCAAGAGTTCTATATCATTTCCCATCAATAGTATGTCATCTACATATAATATGAGAAATGCTACAGAGCTCCCACTCACTTTCTTGTAAACGCAGGCTTCTCCATAAGTCTGCGTAAACCCAAACGCTTTGATCATCTCATCAAAGCGAATGTTCCAACTCTGAGATGCTTGCATCAGCCCATAAATTGAGCGTTGGTGCTTGCACACCTTGTCAGCATTCTTAGGATCGACAAAACCTTCCGGCTGCATCATATACAATTCTTCCTTAAGGAAACCATTAAGGAATGCCGTTTTGATGTCCATTTGCCATATCTCATAATCGTAGAATGCGGCAATTGCTAACATGATTCGAACGGACTTTAGCTTCGCTACCGGTGAGAAAGTCTCATCGTAGTCAACCCCTTGAACTTGTCGATAACCCTTAGCGACAAGTCGAGCTTTATAGATGGTCACATTACCATCCGCGTCTGTCTTCTTCTTAAAGATCCATTTATTTTCTATGGCTCGCCGTTCAATGGGCAAGTCAGTCAAAGTCCATACTTCATTTTCATACATGGATCCTATCTCGGATTTCATGGCTTCTAGCCATTTTTCGGAATCCGGGCCCGCCATCGCTTCTTCATAGTTCGAAGGTTCACCGTTGTCTAACAACATGATTTCCAAGACAGGGTTGCCGTACCACTCTGGTGCGGAACGTGTCCTTGTGGACCTTCGAATTTCAGTAGGAGCTTGATCAGAAGTATCTTGATCATTATCATTAACTTCCTCTCTAGTCGGTGCAGGCACCTCAGGAACATTTTCTTGAGTTACGCCATTTTCCGGTTCAAGAGGTAATACTTCATCAAGCTCTACTTTCCTCCCATTTACTTCTTTCGAGAGAAACTCTTTCTCCAGAAAGAGTCCGTTCTTGGCAACAAAGATCTTGCCTTCGGATCTGAGGTAGAAGGTGTACCCAATAGTTTCTTTAGGGTATCCTATGAAGACGCATTTTTCCAACTTGGTTTCGAGCTTCTCAGGTTGAAGTTTCTTGACATAAGCATCGCATCCCCAAACTTTTAGAAACGACAGCTTAGGTTTCTTCCCAAACCATAATTCATACGGTGTCATCTCAACGGATTTCGACGGAGCCCTATTTAATGTGAATGCGGCAGTCTCTAAAGCATAGCCCCAAAAAGATAGCGGTAAATCAGTAAGAGACATCATAGACCGCACCATATCCAATAGAGTGCGATTACGACGTTCGGACACACCGTTACGCTAAGGTGTTCCAGGCGGCGTGAGTTGTGAAACTATTCCACATTTACTTAAGTGTGTGCCAAATTCGTGACTCAAGTATTCTCCTCCACGATCCGATCGTAGAAACTTGATTTTCCTGTCACGTTGATTCTCAACCTCACTCTGAAATTCCTTGAACTTTTCAAAGGTTTCAGACTTGTGTTTCATTAAGTAGACATATCCATATCTACTCAAGTCATCAGTGAGGGTGAGAACATAACGATAGCCACCGCGAGCCTCAACACTCATTGGACCGCACACATCAGTATGTATGATTTCCAATAAGTTGGTTGCTCGCTCCATTGTTCCTGAGAACGGAGTCTTGGTCATTTTACCCATGAGGCATGGTTCGCACGTGTCAAATGATTCATAATCAAGAGACTCTAAAAGTCCATCTGCATGGAGCTTCTTCATGCGTTTGACACCTATGTGACCAAGGCGGTAGTGCCACAAGTATGTGGGACTATCATTATCAACCTTACATCTTTTGGTATTCACATTATGAACATGTGTAGTAATACGTCCAAGATTCATTAAGAATAAACCATTCACCATAGGAGCATGACCATAAAACATATCTCTCATATAAATGGAACAACCATTATTCTCAGATTTAAATGAATAGCCATCTCGAATTAAACGAGATCCCGATACAATGTTCATGCTCAAAGCTGGCACTAAATAACAGTTATTGAGGTTTAAAACTAATCCCGTAGGTAAATGTAGAGGCAGCGTGCCGACGGCGATCACATCAACCTTGGAACCATTCCCGACGCGCATCGTCACCTCGTCCTTCGCCAGTCTCCGTTTATTCCGCAGCTCCTGCTGTGAGTTACAAATATGAGCAACGGCACCGGTATCAAATACCCAGGAGTCACTACGAGTACTGGTAAGGTACACATCAATTACATGTATATCAAATATACCTTTGGCGTTGCCAGCCTTCTTGTCCGCTAAGTATTTGGGGCAGTTCCGTTTCCAGTGACCCTTCCCTTTGCAATAAAAGCACTCCGTCTCAGGCTTGGGTCCATTCTTTGGCTTCTTCCCGGCAGCTTGCTTGTCGGGCGCGGCAACTTCCTTGCCGTCCTTCTTGAAGTTCTTTTTACCCTTGCCTTTCTTGAACTTAGTGGTTTTATTGACCATCAACACTTGATGCTCCTTCTTGACTTCTACCTCCGCTGATTTCAGCATTGAGAACAACTCAGGAATGGTCTTTTGCATCCCCTGCATGTTGAAGTTCATCACAAAGATCTTGTAGCTTGGTGGAAGCGACTGGAGGATTCTGTCAATGACCGCATCATCCGGGAGATTAACTCCCAGCTGAGACAAGCGGTTTTGTAACCCAGACATACTGAGTATGTGCTCACTGACAGAACTATTTTCCTCCATCTTACAGCTGAAGAACTTATCGGAGACTTCATATCTCTCGATCCGGGCATGAGCTTGAAAAACCATTTTCAGCTCTTCGAACATCTCATATGCTCCATGTCTCTCAAAACGCTTTTGGAGCCCCAGCTCTAAGCTGTAAAGCATGCCGCACTGAACGAGGGAGTAGTCGTCAACACGTGTCTGCCAAGCGTTCATAACGTCTTGGTTCTGTGGGACGGGTGGATCACCTAGAGGTGCTTGTAGGACATAATCTTTCTTGGCAGCTATGAGGATGATCCTCAGGTTCCGGACCCAGTCCGTATAGTTGCTGCCATCGTCTTTCAGCTCGGTTTTCTCTAGGAACGCGTTGAAGTTGAGGACTACGTTGGCCATTTGATCTACAAGACATATTGCAAAGATTTTAGACTAAGTTCATGATAATTAAGTTCATCTAATCAAATTATTAATGAACTCCCACTTAGATTAGACATCCCTCTAGTCATCTAAGTATTACATGATCCGAGTTTGACTAGGCCGTGTCCGATCATCACGTGAGACGGACTAGTCAACGTCAGTGAACATCTTCATGTTGATCGTATCTTCTATACGACTCATGCTCGACCTTTCGGTCTTCTGTGTTCCGAGGCCATGTCTGTACATGCCAGGCTCGTCAAGTTAACCCTAAGTGTTTTGCATGTGTTCCGAGGCCATGTCTGTACATGCTAGGCTCGTCAACACCCGTTGTATGTGAACGTAAGGATCCATCACACCCGATCATCATGGCGTGCTTAGAAACGACGAACTTTAGGAACGGTGCATAGTTAGGGGAGAACACTTCTTGAAATTGTTATGAGGGATCATCTTATTTACTACCGTCGTTCTAAGTAAACAAGATGCAAAACATGATAAACATCACATGTAATCAAAAAATTAACGTGACATGATATGGCCAATATCACATAGCTCCTTTGATCTCCATCTTGGGGCTCCATGATCATCGTGTCACCAGCTTGACACCATGATCTCCATCATCATGATCTCCATCATCGTGTCTCCATGAAGTTGCTCGCCAACTATTACTTCTACTACTATGGCTAACGCGTTTAGCAATAAAGTAAAGTAATTTACATGGCGTTTCTTGATGACACGCAGGTCATATAAAAGAATAATGACAACTCCTATGGATCCTACTGATTGTCATACTCATCGACATGCAAGTCGTGATTCCTATTACAATAGCATGAACATCTCATACATCACATATAGATCATTCATCATTCATCACAACTTTGGCCATATCATATCACAAACCACTTGCTGCAAAAACAAGTTAGACGTCCTCTAATTGTTGTTGCAAGTTTTATGTGGCTGAATTAGGGTTCTAGCAAGAACGTCTTCTTACCTACGTTAAAGCCACAACGTGATTTGTCAACTTCTACTTACCCTTCATAAGGACCCTGTTCATCGAATCCGCTCCAACTAAAGTGGGAGAGACAGACACCCGCCAGCCACCTTATGCAACTAGTGCATGTTAGTCGGCGGAACCGGTCTCACGTAAGCGTACGTGTAAGGTTGGTCCGGGCCGCTTCATCCCACAATACCGCTGAAGCAAGAAAAGACTAGTAACGGCAAGAAAGTTGACAAATCTACGCCCACAACTAATTGTGTTCTACTCGCGCAAGAAGAACTACGCATAGACCTGGCTCATGATGCCACTGAAGGGGAACGTTGCAGAAAACAAAAAATTTCCTACTCGTTTCACCAAGATCATCTAGGAGTTCATCTAGCAACAAGTCATTGGATTCATCTACATACCTTTGTAGATCGCGCACGGAAGCGTTCAAAGAACGGTGATGATGTAGTCGAACACGACGTGATCCAAATCACCGATGACTAAGCGCCGAACCGACGGCACCTCCGCGTTCAACACACGTACGGGACGGGAGACGTCTCCTCCTTCTTGATCCAGCAAGGGGAAGGAGAGGTTGATGAAGATCCAGCAGCACGACGACGTGGTGGTGGATGCAGGGCGTCACAGTAGCAGGGCTTCGCCTATACTACGAGGGAGAGACGTAAAGGGGGAAGAGGGAGGCGCCAAGGCTCAGGTGTGAAGTCCCTCCCTCTCCTCAACTATATATAGGGGTGCCAGGGGGGCGCCGGCCCTAGTAGATGAGATCTACTAGGGGGGCGGCGGCCTAGGGTGGGGGCCTTGCCCCCCAAGCAAGGGGGCGCCCCCTCTAGGGTTTCCCCTCAACCCTAGCCGCATGGGCCCTAGGGGGGTGGCGCCCCAGCCCACTATGGGCTGGGTTCCCTCCTACTTCAGCCCATCGGGCCCTCCTGGATAGGTGGCCCCACCCGGTGGACCCCCGGGACCCTTCCGGTGGTCCCGGTACAATACCGGTGACCCCGAAACTTGTCCCGATGGCCGAAACAGCACTTCCTGTATATAATTCTTTACCTCCGGACCATTCCGGAACTCCTCGTGACGTCCGGGATCTCATCCGGGACTCCAAACAATATTCGGGTTACTGCATATACATATCTTCACAACCCTAGCGTCACCGAACCTTAAGTGTGTAGACCCTACAGGTTCGAGAGACAAGCAGACATGACCGAGACGACTCTCCGGTCAATAACCAACAGCAGGATCTGGATACCCATGTTGGCTCCCACATGCTCCACGATGATCTCATCGGATGAACCACGATGTTGAGGATTCAATCAACCCCGTATGCAATTCCCTTTGTCAATCGATATGTTACTTGCCCGAGATTCGATCGTCGGTATCCCAATACCTCGTTCAATCTCGTTACCGGCAAGTCACTTTACTCGTACCGTAATGCATGATCCCGTGACCAGACACTTGGTCACTTTGAGCTCATTATGATGATGCATTACCGAGTGGGCCCGGTGATACCTCTCCGTCATACGGAGTGACAAATCCCAGTCTTGATCCATGTCAACTCAACAGACACTTTTGGAGGTACCCGTAGTCTACCTTTATAGTCACCCAGTTACGTTGTGACGTTTGGTACACCCAAAGCACTCCTACGGTATCCGGGAGTTACACGATCTCATGGTCTAAGGAAAAGATACTTTGACATTGGAAAACTCTAGCAAACGAACTATACGATCTTGTGCTATATTTAGGATTGGGTCTTGTCCATCACATCATTCTCCTAATGATGTGATCTCGTTATCAATGACATCCAATGTCCATAGTCAGGAAACCATGACTATCCGTTGATCAACGAGCTAGTCAACTAGAGGCTTACTAGGGACATGTTGGTGTCTGTTATTCACACATGTATTACGATTTCCGGATAACACAATTATAGCATGAATAAAGACAATTATCATGAATAAGGAAATATAATAATAATGCTTTTATTATTGCCTCTAGGGCATATTTCCAACACTAGAGAGGTTAGCAATGGTGGAAGGGTGAGAGTGCGTATAATCCATGGACTCAACATTAGTCATGAATAACTCATATACTTATTTCAAAAATTTATTAGTTATCGAAACAAAGTACTACGCGCATGCTCTTAGGGGGATAGATTGGTAGGAAAAGACCATCGCTCGTCCGTGACCGCCACACATAAGGAAGACAATCAATAAATAAATCATGCTCCGACTCCATCATATAATGGTTCACCATACATGCATGCTACGGGAATCACAAACTTTAGAACAAGTATTTCTCAAATTCACAACTACTCAACTAGCATACTCTAATATTTTTATGATAGTTTTTATTATACCCATCTTGGATGCCTATCATATTAGGACTAAGTTCATAACCAAAGAAAATTACCTTTTTGTTTTAAGGACACTCAAAATACTATAAGTGAAGCATGAGAGATCAATAATTTCTATAAAATAGAACCACCGCCGTGCTCTAAAAGATATAAGCGAAGCACTAGAGCAAAATTATCTAGCTCAAAAGATATAAGTGAGGGACATAGAGCATTCTAATAAACTCCGATTCATGTGTGTCTCTCCCAAAAGTTGTGTACAGCAAGGATGATTGTGGTAAAATAAAAAGCAAAGACTCAAATCATACAAGACGCTCCAAGGAAAACACATATCATGTGGTGAATAAAAATATAGCTCCAAGTAAAGTTACCGATGGACGAAGACAAAAGATGGGATGCCTTCTGGGGCATCCCCAAGCTTAGGATTTTGGTTATTCTTGGATTTTACCTTGGGGTGCCTTGGGTATCCCCAAGCTTAGGCTCTTTCCACTCCTTGTTCCATAATCCATCAAATCTTTTACCCAAAACTTGAAAACTTCACAACACAAAACTTAAAAGAGAATCTCGTGAGCTCCGTTAGTAAAAGAAAACAAACCACCACTTAAGATGCTGTAATGAACTAATTATTTATTTATATTGGTGTTAAACATACTGTATTCCCATTTTTATGTGGTTCATACACTCAAATACTAGCCATAGATTCATCAAAATAAGCAAACAACACACGAAAATCAGAATCTGTCAAAAACAGAATAGTCTGTAGTAATCTGTAGGTTTGAAATACTTATGGAACCCCCAAAATTCTAAAATAAATTTCCGGACGTGAGGAATTTATCTATTAATCATATTCAAAAAGAATTAACTAAATAGCACTTTCCAGTAAAACATGGCAGCAAATCGCGTCAGCGCCAAAGTTTCTGTTTTTTACAGCAAGATCGCAAAGACATTCCCCAAGTCTTCCCAAAGGTTCTACTTGGCACAAACACTAATTAAAAGCACAAAACCACATCTAAACAGAGGCTAGATGAATTATTTATTACAAAACAGAATCAAATAGCAAGAAACAAAAATAAAATTGGGTTGGCTCCCAACAAGCGCTATCATTTAACGCTCCTAGCTAGGCATAAAAGCAAGGATATATCTAGGTATTGTCATCTTTGGTATGCAATCTATAAGTGCCCCTCATAATAGATTCATAAGGTAATTTAATTTTCTTTCTAGGAAAGTGTTCCATGCCATTCCTTGACAGAAATTGGAATCTAACATTCCTTTCTTTCATGTCAATAATTGCACCAATCGTTCTAAGGAACGGAATACCAAGAATAATAGGACATGAACGATTGCAATCAATATCAAGAGCAATGAAATATACGGGCACATAATTCCTATTTGCAACAATAAGAACATCATTAATTCTTCCCATAGGTTTCTTAATGGTGGAATCCGCAAGATGCAAGTTTAAAGAGCAATCATTAAATTCACGGAAACCTAGCAAATCACACAAAGTTTTAGGAATCGTGGAATAACTAGCACCCAAGTCACATAAAGCATAGCATTCATGATCTTTAGTTTTAATTTTAATAGTAGGTTCCCATTCATCATGAAGTTTTCTAGGGATAGAAACTTCCAATTCAAGCTTTTCTTCATAAGATTGCATTAAAGCATCAACGATATGTTTAGTAAAAGCTTTATATTGACTATAAGCATGCGGAGAATTTAGCATGGATTGCAACAAGGAATACAATCTATTAAATATCAATTGTCATAATTAAATTCCTTGAGATCCAAGATAGTCGGTTCATTACTATTTAAAGTTTTGACCACTCCCATCCCACTTTTATCAATTTTTGCTTCAAGATCTAAAAACTCCGAATCAGTGGGTGCCTTTTAACTAAAGTTGACTCATCTCCAGTCCCATCATTGTCAAGATTCATATTTCAAAACAAAGATTTTAATAGGGTACCCATCAATAACTTTTTGATCTTCATCATTATTATCATGGAAACTAGAAGAACACGCTTTCACAAAGCAATCTTTCTTTAGCACGCATCCTAGCGGTTCTTTCTTTGCACTCATGAATGGAAATTATTATAACTTTGAGAGACTCATTGATATCATGCTAAGGTGGAAGAGATCTTAGTTTCAAAGAATCAACATCAAGACAAATTCTATCCACGTTCCTAGCCAACTCATCAATCTTAGACATTTTTTCTTCATTCAAAGCATTCAAACTCTTTTGCGAACTAATAAATTCTTTAATATTAGACTCAAAATCAGAGGGCATCTTATTATAATTTCCATTAGAATTGTTGTAGGAATTACCATAATTTTTAGAGGAATTTCTAGGAAATGGCCTAGGATTAAAATTACCTCTATACGTGTTATTACCAAAATTGTTCCTACCAACAAAATTCACATCCATAGATTCATTATTATTCTCAATCAAAGTAGACAAAGGCATATCATTAGGATCAGAAGAAACACTCTTATTAGCAAACAATTTTAGAAGCTCATCCATCTTTCCACTCAAAACATTGATTTCTTCTATAGCATGCACCTTTTTATTAGTAGATCTTTCAGTATGCCATCGAGAATAATTAACCTTAATATTATCTAGGAGTTTAGTAGCTTCTCCTAAAGTGATTTCCATAAAAGTGCCCTCCTGCGGCCGAATCTAAAAGATTTCTAGAAGCAAAGTTCAATCCGGCATAAAATTTTTGTATAATCATCCAAAGATTCAAACCATGTGTAGGGCAATTACGTATCATTAATTTCATCCTCTCCCAAGCTTGTGGAACATGTTCATGATCAAGTTCTTCAAAATTCATAATATCGTTTCTAAGAGTGATGATCTTAGCTGGAGGAAAATACTTAGAGATAAAAGCATCTTTGCACTTATTCCATGAATCGATACTATTTTTAGGCAAAGACGAAAACCAAGTTTTAGCACGATCTCTAAGGGAAAATGGGAATAGCTTCAGTTGGCAATATCATTATCCACTTCTTTCTTCTTTGGCATATCACACAAATCAACAAAGTTGTTTAGATGGGTACCGGCATCTTCACTAGGAAGGTCGGAAAACGGATCTTTCATGACAAGATTCAGCAAAGCAGCATTAATTTCACAAGATTCAGCATCGGTAAGAGGAGCAATCGGAGTGCTAATAACATCATTATTGTTGGTATTGGAAAAATCACACAATTTAGTATTATCTCGAGCCATCGTGACAAGCATGCGATCCAACACATAAGCAAACAAGAAACAAGCAAAAAGAGACAAACTAGAAAGGAGAAGGGGAACAGAAAAGGAGAGCGAATAAAACGGCAAGGGTGAAGTGGGGGAGAGGAAAACGAGAGGCAAATGGCAAATAATGTAATGCGAGGGATAAGAGTTTGTGATCGCTACTTGGTATATCTTTACTTGTGCATGGAATCCCCGGCAACGGCGCTAGAAGTCCTTCTTGCTACCTCTTGAGCACTGCGTTGGTTTTCCCTTGAAGAGGAAAGGGTGATGCAGCAAAGTAGCGTAAGTATTTCCCTTAGTTTTTGAGAACCAAGGTATCAATCCAGTAGGAGGCCACACGCAAGTCCCTCATACCTACTCAAACAAATAGGAACCTCGCAACCAACGTGATAAAGGGGTTGTAAATCCATTCAGGGTCACTTACGAGAGTGAGATTTGATAGAGATAATAATAATAAGATAAATATTTTTGGTATTTTTATGATATAGATTGAAATTAAAGATTGCAAAGTAAATTAGATTGAAAGCTTTATATGATAAAATATAGACCCGGGGGCCATTGGTTTCCCTAGTGCCTTCTCTCAAGATAGCATAAGTATTATGGTGGGTGAATATCTAGGCATGATCATGTATATAGGCATCACGTCCGCGACAAGTAGACCGACTCCTGCCTGCATCTACTACTATTACTCCACACATCGACCGCTATCCAGCATGCATCTAGAGTATTAAGTTCATAAGAACAGAGTAACGCATTAAGTAAGATGACATGATGTAGAGGGATAAACTCAAGCAATATGATGTAAACCTCATCTTTTTATCCTTGATGGCAACAATACAATACGTGTCATTTCCCTTTCTGTCACATGGATCGAGCACCACAAGATTGAACCCAAAGCTAACCACTTCTCCCATTGCAAGAAAGATCTATCTAGTAGGACAAACAAAACTGATAATTCGAAGAGACTTGCAAAGATAAACCAATCATACATAAAAGATTTCAGAGAAGAATCAAATATTCTTCATAGATAGACTTGATCACAAACCGACAATTCGTTAGATCTCGACAAACACATCGCAAAAAGAGTTACATCAAATAGTTCTCCAAGAAGATCGAGGAGAACATTGTATTGAGATCCAAAGAGAGAGAAGAAGCCATCTAGCTAATAGGTATGGACCCGAATGTCTGAAGTAAACTACTCACACATCACCGGAGAGGCCATGGAGTTGATGTAGAGGCCCTCCGTGATCGGTGCCCCCTCCGATGGAGCTCCGGAAAAGGCCCCAAGATGGGATCTCTTGGGTACAGAAGGTTGCGGCGGTGGAAATTTGGTTTCGTGGTGCTACTGGATGTTTTCGGGGTATATGAACATATATAGGAGGAAGAAGTAGGTCGGTTGAGCCACGAGAGGCCCACGATGGGGGAGGGCGCGCCCAGGGGGTAGGCGCGCCCCCTACCTCGTGGACTCCTCGTTTATTTCTTGACGTCCACTCCAAGTCCTCTGGATCACATTTGTTCCAAAAATAACTCTCCCGAAGGTTTCATTCCGTTTGGATTCTGTTTGATATTCCTTTTCTGCGAAACACTGAAATAGGCAAAAAAACAGCAATTTGCACTGGGCCTTGGGTTAATAGGTTAGTCCCAAAAATAATATAATAGTGTAAAATAAAGCCCATTAACATCCAAAACAGATAATATAATAGCATGGAACAATCAAAAATTATAGATACGTTGGAGACGTATCATGTGCCTTCTCCCAAAATGGACAAGAAAAATGCCACATCATGTCGGGTGCCATTCCATGATAGCTTGCCAATTTTCATGAATTTCAGACAAGTATTGGATTTACTAGAATTTAAAAACCAGGCATCTCAATGTTTTGCCAGCAATCAACGGTGCCCTGGTGTTTGAAATTCATTCTCATTTCTTGCATGGGATCTAAGAATGCACCCAAGAACACAAATTTGATTTTTCAACCAATTTCTATGGATTGGACCATGTGCATGTAGTTCAAATTTGACTTATGCACATAAATGCATTGAAAACTCAGTTAATGCATAAAAATGTCCAAACGAACCACGCAAAATCCCAAAAATTGACACAACACTCCTGTTGTTCTATGTTGACACGAGAAATTTTTTGAAAGCAATAAGAGGCAATGGATATCGTTTCGTCCCCAAAGGTGGGATGTTCCCCACCAAAATCATCATGCTTCTTGTGAGAAGCATATACTAGAACCTTCCCCAAATGGGACAAATTTTTTAACATGGCATGTTGATGCCGCTCCATGATAGCATTCCAAGTTTCATGAATTTCAGACGAGTTTTGGATTTACTACAATTTAAAAACCAAGCATCTCAACATTTTGTCGGCAATCAACAGTGCCCTGGTGTTTGAATTTCATTCCCATCTCTTGCATGGGACCTAGAAATTCACCAAAGGAAACACATGTGATTTTTGAACCAACTTTAGTGCATTGGAGCATGTTCTTGTAATTGCAATTTGAATTATGCACATAAAATGCCTAGAAAACCCAGTTAATGTATAAAAAAGGCCAAACGAACCACAAAAAATTCCAAGATTAAACACAACACTCCTGTTGTTCTGTGTTGACACTAGAATTTTTTTGAAAGCAATAAGAGGCAACGGATATCATCCCGTCCCCAAAGGTGGTATGTTCCCTATCGAAACCATCATGCTTGTCGTCAGAAGCTCTGGTTTGTGAGAAGCTTATACCTGAACCTGCCCCAAATGGGACAAATTTTTTACCATGGCATGTTGATACCTCTCCATGATAACATGCCAAGTTTCATGAATTTTAGATGAGTTTTGGATTTACTAGAATTTAAAAACAAGGCATCTCAATGTTTTACTGGCAATCAACAGTGACATGGAGTTTGAATTTCATTCCCATCTCTTGCATGGGACCTAGAAATTCACCCAAGGACACATAGGTAATTTTTGAACCAACTTTGGTGCATTGGAGCATGTGATTGTAGTTCAAATTTGAATTATGCACATAAGATGCCTAGAAGACCCAGTTAATGTATAAAAAGGCCAAACAAAACCCGAAAAATTCCAAGATTAAACACAACACTCATGTTGTTCTATGTTGACACTAGAAATTTTTTGAAAGCAATAAGAGGCAACGGATATCGTCCCGTCCCAAAAGGTGGTACACCCCCTATCCAAATCATCATGCTTGTTGTGAGAAGCTCTGGTTTGTGAGAAACTTATACCCAATCCTGCCCCAAATGGGACAAAATTTTCACCACGGCATGTTGATGTCGTTCCATGATAGCATGCCAACTTTCATGAATTTCAAAATAGTTTTGGATTTACTAGAATTTAAAAACCAGGTATCTCAGTGTTTTGCCGGCAATCAACAGTGCCCTGCTGTTTGAATTTCATTCCCATCTCTTGCATGGGACCTAGTAATTCACCCAAGTACACAGATGTGATTTTTCAACCAATTTTGGTGCATTGGAGCATGTGCTTGTAGATCAAATTTGAATTATGCACATAAAATGCCTAGAAAACCCAGTTAATTTATAAAAAAGGCCAAACAAACCCCGAAAAATCCGAAGATTAAACACAAAACTCCTGTTGTTCTATGTTGACACTAGAAAAGTTTTGAAAGCAATAAGAGGCAACGGATATCGTCCCGTCCCCAAAGGTGGTACGTTCCCTATCGAAATCATCATGCTTGTTGTGAGAAGCTCTGGTTTGTGAGAAATTTATACCCAAACCTGCCCCAAATGGGACAAAATTTTCACCACGGCATGTTGATGCCGCTCCATGATAGCACGGCAGGTTTCATGAATTTCAGAAGAGTTTTGGATTTACTAGAAATTAAAAACCAGGTATCTCAACGTTTTGCCGGCAATCAACAGTGCCTTGGTGTTTGAAATTCATTCCCATCTCTTGCATGGGACCTAGTAATTCACCCAAGGACACGGATGTGATTTTCAACCAATTTTGGTGCATTGGAGCATGTGCTTGTAGATCAAATTTTAATTATGCACATAAAATGCCTAGAAAACCCAGTTAATGTATAAAAAGGCCAAACGAACCCCAAAAAAATCAAAGATTAAACACAAAACTCCTTTTGTTCTATGCTGACACTAGAAATTTTGTGAAAGCAATAAGAGGCAACGGATATCGTCCCGTCCCCAAAGGTGGTACGTTCCCTATCGAAATCATCATGCTTGTTGTGAGAAGCTCTAGTTTGTGAGAAAATTATACCCAAACCTGCCCCAAATGGGACAAAATTTTCACCACGGCATGTTGATGCTGCTCCATGATAGCATGCCAAGTTTCATGAATTTCAGATGAGTTTTGGATTTACTAGAATTTAAAAACCAGGTCTCCCAACGTTTAGCCGGCAATCAACAGTGCCCTGGTGTTTGAAATTCATTCCCATCTCTTGCATGGGACCTAGTAATTCACCCAAGGAAACGAATGTGATTTTTCAACCAACTTTGGAGCATTGGAGCATGTGCTTCTAGATCAAATTTGAATTATGCACATAAAATGCCTAGAAAACCCAGTTAATGTATAAAAAAGGCAAAACGTACCTCGAAAAATTCATTCTCATTTCTTGCATGGGACATAAGCATGCACCGAAGGACACAAATTTGATTTTTCAACCAATTTGTATGCACCAAAGCATGTGCATGTAGTTTAATTTTGAATTGTGCACCTGAAATGGCTAGAAAACCAGTTTAATGTATAAAATGTCCAAACGAACCCTGAATAATTCCAATTCTTTTACGTCACACATATAGTTGCATGTTCACTGCAGATAAAAGGTCTAGCAATTCAAAAAACATCCATTGACACTGTGACCCCATTTTGTAATTCAAATCAAGTAGATCCCACACAGTTTGTATCACCAACTGTGTGATATGTAGTACAAAATATCTTGGAGCACCGTCGGTGTATAGTACGCCTATGCCTTACGTGAGAAGGTGCGTCGGCTACAATCCATAGCCGGCGTGTCAAGCACACTATCTCGCTACCCAAAAACTCCCGCCTCTGCATCCTTCGCAATCTCAAAAATATGTACCGCCTGGAAGGTTTTAATGTTTGATAGCGCATGATTAGTATGTGCGGACCGTGTGCGATGTTTGTTACCCCCGCTCTACTTCAGTCCCTTGATTCAAGTTTTCAATAGCCCCAGCAGTTTACTCCCGCCTCTGCATCCTCGCAATCTAAAAAATATCTGTTCGCCATTGATCCTAATTTTTAGTAGCCCCGCCTAGTAAAATTTTCAGTTGCCGTAGTGTTTCCTTAAAGACAACTTCCGCTTACACAGACACACAAACCCTCGATACCATTGGTAGGTTGCGGCCATCTCCGGCGCCTCCATCCTCAACCTCTACCTATGTGCTGGGGAGCTCGAGGAGCCAATGGCCAAAAAGAGGTTTATCGCGGCCTTTTCGCCTGACGCCGGCGAGGTGGCCGCCGAGGTGACCTCGTCGTCCTCCATGGGCCCGATCCGCTCGCCGCCGTGCCCCTACGCCGGTTCGAGGACTTCCCCATCCTCCCCCGGACCCAGCAGCCAACGAAGTGCTACCTCAGGGTCCGGCAGCGGCGGTGGGGGACGTGGGTCGCCGAGATTACAGATCGAGAGACCCACACGCACCGGTGGCTTGGTAGCTTCCACATGGCCGAGCTCGCGGCCATGGAGTATGACCGCTGGCAGGTCCACTACCACGGCGCGGCGGCTAGGCTCAATTTCCCCTTCAGCACACATCCGGTCGACCTTCTTCCGCAGAGCCATGGGTGGTTAGCTCGGCTATGGAGTGGGAGGACCATCAGGCGTGGGAGCACCTCGAGGCTAAGGCCACCGACGAGGCATGCAAGAGCTCCGCCGGTAGCACCCGGAGCTCGAGGAGCCGGAGCGGGCGATCATTGCTGACGCGGAGGGCGGCGAGGTTCTCATGCTCTTCTCCGATGACGAGGTCGAAGGCGGAAAGGACGGTGGCACAGAGGGCAGCGAGGTTATCGTGCTCTCCATTGATGACGAGGTCGAAGGCGACGAGGACGGCGGCGCGGAGGACGTAGAGGTGGGCCCCGAGGATGAGGAGATCGACGTTGACGAGTGGAGGAGTGCCTTCCCCAATGACCCCGACGACGGTACTGGCCGGACCCGTCTCGCGGCACACCATACATGACAAGGAAGGATTGGCTCGACCTCTACTTCGACCGAAAGTAGTTTAGCTTAGCTTAAATTTATGTTTTATGTTCGGTTATGCAAAACTATCTATGTTTATGTTTGAATGCATGCTACTTTCGGTTGAACCTGCTTTGAACTTGATCAAATTGAAGTTTACAACCTTAAGTTTAGGGGATCGACTAGAAAAGGCCAAAAATTCCTGGAGTATATATATATATCCACTAAGGGTTTTAGTCCTTTAACTTTTTAAGGTTCGCCTAGAGATGTCCTTATGACTTGTTTATTTCAATTCTTCACAAAGTGATGCTCTATATGTGCAACCATTTGCCGTGCAGTTCAATTTCATCAATAACAGTTTCAAAAATACAACTATGAATCAAATAATGCATTGGTTGTTTGAACCTAATGGATATAAATTATAGCCTACTTTCAAGTTTAAATTAGGTACAATTTTAAATAGCAGCAATTGAATTAGGGCGAAATAACGTTGTGCAGGTCATTACGGCACACACGGTTGGTGAAACACAAACGTTCCTGATATACACCATAATCCGAGACGGTTCACAGATAGGAAATGTGTGCAATCATGCACACTGTTGCCATTTGCAAAGCGTGTGCGATGTTAGACACTATCACATATGGTGCAGGAAAACTAAATGTGTGTCATTGTCTACCTATCGTACACGGTTTATAATCATGAATTGTTCGTGATGTGCCAGGCATCATAAAACTCCCGTCCTAGAATCTGCCTAGAAAACTCCCGTGCCTGGAATCTGCCTGGTTTTAGGCAGAACCACAAAACTCTGACTGCGATGGCACTGCGAGCACAAACAAGTAGCAAGGACAAAGCATTTGGTATATTCGAGATATCGTAAACGATTATATAGGGAAAACCGTATGCATGAAGGCTCCCTATCCCCGACGGTTTCTAGGTCGTGTGGGAAGGACCCCCCTATCGCCCACACTGACTAGGCGACGGTTCCAAATGTCGTCGCGGAAAGGGGTTAAAAACCATTTGTTTAGCACCGACGCGCCCCATTGACCCCCTCTTGGTGGCTCCTGTGCTCGGAGGTCCTGCGGTGTGCGCTCCAGAGGTGGCCGCAGGGGAGGAGGCACCGTCGAGAGCTCCCAAGGTGGTCGCTTGAGAGCGGGCGCCACCATGTGCTCCTGAGGTGGCTGCTGGACAGCGGGTGCCACCATGTTCTCCTAAGGTGGCTACTGGAGAGAGGGTGCCAGAATGTTCTCCTGAGTTTGCGGCCTTCATCCTCACAGGAGGCATGGGAGGAGCCCTGCCCTACGGACGCAGCTGCCGCCCCTGCCGTGAAGGGCTGTGTGCCAGCCTGCGGCGTGTCCCTTCCAGACCTTGGGCTATCCGGAAAGGGGAAGGGGCTCCTTGCCTTTCCCTTGACTCTGGCATGTTGTGCTCTCCTCTGGCATGTTGCAGGGGTGAGAGTGTCCCAGGCGAGTCCACCTGAGGGCACTAGTCCCACTACGACCTTAAGCCTCACGAGCCCGACGGTCGCGTGCAATGCGGCGCCTGTACGTGAGCCGGGGTCACCCTTTGGGAGCTGCAGAATCGTGATGCCTGCGTCCTTCTCCTAGGGCAGTCCCTGGGGCACAGATGTTGTGTCGAGGGTTCCCCCGTTAATCTTCGCCGGTAGCTTGGCGCCTTGTGCGACAACGCCATCTTCATGTAGCGGGACAAGTCCGCATCTGGCCCTATCTTGGGCCGTGGGAGCGGGCGAGGGAGCCCCAACCTCCGAACCCCTGACTGCAGCGGGCAAGGCCTTGCATGCCTCTTGGGCTGACCCGAACACGTGGGAAAGCCTAGGTTGGGAGTTGGAGACCGCACACTGGCATAGTGCAGTCCATCATGACCTTCTTCGAGAGGCAGGTAGCATGCTTGGGCGCCTTGAGGTGGAGCTTGGTGATGTCGACACCTGTCTCGAGGCGTAGCACTTGCGCGTGGCACGTGAATGGCGCCAGCTGCAAATTGCCATCAACTTCGGTTGTCTGCAGCGTGAGCAGGCCTGAATGGGGGCAGACGGACCCTTGGCCGCGGCAAGGGAGGCTCGAGATTGCGCCTTGGAGGAGGCCTGAGCCATAGACCACCATCGTGACGCGGCAGAGGCGCACGAGAGGGAGCTCCAGGCTTCGAACTCTATCCTGTAGCAAGTTCGGGCGCGCATGGCCGTGCTTGCCGCTCCGACGACCGGGCCGCCCTTGAGCGAGGTGAGGTTTCACACGCCCGATCACACGCTAGCGCTAGAGGCAGTGGAGCTAAGCCTGGAGCACGAGCGGCTGGAGGTGATGGAGCGCCAAGTGGCCACAACCGAGGATGCCCTTGCCTCTTGGGAGTCGAGGATCCAATGAGAGTTTGACTCGAAGGTGGCAGGGATCCGCGAGGCCCTTGACGAGGAATATCGCCAGAAGTTGGGGCTCTAGGAGGCTCGCTTCAAGTAGCTAAGCCTTGAACTGCAGGGCAAGGATGGCGCCCTCAAGGTGATGCTAGCTACATCAGAGTAGCGCAAGAAGGCCACCGAGGCAGCCCGGGCTACTACTGAGGCCGACCTGTCCTCCCTTCTTCATGAGGTTGAAGGTGTTACGTCCCTCATGGAGAGAGCCTCGGACGAGGCGGGCCGCCGCTGAACGCTGCAGCGCGAGCGCTCCTTGATGTTCGAGGACATCAAGGTCAGGGCCAACCGGGGCCTAAGCACCATTTGTGACGAGAGCATCTCCCGCCCGTATGAAGCTGATGATGCCAGCTACCTATGCTTCTTCACCCAGGTCGTGACTTGCCTCAAAGGCGGGGCCGTGAGGGCACACCAGCTTGTCAGAGAGAAGAGCCGCAACCTTCTTGGACGAGCGTTCTCGCATGTCTTCAGCCACCTTCTTAGCCTCGATTACGATTTCGACTTGGACGCCGCGATAGCCCCCATGCCCGGAGTAACCCAAGGCGTCCTGGTGAGTTGGGTGGATGACCTGATCATGAAATTTGTTGATCGCGGAACTTGCCGACAATGTGGTTGCACTCTCGTCTAAAGAGGGCGGACCTGGTAGTGATGATGATGACAGCGATGCTGACGGTGGCATGTCTCGCTAGGCTTGTATTTCCCTATTTTCGGTCAAGATTTTGAACGTGAGACCACGGGGGTACAAATGTATTTTTGGAAAAAAATTCTATGACATATTAAGTGATATTTGCACTCCTTCTTGTCACCCCTTTTACTTTTCGTGCGCTCATGACCCCTGAGCAGGGGTGACCGCCGTTGCCGTGCCTGGTCATCGTGTCTGGTTCAAAGTCCAATAGGGGTCGCCTATTGAGGGTCTCGGGCGATGCGGGCCCGCCAGTTCACTTGAGAGCGCCTCACAAGGATCAAAGAGGTGTGCGCGCGGGCAAGCCCACGGCTGCTGTAGCATGGGCCCTCAGGGTGCTTTTAGCATTGACGTGCAGACCATGCCCAGTCCCTGCTCGCGCGACGCGGTGGGGCGAACCATGGGCTTCCACCATCTTTCTGAAAAACGAAAACTAGACAAAGGAAAAACAACTAGGAGAATGAAGATCCAGGAACACATCACCCTTTCGAAATCAATGCAAAAATCAGCCGCGTCCGGCGCCTACGCTAGTCTTCTAGTATTCCCCCAGCGCGGAGCATGGGGCCTCAACTGGGCGTGGTCATAGCCATTGGGGGGTAGTGTCGTCCGCCAGCACGAAGCATGGGGCATCCACTAGGACGTGCGTGGGAGCCCCCATGAGGCTCAGGGGCAATGCTCGGGAGTCTCCGGGGTGTGTACCACCCCACTCATTTTTACGTGAGAATCTCACGAGCGGAGACTTGAGGGGTGCTTCTTGTCCCCTGGGCGGGGACCTTGCCCCACGCATACCCCGACCAGCGTTGGGGCGTCCGGAAACTAGGACAGGACCAAGGGGTAAAGGGCTACGTGGGTGGTGGTCAGGTGGCCGCAGGCCCTCGACTAGGGGAGGGCTCGCTGGCGGCTTCCACAGCGGAGGACCCACTTTTGGATGGCATGCTCCACCGCAGTGGTGGCGCCTTATGCCCCGCGATGCGTGGGGGGAAAGCCCTGGCACCGGGATTCCTTGCTGCACAGTGCATGCTACGTCTTGAGCTTGTGTTGGTTTTCCCCGAAGAGGAAGGGATGATGCAGCAGAGTAGCGTAAGTATTTCCCTTAGTTTTTGAGAACCAAGGTATGAATCCAGTAGGAGGCCACGCTCAAGTCCCTCGTACCTGCACAAAACGATAGCTACTCGCAACCAACGCGATTAGGGTTGTCAAGCCCTTCACAGTCACTTACGAGAGTGAGATCTGATAGATAGAATATTTTTGGTATTTTTGGTATAAAGATGCAAAGTAAAAAGTAAAGGCAAAGTAAATAGCAAAACAATATTATAGTGATGGAGATTGATATGATGAGAATAGACCCCGGGGCCATAGGTTTCACTAGTGGCTTCTCTCAAGAGCATAAGTATTCTACGGTGGGTGAACAAATTACTGTTGAGCAATTGATAGAATTGAGCATAATTATGAGAATATCTAGGCATTATCATGTATATAGGCATCACGTCCATGACAAGTAGACCGAAACGATTCTGCATCTACTACTATTACTCCACTCATCGACCGCTATCTAGCATGCATCTAGAGTATTAAGTTAAAAACAGGGTAACGCCTTAAGCAAGATGACATGATGTAGACAGATAAATTCATGCAATATGAAATAAACCCCATCTTGTTATCCTCGATGGCAATGATGCAATACGTGCCTTGATGCCCCTTCTGTCACTGGGTAAGGACACCGCAAGATCGAACCCAAAGCTAAGCACTTCTCCCATGGCAAGAACTACCAATCTAGTTGGCCAAATGTCACACCCTAATTTTCATGCCACAACACTTAAGCTAATAAATCATGATAAAATGTGGTTTGACAAAAACTTTTGAGTGTTTTGGACCTTGCCTTGTTTGGATTTTGTCTGTTGTTTGCAAGTGCTCTAAAAATCAAATAAATCCTCCAACTCCTATACTTCATCTCCTTGCTCCAAACTCTTGAACCAATGATCATGCCATGTGTATAGAGCAATATAGTATTGTCTTACAAAAATAATTTGGCCAAAAAGTATTTTCAAAAATTAGTTTTCCAAAAACCCCTGAATTAAGATTTGTACTGCAAGTACATAATTCAGGGCAGTAAAAATCTTTCCAAATATATGTTTGACTCCTACTAGATATAGGATACCCAGAAACCACAAAAATATAATTTTCAAAGTTATTTTACTATTTGATTTAAAGGCTTTTTCTTAAGGCCAGAAATGGTCTTTAATAGGTTAAAATTATTTTAAAGCTTTAAAAATATTTGAGAAAAATTAGGGAGACTCAATGGACATATATTTTCCATATATATGAGTTTCAACACATGGTCATGATCAAAATATTGGACAAAACCTCCCAAAACCATTTCTGCTCATTTCAAGGATTTGAAATATTTCTACAGGAAATATTTTCATAAAAATCCAATAAAATTCTAGCATGTCACATATGACATGTTTGATGATCTTGCCAAGTATCATGTCATGGAGAATAGTATAACCCCATGAAATCCCCTCAAAACCATTTCTGTCCATTTTGAAGTTTGAGCAACTTTACATTGCCAAACATGTCCAAATGTTCTGAAACCTTGTGAACATGCTCAAATGGTCTAATAATTCATCTAGACCAAATGGCACAAGTTGGAGAGAATGTTATCTTGCTCAAAGTACCCCAAAACCCTTCCTGTTGAGAACCAAATTTGAACAACTCTACATTGGCAACTTTCTCCTTTTGATCCCAACTTTTCTGGACATGTTCATAACCTCAAATGATGACACTACACCAAGTGGTGCATCAAGGAGAATAGATTTGCATGACTAAATCTTGGTAAAGCCATTTCTGCTGATTTCTAGGGTTTACCAAAGTTACATTGGCAACTTTCTCAAAATGGACTCAAACTTGGTGGTCAACCTCAATTATGTGTGACACTTGATCCTGTTAATTCTCATGTCAAGTGGAGTTAATTTGCTTGCCCAAATTTGCATCAAACACCTTCTGCCACTTTTCAAAAATCACCATTTTGACCACTAAAACTATTCTCCTTGAGCTCCACTTTTTACCACAGCCCCTCCTAGACCTCTTCTACCTCCAGTAGCAATGGCTGCATCTTAGATCAATTATTTGGGGGTGAAACCCTCACTTTCTCTCTCTGGACAGCCTCTTTCTCACTCTCCCTCAACCTCCCTCCTCATTCTAGTGGCCCTCCATGGCATCCAATGCTTCCTCCCCTTTGTTTACTCACCCCACAAAGCCCCAGACACTAGTGGACATGCCCCTGGCACATAAACAATGCCATGGCGTGCAGAGCTCGTGCTCTGGAGCACGCTACAGTGCTCTCCGGCACTGTAGCACGCCCATTCCAAGGCCTCCCGTCGACCTTGGGCTCTGGAATCGGGTCCCCCGAGGCCGTCTCGGCGTCCACGACATGCAACACTGTCGGCCCCTTCCTCCCTCGCCCTCCTCTCCTGACCATTAAGCATGCCCGAGAGCTCCCAAGTGGGCAAGAGCTCCACCTCGTCGCCCTCCTACATACACCCCTCCCCAGGCCTCTCTCTAGCCACCATCCACACTCACTCCCTCCTAGCTACCTCCTGTACCAAGCCTCTCTCCCCCTCGTGCCCTCTGTCCACCTCCATGGACGGAGCACTGCCGCTGGCCTCCACCTAGATTCGGCCGCCTCAGCTCCTCTTTCTCACCCCTAGCCCCTCCAGCGCTCTGCTATAACCACCTCCGACCCACCCCGGGATCCCTTCCTTCCCATTCTCGCCGTGTCGTCGTGCCCATCTCCGCCATCGCCGGTCTCCGCCATGGCCGATGCTCCGCCCGACTTTGCCGCTCCCCTCGTCCAGCGCGATCATCTTTGGGCGTGGAGTGGAGCGGGGCATTCTCCCAGACCACCGGCCTGGCCCCGGGTACAGGGAAGCGGCCGAAACCATCACCGGCGAGCGCGGCGTCCGCCCCTACCTCTGCCCGTCTGGAGGAAGAAGGAGGAGGCGGGAAGAGAGAGAGAGAGATGGCGTGGGACCCGCGTGTCGGCGACCCTGTGGACTGGGCCTGCAAGTTTAAGTGGAAACGGTTTCACAGGAAGCCGCCTTCCCGCGGCAAAGACGTACTACCTGAGTACGCCTTCGGCGTCACCTCCTCCCTCGCGCAGCCGAGCCACTGGGCCGAGCCTAGTAGGCGCTGTTTAGCTGGGCTTCGCCCAGTGCGCTTTATAAGGTTGAGTCCTTTTCTTCCTTTTTGTTTTCATAAATATTGTAAAATTCCTAAATAATTCAAATAGACTCCAAATTGGATGATTCAAATTTCTAGTAGTTCCTAAAATCATGCCCTATCACATGGTGCTTTTTGCACATTTTTCTAGCACATTTCCCTTCACACATATTAAATAAATCCTATTTTCTTATTCCTGTGCTGAACTTTAGAAAATCACAGAGAGCCCATTTTTGATCCAAATTCCATGATTCAAAACCCTAGGTGTCTATAGGTTCAAAACTTAGTTTTTGAACATTTTTACTAATACTTTCTGTATCACCTCAAATAATGGTCTATTTCTTCAGATTTGTCATCTTTGCAAAATCATAGAAAAAACATTTGAACTCCAAATCCTGTGAAACCAACTCCTAGATGCTTCTAAAATCATGTTTTGTTAAATGGGTGCCTCTTCTCATTTTTCAAAAATATGTTTCTGTACACTTCATGCAAATCCATAAACCCCTTGATTCCATCATATCAAAACGTTTAGAAATATTCACTTATCCAATTCCATTGAAATCACTTTGGTCATTCCTCATATGACCAGAGGTATCCTAGAAAAGTCCAAGTCACATTTTTAGAGCACTTTTATTTTCTACCTTGTTGTGTTGCTTATTGTGGTTGCTTTCGACGATAGTTGACGAAGTAGACGAAATGCTCGGAGTTGGACCAGAGATATTTGAAGACCTCGAAGACTTTGTTAAAACAGGCAAGCAGCCCTTTGACCATGTCTATGAAACCCTTTTTATGCATTTCATATAGCACTTTATTATTGTTGCATCGGAATCATGATGAGAGGGTAGCCACTTTGGTGGGTTTCCTTCATTTCCTCCTTGTTGATACTTGCATTGTGCATGACCCTACCTCCTTATGAGGGTTATGCCGGTGGGCATAGATAGGATGCTAAGTAGTGCTACGAAAAAAGGGGCGGGAATATGCATGGTGAAGGAGACAAAGTATTTTGAAAGGACTTTTCGAAAACCCCGTCGGGTGCCACTTATGCCCGAGGGAGATAATGAGATGGTTAACCACTTGATGACGAAGTGGTGTACCAAGGCAAGTGTGTGTGTGTTGCTTTCAAAAATGGATTGGTTCAAGTTGTGACCGTTATTCCAACCTTACATGCGCAACCACTCTACCCTTATATGGGAAAGGGCATTATTGATTACCTACGACGATACTATCTTGGAGCCCGCATTACTAGTGACGGGAGAGTTGGTGCTCTCTGTCGGGACGGGGTCGTGCCAGGTAGGGCGGCCAAGAACATTTTTATGGGGCACCGGACACACTGTTGGTACCCCGTGCCAGTGGTACGTGATGAATATAGGAGCGAGGCTCCACAATTTTAAGTTGTGAAATGTTGGGCACGGGGGTTACTACCAATCGAGTGGACTCCATGTTAGTGTCGTCTAGGGAAAGATAGTGATCGGGTGCTTACCCCAGGTACTTGAGGTACCGCGGGTCGTGGATGACACGGAAGTTCCCCGGATCTTGTGGGTAAAGTGTGCAACCTCTGCAGAGTGTAAAACTATTCGAATAGCCGTGTCCACGGTCAAGGACAGTTGGGTAACCGCTCTTGGGCTACGTCCACATGTTTACAAACCAGTGTGTGTGTTTGGATAAGTGGGAGGAACTACTTGGGTCAAGTCAAAGGACTTGACATGATTGAGTTGGGTTGGTGCCCACTCTTTTTATGTCGATATCTGTAACCTATCCTCATGGTTAATTGAATTCTCCTGATGCATGTCTTACAAAGTTGTTGAACATGTCATTGCACTCAAAACTAGCTTTCTGGAAAATTTACCTATATCATGCATTGTTGTATCTTGAACCAAAACATGGGTTGCTTGCGAGTACATTCAAAGTACTCATTGGCTTGCCACTGGTTATTTTATTGGCCAGGCATGAAAGAACATGATATGAAGAAGAGTACCTCGGTGACGAGCATGCGAGCTAGGACGCTTCCCAGTCAGAATGCCTGTAGGGTTAAGGCAGATGGCATGGGTCCAAGTTATCGACGAAGATTTCCGCTGCGATGTTATACTCAAGACTTGACCATAATGGTCCTACTTGTGTAAAACGGTATGTATGGGTGTAAGTCTCTTGTTATTCAGCTTCTGTGTGTTCAGTGAGCATTCATCTCTAGGATCACTGTACACGTGCATTCGGTGATCACGACTTATGAGTCGGGGTCCCCACAGAGCTGGTATCAGAGCCATCCTGACTGTAGGAAGCCTTAGTTAGCATGGTCGTTAGATAGGGAAAAATTATTTCTAAAACTATTACTAGTTTTCAAAACTATCTATACTTCTCTTCCCTTCTCAGTTTTTTTTTGAAAACTAAGGTATACTTTCCCTATCGATCTCTTCCCTTCAAAACTATTGCAAACGGTCGCTAGCACCCTCAAGCCCTTGACCACGGGATTCCTTGTAATCCTCGTGGGTAGCCTAGAAGGATTACATCTTGCCAAACACTCACCCCCCACCTCTTCTGAACACAAGATTGGCAACACCACAGCAAGATGATGCCAATAGAAGATACGCCTTTGAAGAATGAGGACATGAAGACCCAGAGGATGGTGACACCTTTGAATTTGCCCAGGATGATGTAACTTTAGCCTATGATGATCATGGCATAGGATATGCAAGATCATGATATACATCGCTAATAGAGTAACCCTGTCACTACCGTTGTTGTATCGGCAACCACCAGTGGATGAGAACCTCGCCATTTGGTCCGCCTCACTATAGTGAGCAGGAAAATGGTTCTCTTCATCCCCCGCTCTTGGTGTCGATGTTTTCATCAACGTAACCAACGTGTTGGACCTCTACTATGCCTTGTTAATGTCATTGCATAAGGGATTACCTACATGGTACCATCGACGCTTTAGAAGACAAAACGGGATCGTCAGGATTAAGAAGACAACAGAAGACTGAGTCAATACCAGCTACGAGGAGCCACCTTCACCCCATCACTTCAACAGGCGAGAAGTTGTTGAAGAATCTTCAGGCTCAACCCAGATTGTTTCATTGAATAACTACAAGAGACGTAGCAACACCTGAGGAAAACCCAGAAGACTGCACGAGGCACGAAGTAAAGCACGACTACTTAGTCCGAGAACCCCTAGGGTAGGATGAGTCGTGTACCCCCTATGCGCAGTCGAGTCCGTATGATGGTTCAAATAGAACCATGACTGTGTGTTGCTTGTTTTTATTTGTTTGTGTTTTGATATAAGTCACACTTTTTGCCCTAGGCAACAAGTACGCAACTATATCACCTGCCTTATTTTGTTGTTTGTGTTTGGCCATTTTTGGCACTTGTTTGGTTGCACTTTCACTATAGAACACCCTTTAAGCATTCCCCTCCTCTATGCTACTTTTCCCTCTCATCTCTCTCCTCAACTGAACACCAGCAAGACAAGCTACACCAAGGATTCTACCTCGGCAACCAACTAGCAATGAAGACTTCTGCTATAGTCTCCACGACCAAGTGCAACCCCGCAGAGTCATGTTTAACCCCCCCCCCCCCGACTAGAAACCCATTCTTAGACCCTTCGAGACTTCACGAGATACCCCAGCTCGAGTCCTTAACCATGTGCTTAACCCATAGAATTGCAAGAGAACCAGTTAAGCCTCCGTAACCTTGCTTATCACTGGGCTCATTATGGAACTAGTGGACGTAGTGAGCAAGCACATTGTCACCCTAATATAGCACAAGAACTGACGATGCCATAAGGAGGACCAAATTGAGGATATAGGACAATTGGCATCTCAGAAACTGTGCCCAAGGATAAGATGATAAACGTTCACTCGCACACTAGATCCTTGAAACCCTTAAGACCTACCAAGCCACAACATGGTCGGATCAGAACTTTGGGTTTTAACTCTAGATCGAAAACACCTTGGCCCACACTCAACCGTTACCACCACCAATACCCCAGCCTACTTTATGTACCCCGTGAACAAAGTTTTCATGTAGTGCATGGACAAGTTAGTTGTCATCTTTCTTTAATGACATACTTGTCTACCCGAAGACGGAAGAAGAATCACTGAGCTGGTGAAGAAACATTTGAAGACCGCCATGCCAAGGAGGAAGAACTATACCAACCACCATCTCCAAGAAATAAACGTCCGCGTTGAAAACCAGGTGTATCTGCAAGCCACTTCTCTCAATGGGACCAAGCATTTCCATGCCAAGGGAACCCACACCAAGATTAAACGCGCTCTCCAAGATCACTTCAAGACGAAGGAATAAACGGCTACCAGCTAGAATTACCACCTGAGTTACCCACTGTGAACAACGTTTTTCCACACGACACAACTCCGGGAGTGTTTCCTACTTCCTAACTAGCCCGGTCTCTACAAGGACATTAATCACCGAACCATTGACCCCCAGCCCAACCAGACCTAACGCGAGAGACCCCTTAGCAATCTGGATCAAGCAGGACGACAAACACGAAGCCACGCCATCGAGTACTTCAAGGTTCAATGGAGCACCAAACGGAAGCAGAAGCAGTAGGAGGACGTGAAGACTACCCCAAATCCAAGTTTCCATATTCCTTTCCGCGCCTAGTCTGGGAATCTCGGGGACGAGATTCTTGTATGGGGGGTAGGTCTGTCACACCCTGATTTTCATGCCACAACACTTAAGCTAATAAATCATGATAAAATGTGGTTTGACAAAAACTTTTGAGTGTTTTGGACCTTGCCTTGTTTGGATTTTGTCTGTTGTTTGCAAGTGCTCTAAAAATCAAATAAATCCTCCAACTCCTATACTTCATCTCCTTGCTCCAAACTCTTGAACCAATGATCATGCCATGTGTATAGAGCAATATAGTATTTTCTTACAAAAATAATTTGGCCAAAAAGTATTTTCAAAAATTAGTTTTCCAAAAACCCCTGAATTAAGATTTGTACTGCAAGTACTTAATTCAGGGCAGTAAAAATCTTTCCAAAAATATGTTTGACTCCTATTAGATATAGGATACCCAGAAACCACACAAATATAATTTTAAAATTTATTTTACTATTTGATTTAAAGGCTTTTTCTTAAGGCCAGAAATGGTCTTTAATAGGTTAAAATTATTTTAAAGCTTTAAAAATATTTGAGAAAAATTAGGGAGACTCAATGGACATATATTTTCCATATATATGAGTTTCAACACCTGGTCATAATCAAAATATTGGACAAAACCTCCCAAAACCATTTCTCCTCATTCCAAGGATTTGAAATATTTCTACAGGAAATATTTTCATAAAAATCCAAGAAATTTCTAGCATGTCACATATGACATGTTTGATGATCTTGCCAAGTATCATGTCATGGAGAATAGTATAACCCCATGAAATCCCCTCAAAACCATTTCTGTCCATTTTGAAGTTTGAGCAACTTTACATTGCCAAACATGTCCAAATGTTCTCAAACCTTGTGAACATGCTCAAATGGTCTAATAATTCATCTAGACCAAATGTCACAAGTTGGAGAGAATGTTATCTTGCTCAAAGTACCCCAAAACCCTTCCTGTTGAGAACCAAATTTGAACAACTCTACATTGGCAACTTTCTCCTTTTGATCCCAACTTTTCTGGACATGTTCATAACCTCAAATGATGACACTACACCAAGTGGTGCATCAAGGAGAATAGATTTGCATGACTAAATCTTGGTAAAGCCATTTCTGCTGATTTCTAGGGTTTACATTGGCAACTTTCTCAAAATGGACTCAAACTTGGTGGTCAACCTCAATTATGTGTGACACTTGATCCTGTTAATTCTCATGTCAAGTGGAGTTAATTTGCTTGCCCAAATTTGCATCAAACACCTTCTGCCACTTTTCAAAAATCACCATTTTGACCACTAAAACTATTCCCCTTGAGCTCCACTTTTTACCACAGCCCCTCCTAGACCTCTTCTACCTCCAGTAGAAATGGCTGCATCTTAGATCAATTATTTGGGGGTGAAACCCTCACTTTCTCTCTCTGGACAGCCTCTTTCTCACTGTCCCTCAACCTCCCTCCTCATTCCAGTGGCCCTCCATGGCATCCAATGCTTCCTCCCCTTTGTTTACTCACCCCACAAAGCCCCAGACACTAGTGGACACGCCCCTGGCACATAAACAATGCCATGGCGTGCAGAGCTCGCGCTCTGGAGCACGCTACAGTGCTCTCCGGCACTGTAGCACGCCCATTCCAAGGCCTCCCGTCGACTTTGGGCTCCGGAATCGTGTCCCCCGAGGCCGTCTCGGCGTCCACGACACGCAACACTGTCGGCCCCTGCCTCCCTCGCCCTCCTCTCCTGCCCATTAAGCATGCCCGAGAGCTCCCAAGTGGGCAAGAGCTCCACCTCGTCGCCCTCCTACATACACCCCTCCCCAGGCCTCTCTCTAGCCGCCATCCACACTCACTCCCTCCTAGCTACCTCCTGGACCAAGCCTCTCTCCCCCTCGTGCCCTCTGCCCACCTCCATGGACGGAGCACTGCTGCCGGCCTCCACCTAGATTCGGCCGCCTCAGCTCCTCTTTCTCACCCCTAGCCCCTCTAGCGCTCTGCTATAACCACCTCCGACCCACCCCGGGATCCCTTCCTTCCCATTCTCGCCGTGTCGTCGTGCCCATCTCCGCCGTCACCGGTCTCCGCCATGGCCGATGCTCCGCCCGACTTTGCCGCTCCCCTCATCCAGCGCGACCATCTTTGGGCGTGGAGTGGAGCGGGGCATTCTCCCAGACCACCGGCCTGGCCCCGGGTGCAGGGGAGCGGCCGAAACCATCACCGGCGAGCGCGGCGTCCGCCCCTACCTTTGCCCGTCTAGAGGAAGAAGGAGGAGGCGGGAAGAGAGAGAGAGATGGCGTGGGACCCGCGTGTCGGCGACCCTGTGGACTGGGCCCGCAAGTTTAAGTGGAAACGGTTTCACAGGAAGCCACCTTCCCGCGGCGAAGACGTACTACCTGAGTACGCCTTCGGTGTCACCTCCTCCCTCGCGCAGCCGAGCCACTGGGCTGAGCCCAGTAGGCGTTGTTTAGCTGGGCTTCGCCCAGTGCGCTTTATAAGGTTGAGTCCCTTTCTTCCTTTTTGTTTTCATAAATATTGTAAAATTCCTAAATAATTCAAATAGACTCCAAATTGGATGATTCAAATTACTAGTAGTTCCTAAAATCATGCCCTATCACATGGTGCTTTTTGCACATTTTTCTAGCACATTTCCCTTCACACATATTAAATAAATCCTATTTTCTTATTCCTGTGCTGAACTTTAGAAAATCACAGAGAGCCCATTTTTGATCCAAATTCCATGATTCAAAATCCTAGGTGTCTATAGGTTCAAAACTTAGTTTTTGAACATTTTTACTAATACTTTCTGTATCACCTCAAATAATGGTCTATTTCTTCATATTTGTCAACTTTGCAAAATCATAGGAAAATCATTTGAACTCGAAATCCTGTGAAACCAACTCCTAGATGCTTCTAAAATCATGTTTTGTTAAATGGGTGCCTCTTCTCATTTTTCAAAAATATGTTTCTGTACACTTCTTGCAAATCCATAAACCCCTTGATTCCATCATATCAAAACGTTTAGAAATATTCACTTATCCAATTCCATTGAAATCACTTTGGTCATTCCTCATATGACCAGAGGTATCCTAGAAAAGTGCAAGTCACATTTTTAGAGCACTTTTATTTTCTACCTTGTTGTGTTGCTTATTGTGGTTGCTTTCGACGATAGTTGACGAAGTAGACGAAATGCTCGGAGTTGGACCAGAGATATTTGAAGACCTCGAAGACTTTGTTAAAACAGGCAAGCAGCCCTTTGACCATGTCTATGAAACCCTTTTTATGCATTTCATATAGCACTTTATTATTGTTGCATCGGAATCATGATGAGAGGGTAGCCACTTTGGTGGGTTGCCTTCATTTCCTCCTTGTTGATACTTGCATTGTGCATGACCCTACCTCCTTATGAGGGTTATGCCGGTGGGAATAGATAGGATGCTAAGTAGTGCTACACAAAAAGGGACGGGTATATGCATGGTGAAGGAGACAAAGTATTTTGAAAGGACTTTTCGAAAACCCCGTCGGGTGCCACTTATGCCCGAGGGAGATAATGAGATGGGTAACCACTTGATGACGAAGTGGTGTACCAAGGCAAGTGTGTGTGTGTTGCTTTCAAAAACGGATTGGTTCAAGTTGCGACCGTTATTCCAACCTTACATGCGCAACCACTCTACCCTTATATGGGAAAGGGCATTATTGATTACCTAGGCCGATACTATCTTGGAGCCCGCATTACTAGTGACGGGGGAGAGTTGGCGCTCTCTCTCGGGACGGGGTCGTGCCAGGTAGGGCGGCCAAGAACATTTTTATGGGGCACCGGACACATCGTTGGTACCCCGTGCCAGTGGTATGTGATGAATATAGGAGCGAGGCTCCACAATTTTAAGTTGTGAAATGTTGGGCACGGGGGTTACTACCAATTGAGTGGACTCCATGTTAGTGTCGTCTAGGGAAAGATAGTGATCGGGTGCTTACCGCGGGTACTTGAGGTACCGCGGGTCGTGGATGACACGGAAGTTCACCGGATCTTGTGGGTAATGTGTGCAACCTCTACAGAGTGTAAAACTATTCGAATAGCCGTGTCCACGGTCAAGGACAGTTGGGTAACCGCTCTTGGGCTACGTCCACATGTTTACAAACCAGTGTGTGTGTTTGGATAAGTGGGAAGAACTACTTGGGTCGAGTCAAAGGACTTGACATGATTGAGTTGGGTTGGTGCCCACTCTTTTTATGTCAATATCTATAACCTATCCTCATGGTTAATTGAATTCTCCAGATGCATGTCTTACAAAGTTGTTGAACATGTCATTGCACTCAAAACTAGCTTTCTGCAAAATTTACCTATATCATGCATTGTTGTATCTTGAACCAAAACATGGGTTGCTTGCGAGTACATTCAAAGTACTCATTGGCTTTCCACTGGTTATTTTATTGGCCAGGCATGAAAGAACATGATATGAAGAAGAGTACCTCGGTGACGAGCATGCGAGCTAGGATGCTTCCCAGTCAGAATGCCTGTAGGGTTAAGGCAGATGTCATTGGTCCAAGTTATCGACGAAGATTTCCGCTGCGATGTTATACTCAAGACTTGACCATAATGGTCCTACTTGTGTAAAACGGTATGTATGGGTGTAAGACTCTTGTTATTGAGCTTCTGTGTGTTCAGTGAGCATTGATCTCTGGGATCACTGTACACGTGCATTCGGTGATCACGACTTATGAGTCGGGGTCCCCACACCAAACCAAATGGATAATTGGAAGAGACTTGCAAAGATAACCAATCATGCATAAAAGAATTCAGAGAAGATTCAAATATTATTTATAGATAGACTTGATCATAAACCCACAATTCATCGGTCTGAGTAAACACACCGTAAAAACAAGATTACATCGAATAGATCTCCACGAGAGAGGGGGAGAACATTGTATTGAGATTCAAAGAGAGAGAAGAAGCCATCTACCTACTAACTATGGACCCGAAGGTCTGAGGTAAACTACTCACACTTCATTAGAGGGGCTATGGTGATGTAGAAGCCCTCCGTGATGACGGCCCTCTTCCGGCGGAGCTCCAGAACAGGCCCCAAGATGGGATCTCGTGGATATAGAAAGTTGCAGCGGCGGAATTAGGTTTTTGGCTCCTGTTCTGATCGTTTGGGGTACGTGTGTATATACAGGAGGAAGAAGTACGCCGGAGGAGCAACGAGGGGTCCACGAGGCAGGGGGGCGCCCTAGGGGGGGCGCACCCCACCCTCGTGACTGCCTCTTTTGTTCCTTGGAGGAGGGTCCAAGTCTCCTGGATCATGTTCGGTGAGAAAATCACGTTCCCGAAGATTTTATTCCGTTTGGACTCCATTTTATATTCCGTTTCTTCGAAACACTGAAATAGGCAAAAAAAACAGCAATTCTGGGTTGGGCCTCCGGTTAATAGGTTAGTCCCAAAAATAATATAAAAGTGGCAAATAAAGCCCAATATAGTCCAAAACAGTAGGTAATATAGCATGGAGCAATCAAAAATTATAGATACGTTGGAGACGTATCAGGCATCCCCAAGCTTAATTCCTGCTCATCCTCGAGTAGGTAAATGATAAAAAGAGAATTTTTGATGCGGAGTGCTACTTGGCATAATTTCAATGCAAATCTTCTTAATTGTGGTATGAATATTCAGATTAGAAAGGTTCAAGACAAAGGTTTATATTGACATAAGAAATAATAATACTTCAAGCATACTAACAAAGTAATTATGTCTTCTCAAAATAACATGGCAAAAGGAAGTTATCCCTACAAAATCATATAGTCTGGCTATTCTCCATCTTCCCCACACAAAGTATTTAAAACATGCACAACCCCAATGACAAGCCAAGCAATTTTTTCATACTCTAACTTTCTCAAAACTTTTTCAATCTTCACGCAATACATGAGCGTGAGCCATGGATATAGCACTATGGGTGGAATAGAATGGTAGTTGTGGAGAAGACAAAAAGGGAGAAGATAGTCTCACATCAACTAGGCGTATCAACGGGCTATGGAAATGCCCATCAATAGATATCAATGTGAGTGAGTAGGGATTGCCATGCAACGGATGCACTAGAGCTATAAGTATATGAAAGCTCAAAAAGAAACTAAGTGGGTATGCATCCAACTTGCTTGCTCATGAAGACCTAGGGCAATTTGAGGAAGCCCATCACGGGAATATACAAGCCAAGTTCTATAATGAAAGATTCCCACTAGTATATGAAAGTGATAACATGAGAGACTCTCTACTATGAAGATCATGGTGCTACTTTGAAGCACAAGTGTGGTAAAAGGATAGTAACATTGTCCCTTCTCTCCTTTTCTCTCATTTTTTTATTTGGGCCTTTTCTCTTTTTTATGGCCTTTCCTTTTTTATTTTTTTATTTGGGCTTCTTTAGCCTCTTTTATTTTTTTATTTTTCGTCCAGAGTCTCATCAAGACTTGTGGGGGAATCATAGTCTCCATCATTCTTTCCTCACTGGGACAATGCTCTAATAATGATGATCATCACACTTTTATTTTTCTTACAACTCAACAATTACAACTCAATACTTATAACAAGATATGACTCTATATGAATGCCTCCAGCAGTGTACCGGGATATGCAATGAATCAAGAGTGACAAGTATGACAATTATGAACGGTGGCTTTGCCACAAATACTATGTCAACTACATGATCATGCTAGGCAATATGACAATGATGGATGTGTCATGATAAACGGAACGGTAGAAAGTTGCATGGCAATATATTTCGGAATGGCTATGGAAATGCCATAATAGGTAGGTATGGTGGCTGTTTTGAGGAACGTATATGGTAGGTGTATGATACCAGCGAAAGGTGCGCGGTATTAGAGAGGCTAGCAAAGGTGGAAGGGTGAGAGTGCGTATGATCCATGGACTCAACATTAGTCATAAAGAACTCATATACTTATTGCAAAAATCTAGAAGTTATCAAAGCAAAGTACTACGCGCATGCTCCTAGGGGGATAGATTGGTAGGAAAAGACCATCGCTCGTCCCCGACCGCCACTCATAAGGAAGACAATCAATAAATAAATCTTGCTCCAACTTCATCACATAACGGTTCACCATACGTGCATGCTACGGGAATCACAAACTTCAACACAAGTATTCTTTAAATTCACAACTACTCCACTAGCATGACTTTAATATTATCACCTCCATATCTCAAAACAATTATCATGCTTCAATCTTTTCTTAGTATTCAACACACTCAAAAGAAAGTTTCACAAATCTAGAATACCAAGCATATTATTATTAAGCAAATTACCATGCTATTTAGAGTCTCTTAAAATAATTTAAGTGAAGCATGGGAGATCAATAGTTTAGTTAAAACAAATCCACCACCGTGCTCTAAAATATCTAAGTGAAGCACATAGAGCAAAATTATAACGCTCAAAAGATATAAGTGAAGCACATAGAGCAAAACTATTTAGCTCAAAAGATATAAGTGAAGCACATAGAGTATTCTATCAAATTTTAATTCATGTATGGCTGTCTAAAAAGGTGTGTACAGCAAGGATGATTGTGGTATACTAGAAAACAAAGACACAAATAATACAAGACGCTCCAAGCAAAACACATATCATGTTGGTGAATAAAAATATAGCTCCAAGTAAAGTTACCGATGGAAGTGGACGAAAAGAGGGGATGCCTTCCGGGGCATCCCCAAGCTTTGACTTTTTGGTGTCCTTGGATTATCTTGGGGTTCCATGGGCATCCCCAAGCTTAGGCTCTTGCCACTCCTTGTTCCATAATCCATCAAATTCTTGCCCAAAACGTGAAAACTTCACAACACAAAACTCAAAATAGAAAACTCGTGAGCTCCGTTAGCGAAAGAAAACAAAAGACCACTTCAAGGTACTGCAATGAACTCATTCTTTATTTATATTGGTGTTAAGCCTACTGTATTCCAACTTCTATATGTATTACAAACTATTTTACTAGCCATAGATTCATCAAAATAAGCAAACAACACACGAAAAACAGAATCTGTCAAAAACAGAACAGTCTGTAGTAATCTGTAGCTAGCGCAAGATCTGGAACCCGAAAAATTCAAAAATAAATTTCTGGACGTGACTAATTTATATATTAATCATATTCAAAAATAATTAACTAAATCTCACTCTCCAAATAAAAATTGCAGCAGTTCTCGTGAGCGCTAAAGTTTCTGTTTTTTACAGCAAGTTCAACAAGACTTTCCCCAAGTCTTCCCAACGGTTCTACTTGGAACAAACATTTATTAAACACAAAAAACACAACCAAAACAGAGGCTAGATAATTTATTTATTACTAAAAAGGAGCAAATATCAAGGAATAAAAATAAAATTGGGTTGCCTCCCAACAAGCGCTATCGTTTAACGCCCCTTGCTAGGCATAACGAGCAAGAATAGATCTAGGTATTGCCATCTTTGGTAGGCAATCCATAAGTGGCTCTCATGATAGTTTCATATGGTAATTTTATTTTATTTCTTGGAAAGTGTTCCATGCCCTTTTTTAGTGGAAATTGAAATCTAATATTCCCTTGCTTCATATCAATAATCGCACCAACCGTTTTAAGGAAAGGTCTACCAAGAATAATAGGGCAAGAAGGATTGCAATCTATATCAAGAACAATGAAATCTACAGGCACATAATTCATATTTGCAACAATAAGAACATCATTAATTCTTCCCATAGGTTTCTTAATAGTGGAATTCGCAAGATGCATGTTTAGAGAGCAATCATCAAAATTACGAAAATCTAGTAAATCACAGAAAGTCTTGGGAATAGTAGAGACACTAGAACCCAAATCACACAAAGCATAAAACTCATGATCTTTAATTTTAATTTTAATAGTTCGTTCCCACTCATCATAGAGTTTTCTAGGGATAGAAATTTCAACTCAAGTTTTTCTTCATGAGATTGCATCAAGGCATCAACAATATGTTCGGTGAAGGCTTTATTTTGACTATAAGCATGTGGAGAATTTAGCACGGATGGCAACAAGGAAATACAATCAATTAAAGAGCAACTTTCATAAATAAATTCCTTGAAATCCAATATAGTGGGTTTATCAACATCTAGATTTTTATTTCTTTCTATCCCACTTTCATCAATTTCATCATTAAGATCTAAATACTCCGAATATTTAGAACGCCTTCTAGGTAAAGGAAGATCATATTCAGTTTCATCAAGATTCATATTGCAAAATAAAGATTTAATTGGAGACACATCAATAACTTTTAGATCTTCATCTTGATTTTCATAGGTATTCGGTTTAGCGGCCATCTTATTGACTAAGGTGGCTTGCATATCCGAAATTTCAGGAGTCATCTTCTCTAGACGAGCAATGTGGGATCTTATACCCTCAAATTCTTTAGACATATGATCAACCTCTTTATTCATATAACTCATAAAACTTTTTTGTTCCTTAAGCTCATTTCTAAAGAAATTATTATGCTCAAATTGCAAAACCATAAACTTCCTAACGTTGTTTTCGATCTCCTCTAACTTTTTGAGGTGAAGATCCCCAAATTTTGGTTGAGCCATCACGACAAACAAACAATCTAACACATGAGCAAACAAAGAGGAAAAGAGAGACGGAGGATAGAGAGAGAGAGAGAGGGCGAATAAAACGGCAAGGTTGAATTGGGGGGAGAGGAAAACGAGAGGAAAATGGCAAATAATGTAATGCGAGAGATAAGGATTGTGATGGGTACTTGGTATGTTGACTTTTGCACAGACTCCCCGGCAACGGCGCCAGAAATCCTTTTTGCTACGTCTTGAGCTTGCGTTGGTTTTCCCCGAAGAGGAAGGGATGATGCAGCAGAGTAGCGTAAGTATTTCCCTCAGTTTTTGAGAACCAAACTATCAATCCAGTAGGAGGTCACGCTCAAGTCCCTCGTACCTGCACAAAATGATAGCTACTCGCAACCAACGCGATTAGGGGTTGTCAAGCCCTTCACGGTCACTTACGAGAGTGAGATCTGATAGATAGAATATTTTTGGTATAAAGATGCAAAGTAAAAATTAAAGGCAAATTAAATAGCAAAACAATATTAAAGTGATGGAGATTTATATGATGAGAATAGACGCGGGGGCCATAGGTTTCACTAGTGGCTTCTCTCAAGAGCATAAGTATTCTACGGTGGGTGAACAAATTACTGTTGAGCAATTGATATAACTGAGCATAATTATGAGAATATCTAGGCATGATCATGTATATAGGAATCACGTCCATGACAAGTAGACCGAAATGATTCTGCATCTACTACTATTACTCCACTCATCGACCGCTATCCAGCATGCATCTAGAGTATTAAGTTAAAAATAGAGTAACACCTTAAGCAAGATGACATGGTGTAGAGAGATAAATTCATGCAATATGAAATAAACCCCATCTTGTTATCCTCGATGGCAACGATGCAATATGTGCCTTGCTACCCCTTCTGTCACTAGGTAAGGACACCGCAAGATCGAACCCAAAGCTAAGCACTTCTCCCATGGCAAGAACTAGCAATATAGTTGGCCAAACCAAACAGATAATTCGAAGAGACTTTCAAAGATAACCAATCATGAATAAAAGAATTCAGAGAAGATTCAAATATTATTCATAGATAGACTTGATCATAAACCCACAATTCATCGGTCTCAACAAACACACCGCAAAAAGAAGATTACATCGAATAGATCTCCACGAGAGAGGGGGAGAACTTTGTATAGAGACTCAAAGAGAGAGAAGAAGCCATCTAGCTACTAACTATGGACCCGAAGGTCTGAGGTAAACTACTCACACTTCATCGGAGGGGCTACGGTGATGTAGAAGCCCTCCGTAATGACGGCCCTCTTCCGGCGGAGCTCCGGAACAAGCCCCAAGATGGGATCTCATGGATACAGAAAGTTGCGGCAGTGGAATTAGGTTTTTGGCCCCTGTTTTGATCGTTTGGGGGTACGTGTGTATATATAGGAGGAAGAAGTACGCCGGAGGAGCAACGAGGGGCCCACGAGGTAGGGGGGCACGCCCTAGGGGGGGCGCCCTCACCCTCGCGACCGCCTCTTCTGTTCCTTGGAGCAGGGTCCAAGTCTCCTGGATCACGTTCGTTGAGAAAATCACGTTCCTGAAAATTTTATTCCGTTTGGACTCCGTTTGATATTCCGTTTCTTCGAAACACTGAAATAGGCCAAAAACAACAATTCTGGGCTGGGCCTCCGGTTAATAGGTTAGTCCCAAAAATAATATAAAAGTGGAAAATAAAGCCCAATATAGTCCAAAACAGTAGATAATATAGCATGGAGCAATCAAAAATTATAGATACGTTGGAGATGTATCAGTGCGCGCTCGCGCAACCTCCCAGCACACCCTGCCTGTCCAGGGCGGGGCCAACTTCTGGAGGTGCGCCGTCGTGGCGGGGTTTACTTGCGATCCAAGGTTAGCGCGACATGTTTCGAAGGTATTGGTTGTTGAAAGTGCGTTAAGTCGTCTAGAGGGGGGTGAATAGGTGGTTTTTATGAATTCTTCACTGAGGAATTTCAGGGTGAGGAAACTCCTAAGCAAAGAAATACTTGCAATAGAATAAGTACTCAGATGCAAGCATAACAGAGTAGTAGCACAGTCATCATGAAGAAATGAAAACAAGCACAAAGTGTAGAAAGCGTAAACACAGGATAAGCAGGCTGAAGACAAACATACTGAAGAATTTGAACTGAGGAAATTGAGAAAAGTCTTCAGTCAAAGTATTCAAATAGTAACGATCAGGTAAAACAACACAATAATGAGGAAATAAAAAGGTTGAGGAAATAGAACCAGTTAGCTCAGTGAGGACAATGATTTGGTAGACCAGTTCCAACTGTTGTGATAGTTGTACGTCTAGTTGTAGCGGCTAGGTATTTAAACCTAAGGACACACAGTCCTCACTGTATTCCCCTTGAACTAAGGTCACACAGACCTCGTCCAATCACTCATGGTAAGTCTCCAGGTGACTTCCAAACCTTCATAGACATGGTCACTCGGCGATCCACAATTTCCACTTGGATGCTCTAGACCATGACGCCTAACCGTCTGGAGGATGCACAGTCCTCAAATGTAGCAAGTGTCGGTTCCACACATGAACAATCTCTCAAGTGATGCTCAAGCACTTTGGTTTTGTAGGTGTTTGGTTTGGGGTTTTGAGTCTTTCCTCACTTGATGATTTCCCCTCAAAGTCATCGGAGGATGGGATGCTCTCAATGACAAGTGTCAGTTTCTCGTGGAGCAGCCAACCAGCTAGTGGTTGTAGGGGGCGGCTATTTATAGCCTAGGGAGAAAACCGATGTGATAAGACATAAATGTGCTTCAATGATATGATCGTTAGGTGCATAAGATATTTTGGGACAGCTGGCGCATGGCACAACAACGGTCGGAAGTTTGAGGTTCAAATTCCTTAGGGCTATCATGTTCCTCACTTGTAGGCAATCTGCACTGGTGAATTCCTAACTCCTAAGTCAGAACAAATTCCTCACAGACAAAAGAACTTCGGTTCTGTCACTGAAGAAATTGACTGAACTGTACGAGATTTCCAATGGCTTCAATCGAAGGGATTGGTAGGTGTAGGATATTGAGTTGAGCATCACCTAGAAACATTTCCTTAGTTTTACCTCGACCCCCTTTAACAGTATGGTGTTTCCTATGACTGAAGAAAGAGAAAAAGAAACTACGAAAACAAAAGTCTTCACGCTTCATATTCCTCGCATGAATATCAAGTCTACACGGTCCAACCAATTTCTTCACTTTCAAAGTCTTTAGAAAGTCTTCAGAAATCGAAAGTCTTCAGCTGAAGACATTCATTTTTAGGGGTCGACTTTCTTTGTAAATATTAAACTCCTCATAGACTTATAGACATGTGTACACTCACAAATGCATCAGTCCCTTAACCTATAAGTCTTCAATACACCAAAATCACTAAGGGGCACTAGATGCACTTATAGTTGTAACTGGCGACCGTTGCTATCGAAGGCACCAAGGGGCTTCAGCCCCACGTTGCCTTGGCGATCCTGACGTATGGGCTGATGAGGGGAACACATGCGAGCCTCTCCTCTGCTAGTACAGCGAGCCCACTGATGGCGGCATAGAGGCACCAGGGGCCATCATCCTGAAGCCAGCCCATTGTCCCTCCAGTCTGCAGCCCACCATCTCCAGTGCCTAATCGCGGCGACCAGGGGGTGGTCCTTCGTCGCGGCTTCTGGAGGGGTCGCCAATCCCGATCGTATTTTGGGGGGTGCCTCTTGAGCCGGGCGGGCCACGACACACGCGAGATCACCGCCACGCAACCCTCTGGGCTCCCTCTGAAAGGACGAGCATACGTGGTAGGCATAGGCGCAGATGCCCGGTGGAGTGTGTGACACGGGCATGGTGCGAAAAGGCTTCGTGTCCTCGCAGGCGGCATCGGGTAGCTCATCCACCCGGCCAAGTAGGGCGTCGCGGCTGCCTTCTGCTAGCCGGCATATCATCAACTCCCGCGCCATGAGGAGCGTCGCCCGCATGTTCCCAAGCCCCCAACGAGCATGCAGGGACGACGCGACGTGGTCGGAGGACCGTGCCGCAGCACGGTTGCGGCACCGCATGGGAGGGGGAGCCGGCGGGCCCCACCATCGATAGCGGGTGAGGCCAGCAGCGTCACTAGCCATGAGGGCCATGGGGTGATGATGAGCTCTACGACCGAGGGGCGCCACTCGGGTGGTGCGAGTGGCCCAATGCTCAACGCAAGCCCGGGGAGCCTCCGCAATGGGTGCGACGGAGGGAGGACGGGACGTGATTGACGAAGAGGCCGAGCTTCCACATGCCCCTACATGGCTAGCCAAATATCATATTCAGGGCTCCGCGGAGCCAAGACAAGTTCGAACTCTGGGGCATGTGTAACGCCCTCGATGCGGCTATATCACCCACGTGTCGAAGCATGACTTAGAGGCATAACCGCATTGAAAGCAATGTCGCAAGTGAGGTAATCTTCACAACAACCCATGTAATAAAATAAGGGAATAAGATACATAGTTGGCTTACAATCGCCACTTCACACACACAAGGTCCGACTATGGAACCAAAATAAAAGAAGACTATCCCAAATTCTACACAGATCCCCGATCGTCCTGACTGGGCTCCACTACTGATCGACTAGGACGGAACAACACAAAGGACAAGATCTTCATCGAGCTCCTCCTTGAGCTTGGTTGCGTCATCCGCATGGTTCAACGACACCTGCAAACTGGTTTTGGAAGTATCTGTGAGTCACGAGGACTCAGCAATCTCACACCCACGCGATCAAGACTATTTAAGCTTATAGGTAGGGTAAAAGGTATGAGGTGGAGCTGCAGCAAGCGACTAGCATATATGGTGGCTAACATACGCAAAAGAGAGAGAGCGAGAAGAGAAGGCAAAGTACGATCGATGAAGTATGATCAAGAAGTGATCCTAGAACAACCTACGTCAAGCATTACTCCAACACCGTGTTCACTTCCCGGAGTCCGCCGAGAATAGACCATCACGGTTACACACGCGGTTGATGTATTTTAATTAAGGTCAACTTCAGGTTTTCTACAACCGGACATTAACAAATTCCCATCTGCCCATAACCGCGGGCACGTCTTTCAAAAGTTCAAATCCCTACAGGGGTGGCCCAACTTAGCCCATCACAAGCTCTCACGGTCAATGAAGGATATTCCTTCTCCCAAGACAATCCGATGAGGCTCGGCATCCCGGTTACAAGACATCCTCGACAATGGTAAAACAAGTCCAGCAACACCGCCCAAATGTGCCGACAAATCCCGATAGGAGCTGCACATATCTCGTTCTCAGGGCACACTCATATGGGACATCCTACAAGTAAGATCAACCCTCAAGTTGCCCCGAGGTGGCCCCGCAGTCTACTCGGTCGGACCAACACTCAGAGGAGCACTGGCCCAGGGGGGTTTAAAAAAGATGACCCTTGAGTCTACAGAACCCAAGGGAAAGAAAAGGCTAGGTGGCGAATGGTAGAACCAATGTTGGGAATTGCTGGAGGAGTTTTATTCAAGGCGAACTGTCTAGGGGTTCCCTTTATAACCCAACCACGTAAGGAACGCAAAATCCGGGAACATAACACCGATATGACGGAAACTCGGGCGGCAACAGTGGAACAAAACACCAGGCATAAGGCCGAGCCTTCCACACTTTACCAAGTATATAGATGCATTAATTAAATAAGAGATATTGTGATATCCCAACAAAATATCCATGTTCCAAACATGGAACAAGCTCCAATCTTCACCTGCAACTAACAACGCTATAAGAGGGGTTGAGCAAAGCGGTAACATAGCCAAACAACAGTTTGCTAGGACAAGGTGGGTTAGAGGCTTGGTTCAACAATATAGGAGGCATGATAAGGAAGTGGTAGGTATCGCAACATAGGCATAACAAAAGAGCGAGCATCTAGCAAGCAAAGATAGAAGTGATTTCGAGGGTATGGTCATCTTGCCTGAAATCCCGCAAGGAAGAAGAACGAATCCATGAAGAAGACAAACGGACGTAGTCGTACGGATCCTCAGAAACGCGACATTATCGGAACCAACCCGAAGAAGCAACACCAGAAAGAAGCACACAACATAGTAAACAACCAACACAACAACATGGTATGATATGCGGGATGCGGTATGTGATGCATATGCATGATTTGGAAAGGAATGATTAAACCTGGCCTCAAATTGGAAATCCAAGAGTGCCACTGGAAAGGTGAGGTGATTTTGGTTGAAATCGATATAAAGATCACCGGAATCGGATGCACGATTTGGAAATGGCAAGCAAAACAAATAAGGCACCGGTCTGCGATAAACATCAAGTAGCCATCTAAATGCATCAAGTTAAATATCCTACAACACTCAAAGATGGCAACAAAATACATGGTAGGGATCCACTCATGATGCTTGACAAAAGATGAACACTGAGCTATGGCTAATTCATCCATTAACAGGTTCAAACAAGCATGGCAAAAGGGAAAATGATAACAGGTTTCAGACTTGGTGAAATTAACACGAGTTTGGAATTTATCATCAGGAAGCATACTTTGGAGCATGAAAACTATATGCTACAGGAACTTAACATGGCAAAGCAAGGCATGGAATGAAGCTACTCAAAGCACTTAACAAAAGTCCCTTATGACCTTGAGCCAAAAGGGATCAGAAAATACAATTGCAAGCATGTGAACATGGCAAAAACATAAACAGATTCAGACTTAGTGAAAAACTGGAGCATGCAAAAACAGTTAATGAGTAGGCATGTTTACGAGCTCGATGCACTCACTACAGAGCATGGAATGACAAACTAAGCATATAACCATCAAGAATACATGACATAGAAGCTATAAATGGCAAGAACAACAACATAGCATGCACGGATCAATAGCAACAACCTTGGCAAAATCGCTAATCATGTCAACGATCTGCCAGGAACATTTTATAGCAAAAGTAGAGCTCGATTGAATCAAGCTAGGGTGCTCCATAATTGCAAACAAATACATGGATGGATTGAGCACCACAATGTTAACAAAACATCCTTACTGATCATCCTGAAAAGAGGCACGGATCACTAGGAAACAACATGAACATATGGCATAACAACGAAAATAGGACAAGGACTTAGTGAAATTCTAAGTCCCTGAAATCAGCATTACCGATTACGCTACTTTGCATGCTTGTGCTAGTCACCACAATTATCAAAAAAATACATGACAAGCACCCCTATAAAGATGACATGGCATATAACAAAACACATGTAGAGCTCAGGATCATATCATGCACACATTAATCATGGCAAAAATGACAAAAGCCTATTTGATGAAACAGATCGGTCAAATTCCTCACATAGCCCTCTTCGAACAGCATTCCGGGCATCAAGATGAGCTCAAATGAAAATGATGCAATGATATGAAATGATGTACTTGTCGAGACGCACATTTTGATATGCTACACGCACGAATCGGAGCTACGGATGCAGAGTTACGATGCGATGAAATATGCAAAAACATTAGGGTTTCGGGGGAAGAAGTCAACCGAGGTGGATCTGGATCTGGATCCAGATCGGACGCGGAAACCGAGGCCGCCGGAATTCCTGTAGATGTCGGAGTAGAGGACGGAGAAGGGGGGCCGTCGAGGTGGAGCGAGGTGGCGGCGAGGTCCGGCTGGCCGGTGGCAGATCCGGGCACGGCGGCGGCAGTGGTTGGCGACGAGGACGCGGGTCGCCGGCGGGCGGCGGCGTGCAGGGCGGCGACGCGGCTCAGGCGGGTGCGGCGGCCGGAGGCGAGGGACGGCGCCGGTGGAGCGCGTGCGGCGGCACAGAGATCCGGCGATGATCGGCAAAGGGCGCGGTGGCGGCGCGCGCAGATCCCGCGAGGCGGAGGGGAGCCGGGCACGGTCGGGCGCGCCTGTGCGGCAGCGGCGGAACTGGGCCTGCGTAGGCCCGGATGGGCTCCGCGGACAGGTGGCAGCGCGCGATTGGGCGCGGGACGAGGCGGACATGTCCGGGCGAGAGGGTGGACGTGTCCGTCGGCGGGAGGAGGAAGAAGCTAGGGTTGGACCGCGAAATTTCGGAGGGGGGTGTTTATATAGGTAGAGGGAGCTAGGAGAGTCCAAATGAGGTGCGGTTTTCGGCCACGCGATCGTGACCGATCGATCTAGATGATGGAGAGGTCTTTGGTGGTTTTTGGGCCAAATTGGAAGGGTGTTGGGCTGCAACACACATGAGGCCTTTTCGGTCCCTCGGTTAACCGTTGAAGTATCAAACGAAGTCCAAATGGCACGTAACTTGACAGGCGGTCTACCGGTAGTAAACCAAGGCCACTTGGCAAGTCTCGGTCCAATCCGAGAACGTTTAACACCCTCACATGAAAAGAAGTAGAAAGGGACACCGGGTGACATAGGAGCGCCGGATTGCAAAACGGACAACGGGGAAAATGCTCGGATGCATGAGACAAACATGTATGCAAATGAAATGCACATGAGGACATGATATGAGATGCATGAAACACAAGAAATGACAAGGCAACAACAGCAAATAACTAGAGGACACCTGGCATGTCGGGCTCGGGGCGTTACAACACTCCACCACTATGAGAGGATCTCGTCCCGAGATCTAGAATGGCACCGGAAGGAAAACGGAAGAGAAAGAGAAGAGGTAAAACTAAGTTGCTTCTTTGACAAACGAGTGAGACCAAAGAACCTTGAAAAGGTTGAGCAAAATGAAAGAAAGAAAGCAACGGAGAAGAACAAAGTTGAAAGCACTCCGTTAAGAAAGAGGAATAAGAAAGAACCGATTCGGGTAGCACTTCAGATGAAAAGATATGAAAGACTTGATAAAATGAAAGAGCTTGAGCAAGGGACACAACACTCCGGTTAAAATGGATAAGAATGACAAGAACAAGATCCTGACAAGAACAAGAAGAAGGTTTTAAGAGAGCAGCAACACAATGTCTCTGGGAGAAATGAAAGAAAAGAATGAAAGGAACGGGGAAAAAAAACATCTTCTACCCTCAATGAGCTTGCAAAGGCATCTTAAGGAGAAAGGTCGAACGGAGTAGTTGGAAAACTAACAATGAAAGGATAAGCTTGATATGGACTTATAGAAGATATCTCAAAATTATGAGGTGACAACTTGCCACTCAGGGGAAAAAGAGTTGGATTGATATGAACAAGGAGACGAGAAAATACCTCACCGGGAGGATAAATGAAGAACTTGGATCATTGATAAACACCATAAGAGCGACAATCCTTAAAGGAAAGCTTTAGGTGAAATATAGCCCAAGATAACTCCAATGAAGAGATTGGTGGATTTAAAATACCTCATCTTGATAACTTGTGAAACACGAAGCACGAAGGGAAATTATCAAGAATGACATAAAACCACCTCAAAAGATATGCGTGAAATAATTGCACTCCGGATTGCAAGATGAAGAAAACTTGAGCTCCTCTGAAAACAATCTTGATGAACACTTCAAGAAGGAATTAAATCATTGGTGAACCATCATGTAGAACCTTCATGAAGAACTCCGGTAAACAAAGGAATGATCAACCGAAAGGAAAGAGAAGTTGAAAAACACAACGTGAACCCTTGCAATCATTGGATGAAGCTTTGCGACGAGATAAAGTGGAAACTTGGAACTCCGGAAGAAAAGATAAAGCATCTCGAACCGGGAATTTGATGAGCCTCTGAAATAAGGAATTAATCACTTGGACGAATAAGAATAAGAATTATGTTATGCATATCATTCACCAATTTAGATTGATGACAAGCAACGGATCGCATACGACTTATTCTCATAGGAAGAATTTAGATAGATATAGCGCAAACTTGAGAAGGTCTTCAACGAATCACCAGTTGGGTTGAAACAACGAATAAATAGATATGACAACGAAGGAAGAGAAAACTTGGACAAACCACCGTAAAAATTGAACAACGAACGAAGTAAAAGGATGAATCACCGGTAAGAATTGTGAAATCAACGAAGATACTTGAGACAATCTAGATACATGAGAACGAAGAGATCACGAACTGATTATAGATCACTTGAACGATGCACCGGTAAGATTTGGAGAATGACAACTAAAAGCTGGAATGGATAAATCTTCCGAAGTGATGGCCTTCGGAGGAAAGAAATGGAAAACAAACTCATGAAATGCTTCGGATGGGTGAAAAAAATTCTCACGAACAAAACAATTATGCGAGGATGGCCTCAAACTAGAACCATGAATCTCCGAGAAAAAGGACATGATATGGAGGTAAAACTCTTCTTCGGTTTACAAATGTAGAGAATGATGATGAGAAACACCACCAAGAATTATTTAAACACTCCGGAAGAATAAAAAACGAAGAGGTTGAGCCAACAATGAAAAGATTTGACAGATCTTGGAGAAGGCATTTGACTGATGATAATTCATTCCTACGTCAGACTTTAGAAGATTTGAGAATAATTCCGGGAGAATAAGAACAGTCAGGTAAGATCCTAGGAAAAGACCTTTGGGTTAGGGCCCACTCAAAAGATACACCGTAGAAATGATTTAAAGAGAGAGATTGCAGCGGTTGAATTAAATGGCTTGAATGAGATAACATCCTCGAAAGAGCTTGAACAGATGTAGAGTGGTAACACGAATCTTCTGAGATATCTTCAGCACTCCGGAACGAATGAATAACGAGAAATGAATTATTATGAGGTGCACTGGTATGAGAAGGCATTTAAAATGAGGAAAGGATATGATCAACACCAAAAGCTTGAATTGAAACCACCGGAGAAGAAAATGACTGATGAGAGACGAACTTGAATCTTCGTTAGCATCTTCTGAGAAACAACGGATAAAAACACTGACGAAAAAGAATGGAAAGAATTCACAACAATAAAAGGATACTTGAATAAGAAATCTGAGTCCTTGAAGAAAAAAGGGTGGTAGGGCGGGAAAAACAAAGGCAACTTGGGACGAATGAAATGATCACCGTTGAGAAGAACTGATACTTGATCTTGCGGATGTTGAGATGATCGGATCCACTTGAAGAGAAACACGCCGGTTGAAAAGGATTGACATGACAATCTCGATTATCATGAAGGATTAGTATTCACATAGAAATGTGAGAACACCACTTAGGAAAGGTATGGAATCAACATTTGACTTCGAAGCAACTCGAATACCACAACTGAAAACAAAACAAAGGATTGGCTTGCAAAATAAGCCGGAACAAACATATGATAGAGATTTCGTCCGAAGTTTTCGTGGTGGGGCCTACACGGGCTCGATCGTACATCACCATCATGTACAAGGCAGTGCACATGACAGACGAAGCATCCCCGAGTCGGCATAGCCAAGGACTCTTTAAGACACAACGAGACCACTGTAAAACCGACCGTGAATAGGCGTACCACTAGACGTCGAACCCCAATTTCATATCATACATCTTTCGGAAAGATATCCTAGGAGCTACTTTAATTCCCACTTATAAACTCCCGAAATTTTCCGGCTATGCAATCAGGTGTTGGGGATACAGGGGAAGCATAATATCTCACCAAAACTAACATATCCTACATCCAGTAGTATCCATCCTTCAACACATAACCAAGAAACCTTCAGAAATCGTTTACCTCAACCTTCAAAAAGCATCTGTTATACGATTTATGGCAATACTCCCTAACTCCCGCCCCCGTACTGGGTGGCGTCGAGGTTATCTCACCAACAACTGCATAAAAGAGATTTTCAATGTCGGCGGAACTAAACTCAGGTATTCCAGAATTGCAAGGATAAAATTGTGACGACAACACCTCGGAGCTCAACTCACCGGGACACTGCCACAACCCCTAAATGACAGGAGGCACCAAGAACAATGTTCTCGTCACAAATCGATCGGAACGATTCTAAGATACCCGCGTGATTCTAAAAAAAATTAGTGAAATTTGAGAAGAGAAGAGTCAAAAACTCTATGTCAGGAGGCCTCACCAGAGCGACGAAGGGACTGAGGAGTAAAAAGAAGTCCTAATTCTCCAATATATATAATCCTAAATGACTCAAAACATTTTTCTAGACTCAACAACGCCAGCGATTCGATCAAGTAGGGGGCTCCTAAGGTCGGGGAAGGCTCTGATACCAACTTGTAACGCCCTCGATGGGGCTATATCTCCCACGTTTCGAAGCACGACTTAGAGGCATAACAGCATTGAAAGCAATGTCGCAAGTGAGGTAATCTTCACAACAACCCATGTAATAAAATAAGGGAATAAGATACATAGTTGGCTTACAATCGCCACTTCACACAAATACATGAATAAAGCAATACATCATCCAGATACACACAAGGTCCGACTACGGAACCAAAATAAAAGAAGACTATCCCAAATTCTACAAAAATCCCCGATCGTCCCGACTGGGCTCCACTACTGATCGACTAGGATGGAACAACACAAAGGACAAGATCTTCATCGAGCTCCTCCTTGAGCTTGGTTGCGTCATCCGCATGGTTCAACGACACCTGCAAACTGGTTTTGGAAGTTTCTGTGAGTCACGGGGACTCAGCAATCTCACACCCACGCGATCAAGACTATTTAAGCTTATAGGTAGGGTAAAAGGTATGAGGTGGAGCTGCAGCAAGCGACTAGCATCTATGGTGGCTAACATACACAAAAGAGAGCGAGAAGAGAAGGCAAAGCACGATCGATGAACTATGATCAAGAAGTGATCCTGGAACAACCTATGTCAAGCATTACTCCAACACCGTGTTCACTTCCCGGACTCCGCCGAGAAGAGACCATCACGGTTACACACGCGGTTGATGTATTTTAATTAAGGTCAACTTCAGATTTCTACAACCGGACATTAACAAATTCCCATCTGCCCATAACCGCGGGCACGACTTTCAAAAGTTCAAATCCCTGCAGGGGTGTCCCAACTTAGCCCATCACAAGCTCTTACGGTCAATGAAGGATATTCCTTCTCCCAAGACAATCCGATCAGGCTCGGCATCCTGTTTATAAGACATCCTCGACAATGGTAAAACAAGTCCAGCAACACCGCCCGAATGTGCCGACAAATCCCGATAGGAGCTGCACATATCGCGTTCTCAGGGCACACTCAGATGACACATCCTACGAGTAAAACCAACCCTCAAGTTGGCCTGAGGTGGCCCCGCAGTCTACTCGATCGGACCAACACTCAGACGAGCACTGGCCCAGGGTGGTTTAAAAAAGATGACCCTTGAGTCTGCAGAACCCAAGGGAAAGAAAAGGCTAGGTGGTGAATGGTAAAACCAATGTTGGGCATTGCTGGAGGAGTTTTATTCAAGGCAAACTGTCAAGGTGTTCCCATTATAACCCAACCGCGTAAGGAACGCAAAATCCGGGAACATAACACCGATATGACGAAAACTAGGGCGGCAAGAGTGGAACAAAACATCAGGCATAAGGCCGAGCCTTCCACCCTTTACCAAGTATATAGATGCATTAATTAAATAAGAGATATTGTGATATCCCAACAAAATATCCATGTTCCAAACCTGGAAGAAGCTCCAATCTTCACTTGCAACTAACAACGCTATAAGAGGGGCTGAGCAAAGCGGTAACATAGCCAAACAACAGTTTGCTAGGACAAGGTGGGTTAGAGGCTTGGTTCAACAATATAGGAGGCATGATAAGGAAGTGGTAGGTATCGCAGCATAGGCATAGCAAAAGAGCGAGCATCTAGCAAGCAAAGATAGAAGTGATTTCGAGGGTATGGTCATCTTGCCTGAAATCCCGCAAGGAAGAAGAACGAGTCCATGAATAAGACAAACGGACGTAGTCGAACGGATCCTAATTTGGAAAGGATGCATATGCGTGTTCACTTCCCGGACCCCGCCGGAAAAAGACCATCACGGTTACACATGCGGTTGATAAATTTTAATTAAGATAATCTTCAGGTTTTCTACAACCGGACGTTAACAAATTCCCATCTGCCCATAACCGCGGGCACGGCTTTCGAAAGCTCAATCCCTGCAGGGGTGTCCCAACTTAGCCCATCACAAGCTCTCACGGTCAACGAAGGAATAGACCTCCTCCTGAGACGTTCCGATCAGACTCTGTATCCCGGTTCTACAAGACACTTCGACAAGTTAAAACAAATCCAGCAACACCGCTCGAATGTGCCGACAAATCCCGATAGGATCTGCACATATCTCGTTCTCAGGGCACACTCAGATGAGCGCTCTATACAACTAAAACCAAACCTCGAGTTTCCCCAAGGGGGCGCTGCACAGGACTCTAGTTCGGACCAACACTCAGAGGAGCACTGGCCCAGGGGGGGGGGGGTTAAAATAAAGATGACCCTTGAGTCTGCAGAACCCAAGGGAAGGTGGTAGGTTGTTAGTGCAAATGGTAAAACCAAGGTTGGGCATTGCTGGAGGAATTTTATTCAAGGCGAACTGTCAAGGGGTTCCCATTATTACCCAACCGTGTAAGGAACGCAAAATCCGGGAACATAACACCGATATGATGGAAACTAGGGCGGCAAGAGTGGAACAAAACACCAGGCATAAGGCCGAGCCTTCCACCCTCTACCAAGTATATTGATGCATTAATTAAATAAGAGATATTGTGATATCCCAACAAGTAAACATGTTCCAACAAGGAACAACATCTCCATGTCCCAATAAGGAACAAACTTCAATCTTCACCTGCAACTAACAACGCTATAAGAGGGGCTGAGCAAAGTGGTAACATAGCCAATCAACGGTTTGCTAGGACAATGTGGGTTACAGTCTTCGTTCAACAATATAGGAGACATGATAACCAAGTGGTAGGTATCGCAGCGTAGGCATAGCAAAAGAGCGAGCAACTAGCAAGCAAAGATAGAATTGATTTTGAGGGTATGGTCATCTTGCCTGAAATCCCGCAAGGAAGCAGAACGAGTCCATGAAGAAGACACACGGACGTAGTCGAACGGGTCCTCACAAACGCGACGTTATCGGAACCAACCCGAAGAAGCAACCACCGAAAAAAGCACACAACATAGTAAACAACCACCACATAGTCATGGCATGATGCGCAAACAAGTATGATGCATGTCCGGTTTAATGAGGCATGGCATGGCAAAGTGCACAAGCAATCCTACAAATTAAATGGAGCTCAATATGCAACGGAGTTGCATATTAAAGAAAACACCACATGACCCACATGACTTATTTAGTTCTCTCTCATTTAGGTACTCAACAATATTAAATGTTGTTAAACATGACAAGAGGAGAAGCATAATAAAACTACCTAATTAGGCAAGTTTAAAAGAGGCCGAAAAAACAAACAACAATTCCGGTAGATCCCCATATGCATTTATCAATTTGGTGCAACAACAATTTAAACATTTTAATTGTTGTTATCATGATGCGGATGCCATGAACAAGTTAATGCAATTTTTATTAAAATTTGACAAGCATATTGTGAAGCATTTATCATCATGGCGGAAATGAAAGGGGTGCCACGGCGACAATAACGAAACGGTGCCACGGCAACGTTCCAGTTCCCGGTAACTCGATTGAGATACCGATGCAAAGGAGAAGTGTGCAGATGCGGGTCATGCGATAAACGGTGGGGTGCTCCTGGTTACCAGGTTCCCACGGGTTAGCGGCAAACGAGGAGGACCGAGCAAGAGACAACTCAGACACGATGTAAACATGAGCATTACATAAAACACACATGCGTTCAATCACGGGCGTCGTCTCGATGGTTATACCTTCGAAGCGTGCATTATCGAAACGGAACGAGTTCGCCGTAGGGGTACACGTGCCGAAGGGGAAGTAGTTGTTCACGGGGTCGTCGTGGGAAGTAGCGGTTCTCGCGACGGTAGTTGAACTTGATGTTTGCGTTACACGGGTCTTCGGCGATGTTCATCGTACATGGTTCGGAGTGGTACTTGCATCTTCGGACTTGACGAATCCGAGGGCTTCAGGTTTCACCGTTGAACTTGACGAAACCCATGGCGACGGAGAGGTACGCGTCGGTGGTAGTCGTTCAGGCGGAGAGCGTCGTCGAACTTGGAGTTCTTCGGACTTGCTGGTCTCGTCAAAACGAAGGGGTACTTGGTACAATCCGCGTAGTCGTTCTTTGCGATTGAGTCGACCATGACGTGTCCAGGGAACGCTCAGGTCGGTGGATGTACTTGGTCTTGCAGTTCGGAAGCCGGTACAACGAGCTGCGGTTCATGGCGCTGGTCATGGGGGTTGGGGCGGTACTGCGGTGGCCTGCACTGCAGCAGCAGAAGAAGAAGGAGGCGCGGTAGAGGCGAGGGCACATGCATCGGCGGCTGGATGTACTTGATGCAGCGGAGGTCTCCCGTGGATTGACAGACCGGCGGCTTGACGGGTCACGGCGATGGGGACTTGGTGCAGAAATGCTGGTGGTGGAGCTTGACGTCCCTGGCGAAGCTACGGCCTAGGAGGTCCTGTGCTCCGGCGAGGTCAAGGAACTTGGCGACGGAGACTTGGGGGCGTAGGCGATGCTTGGCGCGATGCAAGGCTCTGCCAGCGCGGTCGACGCGCAGGAGAGGCGGCGTTGAGGACGACGGGTTCGGGCGGCGAGGCACTTGAGGGCGCGGGGGACGGCCTGCAGGTGGCCGGGGGCTGGCCGGGGTGGCTGCCGGCGGAGAGGAGGAGGCAGAGGGGAACGGGATGAGGGCGCAACACTGGATCAGGGAAAAAGGAGTGATGGGTGAGGGAGCGATGGGATCGGGAGGTGGGGGATCGGGCACCCTGGCGTTGTCGGTCCCTCTCTCTCTGGCGGCGTGAGAAGGGAGATAAGGACGAGGGGATCGAGGAAAAGGCTAGCCAGCAGGGGAGAATGAGGAGATCGGGCAGGCCTCTTGGACCGGCGAGGTCAGGCCGCAGGAGTTGGGCCTAGGGACTGGGCCGGCTGGACTAAGCTGACCTCCTCTCTCTCATTCCTCTCTTACTCTTTTCCATATTAAAACAAAACAGAAAAAGAGAGAGAAAAGAAAGAGAAGGTAGGGGTGGAATCTGGGCACGAGGACAATTTTCCCGGACTCATAAAAATGTGCACGGTCCACGAAAAATAGGAAAGGCAAGATTGAAAGATGTCATTCAAACTCATTTGAATTTAATTCAAAAGGGTTTGAACTAGGGCTTGGTTATAGAGTGTCCAAAAATGTTCGGATTTTTGGTGGAGCTCCGGAAAATGACGAAAGAATCTACGGACTAAGTTCGAGGCCAAGGGTTGGGAAAACAAAGGCATTAGGATTTTTGCAAGTGTGTTATGGTGAATTTGAATTTGAAGAAATATTGAATATAGCTCCCTACTATCGGGAGGATATGTTATAAAGAGAAGTCACTCTTCCCTCTATTTAAATGGACCGAAAATCCATGCAATTTATTTAGTTGAGATGCAGAAGATTTATGAGATGATGAGATGATGACATGATGCAATGCACATGATGCAATGATGAATGCAATGAACCAAACAAATCACACGACGAAACCCGGAAACCCTGGAAGGCATCTGAAGCTCCGGTCTTGGGGTGTTACAACACTCCACCACTACAAGAGGATCTCGTCCCGAGATCTAGAATGGCACCGGAGAGAAAAACGAAAGAGAAAGAGAAGAGGTAAAACTAAGTTGCTTCTTTGACAAACGAGTGAAACCAAAGAACCTTGAAAAGGTTAAGCCATTTCGAGAAAAGAATGCAACGGAGATGAACGAAGTTGAAAATACTCCGTTAGAAAAGAGGAAGAAGGGAGAACAACTTCGGGCAGTACTCCGATTGAAAAGAAAAGGAATTGAATAAGAACTTGGCAAGATTAGAAGATACTTGATGAAATCACAACACACTGCCTCCGGAACGCAGGGAAACAAGATCTTGAGAGATCACGGTTACAACAAATGCTAGAACAGAGTTGTTGGAAAACCAACACAAAAAGAAAAATCTTGATATGGTCTTATGGGATACATCTCAAATTATGAGGTGACAACCTGCCACTCACGGGAAAAGAATTGTATTGATATGAACAAGGAGACGAGAAGCTCATTTCACCGGGAGGATAAATGAAGAACTTGGATCATTTATAAGCACCATAAATAGTAACAATCCTTAGGGAAAGCTTTAGGTGAAAATATAACCCAAGGTAACTACAATGAAGAAAATGATGGATTTAAAATATCTCATCCTTAACAACATGTGAATCATGAAACATGAACTCAAATTGACAAGAATGACATAACACCACCTCAAAAGATTAGATAGGAAGAACTGCACTCCGGATTGCAAGATGGAGAATGCTTGAGCACCTTTGAAAAGAAAACTTGATGAACACTTCGAGAAGGAATTAAATCCTTGATGAACTATCATGTAGACCTCCATGAAGAACTCCGGTAAAAAAAGATAAAAAGAAAGAGAAAACGAAAACACAAGGTGAATCCTTGCAATGATTTAGATGGAGCTTCGCGACGAGATAATGCGGAAAAGCTTGGAACTCCAAAAAGAAAGATGAACAAATGAAATCAAGAATTTGATGATCCTCCGGAGTAAGGAATTAATCACTTGGATGAAACAAGAATAAGAATTACATTATGCTTATCCTTCATCAATTAAATTGATGCCAAGCAACGGATTTGGCACACTACCTATTCTCATAGCAAGGATTAAGAGAGATATAGCGCCAACTTGGGAAGTTCTTCTTTGAACCACCGGTAGGATTGACAACGAATAAATTGATAAGGAAGAGAAACCTGGAAGAACCGCCGTAAGAAATGTAAATGAACGAAGATACTTGAGAGAATTTAGATACAACTGAAACGAAGAGATCATGCGTTGATTAAAGAATATTGAATGATGCACCGGTGAGATTCGGGGAACGAGAGCTGAAAGCTGAGAATGAATAAGTCTTCTGAAATGATGGGCTCCGGATAATCGAACTGAAAATACCCTTGAATATATCCTGATGGGTGAAAAAAAAAGATTCTCACAATCGAAAATAATTATGAGAGGATGGCAACAAGCTAGCACCATGAATCTTGAAGAGAATGGAGCAAGATTAAAGAGAAACTCTTCTTCGGTCTTCAAATGTTGAGAATGACGACGAGAAACACCACCAAGAATTATTTAGACACTCCGGAAGATTCAAAACGAAGAGGTTTAGCCAACGATGAAAAGAATTTGAAAGATCTTGGAGAATTACATTTGACTGATGATAATTCATTCTTACGTCAAACTTTGACAAGAAATTTGAGGATATCTCTGGGAAATAAGAAGAGTCAGGTAAGATCCTGGGAATAGACCTGTGGGTTAGGGCCCACTCAAAAGATACACCGTACAACGATTTGAAGGAGAGATTGCACTGGTTGAATAAAAAGTCTTGAATGAGAGAACGTCCTCGAAGATATGTTTGAACGGACCTTGAATGAAAAGATGAGCCTTCAGAGATATCTTCAGCACTCTGGAACAATTGAATAGTGAGAAGTGGATGATTAAGAGGTGCACCGACATGAGACAACATTTAAAACGAGGAAAGGAATATGATCAACAAAGCTTGAATTGAATCCACCGGAGAAGAAAAGAATGACGAATGATGAACTTGAAGCTCCGTTAGGATCTTCATGAGAATCACCGGATAAAAATATTGACGGAAAAGGATGGAGAGACTTCACAAGAGTAAAAGGATACTTGATAAAGATATATGAGTCCTTGAAGAAACAAGGGTGGGAGGGTGGGAAAACAAAGGCAACTTGGAGACGAATGAAACAAACACCGTTGAGAAGTGATAATTGATCTTGCGGAAGTTGAAATGATCGGATCCACTTGAAAAGAAACACACCGGTTGACAAGAAATTGAAATGACAACCTCGATGATCGAGAAGGATTAGTATTCACATCGAAGTATGAGAACACCATTTGGGGGAAGGTATGGAATCAACATTTGATATTGAAGCAACTCGAATACCACAGCTCAAAACGAAACAAAAGATTGGCTTGCAAAATAAGCCGGAACAAACATATGATAGAGATTTCATCCAAAGTTTTCGTGGTGGGGCCTACACAGGCTCGATCGTACAGCACCATCATGTACAAGGCAGTGCACATGACATACGAAGCGTCCCCGAGTCAGCATAGCCAAGGACTCTTTAAGACACAATGAGACCACTGTAAAACCGACCGTGGATAGGCGGACCACTAGACGTCGAACCCCAATTTCATATAATATATCTATCGGAAAGATATCCTCAGAGCTACTTGAATTCCCACCTATGAAACTCCTGAAATTTTTCGGTTATGCAATCAGGTGTTGGGGATACAGGGGAAGCATAATATCTCACCCAAACTAGCAAATCCTACATCCAGCTGTATCCATCCTTCAACACATAACCAAGAAACCTTCTGAAATCGTCTACCTCAACCTTCGAAAAGCATCCCTTATACGAGTTATGGCAATACTCCCGAACTCCCGCCCTAGTACTGGGTGGCGTCGAGGTTATCTCACGAACTAACTGCATAAAGGAGATTTTAGATGTCGGCATACTAAACTTGGGTATTCCAGAATTGCAACGATAAAATTTTGACGACAACACCTCGGAGCTCAACTCCCCGGGACACTGCCACAACCCCTAAATGTCGGGAGGCACCAAGAACAATGTTCTCGTCACAATACCATCGGAACAATTCCAAGATACCCACGTGATCCTAAATTTTTTTTAGTGAAATTTGAGAAGAGAAAAGACAAAACTCTACGTCAGGATGCCTTACCAGAGCGATGATGGGACTGGGGAGTAAAAAGAATTCCTAACTCTCCGATATATATAATCCTAAATGACTCAAAACATTTTTCTAGACCCAACAACGACAGCTAATTCGATCAAGTAGTGGGGGCTCCTAAGGTCGGGGAAGGCTCTGATTACCAACTTGTAACGCCCTCGATGCGGCTATATCTCCGACGTGTCGAAGCACGACTTAGAGGCATAACCGCATTGAAAGCAATGTCGCAAGTGAGGTAATCTTCGCACAACCCATGTAATACATAAGGGAAAGAGATACATAGTTGGCTTACAATCGCCACTTCACAGAATTACATGAATAAAGCATTACAACAACCAAATACAATCAAGGTCCGACTACAGAACCAAAATAAAAGAAGAACCCCAAATGCGACAAGGTCCCCCGATCGACCCCAACTGGGCTCCACTACTGGTCAACTAGAACGAAACAACACAAAGGACAAGATCTTCATCGAGCTCCTCCTAGGCTTGGTTGCGTCATCTGCACAGACTCATCGGCACCTGCAAGCTGGTTTTGGAAGTATCTGTGAGTCACGGGGACTCAGCAATCTTACACCCTCGCGATCAAGACTATTTAAGCTTATAGGAAAGGTAAAAGGTATGATGTGGAGCTGCAGCAAGCGAGTAGCATATATGGTGGCTAACATACGCAAATGAGAGCGAGAAGAGAAGGCAAAGCACGTTCGAGAAGGTATGACCAAGAAGAGATCCTAAAACAACCTACGTCAAGCATAACTCCAACACCGTGTTCACTTCCCGGACCCCGCCGAAAAGAGACCATCACGGTTACACACGCGGTTGATTCATTTTAATTAAGATAATCTTCAGGTTTTCTACAACCGGACGTTAACAAATTCCCATCTGCCCATAACCGCGGGCACGGCTTTCGAAAGTTCAATCCCTGCAGGGGTGTCCCAACTTAGCCCATCACAAGCTCTCACGGTCAACGAAGGAATAGACCTCCTCCCGAGACGTTCCGATCAGACTCGGTATCCCGGTTCTACAAGACACTTCGACAAGTTAAAAAAATCCAGCAACCCCGCCCGAATGTGCTGACAAATCCCGATAGGAGCTGCACATATCTCGTTTTCAGGGCACACTCAGATGAGCGCTCCGTACAACTAAAACCAAACCTCGAGTTTCCCCGAGGGGGCGCTGCACAGGACTCTAGTTCGGACCAACACTCAGAGGAGCACTGGCCCGAGGGGGTTAAAATAAAGATGACCCTTGAGTCTGCAGAACCCAAGGGAAGGTGGTAGGTTGTTAGTGCAAATGGTAAAACCAAGGTTGGGCATTGCTAGAGGAGTTTTATTCAAGGCGAACTGTCAAGGGGTTCCCATTATTACCCAACCGCGTAAGGAACGCAAAATCCGGAAACATAACACCAATATGACGGAAACTAGGGCGGCAAGAGTGGAACAAAACACCAGGCATAAGGCCGAGCCTTCCACCCTTTACCAAGTATATAGATGCATTAATTAAATAACATATATTGTGATATCCCAACAAGTAAACATGTTCCAACAAGGACCAACATCTCCATGTGCCAACAAGGAACAAACTTCAATCTTCACCTGCAACTAACAACGCTATAAGAGGGGCTAAGCAAAGCGGTAACATAGCCAATCAACGGTTTGCTAGGACAAGGTGGGTTAGAGGCTTGGTTCAACAATATAGGAGACATGATAAGCAAGTGGTAGGTATCGCAGCATAGGCATAGCAAAAGAGCGAGCAACTAGCAAGCAAAGATAGAAGTGATTTCGAGGGTATGGTCGTCGTGCCTGAAATCCCGCAAGGAAGAAGAACGAGTCCATGAAGAAGACACACGGATGTAGTCGAACGGGTCCTCACAAACGCGACGTTATCGGAACCAACCCGAAGAAGCAAACACCGGAAAAAGCACACAACATAGTAAACAACCACCACATAGTCATGGCATGATGTGCAAACAAGTATGATGCATGTCCGGTTTAATGAGGCATGGCATGGCAAAGTGCACCAGCAATCCTACAAATTAAATGGAGCTCAATATGCAACGGAGTTGCATATTGAAGAAAACACCACATGACTTATTTAGTTCTCTCTCATTTAGGTACTCTACAATATTATATGTTGTTAAACATGACAAGAGGAGAATCATAACAAAACTACCTAACTAGGCAAGTTTAAAAGAGGCCAGAACAACAAACAACAATTCCGGTAGATCCCCATATGCACTTATCAATTTGGTGCAACAACAATTTAAACATTTTAATTGTTGTTATCATGATGCGGATGACATGAACAAGTTAATGCAATTTTTATTAAAATTTGACAAGCATATTATGAAGCATTTATCATCGTGGCGGAAATGAAAGGGGTGCCACGGCGACGATAACGAAATGGTGCCACGGCAACGTACCGGTTCCCGGTAACTCGATTGAGATACCGATGCAAAGGAGAAGTGTGCAGATGCGGGTCATGCGATAAACGGTGGGGTGCTCCCGGTTACCGGGTTCCCATGGGTTAGCGACAAACGAGGAGGACCGAGCAAGAGACAACTCGGACACGATGCAAACATGAGCATTACATACAACACACATGCGTTCAATGACGGGCGTCGTCTCGATGGTTATACCTTCGAAGTGTGCATTATCGAAACGGAACGAGTTCGCGGCAGGGGTACACGTGCCGAAGGGGAAGTAGTTGTTCATGGGGTCGTCGTGGGAAGTAGTGGTTCTCGCGACGGTAGTTGAACTTGATGTTTGCGTTACACGGGTCTTCGGCGACGTTCATCGTACATGGTTCGGAGTGGTACTTGCATCTTCGGACTTGACGAATCCGAGGGCTTCGGGGATCACCGTTGAACTTGACAAAACCCACACCGACAGAGAGGTACGCGTCGGTGGTAGTCGTTCGGGCGGAGAGCGTCGTCGAACTTGGAGTTCTTCGGACTTGCTAGTCTCGTCGAAACGAAGGGGTACTTGGTACAATCCGCGTAGTTGTTCTTTGCGATGGAGTCGACCTTGACGTGTCGAGGGAACTCTCAGGTCGGTGGATGTACTTGGTCTTGCGGTTCGAAAGCCGGTACAACGAGCTGCGGTTCATGGCGCTGGTCATGGGGGTTGGGGCGGTACTGCGGTGGCCTGCACTGCAGCAGCAGAAGAAGAAGAAGGAGGCACGGTAGAGGCGAGGGCACATGCATCGACGGCTGGATGGACTTGATGCAGCGGAGGTCTCCCGCGGAGTGACAGACCGGCGGCTTGACAGGTCACGGCAATGGGGACTTGGTGCAGAACTGCTGCTGGTGGCGCTCGATGTCCCTGGCGAAGCGGCGGCCTAGGAGGTCCTGTGCTCCGGCGAGGTCGAAGAACTTGGAGACAGAGACTTGGGGGCGCCGGCGATGCTTGGCGCAATGCAGGGCTCTAACAGCGCGGTCGACGCGCAGGAGAGGCGGCATTGACAACGACGGGTCCGGGCGGCGAGGCACTTGAGGGCGCGGGGGTCGGCCTGCAGGTGGCCGGAGGCTGGCTGGGGTGGCTGCCGGCGGCGAGGAGGAGGCAGAGGGGAATGGGACGAGGGCGCAACGCTGGATCGAGGAAAAAGGAGCGATGGGTGAGGGAGCGATGGGATCGGGAGGTGGGGGATCGGGCACCCTGGCGTTGTCGGTCCCTCTCTCTCTCTGGCGGCGCGAGAAGGGAGACAGGGAGGAGGGGATTGAGGAAAAGGCTAGCGAGCAGGGGGGAATGAGGAGATCGGGCAGGCCTCTTGGACCGGCTAGGTCAGGCTGCAGGAGTTGGGCCTAGGGACTGGGCCGGCTGGACTAAGCTGAACTCCTCTCTCTCATTCCTCTCTTACTCTTTTCCATATTAAAACAAAACAGAAAAAGGGGGAGAAAAGAAAGAGAAGGTAGGGGTGGAATCTGTGCACGAGGACAATTTTCCCGGACTCATAAAAATGTGCACAGTCCACGAAAAATAGGAAAGGCAAGATTGAAAGATGTAATTCAAACTCGTTTGAATTTAATTCAAAAGGGTTTGAACTAGGGCTTGGTTATAGAGTGTCCAAAAATGTTCGGATTTTTGGTGGAGCTCCGGAAAATGTCGAAAGAATCTACGGACTAAGTTCGAGGCCAAGGGTTGGGAAAACAAAGGCACTAGGATTTTTGCAAGTGTGTTATGGTGAATTTAAATTTAAAGAAATATTGAATATAGCTCCCTACTATCGGGAGGATATGTTATAAAGAGAAGTCATTCTTCCCTCAATTTAAATGGACCAAAAATCCATGCAATTTATTTAGTTGAGATGTAGAAGATTTATGAGATGATGACATGATGACATGATGCAATGCACATGATGCAATGATGAATGCAATGAACCAAACAAATCACACGACGAAACCTGAAAACCCTGGAAGGCATCTGAAGCTCCGGTCTTGGGGCGTTACAGTTTGTCATCTCATAACTTTGTTGATATGGGTTTGATTTGCGTGAATGATATGTCAAAATGTTCATCTCTGAGTGCTCTACATGCTAGTGTCATTTGCATCCATGTTACCGTTCATGTTGATGCCTTAATTCTCGATGTGAAAGTGCTAAATGTTATAATCTTCTGGAAGTTATCATAACTTGCTGATTTGTCTTTTTCATAGCATTTTGCATGTCTACCTTTTGATTAACATGTCAACATGTTTTAGAAGCATATTCATGCCATCTTTACAGTGGTCCAATCCATGTATTTTTATGTGTCCTGTGGTGACAGGCACAAGCATGCAAAGTGTGAATCTGCTACATTATGTTGCCATGTTAACTTGTTACTACAAGTGAATCCTTGGATAATCTTGAGAAGCTCAGTAATGATGTTTTGTAGATCCTGTTATGCTCTTTCCATTCATTCCCTCATTTGCAATTATGTCCTGATGTAGCTTGTCATTACCATGCTCTCAAATTGCTAAATAATGTTTCTGTCAGCCTGTTATCAGTAAGTTCAGTTTTGCCATCTGAATAGCTAGTGTTCTATGCATCCTATGACCATGTTCTTGCCATGAGTAGCTGCAAATATATGCCTTATCGCTGTTGGTTGTATTCACATGCCATGATATGCTTTATGTTGAGCTAACCAAGGTTGCAAACATGTCTACTTGTCGTCGTTTCTGCCATGTTCGGTTTATTCCACCAAGTCTGTGAATCTGTTATCATTTGCATTCTTGCCATGATGTTTTGAGCATGTTCTAATGGTTTCTAGCAGTAGCTCAGTGATCATTTTTTGTAGTGCTCTACCTGTAAATGCTTGGCATGCCTTTTGATGCCATGAAATGTTCCTGTAGCATAAATTTTGGTCATCCCAAAGTGTGCACCGTGAATCTGTTTTCAGCCTTCCTCTGTTTTTCTCTAAGTTTGGGAATCTATTACGACTTGCAATCTTGTCTTGATGAATGCCATTGATCTAGAGGTTATATGGAGATGCTTAGTAATCATGTTTTTCCATTTATAACCTGTAAATTAATATCGTGCTTTTGGTTGCCGTGATCTTGAACTGTAGCATCATTGTTTCATGCCTCCAACATGTCAAAATGTTATTCCTGCTTACATGTATGCATTTTTTTCACAAAGTCATAATCTTTGTTATGAAGTTGCTTCTTGCATTGATCATATTGGTTTAATATTGATGCTTATGAACCTAAACCTTAATGATATTTGAAGTATGTAACATGTACCTTAAGTGCATATCAAGTTTGTGCTCATATGATTCCTCTAGCATGTTTTTTTGATGATTGCAAAGTGCCTACTTGTTGTTTTGGGCAGATTGTTGTAATGACTTTTTTGGGTGTATGTGTGGAACCGTTGCTCCGTTTTCATGACGTTCTATATGAAACTTGCTTGGTTTTGCATGTAGTTTCATCTTTCCTTGTTGCATCCTTGGTTTGTGCATGTGTGCTTGATGTCTGAATGCATTTTGCATTAATGCCATGTTTAACTTGTTTTGCTCATATCTTCTAGGCCGTAGCTCCAAATTAAATGAACCTTATATGTAGTTTGACGAGAAAGACACGTAGATCATCATGGTGCACTTTAACTTACTTTTTAACAACTTCGTCATAATGTGTTATTCAGATCTGGACTAATTTCGAAATTTGCATATGGGGAGTTTCCGGAATTGTTATATGTTGTTTCCGGCCTCATTTAAACTTGCTTTGATGTGTTGTTCTTTTATGCACCATCTCTTGTCATCAGTAGCATCATGTAGCCTTGTCATGCATCATACTTGGTTGAGGATCATGTCATGTTTATGTGTTGTGTGTTTACCATGTTGTTTGCTTCTTTCCGGTTGTGCTTCTTCTCGATAGTTCCTGTTTCATTGCGATCGTGAGGATTCGTTCGACTACACCCGTTCGTCTTCTTCATGGACTCATTCTTCTTCCTAGCGGGATTCCAGGAATGATGACCATCACCCTGATTTGATTACTATGTTTTCTATGCTAGTTGTCTCGATACTATCGCTATGTCGCGCTACCTACCACTTGTTTATCAAGCCTCCCAATATGCTATGATAGGTTCTAAACTTTTCCACCATCCTAGCAAACCGTTGTTTGGCTATGTTACCGCTTTGCTCAGCCCCTCTTACAGTGTTGCTAGCTGCAGGTGTAGTTGCAGGTTGTTCCATGTTGGGACATGGATATCTTAGGATATCACAATATCTCTTATTTAATGAATGCATCTATATAATTGGTAAAGGGTGGAAGGCTCTGCCTTTTGCCTGTTGTTTTGTTTCACTCTTGCCACCCTAGTTTCCGTCATACCGGTGTTATGTTCCTTAATTTTGCGTCCCCAACATGATGTGGGTTTATGGGCCCCTTTTGACAACTATCTTTGAATAAAACTCTTCCAGCAAGGCACAACATTGGTTTTAACATTTGCCAACATAATAATACTAAATTAATTAATAAACTCATAGGGCATTATGAACACGAGGATTCTTTCTTCCAGCTAAACAGGGGGCCAGTGCTGATGCTGTTGGTCCCAAACAGAGCCACTTGCGGTGCCACTCCTTCACCTGGGGTTTTCGGTTGCCGTACGTACTGCTCATCCAGACGTGGCCTGAGATGAGATACGCGCGGCTACTATCAGGGTGTCGGCACGTCGGGAGGTCTTGCTGGATTAGTTTTACCATTGTCGAAATGTATTTTGCACCGGGATTCCGAGTCTGATCAGACGGTCCCGAGATGGAGGATTGTCTCCACGGATCATGAGATTGTCATTGGCTAAGTTGGGACACCCCTACATGGTTTCAACTTTCGAGAGCCGTGCCCACGGTTATGTGGCAGATGGGAATTTTTAATATCCGGTTGTAGAGAACTTGACACCAGATTAGAATAAAAATACACCCATCGCGTGTGTAACTGTGACTGTCTCTTTTTGAAGAGGTTCGGGAAGAGAACACGGTGGTGTTATGTTTGACTTGTAAGTAGTTCATGATCATTTCTTGATCATTACTAGTTTGTAACCGTTTGTGTAGTTTCTCATCTTACTCTTGTACTCGTAAGTTAGCCACCATACAATGCTTAGTCGCTGATGCAACCTCACCACTTATCCTTTTTCCATACCCATTAAGCTTTGCTAGTCTTGATACCCATGGTTATGGGATTGTTGAGTCCTTGTGGCTCACAGATTACTACCACCACATTTGCAGGTACAGGTAATGTGATGATCATGACATGAGAGCGATGTTTACTTGTTTTGGAGTTCTTCTTCTTCTTCATCGATCTTGGGATAGGTTCCTGGTCGGCAGCCTAGGCTAGCATGGTGGATGTCGTTTGAGTTTCTGTTTGTGTTTCATCCATAGTCAGATGTTGTTCTCATGTATGATGTTGATGTATTCATGTGGCATTGTATGCCTTTGTATGTATCCCCAACTATTATGTAATGGTACGATGTAATGATATCCACTCAAAATCATTTCAATATGCGACTCTATCCTTGGTGGGACCTTCGAGTTCCTCTTGTATAGGATCGCATATTGGGCGTGACGAGTTGGTATCAGAGCCTCGACCGACCATAGGAGCCCCCTTGATTGATCATAGTTGGCCATTGTCGAGTCTAGAAGAAAATGGATTTCTGAGTCAAGTTATATCGTTGAGTGGGAATTCTTTTTACTCCTCAGCCCCTTCTTCGCTTTGGTGAGAAATCTTGACGGAGGTGTTTTGATTTAATCCCCTTCCCCTTCAAATTTCATTGGGATCACACAGGCTTCTTTTGATCGTCGTGTTCTTGGTCCTTTGCAATTGGTGCACTTCTGTTCCAATTATTCCGTTGTTTCACCGTCCCAAGCATTTTTGTTTTCCCACCTTCCCACCCTTTTCTTCTCGGAGTCGGAGTCCTTAATCGAGTGTCCATCCTACTCGTGTGAAGCCTTTTCATTCTTCCTCAATAATTTCAACCGGTGCTTTTCTCTTCAAGTTATTTGTCGGTTCCCCGTCCTAAGTTGCCTTTGTTTTCCAGCCCCTTCTCTTCTCGAAGTCTGAGCACCTATTCGAGCATCAATTTCATCCATGAGGAGCATCTTCAATCTTTCCTCAATTGTCTCAACCGGTGAATTCTCATCTATTTATTCATTGTTCATCTCGTTTTCTTTTCGGTGGATTCAATTCAAGTTTTTTTTGGGTGGATCATATTCTTTCCCTTGGATCAAGTGTTTCCCTTTGCTTGTTCGCCTCTCGCCATTTCATCATTCTGGAGTGATGAAGATATCTCAGAAGATTCGAGTTTCCATTCTTAATCCTTTCAAGCTATTTCATGATTGTTATCTCATTCAAGTCATTCAAATTCAACCGGTGCAATCTCTCTTTCAAGCAACCATTTCGGACGGTGTTTCTTTTGAGTGGGCCCATAACCCATAGGTTTATCCCCAGGATCTTACCTGGCTCTTCTAATTTTTCCAGATTTTTCCCAAATTCTTTTCGAAGTTTGACGTAAGAATTTCATTAGTTAGATGCTTTTACAAGATCAATTTCAAATTATTAGCATTATTGGCTCAACCTCTTTGCTTTTGATTCTCCTGGAGTATCTCAAAAATTTTGGTGGTGTTCCTCGTTGTCATTCTCAACATTTGAAGACCGAAGAAGATTTTTTCTCTAAATCTTGTCCGTTCTCTCGGAGATTCATGGTGCTAGCTTGTTGATAACCTCTTATTTTGTTCCGATCTTCAAGAATTCTTTTCTTAATCATCCGGAGTAAGTCAGGAATTTTTTTCCATTTCATTTCACCGAAGGCCATTATTCTTGAAGAATTCTTCTAATTCTTCCCGGACAGCCATTCTCTTTCTTCTTTCATTTTCAAATTCTTACGGTGGTTCGTTCAACATTCCTATTCCTTTGTTATCGTATCAATTCATTCGTTCTTCCCAAATCATACCGGTGGTTTGTTGAAGACCTTCTCAAGTGTGCGCTATATCTCTCTTAAATCCTTTTCAAGAAGAATAAGTTGCATGCTAAATCCGTTTTTCATCAATTAAATTTGATGAGGATAAGCATAACACAATTCTTGTTCTACTTCATCATGGTGAACTAATTCCTTCCTTCAGAGATTGTTCATGATGAGTAATATCTCGGTTCTACGTTGCTCTTTTTTTCCGGAGTACCATGTTTTTCTCGCTTGTCTCATCGTGAACCTCCATCTAAATCACCGCAAAGCTTTAACCTTGTTCTTTTCATCCTTCAATACTATCTCATTATTCCTTTGTTACCGGAGTTCTTCACGGTGGTTCATAAGGATTAAATTCATTCTTCAAGTGTTCATCAAGATTCTTGCTGGAGGAGCGCAAGTATCTTTTCTTCTTGCATCTCGATCTGCAATTAAACTCTCCGTATTATTTTGAAGTTGTGTTTTGCATTTCTTGGTTATTCTCAGCTATTCAAGCTTTTGGTTGTGGCAAAATTTCACCTCAAATTTTGGAGATGTTTTCAATAAGTCCACAACAAGCTTATTATTTTTGTTTCAAACAACTCCGTTCAATCCTTCCTTGCAAGGGTGCTTTTCAAACTCAATTGTGGTAGAAGATGTCATTTTTTCTTCTCTGTTCTTTTCATTTCGCTCTTTCAATTCTTCCGGAGGCATTGTGCTCTTCCTCTCGTCAAGTATCGTTCAATCTTGTCAAGTTCATGTTCTATTCCATTCCATGTTCAACTGGGATGCTTTCACAATTCTTTTGTTCTTATTCCGTTTCGATCATGTTCTAACCGGAGTGGTTTCAGGGTCTATATTATTCCTTGAACTTTTGGTTGTCGTCTTAATTGCCGTTCCTCTTTTCTACTCGAGTGCTCTCGATCTTGTTCATCTTTTCTCTTGCGCTCTTGTTTACCTCATCCTCTTTTTTCCCATCTCGCTCCTAAGATCTCGGGTTGAGATCTTCTGTTAGTGGAGGAGAGTTGTAATGCCCCGAGACCGATGCGCCAGGTGTCTTCCAGATATTCGTCGTTGTTGCCATGCCATGCACTTGTGTGTTGCATCTTTCCATGTAATCATTTGCATTTCATCTAAATGTTTTTCAAAACTTGCATCCGGTAATTTTCTCTGTTGTCTGTTTCAGAATCTGACACTCTCAGATGCACCCGCCGCACCTTCCAGACCTTGTTTCGTGAGGAGGATAAAAACGTTCTCGGAATGGGCCGATATTTGTGGAGTGGCCTTGGTATATCACCGGTAGGCCGCCTATCAATTTTTGTTCCATTTGGAGGTCATTTGATGCCCCAACAGTTAACCGCTTTAACCGTTGGACCCCTTTATCAGCCCATCACCCTTCCACAATAGCCCACTAGCCCATCTAAACTCCCTCCATGCTCTCCGTCGTCGAATCACGATTGTGTGGGCAAAACCCTCACCTCAATAGCCCTCTCCTAGCTCCCAGAATCTATATAAAGACCCCCTCCCCCAAAATTTCAGACGAAACCCTAGCCTCCTCCTTCCTCCCGCTGCCAACCGTGTCCGCCCGCACCGGACGTGTCCGCACCGCCGCCCTCAACCAACCGCAGCCGTCCACATCGCCTCCCCACCTCGCCTGCGCCGCCGTGGCCCGCCAGGCCCACGGGAGGCCTGCCCCTGCCAGATCTGGGACCGAGCGCCCTATCTCCCATGCCGCTGCCTGCTCGCCGCCTCCGCTGCCGACCGCCGCCGCCTGTGCCGCTCCTCCAACACCTGCGCGCCGCCCCGTAGCCGCACGCCTCTCCCGGCCGCGTCCTAGCACCTCCACCGTCCGCTACCGCCGCCGCCACCCGTGCCGCTCCTCCAACACCCGCGCGCCGCCCCGTAGCCGCGCGCCTCGCCCGGCCGCATCCTAGCACCTCCATCGTCCGCTATCGCCGCCGCCAACACCGTGGCGCGCTGCTACTGCCCCAAGCGCCGCCACCTGCCTCCACCGCCTTCCTCGTCGTCCCGCGCCCCTTGCAGGAAAAGCTCGCCGGAGTTTGCGCCAGCGTTGGGTCTGACCGCCTGGACCAGATCCACCAATTCATCGAACCAAATGGCTCCTCCCGCACCGCTGCATCTCGGGTCCATCCCCGTCCAGTTTTCGTGAAGGTATAATTCCACCAAGTCCCAGATATGCATCATTATGTGTGCATGTTTGTCATCTCATAACTTTCTTGATCTAGCTCTGATTTACGTGAATGATATGTCAAAATGTTCATCTTTGAGTGCTCTACATGCTAGTGTCATTTGCATGCACGTTACTATTCATGTTGATGCCTTAATCCTTGATACAAAAGTGCTAAATGTCATAATATGCTAGAAGTTATCATAACTTGCTGATTTGTCTTTTTCATAACATTTTGTGTGTCTATCTTTTGAGCATCATCTCAACATGTTTTAGAAGCATATTCATACCATCTTTACTATGGTGCAATCCATGTATTTTTATGTGCCCTGTGGTGACTAGCACAAGCATGCAAAGTTTGAATCTGCTACATTATGTTGCCATGTTAAGTCGATATTACAAGTGAATCCATGCATAATCTTGAGAAGCTCAGTAAGGTTGTTTTGTAGATCCTGTTATTCTGTATGCATCCATGCCCTTGTTTGCAATTATGGCCTGATGTAGCTTGTCATTTCAATGCTGTCAAGTTGCTAAATAATGTTTTTGTCAGCCTGTTATCAGTAAGTTCAGTATTTCCATGTGAATAGCTAATGTTCTATGCATCCAATGACCATGTTCTTGCCATGAGTAGCTGCACATGTATGCCTTCTTGCTACTTGTTGTATTCACATGCCATGATAACAACCTTGCAAGCAGGTCTATTTGTTGCTGTTTCTGCCATGTTCAGTTTATTCCACCAAGTCTATGAATTTGCATTCTTGCCATGTCCTTTGATGCCATGAAATGTTCCGGTAGCATATATTTTTGTTGTCTCAAAGTGTGCATCGTGAATCTGTTTTCAGCCTTCCTCTGTTTTTCTCTATATCTAGAAATCTGTTATGACTTGCAATCTTGTCTTGATGAATGCCATTGATCTAGAGGTTATATGGAGATTCTTAGTAATCATATTTTTCCATGTATAACCTGTATGTCAATGCCATGCTTTTGGTTGCTATGATCTTGCACTGTAGCATCACTGTTTCATGCCTGTGACATGTCAACATGTTTTTCCTGCTCACGTGTATGCCATGTTTTTCACTAAGTCATAATCTATGTTATAAAGTTGCTTCTTGCATTGATCATATTGGTTTAATCTTGATGCCTATGAACCTGAACATTAATGATGTTTGAAGTATGTAACTTGTACCTTAAGTGCATATCAAGTTTGCCCTCATATATTTCCTGTAGCATGTTGTTTTGATGGTCACAAAGTGCCTACTTGCTGTTTTGGGCAGATTGTTGTTATGACTTTTTTGGGTGTATGTGTGGAACCGTTGCTCCGTTTTCATCATGTTCTATATGAAACTTACTTGGTTTAAAATTTAGTTTCATCTTGCCTTGTTACATCCTTGGTTTGAGCATGTGTTCTTGATATTTGAATGCATTTTGCATTAATGCCATGTTTAACTTGGTTTACTCATATCTTCTAGGCCATAGCTCCGAATTAAACATACCTCATATGTAACTTGACTAGAAAGACACGTAGATCACCATGGTGCACTTTAGCTTGATGTTTAACTACTTCAACATAGTGTGTTATTCAGATCTGGACCAATTTCGAAATTTGCATACGGGGAGTTTCCGGATTGTTATATGTTGTTTCCGGTCTCAATTAAACTTGCTTTGATGTGTTGATCTTGTATGCATAATCTCTTGCCATGAGTAGCATCATGTAGCCTTGTCATGCATAATACCTGGTTGAGCATCATGTCATGTTTATGTGTTGTGTGTTTACCATGTTGTTTGTTTCTTTCAGGTTGTGCTTCTTCTCGATAGTTCCGATTTCGTTGTAATTGTGAGGATTCGTTCGACTACGCCCGTTCATCTTCTTCATGGACTCGTTCTTCTTCCTAGAGGTATTTTAGGCAAGATGACCGTCGCCCTGGATCTCATTACTATCTTTTTTATGCTAGTTCCCTCGATGATATCGCTATGTCGCGCTACCTACCACTTGTTTATCAAGTCTCCCAATATGCCATGATAGCCTCTAACCTTTTCCACCATCCTAGCAAACCGTTGTTTGGCTATGTTACCGCTTTGCTCAGCCCCTCTTATAGCGTTGCTAGTTGCATGATGTTCCATGTTGGGACATTGATATCTTGGGATATCACAATATATCTTATTTAATTTATAGCCAAGGGATTCAACGAGCATAACATTTTGGATGGAGCTGTCATGTGAGATGGCCACCTTACTAAGGCCAACCACCTTACCCTTTGAGTTATCACCAAAAGTGACATATTTTCGAGGGTTATTTTTTTTCAGCAAGCTCACGAAAAACATCCTTGTCTCCGAACATGTGATCGGTACATCCACTATCAAGAACCCATTCCTTTCTCCAGCCATGTAGCTACGAAGATTAGCCATAAGACCAAAGTGTCTCATAGACTCATCGAGATCAAAGTCCCTATCATCATCCTCATCATACTATCCATGTTCAACATCGTCTTGTGATTTATCATCACCTAGAGAGAGTGATTCATTATATTTATGATCATGACAATGTTCATCTTTATGAACTCTAATGATGTCGGCATCTTGGGAATGGGGGTACCCAGACTTGTCTACCTGCGACCCAGCGCGTGGCTCCACCAGTGGCCTGGTATGGCCTCTCAACATTAGCATCCATTCAAGATCCTCGCGAGGGCCCAAGCCTCGCGAGGGGGACGACGCCAAGACCTCCACAAGGGCAGCCTCCCTAGGCTGGCTCCCGAGGGGCAGAGATGTCTATGCAAGGGGCACCTCGCGAGGATCACGTGACGTGAGCCATGACGACCAAGGCCAGGCGGGCGCCTGCAGGCGCAGGGTGTGGCTCCACCAGAGACTTGCCTGCCTGCGGCCCAGGGCGTGGCTCCACCAGTGTAACAGAAGTTCTAATTTTTTCAGAATTTTTGGAGTAACAGAAGTATTTGAAACCTCCAGATTGCTACAGACTGTTCCGTTTTGACAGATTCTGTTTTTCGTCTGTTGTTTGCTTATTTTGATGGATCTGTGACTAGTATCGGGGGTATGAACCATAGATAAGTTGGACTACAGTAGGTTTAACACCAATAAAAATAACGAATGAGTTAATTACAGTACATTAAAGTGGTGGTTTGCTTTGTTACACTAATGGAGCTCGTAAGATTTTTGGGTAAAGATTTGATGGATTTTGGAACAAGGAGTGGCAAGAGCCCAAGCTTGGGGATGACGAAGGACAACCAAAAGCCTAAGCTTGGGGATGCCCTGGAAGGCATCCCCTCTTTCGTCTTCGTCTATCGGTAACTTTACTTGAGGCTATATTTTTATTCTCCACATGATATGTGTTTTGCTTGGAGCGTCTTCTATGATTTGAGTTTTTGCGTTTTACTTTACCACAATCATCCTTGCTGTACACACCTTTTGGGAGAGACACACATGAATCGGAATTTATTAGAATGCTCTATGTGCTTCACTTATATCTTTTGAGCTAGATAATTTTTCTCTAGTGCTTCACTTATATCTTTTTAGAGCATGGTGGTGGTTTTATTTTATAGAAATTATTGATCTCTCATGCTTCACTTATACTATTTTGAGAGTCTTTTTAGAACAGCATGGTAATTTGCTTTGGTTACGAAATTAGTCCTAATATGATGGGCATCCAAGATGGGTATAATAAAAACTTTCATATGGAGTGCATTTAATATTTTGATACTTGATAATTGTTTTGAGATATAAAGGTGGTGATATTATAGTCGTTCTAGTTGAGAAATTGTGCAATTGAGAAATACTTGTGTTGAGGTTGGCAAGTCCCATAGCATGCGCGTATGGTAACCGTTGTGTGACAAATTTGAAGCATGAGGTGTTTTTGAGTGCCTTCCTTATGAGTGGCGGTCGGGGACGAGCGATGGTCTTTTCCTACCAATCTATCCCCCTAGGAGCATGCACATAGTACTTTTGCTTCATGATAGAAAATGGGAAGGGGCAATGTTACTATCCTTTTTCTACACTTGTGCTTCAAAGTAGCACCATGGTCTTCATGATAGAGAGTCTCTTATGTTGTCACTTTCATATAGAAGTGGGAATTTTTCATTATAGAACTTGGCTTGTATATTCCAATGATGGGCTTCCTCAAATTGCCCTAGGCCTTCATGAGCAAGCAAGTTGGATGCACACCCACTTTGTTTCTGTTGTTGAGCTTTCATACACTTATAGTTCTAGTGCATCCATTGCATGGCAATCCCTACCCACTCACATTGATATCTATGGATGGGCATCTCCATAGCCCTTTGATACGCCTAGTTGATGTGAGACTATCTTCCTCCCTTCTGTCTTCTCCACCACCATAATTCTATTCCACCCACAGTGCTATATCCATGGCTCGCACTCAAATATTGCGTAAAAGTTGAAAAAGTTTAAAAAGGCTAAGTATGAAACAATTGTTGGGCTTGTCATCGGGGTTGTGCATGATGGGAGCATTTTGTGTGACGGAGACGAATCATGGCCAAACTATATGATTTTGTAGGGATGAGCTTTCTTTGGCTATGTTATTTTGAGAAGACATAATTTCTTGGTTAGCATGCTTGAAGTATTATTATTTTTATGTCAATATTAAACTTTTGTCTTGAATCTTTTGGATCTGAACAGTCATGCCACAATAAAGAAATTACATTGAAAATTATGCTAGGTAGCATTCCACATCAAAAATTATGTTTTTATCATTTACCTACTCAAGGACGAGCAGGAATTAAGCTTGGGGATGCTCGATATGTCTCCAATGTATGTATAATTTTTGATTGTTCCATGCTATTATATTATCTGTTTTGGATGTTTAATGGGCTTTAATATGCTCTTTTATATTATTTTTGGGACTAACCTATTAACCGGAGCCCCAGTGCCCGTTTCTGTTTTTTTGCCTATTTTAGTGTTTCGCAGAAAAGGAATATCAAAAGAATCCAAACGGAACGAAACCTTCGCGAGGATCTTTCTTGGAACAAATGCGAACCAGGAGACTTGAAGTAGAAGTCTGGAAGTTCGCGAGACGTCCACGAGGTAGGAGGGCACGCCCAGGGGGTGTAGGTGCGCCCCTCTCCCTCGTGGGCCCCACGGAGCTCCACCGATGTACTTCTTTCTCCTGTATATACTCTTATACCCTAAAAACATCCAGGGGAGCCATGAAACCACTTTTCCACCGCCGCAACCTTCTGTACCCGTGATATCCCATCTGGGGTGCCCCCCTTCCGGTGATCTGCCGAAGGGGGATCCGATCACGGAGGGCTTCTACATCAACACCATAACCTCTCCGATGATGTGTGAGTAGTTTACCACAAACCTTCAGGTCCATAGTTATTAGCTAGATGGCTAGTTTTTACGGTGTGCTTGCCGAGATCCGATGAATTGTGGATTTATGATCAAGTTTATCTATGAAAAATATTTGGTTCTTCTCTAAATTCTTATATGCATGATTTTATATCTTTGCAAGTCTCTTCGAATTATCGGTTTTGTTTGGCCTACTAGATTGATCTTTCTTGCAATAGGAGAAGTGCTTAGCTTTGGGTTCAATATTGCGGTCTCCTTTCCCAGTGACAGTAGGGACAGCAAGGCGCGTATTGTATTGTTACCATCGAGGATAAAAAGATGTGGTTTATATCATATTGCTTGAGTTTATCCCTCTACATCATGTCATCTTGCCTAAAGCGTTACTCTGTTCTTATGAACTTAATACTCTAGATGCATGCTGGATAGCTGTTGATGTGTGGAGTAATAGTAGTAGATGCAGAATCATCTCGGTCTCCTTAACACGGACGTGATGTCTATATTTCATAATCATTTCCTAGATATTCTCATAACTATGTGCTCTTCTATCAATTGCTCGGCAGTAATTTGTTCCCCCACCGTAATACTTGCTATCATGAGAGAAGCCACTAGTGAAACCTATGGCCCCTAGGCCTCTTACTTATTATATTACATCTCGTCTCGTTTACTATTTTGCAATCTTTACTTTCCAATCTATACAAAAAAATACCAAAAATATTTATCTTACCGTCTTTATCAGCTCTCGCTTTCGCAAGTGACCGTGAAAAGATTGACAACCCCTTTATCGCGTTGGTTGCGAGGTTCTTGATTGTTTGTGTAGGTACTAGGTGAGTTGCGTGTTATCTCTTGCTAGATTGATAACTTGGTTCTCAAAAACCGACGGAAATACTTAAGCTACTTTGGTGCATCACCCTTTCCTCTTCAATGAAAAAACCAACGCATGCTCAAGAGGTAGAACTACCTTGAGCACCTCTAGCGGCGGGCGACGTCGCCCACGGAGCGCCTCCACCACCTTCGCACCAAGACAACGAAGCTGCCGCTAGACGCGCGATCCCGCGGCGCAACCCGCCGCGCCAGGCGCCTACGCTCGTAGAAGGAAGCTGCCAGGAAGTCCCGGGGCCGCAAGAAAATGCTCCTGCACTCCCGGCACCGCTGCATCAAGACCGCGCGCCGCCTGCGCCAGCGGCGCGTGGATGTCAAGGTGAGGCCCCGCCTCCACGACGGGCTCCGGTGACCACAACAGGCTGTCATGCCTTCACTCCTGAGCTGTGTAGCATCGTCTGGCAAGTTCAAGCCGTACCTACCTCCGCGCTATGACGGCACCCCTGACCCCGCGGAGTTCCTGCAGCTCTAAGAGCTGAGCATCAAGGCGGCCAACGGCGACGAAATGATCATGGCAATATGGTTTCCCATGGACCTCAAGGATGGTGCACGATTTTTGGCTCCTGAACTTGCCCGCAGGATTGATCTCTTCCTGGGGCGAGATGCATGAGCGTTTCATCGCTAGCTTCCAGGGCACTCGCGACCGCCCGCCAGCTGCGGGCGACTTGTGGCGCATCAAGCAACAACCAGGGGAGACCTTGGAGAAGTACGTCCAGCGTTTCAACAGCGTCCGCCTCAAGATTCCCAAGGTACCGAATGAGGCCATCATCTCTGCATTCTCCGATGGCGTCTGCGATGTCAAGATGAAGGAGGAGCTCGCCATGCATGAGGACCTATGCACAGCCCTGGAGATGTTCAACATGGCAACCAAGTGCGCGAGGGCTAGGGAAGGGCGCCTATCCCTCCTTGAGCTCCTAGCTACCGGTCAGGAGGACAAGAAGGCCAAGAGCAAGGACCTGAAGTGCAAGGGGGCTGCTGTGCTTGCAGCAGAGCCGGAGACGAAACACTATCGCGACCATCCCGAGTCATCCAAGGCCAGCCGCCCGTTCTGCACCTTCGACAACGTCCACAGCCACAACACCAACGATTGCCAGGAGCTCAGGGCCATCCGTGATGGGCGCTTCCGTGGACGCCCCGAGCACAACGATCGAGGCTACGGACAAGGAGGAGGATGAAGTGGAGGACGCTGGGATGACCATGGTCCCCGCCAGGAGTGGCTCGACCGGCCTCGTGAGGACCGCTTGCAGGACCCGCCTCGCGAGGGCGCCTAGAAGGAGCAGCCTCGTGAGGACCGCCCTCAGGGCAACGCCGGCCTCCCTCCGCTGCCACCACCGCCAAGGAGGAACAACGATCATCATCAGGACGAGGGGGTTGAGGGTTTCCAAGAGCCTTGTGCCATCGCCTACATCTCGGGTGGCGCTCAAGCCCAGCCTCTCAGCGTATCTTCAAGCAGTTTGCTCGAGAAGTGAATGCGGCCCTTCCCAGGCTCGAGGCCACACGCCCACTCAGGTGGTCCAAGTGCGCCATCACCTTCAGCTTGGCGGACCAACTCAAGTGCGCGGAAACAGCCACTACAAAAATAAGACACATCCGTGACATTTTGGGCCGAACGAATTTTTTTTCTGTCATACCTACGATACTTCTATAATGATAATTGTGATAAAACCCGGTATCATCATAGATGTGGTGGGGTCCTATTTCTATGACAAAAAATCATGACATAAAATGGTCTTCTCGTCCTGGGCGGGCCGGAGACGCAGTTGCATGACATTCTTTGGGCCGTCCATGACGGAAAAAACCATGGTAGAAGCGAGGGCGTTGAAAATATCGGGGTGTTGCCGGTTACGGTGTGTGGTCGGGGCCGAGCGATGCGCGTTTCTCTTGTACACGCACGCACGTGGGTGCGAGGCGTTGGTGTTACGCCCTCGATGCGGCTATAGCTCCCACGTGTCGAGGCATGACTTAGAGAAATAACCGCATTGAAAGCAATGTCGCAAGTTAGGCAATCATCACAACATCCCATGTAATATAGATAATAAAAGGGGAGATACATAGTTGGCTTACACTCGCCACGTCAATCAAAGTAAATAAATGACATCCATCATCCAAACACTCATGGCCCGACTACGGCGCCAAAATAGAAGAAAACCCAACATGCGACACGGCCCCGAATCAACCCCAAGTGGGCACCACTACTGATCATCAGGAAAAGACACATAGTATCGCTGAGAGTCCTCGCCGAACTCCCACTTGAGCTCGTAATCGTCACCTGGAGTGGAATCACCTGGACCTGCATCTGGTGTAATAGGAATCTATGAGCCACAGGGACTCAGCAATCTCGCACCCACACGATCAAGACTATTTAAGCTTATAGGAAGGGGTAAGGCAAATATATGTGGAGCTGCAGCAAGCGACTAGCATATATGGTGGCTAACCTATTCGCAAAAGAGAGCGAGAAGAGGAGGCGAAGCGCGACTGAGAATCTAGAGAGAGCAACCTGCGCAAACATAACTCCAACACCGTGTCCACTTCCCGGACTCCACCGAGAAGGGGCCATCACGGTAACACACACGGTTGATTCATTTTAATTAAATTAAGGTTTAAGTTATCTACAACCGGACATTAACACATTCCCATCTGCCCATAACCGCGGGCACGACTTTTGAAAGTTCAATCCCTGCAGGGGAGTCCCAACTTAGCCCATGACAAGCTCTCACGGTCAACGAAGGAATAGACCTCCACCCGAGACGTTCCGATCAGGCTCGGTATCCCGGTACAACAAGACAACTCCGACAATGGTAAAACAAGTCCAGCAACACCACCTACTGTGCCGACAAATCCCAATAGCAGCTACACATATCTCGTTCTCAGGGCACACCGGATAAGCTAAGCGTACGGGAGCCAACGTAACCCAAGTTGCCAAGGGACGGGCCCGCACGGTGCTCTAGGTTGGACCAACACTCAGAGGAGCACTGGCCCGGGGGTTTAAAATAAGATGACCCTTGAGTCCGCGAAACCAAAGGGAAAAAAAAGGCTAGGTGGAAAATGGTAAAACCAAGGTTGGGCATTGCTGGAGGAGTTTTATTCAAGGCGAACTGTCAAGGGGTTCCCATTATAACCCAACCGCGTAAGGAACGCAAAATCCGGGAACATAACACCGATATGACGGAAAACTAGGGCGGCAAGAGTGGAACAAAACACTAGGCGAGAGGCCAAGCCTTCCACCCTTTACCAAGTATATAGATGCATTAAGATAACGTAGCAATATAATGATATCCCAACTAGTAAATAAATGTTCCAACAAGGAACGGCCTCCAATCTTCACCTGCAACTAACAACGCTATAAGAGGGGCTGAGCAAAACGGTAACATAGCCAGTCAACAGTTTGCTAGGACATGGTGGGTTAGAGGTTTGACATGGCAATTGGGAGGCTGACAAGCAAAAGGTAGGCATCGTAGCATTGGCATAGCAAAAGAGCGAGCAAACTAGCATAGCAAAGATAGTAGTGATTTCGAGGGTATGATCATCTTGCCTGCAAAGCTATCAGAGTTGACTGGATCCTCAAAAGCAAACTCAACGGGCTCCTCGTTAGCAAACTCATCTCCCGGCTCTACGCAAGCAAGACAAACAAGCAACAAGGATACAATCAACCACGTGCAAGCTCAAACAATAAGATGCAATGATGGTACGCTATGCGGGATGCGATGCGGGATGCAAAATGCAAGATATGACAGGAAATGCATGAACCTGGCCTCAACTTGGAAAACCAAGTGTGCCACTGGAAAGATGAGATGAAATCGCTTGAAAACGATATAGAGAACGCCGGAATCGGAGTTACGGTTTGGAAATGGCAAGCGTTTCAAATATGACACCGGTCTGCGATTTACAGCAAGTAGGCATCTAAATGCAACGAAATGAACATGCTACAGCCACCAAACATGACAACAAAATACATGGAAGGGATGCAAACAAGATGCTTAACAAAATACTAGCAGTGAGCCACGGCCAATTCATCCATTAACAGGTTCAAACAAGCATGGCAAAAACGCAAATGGTAAACAGATCTCAGACTTAGTGAAATTAACACTTGTCCGAAATTCAGATCATGAAGCCCTCTTCGGAGCAGCAAAACAACATGCTACAAGACCTGAACATGACAAATATGAACATGGCATGGAGCTACTCAACAAGCTTAACAAAAGTCCCTTAGTGACCTTGAGCCAAAAGGGAACGGAAAATATACTAACAAGCACACGAACATAGCTAAAACAATAATCAGTTTTCAGACTTAGTGAAAACCGACACATGCTGAAATATAACTCACGAAGGCCTGTTAACGAGCTCGACGCACTCACTATGGTGCAAGTCATGGAAATACAAGCATATATCCGTTAAGAAGGCACAAAATGCAAGCTAGACATGGCAAGAACAATGGCATAACATGCACGGATCAACTACAATAACATCGGCAAAATCGCAAACATGGTGACGATCTGCCCAGATTCACCACGAAGCAAAAGTAGAGCTCGATTGACTCAAGCTAGGGTGCTCCATAATTGCAATAAAAGACATGGATGGATAGAACACTACAATATTAACAAAACTCCTTTACTTATCATCCTCAAAAGAGGCACGGATCGGTAGAAAACAACCTGAACATATGGCATCATGAACGAAACAATCCTAGACTTAGTGAAAACTACTAAGTCTCTGAAAACAGATTTACCGGGTGCCTCACTTTGCAAGCTTGCACAAGTCACCACACACATCACAAAAATGCATGAGTTGAACCATTGGAAAGATAACAAAACCCTTAACAAAACATATGTAGAGCACCATGCCATAACATGCACACAATAATCATGGCAAAAATGACAAAAGTCTAAGATGAACTAGCAGATCTGACAACTAACTCACGAAGCCCTCTTCTAACAGCATTTCGGGCATCAAGATGAACACGAATGAAAATGATTCAATGGAATGCAATGATGTACTCATCGAGACGAACATTTTGATATGCTATATGCCCAAATCGGAGCTACGGATGCGGAGATATCACAGCTTAAAGTTTTTATAAAATTAGGGTTTCGGGAGGAGAAAATCAACCGAGAGGTGTAGATCTCAGATCCAGATCCCGGGGCACTGTTCACGCACGGTTTCCGAGGACGGCCGACCGGACTCGTCGGAGAACGAGGTGGCCGGAGCTGCTCCGGGGACTCGCCGGAGATCGGGGTAGAGGCGGCGGAGGGCGGCGGACGAGGACGGCGGGGTGGCCGCGGACGCGGCGGCGGGAGCGGCGGGCGCCGGTGGCCGGGGCGGTGGACGACGGTGGCGGGGCGGCGGCCGGTGTCGATGGTGCAAGGCGGCCGGGCTGCCGGAGTAAGAGGCGAGGGCGGCGGGGCGAAGGGCGCGTGCGGCGTGGGTGTTTCGGGCCGGGAGGGCCGGCGATGGGCCCCGCGGGCCCTGACGGCGGCGGCGAAGTGGGGCTCGCGGGTGCTGACGTGGCGGCTGCGGGTGGATCCGGACGTTGTCCGGCTCGTCCGGACACGTCTGGCGGCGGCGGAGAGGGATTTTTTTAGGGTTTTGAGAGGGGATCCGCGAATTTTCGAGGGGGGGGGGGGTGTATATATAGGCATAGGGGGAGCTAGGAGAGTCCAAATGAGGTGCGGTTTTCGGCCACGCGATCGTGATCGAACGCTCTAGAAGATGGAGCAGAGTTTGGTGGGTTTTGGGCCAAATTGGAGGGGTGTTGGGCTGCAACACACACGAGGCCTTTTCGGTCCTTCGGTTAACCGTTGGAGTATCAAACGAAGTCCAAATGATACCAAACTTGACAGGCGGTCTACCGGTAGTAAACCAAGGCCGCATGGCAAGTCTCGGTCCAATCCGGAAATGTTTAATCCCCACACACGAAAGAAAGGTAGAAATGACCCCCGGAGGAGAACGAAGAGCCGAAATGCAAAACGGACAACGGGGAAAATGCTCGAATGCATGAGATGAACACGTATGCAAATGCAATGCGCATGATGACATGATATGAGATACATGAGAACGAAAACAACACGCGGAGACAAGACCCGAACCCGAGAAAATAAATATAACTTAACGCCGGAAACTGCAAGAGTTGGAGTACAAATTGGGAAAGTTATATCCGGGGCGTTACAGCACTCCACCACTACGAAAGGATCTCGTCCCGAGATCTAGGACTGAAAGAACGCCGGGTACTCAGAACGGAGGTGATCCTCGCGTTACCAGGTAGCTTCACGGTCGGAATGGTGTGACCACTTAACTTTGAGAAATTAGATTGACTTGTTGCGAGTCTTGCGTTCAGTGTTTTCAAGAATAGCAACTGGGTGCTCACGATAAGAGAGATCTTCTTGGAGCTCAATGTCCTCGAAGTTGACTGTGCAGTCAGGAGTCTTGAAACACTTTCGAAGCTGAGAGACATGGAACACATCATGAACATTTGCAAAGTTTGAAGGAAGCTTGAGTTGATAGGCGAGGTCGCCTCTCTTGCTGACAATCTTGAAAGGTCCCACGTATCTAGGGGCAAGCTTCCCTTTGATACCGAAGCGACGAGTACCTTTCATAGGAGAGACGCGGAGGTAAACATGATCTCCGATCTCAAAAGCCAAATCACGGTTCTTACTATCATAGTAGCTCTTCTGGCGGGATTGGGCTGCTTTGAGGTTATCACGAATGACTTTGCACATTTCTTCTGCTTCTGTGATTAAGTCATTACCCAGCAGCTGACATTCACCGGTTTTAGACCAGTTGAGAGGGGTACGGCACTTCCTACCATACAGAATTTCAAATGGGGCCTTGCCCGAACTTGCTTGAAAACTGTTGTTGTAGGAGAATTCAGCATAAGGAAGACAATCCTCCCACTTCATGCCGAAGGAGATCACACAAGCCCTGAGCATATCTTTAAGAATCTGGTTGACACGCTCGACTTGACCGCTTGTTTGAGGGTGGAAAGCTGTGCTGAAGCGGATGTTGGTGCCCATGGCCTTCTGAAAAGAATCCCAAAACTTGGAGGTAAAGATGCTGCCACGGTCTGAAGATATCACTTGAGGAATACCGTGCAGAGAGACAATTCGAGAGGTATAGAGTTCCGCCAATTGAGCTACAGTGATCGACTCTTTGATAGGCAGAAAATGAGCCACTTTGGTGAGCTTGTCGATGACAACGAATATAGTATCATTGCCACGCTTGGACTTTGGAAACCCAGGCACGAAGTCCATTTCAATGTGGTCAAACTTCCATTCTGGAATGGCAAGAGGTTGTAGGAGACCAGCTGGCCTTTGGTGTTCTGCCTTCACTCTTCTGCAGACATCACATTCATTCACGAATTGAGCGATCTCGCGCTTCATTCGAGTCCACCAATAAGCTTGCTTAAGGTCCTGATACATCTTCGTACTCCCAGGGTGGATGGAGAGGAGAGAATTGTGAGCCTCGTTCATGATCACTTTATGAAGTTCACCTTTGGGTACAACAATTCGATCCTCGAAGAAGAGAGTGTCCTTGTCATCAAGGCAGTAGCACTTGTACTTGGAATGACTCTTGGCAATCCCAATCTTCACCTTTTTCACCATAGCATCAAGAAGCTGGGCTTGGCGAATCTGGTCTTCCAAGGTAGGAGAGACTTGAAGGTTGGCGAGGAAACCTTGAGGAACAACTTGCATATTAAGTTTGTGGAAAGCTTCACAAAGCTCGGGTTGATAAGGCTTAAGACTCAGACTGTATCAATACGCTTTCCTGCTCAATGCGTCAGCAATCACATTGGCCTTACCTAGAGTATACTCGATACTCGGATTATACTCTTGAATCATTTCGACCCATCGAGTTTGCCTAAGGTTGAGATTAGGCTGAGTGAAGATGTACATGAGACTCTTGTGATCCATGAAAATGTCCACTTTTCTTCCCAATAGAAGATGTCTCCAAGTCAAAAGAGCATGCACAACTGCCGCCAACTCGAGATCATGAGTGGGGTAGTTCTTCTCATTAGGCTTCAACTGGCGAGTTGTATATGCGACAACTTTCTTCTCTTGCATCAATACTGCGCCAAGACCTTGGAGAGAGGCATCACAAAAGACCTCGTACGGCTTGGATTCATCAGGCGGAGTCAGAACTGGAGCAGTGATCAATTTCTCTTTCAAAGTGTTGAAAGCAATATCACACTCCGGAGACCAAACGTACTTGACGTGCTTCTGAAGAAGATTTGAGAGAGGCTTCGCGATCTTAGAAAAGTTTTCAATGAATCTTCGGCAATAGCTTGCGAGACCGAGGAAACTACGGAGTTGCTTCACGTTCTGAGGAGGTTCCCAATTCACAATTGTAGACACTTTCTCAGGATTCACGGCAATGCCCTTGGCAGAGATGATATGACCAAGATAAAGAACCTCATCGAGCCAAAATTCACACTTGGAGAACTTGGCGTAGAACTGATGTTCCCTGAGCTTATCGAGAACCAAACTCAAGTGCTTGGCATGATCTTCATTGTTCTTTGAGAAAACCAGAATGTCGTCGAGATAAACCAAAACGAAGTCGTTGGTGTAGGCGTTGAAGATGAAGTTCATCATGCGAGAGAACGTCGGAGGAGCGTTGACGAGGCCAAAAGACATGACAGTGTATTCATATGATCCAAAGCTTGTCCTGAAAGCCGTCTTGGGAATATCTTGCTCACGGATTCGAATCTGATGATAACCCATACGGAGATCAAGCTTGGAGAATACTTGAGAACCTTTGAGTTGTTCGAACAGCTCATTGATTTTGGGAAGTGGGTATTTGTTCTTGATGGTCTTCTTGTTCAATGGACGGTAATCAACACAAAGTCGGTCCGATCCATCCTTCTTCTTGACAAAAATAACACCACAACCCCACGGAGAAGAACTAGGCCGGATGAGACCCATTCTCTCTTGCTCATCGAGTTGCTTCTTCAGCTCCTTCAACTCTTCAGGTCCGAGTTTGTAAGGACGTTTGTTCACAGGTTCCGTGCCGGGCTCAAGATCAATAACGAATTCAACTGGCCGGTGCGGAGGCATTCCTGGAAGCTCTTCTGGAAAGACGTCTTGATATTCGCAAATGACTGGAATTTGCAAGATAGCATCCAGTTCACCCTTCTCATTGAGAGAAAACAGACGGATGGTATCATCATGCGCGGCAAAGACAATTACATCCTCACACGAATGAGTCAATTGAATCTGCCTGGCTGCACAATCAAGCTGAGCCTTTTGCTTAGAAAGCCAGTCCATTCCGAGAATAAGATCAATATCTGAGTTACCAAGAACCATTGGAGAAGCCAGAAACTTGAAATCACCCATCATGATAGAAATATCCGGGACTACTGAAGTAGCCCTCGTAGACTTAGCCGGAGAAACCACTACCATAGGTTTACCCAACATCTGTGAAACAAATTCATGCTTGGAAACAAATGATCTTGACATGAAACAATGCGATGCACCAGTGTCAAAAAGAACTCTTGAGGGAAAAGAGTTAACTGGAAAGTTACCCATGATGACATCTGATGAATCCTCTGCCTGAGCTGCATTCAGCAAATTGACCTTGGCATGCTTGGGGTTATGCTTGACCACATCTGTACTTGCCGATCTGACAGGAGGAGGAGGAAGACGCCTCTGGTTGAAACACTTGTTGTCATAGTGACCCTTCTGTTGGCACTTGTTGCATGTGACCTCTGAAAGCGGACGGTGGTACGGAGCACTCGGTCTTGGAGGTTGAGACGAAGTCTTGTTCTGAAAGCCAGGGTTGGGTGGGTGGGAAGAACCACTGCCACCTTTGCTCTTCTGCTGATACGGCTGATGGAACGGAGGAGGAGGAAGCCAAAACTTCTGCTGCTTGGCCACTTGAGTAGAGGAAGAAGGAGTAGCATCTCTGACTCGCTTCTTGGAAGCATCACACCTCAACTGAGCATCCTCTTGCTTTAGTGCCATGTTGTAGAACTCATCGTATCTCAACGGCTCAAAGAGGACAAGAGCGAGCTGAATATCTTCTCTGAGACCACCCCTGAACTGGTATATCATGCTCTTCTCATCAGGTACGTCCTGCTTGGAAAAGCGGGCGAGCTTCTGGAACAACTTGTTGTAGTCATAGACAGACAAAGAGCCTTGCTTCAAGTTGCGGAATTCCTCATGCTTACTTTCAACCACACTTTGAGGGATGTGATGAGCTCGGAAATCTCGACGGAAATCATCCCAAGTGATCACGCGTCCACCTCTGGAATCCTTGTACTGCTGGAACCATTCTGCAGCTTGATCTTTGAGTTGGAAAGAAGCGAACTTGACGAAATCTTCAGGCCTGACGTTGCTGCACTCAAAATGCTTACCCAGATCCACAAGCCAATCGTCAGCATCGATTGCCTCAACACAATTGCTGAATGTCTTTATCCCATTAGCAAGGAACTGGTTCAGTGTAGCGAAATGATGCTGATTGTTGCCTTGATTCCCTTGACTGCCTTGATTGCGCTTTTGGAGAATTTGCATGATCAACTGTGTGTTTGCATTGGTTGCGGCCATCACAACTTGCCATGACTCCGGAGGAGGTGGAGGTGGTGGCGGATCAGGATTCGGAGTCGTGCGCGTTGGAGGAGCCATCCTGAAGAGGTTGACATCCATTAGCACATTGATAGACAAATGAAGCTGAATCCAACGGAATGAAAATTGCAACATAAAGTCTTCACATCCGAATGAATTCCTCTTGAAATGGTCACATATCCATAAATTGCGAAGCCACGTAGAATGAAGGTAGATAAATAAATCAACAAGGTACGGATCAAGAATGAATAATCGGTAAGAAATCCCAATCTCAAACCAATATCCGTGGAAGAAGAACTAGAGCTACAAGAATTCCCACCTATGAAACTCCCGAACCTTTCCGGTTATGCAATCAGGTGTTGGGGATACAGGGGAAGCATAATATCTCACCCAAACTAACAAATCCTACATCCAGCTGTATCCATCCTTCAACACATAACCAAGAAACCTTCGGAAACCATCTACCTCAACCTTCGAAAAGCATCCGTTATACAAGTTATGGCGATACTCCCGAACTCCCGCCCCCGTACTGGGTGGCGTCGAGGTTATCTCACCAACAAACTGCATAAAAGAGATTTTCGATGTCGGCGAAAATATCTCAAGTATTTTAGAATTGCAATGATAAAATTATGATGACAACACCTCAGAGCTCAACTCCCCGGGACACTTCCACTAAACCCCTGACAGGAGGCACCAATACAATGTTCTCATCATAAAACCATCAGAACGATTCCAAGATACCCGCGTGATCCTAATTTTTTTGGTGAAATTCAAGAAGAGAAGAGTCAAAACTCTACGTCAGGATGCCTTACCAGAGCGATAAGGAGACTGGGAAGTAAAAAGAATTCCTAAGCTCTCTGATATATAATTCCTAAATGACTCAAAACATTTTTCTAGACACAAATCGGCTGCTAAAAACGATCAAGCAATGGGGCTCCTAAGGTCGGGGAAGGCTCCGATTACAAACTTGTTACGCCCTCGATGCGGCTATAGCTCCCACGTGTCGAGGCACGACTTAGAGACATAACCGCATTGAAAGCAATGTCGCAAGTTAGGCAATCATCACAACATCCCATGTAATATAGATAATAGAAGGGGAGATACATAGTTGGCTTACACTCGCCACGTCAATCAAAGTACATAAATGACATCCATCATCCAAACACTCATGGCCCGACTACGGCGCCAAAATAGAAGAAAACCCAACATGCGACACGGCCCCGAATCAACCCCAACTGGGCACCACTACTGATCATCAGGAAAAGACACATAGTATCGCTGAGAGTACTCGTCGAACTCCCACTTGAGCTCGTAATCATAACCTGGAGTGGAATCACCTGGACCTGCATCTGGTGTAATAGGAATCTGTGAGCCACAGGGACTCAGCAATCTCGCACCCTCGCGATCAAGACTATTTAAGCTTATAGGAAGGGGTAAGGCAAATATATGTGGAGCTGCAGCAAGTGACTAGCATATATGGGGGCCAACCTATTCGCAAAAGAGAGCGAGAAGAGGAGGCGAAGCGCGAGCAAGAATCTAGAGAGAGCAACCTGCGCAAACATAACTCCAACACCGTGTCCACTTCCCAGACTCCGCCGAGAAGGGGCCATCATGGTAACACACACGGTTTATTCATTTAATTAAATTAAGGTTTAAGTTATCTACAACCGGACATTAACAAATTCCCATCTGCCCATAACCGCGGGCACGGCTTTCGAAAGTTCAATCCCTGCAGAGGAGTCCCAACTTAGCCCATGACAAGCTCTCACGGTCAACGAAGGAATAGACCTCCACCCGAGACGTTCCGATCAGGCTCAGTATCTCGGTACAACAAGACAACTCTGACAATGGTAAAACAAGTCCAGCAACACCACCCGCCGTGCCGAAAAATCCCGAGAGGAGCTGCACATATCTCGTTCTCAGGGCACACCGGATAAGCTAAGCGTACGGGAGCCAACGTAACCCAAGTTGCCAAGGGACGGCCCCGCACGGTGCTCTAGGTTGGACCAACACTCAGAGGAGCACTGGCCCGGGGTTTAAAATAAGATGACCCTTGAGTCCGCAAAACCCAAGGGAAAAAAAGGCTAGGTGGCAAATGGTAAAACCAAGGTTGGGCATTGCTGGAGGAGTTTTATTCAAGGCAGACTGTCAAGGGGTTCCCATTATAACCCAACCACGTAAGGAACGCAAAATCCGGGAACATAACACCGATATGACGGAAAACTAGGGCGGCAAGAGTGGAACAAAACACTAGGCGAGAGGCCAAGCCTTCCACCCTTTACCAAGTATATAGATGCATTAAGATACGTAGCAATATAATGATATCCCAACAAGTAAATAAATGTTCCAACAAGGAACGGCCTCCAATCTTCACCTGCAACTAACACCGCTATAAGAGGGGCTGAGCAAAACGGTAACATAGCCAATCAACGGTTTGCTAGGACATGGTGGGTTAGAGGTTTGACATGGCAATTGGGAGGCTGACAAGAAAAAGGTAGGCATCGTAGCATTGGCATAGCAAAAGAGCGAGCAAACTAGCATAGCAAAGATAGTAGTGATTTCGAGGGTATGATCATCTTGCCTGCAAAGCTGTCAGAGTTGACTGGATCCTCAAAAGCAAACTCAACGGGCTCCTCATTAGCGAACTCATCTCCCGGCTCTACCCAGGCAAGACGAACAAGCAACAAGGATACAATCAACCACGTGCAAGCTCAAACAATAAGATGCAATGATGGTATGCTATGCGGGATGCGATGCGGGATGCAAAATGCAAGATATGACAGGAAATGCATGAACCTGGCCTCAACTTGGTAAACCAAGTGCGCCACTGGAAAGATGAGACGAAATCGCTTGAAAACGATATAAAGAACGCCGGAATCGGAGTTACAGTTTGGAAATGGCAAGCGTTTCAAATATGACACCGGTCTGCGATTTACAGCAAGTAGGCATCTAAATGCAACGAAATGAACATGCTACAACCACCAAACATGACAAAAAAATACATGGCAGGGATGCACACAAGATTCTTGACAAAATACTAGCATTGAGCCACGGCCAATTCATCCATTAACAGGTTCAAACAAGCATGGCAAAAACGCAAATGGTAAACAGATCTCAGACTTAGTGAAATTAACACTTGTCCGAAATTCAGATCATGAAACCCTCTTCGGAGCAGCAAAACAACATGCTACAGGACCTGAACATGACAAAGAAGAATATGGCATTGAGCTACTCAACAATCTTAATAAAAGTCCCTTAGTGACCTTGAGCCAAAAGGGAACGGAAAATATACTAACAAGCACACGAACATAGCTAAAACAATAATCAGTTTTCAGACTTAGTGAAAACCGACACATGCTGAAATATAACTCACGAAGGCCTGTTAACGAGCTCGATGCACTCACTATGGTGCAAGTCATGGCAATACAAGCATATATCCATTAAGAAGGCACAAAATGCACGGATCAACTACAATAACATCGGCAAAATCGCAAACATGTTGACGATCTGCCCAGATTCACCACGAAGCAAAAGTAGAGCTCGATTGACTCAAGCTAGGGTGCTCCATAATTGCAAGAAAAGACATGGATGGATAGAGCACTACAATATTAACAGAACTCCTTTACTGATCATCCTCAAAAGAGGCACGGATCGCTAGGAAACAACCTGAACATATGGCATCATGAACTAAACAATCCCAGACTTAGTGAAAACTACTAAGTCCCTGAAAACAGATTTACCGGGTGCCTCACTTTGCAAGCTTGCACAAGTCACACCACACATCACAAAAATTCATGGGTTGCACCTTTGGAAAAATAACAAAACCCTTAACAAAACATATGTAGAGCACCATGGCATAACATGCACACAATAATCATGGCAAAAATGACAAAAGTCTAAGATGAACTAGCAGATCTGACAACTAACTCATGAAGCCCTCTTCTAACAGCATTTCGGGCATAAAGATGAACTCAAATGAAAATGATGCAATGGAATGAAATGATGTAATCATCGAGACGAACATTTTGATATGCTATATGCCCAAATCGGAGCTACGGATGCGGAGATATCACAGGTCAAAGTTTGCATAAAATTAGGGTTTTGGGAGGAGAAAATGAACCGAGAGGAGTAGATCTCAGATCCAGATCCAGGGGCACTGTTCACGCATGGTTTCCGAGGACGGCCGGCCAGACTCGCCGAAGAACGAGGTGGCCGGAGCTGCTCTGGGGACTCGCCGGAGATCGGGGTAGAGGCGGCGGCGGACGAGGACGGCGGGGTGGCCGCGGACGCGGCGGCCGGAGCGGCGAGCGCCGGTGGCCGGGGTGGTGGACGACGGTGGCGGGGTGGCGGCCGGCGTCGATGGCGCAGGGCGGCCGGGCTGCTGGAGTAAGAGGCGATGGCGGCGGGGCGAAGGGTGCGGGCGGCGTGGGAGCTTCGGGCCGGGAGGGCCGGCGATGGGCCCCGCGGGCCCTGACGGCGGCGGCGAAGTGGGGCTCGCGGGTGCTGATGTGGCGGCGGCGGGTGGATCCGGAAGTTGTCCGGCTCGTCCAGACACCTCCGGCGGCGGCGGAGAGGGATTTTTTTTAGGGTTTTGAGAGGGGATCCGTGAATTTTCGAGGGGGTGTATATATAGGCATAGGGGGAGCTAGGAGAGTCCAAATGAGGTGCGGTTTTCGGCCACGCGATCGTGATCGAACGCTCTAGGAGCTGGAGCAGAGTTTGGTGGGTTTTGGGCCAAATTGGAGGGGTGTTGGGCTGTAACAGACATGAGGCCTTTTCGGTCCCTCGGTTAACCGTTGGAGTATCAAACGAAGTCCAAATGATACGAAACTTGACAGGCGGTCTACCGGTAGTAAACCAAGGCCGCATGGCAAGTGTCGGTCCAATCCGGAAATGTTTACTCCCCACACACGAAAGAAAGGTAGAAATGACCCCCGGAGGAGAACGAAGCACCGGAATGCAAAACGGACAACGGGGAAAATGCTCGAATACATGAGATGAACACGTATGCAAATGCAATGCACATGATGACATGATATGAGATACATGACAACGAAAACAACACGCGGAGACAAGACCCGAACCCGAGAAAATAAATATAACTTAACGCCGGAAACTGCAAGAGTTGGAGTACAAATCGAGAAAGTTATATCCGGGGCGTTACAGTTGGGCTCTAACTGAACCCGAGCAAGGCGTTGGGCTCTAACTGAACCCGATCGATTGCACTGCAGGCTACGCGTTACTGAACCCGAGCGATCGATCGATGGTTGTTAACTGAACCCAATCGAGTGATTCCTTCGCTACTGCTGCTAACTGAAGCCAATCGATGCTGCCTCTGGATGAACAGTGAGCGTTGTTGGAGGGGTTTGGATGAATAGTTCCCAGTGGGGGTGGATGAACAAGACCCCGCGGTGTTGCCTCTGGATGAACAGGACCCCGATCGATCGAGCCGGTTGGGGCTGGATGAACAGGACCCCGTGGAGGGCAGGATGAATAGGACCACCCCGTGGAGGGCAGGATGGATAGTAGACGGTGGAGGGGTGGTTGAACAGGACCCCGTGGAGAGGGCTGGTTGAACAATAGCCAGTGGAGTAGCCCGCGGTGGAGGCTAGATGAACAGGAGCCCATGGATGAACAATCGCAGGTGGAGGCTGGAGGTAGTCGATGGTGGACATGAACAGTATCCCATGGAGTCCCGTTTTGCAGTACGCCACACCCCTCCCGATGAACACGACCCCCGTTTTGACCATAGCGCTCCAACACAAGTCTATTTCCTCCGTTTTGCGGTACGCCACACCCCTCCCGATCAACAGGACCCCTGTTTCGATAGTAGGAGGTCCGTTTCCTCCGTTTTGCGGCACGCTAGACCCCTCCTGATGAACAGGATCCCGTTTTGAACATGGTTGGTTGAACACAAGGCCGTTTCCTCCGTTCTGCGGTACGCCAGGCCTCATTTCCATCGGCTGTTCCGTCCAAGCTCTCCTGATGAACACGATGACGCATTCCATTCCAACCCAGCCGGTTGGCTCCCCATGAACACGATGACGATGCTGTTTCTCCATTCCGACTGAGCCATGTACACGAGCCCTGGCCGTACGTATGCGCGAGTAGGCGTTCGAGACCCCGCCCGTATGTACGTATGTGGTCGTATTTACTTTCTTGCACCCTGGCCGCTATACGTACATGTACATGCTACGTGCACCCCTCTACTACGACACGTGTGTGCCTCTACATCGACTAGTATGTACGTACAAGTTCGCGATCAGAATGACAATGCTACTTACGCTTCGACCAGGTGGGTCCTGACTGTCAGGCTCTTCCTTGCGTGCGAAGTTGTAGCTGGTGGGTCCCAGTAGTCAGGGGCGGATCGTTTTTTTGCCCAGATGCACTTCCTTGCGTGCGAAGATGTAGCTAGTGGGTCCCAACAGTTAGGGGGAAACTTTTTTTCACGAAATACGGTGGCCCGTCTGGTGGGTCCCCGCTGTTAGGTGGAGGAATTATTATTTTGCGCATAATAAGGAGACACTTCCTTGCTGCGGCCATGGACCCAGATGTCAGCCTCTCCACTTACAGTCCATGTCCGATGGAAGCCGTTCCTTGACCATGTAGACTATGCCGCGCCGAGAGCACCAGGGCGGTGGACGACGGCAAGGCCTAGGAAGGGGACGACGCGGAGCCGGGGAAGACGCAATAGTGGATGCCCATGTGTAGAGGCATACGAGTGTTCACTGGTTCGCTCTAGTGTGAGGCTGTCATCGCCGCAGAATAATAGGGGGTGTGGGTGAGTAGAGGGATGGCCTGGCCAGCAGTGGGAATAGTAGGGGGCAGTGAGGCCTCCGCGGCAACACAGCCGGCCACGGGAGGTAGGAGCATGCGGCACGACCGGCGCTGCTCTAGGCGGCTGGAGCAACAAGACCAGAGGTTGAAGAAGCACTACGGCTGTTGGATGGACATCGTACAGTCACTGGAGCTAGAATCATTCATATTGACTAAGTTGACAAAGCACTGCGTCCCCATCAACTCACTAGGCCCACAAGTCAGCCTCCCACCAAGGTGGGTCCCAACCAGCAGGGGGAGTATTCGTTTTTTTCACGCAATACGTTGGCCCGTCCGGTGGGTCCCAGCAGTCAGGAGGGAAACATTTTTTTCCGAAATACGGTGGCCCGTCCGGTGGGTCCCTGCTGTCAGGTGGAGGAATCATTATTTTCCACGTAATAAGGAGGCACTTCCTTGCTGCCGTCGTGGACCCAGCTGTTAGCCTGTCCACGTACAGTCCACGTCCGACGGAAGCCGTTCCATGACCATGTTGACCACGCCGCGCCGAGAGCACCTGGGCGGTGGACGACGGCGAGGCCTAGGAAGGGAACGACGCGGAGCCGGGGAAGATGCGGCAGTGGAAGCCCACGCGGAGAGGAGTATGAGGGTTCACTGGTTCGGCTGCGGTGTGAGGCTGCCATCGCCCTGGAATAACTGGGGGTGTGGGTGAGTAGTGGGATGGCCTGGCCAGGGTGGGAGTAGTAAGGGGTGGTGAGGAATCCGCGGCATCACAGCTGGCCACGGGAGGAAGGAGCACGCGGCACGACCGGCGCTGCTTTGGGCGGCTGGATCAAGAAGACCATAGGTTGATGAAGCACTACAGCCGTTGGATAGACATCGTACGGTCACTGCATCTAGAATCGTTTATATTGACTAAGTTGACTAGTGACTACTACTGACATAAATAGCAAGACATGATTGTTCATAAGAAGTCTTGCTACACCACCTAAATGCACCCATCTGTAGCGCTCAGACTCTCGTGATCCAGACGAGAATGACATTCTAAATAGAGCAAACTATTACATAGCAAGAGTGACATAGACGAGGGTGACCAAATGACAAGGAATATGCATAACAAAAGAAAGAACTACCCATCCAGAACAAGCAGCAAAGACAACAAAGTCATTCGAAGAGATGATCCAACACCATCATAATCTGCAGCCCGCTTCAGCGACCAATGATCTAGAGATACCAGTACTCCACCCTTTCGACGCAACACCCCAATTACCTATCAACCTGAAGGCTTGAACCACATCACTGCTTGTCGTAATTGAGACATCCAAGGATCAAAGTTAATCCGGATGCCTTTGTCATACTCACCTTCTTTTGGCTGCATGCTGTATTGTTCACAATCAGGGGAGTTTTCTCCCGAACTCCTAGTGCTCGCCGTGTGGACACAATTTTCCATAGCAAACAGAGCCTCTCTGCCATCAAGGTCCTTGCCCACGGTGATCTCCTGGTTAATCGGATAATTGAGTCTGAGAAACAGAGTGTGAACCAAAGCTGTTTACCTGCCTCCAACTAAAAAATCCTGAAGTCCCCAACAAGCTGGTATCCTTCTCATAGACGTAAGATCCACTGTCCGGATACTCATGAATTTCATGGTGCTTGTATACATTGGGGTTTTTGCAATATAACTTTTCTGGCTTATGTGTCCGAATGATCATCAGTCTTTTGCCGTCGTCTGATCGAGTGAGGAACCAGTTGCGCTTCCCTGTTTTTGGCAACAGTGGTGTGATTACAAAGGGCAGTAACTGTAGGGACACTGCATCTTATCAAAAAGGACATGCATTGTTAATGTAAGATCATCATTGTTCAGAGTATGAGTAGGATAATGCAAGAAACAACATTGTTAATGTAAAATCAACATTGTTAATGTAAGATCAGCATCGATATGTCCCTGTTGGAACTGGGAGGAAAATACAGGGAAATGTATACTAGGTTCGAAAATATAGAAGTGCCATGCATGGTTATACTCATGTTATCTCGCAATCGATTCTTCATAGGAAACTACCATGTCATGCATGTTATGGAATCATATTATGTCCTCACAAACAAATTCTTCAAGGTAACTAACAAACCATGCATTGTTGTATACTCGTGTTTTGTGGGAATTTTTTGTGAGGATATTATTCTAGCCATTGATTGCTGAAGGGCGAATATAGGTATGTACACATGGTAAGCATTACATGATTTCACTACTTCCAATTATAGAGTTCTCCATATGCACATTTACTTCCCTAATGTATGGTTAGATGAAACCAGTAGTGTGGTGCATCTTTCTACATCATGAAAATGAGGAAACTAACATGGCCATTGATACACACTCATATTTAGTAGTAGTATATAGATTACTGTAAAATAAGGAGAATATCCGGCCACACGTCCATTCATGAGCGGGCCAGAATTAAACGCAACACCGACCGAGCTCCTCCCGTCCGCCCTTAGTTTAAACGAGGCCAGACACCGGCCAAGCTCCTACCGTCCGCCCTCTATTTACACGAGGCTAGACAGATAGCGGCAAGAATCGCACCCCTCCGCCGCTCCCCCATCTCCGCCTTCACCATTTATCCACTCTTCCGATGGCTTCCGAGGAGCGGTTCTTCGGCATATTACCCGGCTGGGTGGCCCGCCAAGCCCTCCGGATACGGGCGAGGCCGCTCGGTGCTTCACCAACCTCGCTTGGCCCGACGGAGCCAGTTGGCGGCCCAAGCTGGCACGTGGTTCAGCAACTCGCCGCTCTAGTTCAGCTTGATGAGGAGTGGCGAGTTGCTCCACGCTGGCATGGCGGCGAGCACACCAGTACAGGCGTCATCGCAGCCGCGTCGTACCGCGCCTCCTGTGTCTGTGGGCGCGCCTCCCATGCCTGCGGCAGCGCCATGCAGGAAGAGACAGAAGCCGGGTGCGTGGATAGCGACGAGTAGGTGGCCAGATTCTCCGTGTCTGCCGCCATCATTGAGGAGAAGTAGACCATGGGAGGCCGCCGCCACTTGGGTCCCATGAAGGCCACCGCCGAGGCGACGACTGCGCATTCAGGTGGTTTCTTTGCTTCTTTGTCTCTTCCAGGACCTTCGTCGACCCCGCAAAGTGTATGATGGACATGAGGAAGACAAAGTGATCCGCGGGCGGCCGTTTAGATTATGTACTCCCTCTCTAGCTGGCACGAAATTTTTGTTCTAAGAATGGATAAAGTGTATGTATCTATAACTAAAATAAGTCTAGATACATCCATTTCTGGGACAAGTATTTCTGGATGGAGGGAGTATTAATTATACCAAGATAGCCGGATTGGCACCACTTAGTTCATGTAAATGTAATGAAATCCATCATGTTTATATGAAGATCTGGCTTTTTATATGAAATCCTTCAAGCTTATATGAAATCAGTTCGTGTTTGCACGAATTTCATCTGGTTGGTTAGAGTTTTGAAAATGTATGCCGCTGGCGTTTGATGTCGTCCTCCGTGGAAGGAAACGGGAGGAAATTTGCTGGCTGCCGTTGGAGATGCTCTTATGATGTAAATAATAGAGTGATAGCCAATCCATTTGAGTTAATTGTGTGTATGATTTTCCCTCTATAAAAAGTTAATTGCATGGACAGTGTACACATGACTTGCAGGGTGGGTACAGCTTCGTACAGAAAGTTAAAAAGAAACAAGTCCATCCTTAATCTTGTATTCTAAGAACTTTGTGGGGTCCATTGTCAATATAGTAGCGAAAGAAGTATATATTAAATAAGTAATACATAATATAAAAATCTAAAGTTAAAGACAGAATTCTAACTCATGTCATCACGTTGCGAGCATCCGGCGCTAACCAGTCTAGCACATTTTTGTTGTAGACCATGCTACTGATATATCTCCATGTCTACTCTTATACTCCATCTATTCCTAAATATTTTTCTTTTTAAGATTTCAAATGGACTACCACATATGGATGTGTATGTAGACATATTTTAGAGTGTAGATTCACTCATTTTCCTCCATATGTAGTCAGTAGTTGAAATCTCCAAAAAGACAAGTATTTAGGAACGGAGGGAGTAGAAAACAGAGTTGGTGATGATGGTGTATGTGCGATCCTGGAATATAGGCCGTCGTATTTATATCTAACGGATAGGAAGAAAACTATGGCAATTTTGCAAAAATATACCCACACCCCTCTCTACGTTCCCAAATACGTCCTTCCCTCTTTCATCCTTTTCTCTCACAAGATAAACTACTCATAAAAATGCATCTTGATGTTCTGTGCAACGCACATGCATCTAGCTAGTTTCTTTTAAAATAGTTACTGCGATAATTGGGTTGAAGTGATATATTTTATGTCTGCCCCAAATGATTTCGGATTCACTAGTAGTAACAAAGAAATGGTTGCCTTGTTAATTAACAGAAAACAGGGTGAAAACTATCAGATGAGGCCGGTAAAAACGAGGCACACTCGGTCCAGTGTCATCGTCACTACAGCTATGCATGCGCGAGAAGTCTACATATCGAGGGGCCTACTGAGCAAGGAACAGAGACACAATGTTCGAGAGAGAAACCAGTTGATAGATTACGATCATATTGAGTTGTCACCCTTCAGCTGTCATTGTTGGGGTGGGGGAGGGCGGGAAAGACGTATCGAGAGTGTGCGCGGTAGGCACAGAGGCACAACTAGCGAGTGTGTGTATGTGTGTGTGTGTGTTTGAAAGAGGAGTAGATAGATTACTATCAAGATCGAGGTGCCGCCCTACTCCTTCGGTGTCGGGTAGTGTGTGCGTGTGTGTGTTTGAGAGAGAAACCAGTCGATAGATTAGTATCAAGATCGAGGTGTCACCCTACTCCTTTGGTGGTGGGAAGTGTGTGTGTGTGGTTGTGTGGGTGTTGGTGTGTGTGTCGGGGGGGGGGGGGGCGGGGGGCAGTGACACTTAAATATCCCTACTCTTATAAAAAACAGAGTTGGTGATGATGGTGTTCAGGCCATCCGATTTATACCCGATGGACAGGAAGGAAACTGTGGAAATTTTGCAAAAAGATACACACACCCCTCTCCGCATTTTCAAATAAGGCATTCCCTCATTCATCCTTTTCTCCCACAAGATAAACTACTCATACAAATGTATCTTGATGTTCGGTGCAACACATGGGCATCTTGCTAGTAGGGACAAGGAGTTTGTGTGACACATATCTAGCTATATTAAGGGATAGGTAGATAGCATTTCTGCGAGGCATACTTAAAGCATCACGAAGATAAAAAAAATTATGTGCATGCAAGTACCGGGAAAATGAAGCGATAAACAATGTGTGGGAGAGAGAGAGAGAGAGAGTGAAATCTCAAAACAAAAGGTGCTATGTTGGAATCCCATTGTATGTCTTCATATGGTTCCGGAACTCGAGTTAACCTTAGTCATATTTGTGAGAGACATTATTATACTTTGAGACATTAGTGGCTATGGGTGGGCGGAATTAAAGGGGTGGGTGTGTTCGACAGAGAGAGCGTGTTTGTTTTTGTGTGAGAGACTTGTAGGACGGGGTAGAAAGACGAATTCTAACCTTGACGGAGGGAGAGAAATACAAGAAGTGTGCGTGTGTGATTCTGATGACCACAGGGAAATCAGATATGTATGCGTGTGAGAGAGATTGCACAATTCATTCACGTATCACTATCTAGCGATCGTGGATGTGCATCGCTTGAACATAAATCAATATTTACTTCTTATCATGGCCAAAGGTACAATATCGATTCAACGCTATAAAGATTGGACACTCACATATCACATTTTTATCTATTTAAATACAACTTTTCAGTTGTGCATGCCAAAGTTAGAGTGATGTTTCTTCAAACAACCAATGTTGCTGTCATGTATGTGCACCATTGTTACTCTTGCATTCAAAAACATTAGTCTTGTATGATTTAAGGTTATATTATGAAGTAATATATGTAATACTCATATATGAATTCAACATGTACGCAATTTATGAAATGGAGGCTACGTAATCATATGAGGTAACACTTTTAAGTAGCAGACTACAATATCCATTTCTTTTTGTGCGCTTCTACACTAACACGCCAATGCATTATGTTTAAAGTAAATAACCAATTGCACTAAATTATCTATTTACACGAGAAATACATAGGCTCAGCGTTTGATCCATTTTTTTGTGAACGTGCCACTACACACGTACGATTGGCCGCGCTCGTGCCAACGTCCAAGTTATCGACGCATCATCCCGAGTTATTGTCTTTTTTTTTGGTGTGGACACACCGGTTATTAACTGCTGACGCATGCCCTGTGTACACAGTCTCGCATGACCTTCCCGCTAGCACGGTCCTAAATTAGTTGAAACTGGATACAAACGATCCTGCGGGCGGCAAAATCTCCCGCCTCCTTCTAAAATTTCCGCCACCTTAGTCTTTAGCATGCGAAATCCCCCTTTTGTCCTTGGTGCACGGAGACCAACAGTTACAATACCGCCCTCATCTACATAATAGGTCGGGTATGCTTTGGTAACTTCCGGTTCCCCTCACTACACGGCACCCCCATTTCATCTCCCCCTCCCGCAAAAATGACTAACTCCACATCACCAGAGCATCTCACATCACGCCGTCCGTACTTCATCGGCCTTTCTCCCCTCCCCTCTCGAAACCCTAGACTGCTCATCCACCGGCGTACCAGAGCCCATTCACTTGAAGTGTCGTACACCTCGTCGGATCTGCTTCTGTGGCCGCATCTACCCCTCCCACCTCCCCTAGAAACAAGTAGACTGCTCATCCACCACTGTCCACGGCGCCGGATCTGCTTCGCCGATACTCTCGTCAACCACAGCGCATCTGCAGCGGCTTATTCATAGTCCCCACCAGAGACGCTTCGTCCACACCCCCCTGGAGTCCCCCCACCAATGCCCCTGTCGACCGCCTCTGATCCTCTTCGCCGACACCTTCCTCAACCCCACCGGAGTAGCTTCGCCTATACCATTTTCAACCCTACCGGGGCCGCTTTGCCAACTCACAAGTTCAGGGCCTTAGATCTGCTTCCTCGCACCCTCATCCAACCTACTAGAGCAGCTTCTGACGCCCCGTCCACGGCCGCAGATCCGCATCGTCGACACCATCCTTAACCCAACCACCGGAGCAGCTTCACATACGCCCTCGTCCATGGCCACAGATCCGCTTCGCCCACTGTAGTCCACCCCACCAGAGCCGCTCCACAAACACCCTACTCGACGATTCTAGATCTCCTTACCGGACCCCGACAGCCAGTGCAACGTCATCACCCTTGATGTTTCTAACCTGATTCCCACCGTCTGGCTAGATGCCAAGCACCCGCCACGGCCTAGGTACTTGTCACCTTTAAACCCGTCCAGCATCACCTGCCCGATGTACTTCAAATATACTAACATGTCGCTCTTACCTGTTATGCAGCTGGCAAAAACTACAAGGACGATGTTTCTTCGGGATCTAACAGCTAGGCCAACCAAGATCCTGGACCGAGGCATTGCTATGATCTTGTAAGTGTGTCTCTCTCTTTCTCTTGTATTGTTTTGTGCCTGCCGGCGTGCTTTGCATGGATTTTCGACCAGTAATCCCTTAGTGCAGACAATTATTTCTACTACTGGCTGGTAAATTAGATATGTAGATGTCATACATGATACTACCTCGTACCTCCATTCCTAAATATAAGTCTTTCTAGAGATTCCACTATAGGCTACATACGGAGCAAACTGAGTGAATCTACACTCGAAAATGCATCTATATACATCTGTATGTGGTCCATACTGGAATCTCTACATAGACATATATTTAGGAACAGAGGCAGTACATAACACAAAATCATAGGTGCAATGTAGGAATTCCAGTACACTACATTACGTTCCCTTAGAGTGCCTACTAGTCCAACACACAGAGTCATGGCTAGTTTATGCTACGGACACAATCATTAATTGGTGGTTTAAATATGCGCAAGGGATATGCAATGTATTATGATGTAGAGATGTCTGAAATTAGCCGTGCCAACTTGCAGATTGGGTTACACAATGAAAAAGTGCAAGATGTATGTGGCAATTTCATGGAACATCACAAAAAAGGAGAGCCAGTGGTGATCCTATACAATGTGCTATGGTACGTCACTCCTCCATTGCAATCATCATGACATGTTATTTGTATGTCAGTTCTATTGGCCAAGTTTCTTAGGGACAATTATTATGAGTTATCCTAAGAAAATAAGCACATGTGAATATAAGCTCCATGTAATAAGCCAACCAGTTCTTTTCCAGTGCAGTAATTAATATGATAGGAAAACAAACCATCACTATTTGCTCAAAATGCAAATACAAAGATACCATCTACTTGGCACAATCTACTTGTTCAATGTTTTCCATAGAGATCCCATTGCCTAATTTAAATGAAAACGCATGACCCAGATTTAAATTAAGAACAATTATTTATTGAAATTTGATGGTCCAAGTGGCTGGTTATTATCATATAGCAGCACCACCTGAAAGCATCATATAGCAGCAGCAGCTCATAGCAACTCATCATATAGCAGCAGTAGCAGTGTGCAATTCATCATATACCAGCAGCAACTCATAGCAATTCATCATATCGCAGTAGCAGGAGCAGCTCATAGCAATTCATCATATAGCAGCAGCAGGAGCAGCTCATAGCAATTCATCATATAGCATCAGCAGGAGAAGCTCATAGCAATCTATTATATAATTTAAACAAGAGTAAAACAAGCCGTCACGTTTATATGTTAATATTTTTTACACCGTTTGATTAGAATAACAATGGCTGAGATTTAAAGTTTCCACGTAACATGTAGAAGTATATGTACCAACAGTATTGAACTTATATGTTGTCACGTTAGATGCATTGAACCATAACACTTGCGTGCATGGGAAGGACTTCATGGAAGTGTTTTGTTTGAGTCCAATACAATCACGCAAGAACTGATGCATGTCCGAATTGGAAAGAAAAAAGGGGAAATAATAAAGCTCTCACACGTATCTGAGAGCAATATAGCAGGTTTACCTACAAACTCCAAGAGCCACATGTCTGCAGGCATCGAACACATGCACAATATGGACTAGGCAATTGGCAAACAAAAAACAATTGGTTGTCCGATAAAGGATGGAAGCTGGTCTCTTCTCTCACGTGATCAATCCCTTCTTCCCTCAGGCAGGTTCCACGTCCCTTGCCAAACATGTTTTATAAAGAAGATCAATTGCTAGGGTTTCCAATTTCCTAGCGCTATAGCCGTCACTTCTGATCCTTCCTTCCCCGTTGTTGGCGAGGCTGTCGCTGAAGCGCAACGCTTGATCATCCTACGAGAAGAAGAGTAGGGCAGGTTTAAATCAGCAGCATGAGGGATAAGGCGGCCATAAATAAGGTGACATATTGAGGAGCAGGACGCAGCGACAGGGAGGCACAGATTGCTTCTTCGGTCCTTCGTCCACTTCTTCGCCTTGCACATGGATACCTCCCAGCACCGCTGCCTCCAAGCGAGGATGCATGTAACCACGGTCCAGCTGCAACAACTTAGGTCTGAGACACATCCGCCTACAAGCAACCACAGCTGACGGCTATGTGATGCTTGAACTCCGACTCATCTTTGGATCATCAGTTCTCAGGTTTATTCATCTTCTGCGTACCTCAATTTCGTGGCTTCTGGAACAAACAAATATGCGTAGTTTAGATGTTAGATTCTCCATCGAAGTGGTTAGAGCCTTAGACTAATGATGTGACGCATGACCTTTCATAGCTACCTCTACTCTGATCGGATTTATACATCAAGGTTAATCTTATTTGCAAAGATATAAAAAATTATTTACATGATCTTTACAACAAAAATGTGTCACTGTGTATGAAAGAAAATATATTTATGGCATTATACAGAATTTATTTACATATTCATCATAGCAAAAATGTGTCATTCTGCTTCAAACAAGTTGATGTTGATTGGAGCTAATAATACATGACTATTGTACCACTTACATGAGGAACTCGACAATATTTTTAATAGTGGAAGGAGGAACTCAAAAATTATGAGAAAACAGTGGTAAGTTTCCGATTCAGCAACTTTTTGATTGACCAACTTATATGACATGCACTTTTTCTAATAATCGTTCCATTTAATTTTTTTGAACAGTTGTACATTATGTTGAGATTCGTTTTGTTTCTATTAGAATGATGCTAATTTGAGCTAATAATTTCTATATGTAGATGAGCATGGTAACAAGTACATGAGTAACTCAAAGAACTATGGTATAAGTTTCTAAATCAACAACTTTTTGATTTGCCAATTATATAGAATGTAGGATCGTGAAGAGTTTTAATAGCTATAGGTAATGGCAACAGACACATGGTCAATGATTTCAGTATGTTCTGTAATCTTGCAGTTGATCAATGTTTTAAGATGTCAATGCACACTGGATTATTGTAATACAATTTTCTTATACTACCATAATGAATAATGTTTTAGACCTATCCTATAGACATCCATGGTCCTCCCAAAAATATTCACTCTATACTTAATACATATGTTTAAGGTGCATGGTTTTACAATCTCTAAATTGCCTTCCAGATGCCCAGATGCTCGAATGAATGTCTTAGTATAGCAGAAAATAAATCGTGCGGCAAGAATATCATAGATTTCTTATATTTACATGTATGTTTAATATTGAAGCATGGATCATGTTTACATGGTAGCCTCAAATTAGAAATAATTGCATCAAGGTATGCAAGGAAATGTATGCAACACCGACTGACATCTTTTCTTCTGGTTTAGTATGTTTTCGTTGTATCTTACAAATGTTTTGTGTGACCATGTTCAAATATCATGTGAGCTTGGCTTTGTCATTTGTCCTACATGGTTCATTACCTTCTATGGTATGGAGCCGTGTGTAGCAATGGTTTTATTTTCTATGGTTGGTAAATCATCATTATATTATTTCCTACCAACAAGAGCACTTGTGAAAAATAGAATTTGAAATGGATACATGTTTTTTTAGAAAAGGAGGATGACCCCTGGCCTCTGCATCTGGGCGATGCATGCGAGGTAGAAGGACATACGTGTATTCTCTAGCATTTACATTGAAGCGAAGTTGTAGTACTGTATTGATAAGTCTGAGCTTAAGTGATGAGGTACCATAGATCATTGGCTAAGCCAAAATGGCTCGGGTATATAGAATCTAGTACATGATATTGTTGTATAAGGCATTTCTAGGTTCTTATTTTTAGTTTCGCCAGTGGTTGGTGCTTAATATAGCATGCATCATCTTTTCAAGTTAGCCAAAAATTTAGAAGCATTGAAAATGATTCAAGATATGTACAGAAATGGATGAAGCTTCGACTCGCATCCCCTTTATTAGTTCAGTATGCTTAAAAACTGCAACGTTGTTCTGAGTGACCATGTTCATGTTGCATGTTCGCCTTACACTGGCATTTATCCTATTGTGGTTCTTTCCCTCTTTTTGATATACTATGTAGCAATATGTTTCTTTCTATGGTTGCTAAATCATCATTCCACATTTTTCTACAAATAAGAGCATATGTGAAGAATATAACTTCAAATGCAATCAAATGTGCACATGAGGTAGAAAATGACAAATATGAAATTTAAACTGGAGGGAAGTTGTCATATCGAACTGACAAATATGAGGCTTAAGTGATGATGTATAATCTACTACACAAAATTGTTGTATCAAACAGAGATATTGATGCCTTTTTTCGGGTCTTAACTACTTATTTGTAACTCCGCTAGAAGTGGATGTTTAACCTACATTTATCAAACACAATTATATTTGGGTTAATTTTCCAGTCAAGGTAGTGTATTGGATCTCAAGAAATTTTCTCTACAACTTCTTCTAAGGACTTATCTGGTAATTATGTGTTTGTAAATTAGTATTTTGTATTTTTAACTATGACAAGGTAGAATATTATTTTGACTTGATTGTATTCATTGTATCATTAATTAGGATACTAGGTGCGACCAATTTCCTATTTCCCAGCCGCATAGAGAAATGTATCGATATATGTGGGTTCTAACATAAATAAGTTGGTCTTGTGGATAGGGTAGAAATATAGGGTGCATAGGGTTTTTTCAGATGGTTTGTAGCCTGCCATATTATTCGCGCATTACGTACATGTTATGAACATAATGGCTTTTTTCTGAAGTCATTCTTGCAATATTTTGTTTCACTTATTAATCTACAAAATTTTATCTATTGCAGTCCCAAGCTTCACCTATGTTTTGAGAAGGTGAGAAAATTATTTTTGTCAGTTACTTCCGTTCTGATATGCAGTCCCGCATCACTAATTCATGAGTGCAACTACTTCTGTTTTCTTTTAATTCCATGCCAGCTGATCTTTGCACGGGTCTTCCAAATTTTATTCACAGTAATGTTTCTCAATTCAGCACATTTGTCGTTATGTGGCTGACATATGTCTTTACCTATCTTAAGCAGAACAGCCTTTCAAATTCCAGAATGTAGAGGTTTAGCTTATGATCAGTGGTGGATCTAGGATTTGAAAACAGGGTGGTCCTCCTGAAAAAAATTGACAACAAATATGACATAGTGAACGTTCTAACTAACTACCAATACCACAGAAATAGTTTGATATGGTCTTACATACTAAAATTGCCAATTAAGTCTCAGTTTTGCATAGAAGACTCAGAGACATTCTAACTAATTTACTCTCTATCAATTATAAATTCATAATAACATAATTCAATGGAAATTATGTACTGAATGGTGGGTAGTACAGGGAAGAGCAAACCCTAGAATCAAAACCAAATGGGTAGTGGACGAGCGGAGCTGGTACCTCAAATCAACACGGATGCTTGCTGGCTGGCAACTGCCTCTTGGCCGAGCGCCGATGTGCGGATTGGGCAGTGGCGTCGGCTTGCAGGGGCACAACTCCACAGATTAGGTGGTGCAGCCGCCGCAGAGCCCCAAACACAGAGCGGACGGGACAGACAGGCTGCGGTCCTGGGCGCCCAACGATCGGCTACCGAGGCGGGGACGGCGAGCGAGATGGCGAAATCGGGAGGTCGCGAGGAAGCGAGCGGCTGGCTCGATGTGTCGACGACTGGGTCTAGAATTCTGGATGTGTTTCGACGGCTAGGGGCAATCCTGGCCGCGTTACTTTTTTCTCAGCCTGGACAAAGGATCAGGAATAGCTATTTCCCTTCTATTTTATTTTATATTATTTTCCTGGCCCATATCGATTATCGAATCAGATAGACTGGTCCAAAATTCTAGGGTGGACCTAGCTGCCTTCTAACAATTTTACCCTAACCCTAAAAAACAATTTTACCCACGTCAGAACATGTTGCATATTCTCAAAAAAAGTCGGAACATCTCTATGAAATTTGTTTTAACCAGAGACATTGATAATATGATATTTCACCTTTCGTATTAATTGGATTGTAAGATCCAAAGTTTTCATTCATTTCCATATCAAGATATCAGCAAGTTATAATAAGCTTAGGAAATAATATAATTGCAATTCCGGTGATATGTATGTTCCATATTTTGTGATCATTTGAGGCCATAAGTACAACATATGATCATACCAATTTTTGTACTTGATGATTGATCTGTGGCCGTGGACAAGTAATGGCAGGAAAATCTAGCCTAAACATGTTTAAAGGTGTCGCCTACCCGGGGTACTTACGCTAAAAATGACAATGAAAGTAGAACTATTCATGTTAAGAAACTTAGAGACATGAAATGCTAGCCCGTGCAAGAGCATGAGTTGATGAATACACTACTCATTATAAGGACTAAGAGACTGTTCCGCAATGACTGTTGAATAAACAATGGATTATGTTGCCATGCGGGGATAATAAGTGAGGTAATTGGAGTAAGGCGAAAAAGTGAAATACAAGAAAGTAACTAGAGACATGACATTTTGCACCACTAAAATAAGAACACTTCTATACGACCAATAAGAAAAACTACTTTTAGATACACAAATCGATGCTTACACCGGAATACTATTCACATGGTAAATGCTTAAAATGCTTACATTGTAGTCTAAAATTCGGACAAAAATTATTGATGCTAATAGAACATTGGATAAGAAACCAAGTGAAAAATACAAAATATTATTATGAAATCTATGTTCTACGTGACAAACAAATGAGCATATTGAGCCGTGCAAAATAATATCTCACAATGTTTATATCTCAAAAATACGGATGTACCACATATATCCAAAAATCCTAATAAAATCTCAAATATAAACTACAGAATAGACACTCATTTAAATACAACAACACATAAAAATCTAGCCGCGCAAATGCACAGGTCACCCCGCTAGTTCATCATACAGCAGCAGCAGGAGCAACTCATAGCAATTCATCATACATTAGCAGCAGGAGCAGCTTATAGCAACTCTTCATATAGCAGCAGCAGCAGCAACTCATAGCAATTCATCATATAGTAGCAGCAGCGGCGGCTCATAGCAACTCATCATATAATAGTAGCAGATCATAGCAATTCATCATATAGTAGCAGCAGGAGCAGCTCATAGCAATGCATCATATTGCAACAGCAGAAGCAACTCATAGCAATTCATCGTATAGTGGATCGGAATGAAAATTTGGCAAAAAATCAGAGGAGATCCTCACCTTGTTGGATGAGCTCATCCTTCAACAACACCTCAAGGCCACGGCCTGGGAGGTGGGGAGGGGGAATAAGGTGCCTTCTACTGCAGTGTGGCATCAGCCGTAGTTGTGCAGCGCCTGCCGGAGTAGTGCGTTGGACGAACCACAGTGGAGCAGCTGCTGGAGACCATGAGAATGAGGGGTGGCACCAGAGGGAGGAGCAGCCAGGGAGATTTACCCCTACCCGCCGGCCATGTAGCCTAGCTGGACAGAGTATCATCAAGGATCAGGCCAGATGGGACCGGTGGGGACGGCTTGCTGGAGGAATCCTAGTGCTGCAGGAAGGGGATCGAGGTAGAGGGAAAGGGGAGAGGAGATGCAAGCGGGCAAGGCAATGAATGCTTGCATGGTTGTTTTTACTTGAGGTTGAGGTGTGATGCGAGCATCACCAGTTGCATTTTGAGTGTAATATAGGCAGACAACAGTGTCATTTCACTATTCCCCTTCCCTTCAATTTTTAGTGAGGTTCTACCCGAAACGCCCCCTCCAAAGTGAAATTAGTTAAGCCCAAGCCCATAACTCACAAATGACTTCTTTACATCTTTTATGGCTTTTTTGACAATAAGCACTGAAAAGGCAGAATAGAACTGGCCCTTAACCTGCAATTCAATTGTGCGTGCAATGATGAATCACTCCTGCCGGCTATAGTCTACATTTAGGCATCATCATACGTGGCATAACCTAATACATGTGCATTCCATTGTAGAATCTAGAATATGCAATGTTTATGTTAGTTCATACGTTGCACATGAGGTTTAAATGCCCCTTAAATCTGGTCTGTCAAGTGATGGTCTTTAAGCATCCTTCTTTGCTTCTTTTCTTGATATGTAAGATTTGCTCACACATCTGTTCAATTGCTTGTTTGCATCAGCCAGCTACACTAGGACTGTTTTCTTTGATTACTTGTTGTTCTTGACCTAACACTCTAACATAGCTTGTCAACGATTTAAACACTAAGGGTTGCTGTAGTGGGTCATTTTCTAACTCATATGTGACATAAAGGTTTGGATGTACACTAAAGTAGGCTCAACAAGAGTACCTGGAGATCCAGTTCGATGGTATGCCTAGTTTTTACATAGTGCTGACATAGTAAATGCTCATTTCATTGTGTGCAAGTGCAAGAGATGCGACATGTTTCATTATGTGGTGTTGTTTTGTTATAATCTCATCCTTTTGTGTTCACAGACTGGAAAGTATGCATATTTATCTTCCAAGGAGACGAGTAACTAGTTTGTGTCACCTTGCAAAGGGGGTGCAATGAAGATAGGATTGAGGATTTCCAAGTACGAGATGTTAGGAAGGAGCCTTGCAAAAGAAGTAGGAGCTGCGCTGAGCCTCTTCAACCTATTAAGGTAAGTCACTATATCCAACTCAACTGTTCAATTCCTTGTTGGTTTCAGGCATAGTTAATTTGCTCTTTTCAATTGCTTTATTTGTCCTCAGTTAATGAGATGCCCAAAGAATGATGCCTGATGTTGGGTACTTGTATAACTATTAGTTGACATAATTAAGGGCCTTACCATTTAATTACTCTACCGAAGTGTGCCTGAAGCTTTGAAGTCTATTAACCAACTATTATTGAATGAGGCTCACAATCTAGTTTATACTAGGCTAATGATTGCATAGTTTTGCTTGCTGTAGTATGTTTGTATGAAATCATGTGCTGTTCATTATGCTCCCTAAGACTTTAATTGAGCGACAGAATGGCCAACTGCTTGCTTACTTCTACGCAACATGATGTCTAAATTTGTAACTTGTCTATGTTTTGGATTGGGCCCCAACATCATGCTCCTCTGGTGGGCTAAGAGAGATTTTTGTATGCAGGCTACACAGACTACCTTTTTTATAATTTTTTAAATATCACCTGCTTATGCTTCATGACGTGTAAAATTATTGTTAGTCCTGTTTTGCCATGTAGAAAATATTCTATCTTGCTCGCTTCACTGTTGTAACTATATTTTTCCCTAGTCATGGGTACTTACAGAAACATTTCAGGATGAAGTGACATCAACACAAAGATCTGCGAGCAGTGCGGCATGGCCGTTATCGAATGATTATGGATTGGAATTGGAATGCGCTGATGTTCTCGAGCATCAACTAGAGGTGGCAAGACAACGTGTCCATGATTTTGAATGTACAATCAACAAGTTGAGACTGGACATGCAGGTATTAGATGCAGGAGTCAAAAAAATGAAACAATACACTAAGGTAACAACGAAGGAATTGCAGATTTTGCAGACTGAAATTTGTGCTATTTAAATCCGGCCAATCCTATTCCCTGAACAGATTATAGTTGAAATGGTAAGTTATGTTGATGCTCGTCCATGATGTATGAGCTGTATTTGCCTAGTGTATGCAATTTGCTGTTTGTGTATGCTTTATTATCACTAGTGCCGAACCATAATGCCAAGTGGGTATAATCGGCTGTAATTTCTTTATTGTATAGTGTAGGATTATTCTACGTTTCTATGCCTTAGTATCTTTATTGTATAGTGTGTGTTTTTAGAGGTGATAGTATAGAGTAGGATAATTCTTTGAATATGCTATATCATTCAAACGGGGGCCAACTCGTCCAAACGTTGTAGTGACCATGGCCCTCCATAGGTTGTACATTCCATGGGCCATCTACGGGACGGACGATCCCTGGCCTTCTGTGGCCGTCGGATTCGTGGGCCTTCTATGGGCTGTCGAATCCGTGGGCCTCCTATCGGCTGTCGGATCCATGGGCCTTCCATGGGCCTTCTATGGGCCGTCAGATCAATGGGCCCTTTGTGGGCCGTCGGGTCAATGGGCCTTCTATGGGCCGTCTCATCTATGGGCCTTGTACGGGCCGTATAAGGGGCTGTAAACGGGCTAGAGTGGAAATCATACGTTTTATGGGTTCACCATAATGGGCCGGTAATCGGCCGTATGTGATGATGCTATGAAAATGGCCCAATAGATTAACGGGCCACAAACGGGCCAACTGTATCCACGGGGTAAATTTGTCCCACAAGCAGAAAAGGCCTGTAACGGGTCGTATGTAAACGAATGCTGGAAATGAGCCTAAGAATAAATGGGCCCTGAGAAGGCCGAAAGATAACATGGGCTAGAAACGGTCCAACGGTATAATGTGCCGTTAATGGGTATAAAGTGATACACTGTTCATTACAGGCCAGTTTTACCACGGGCCTTTAATGGGCCCAGGGTTACTAAGGGCCTCATATGGGCCGAAAGACATCATGGGCCATAAATGGGCCGGAAGTTAAAATGATTTGGAATTATATTGGACGGTCTAGATGACGCTACTGGGCCTAATTCGGATAGGCCGTAAACAGGCCCTGGGTTAGCGGGCTGTAAATGGGCTATACGCAAATAGGCCGTTAACAGGCTTGCCGTGGGCCGGCCCGCCACCTTTCTACCATGTAAAACGGGCCGCCGTTTTCACAGGAATGGGCCTTTGTTGGGCCATGCCACATGTCGACGTATCATAGGCCCTTTGGGTCCAATGAGTGGATGACATCTGTCCCAACGGTGAGCCGACACGTGTTCCCTCCAGCCAATGATGATTTTACACGTGGAAAATCCCCATTGGTCGGGGCTGTCAATGGGTTATCGGATCCAAAACCGGACCTGATAGCTTAACGAAGTTCTGTTACGGTGGATGCCACATGTCCGTCACCCTTGACGAAAGCACTTGTGTGACGCGTGATTTATCGTCATGGAAGTGGACACTTTCGTGATGATAATTTTGGTAATGTCATGGAACACTTCTACGACAGCAAATGTATGACTATCTTGATTCTTTCATAAATTTGTCATGGATGTACATGCATGACAGAAAACGTGACCTACTGTGACAAACACATATCATCACGGAAGTGTATTTTTTTGTAGTGAGCCGGCGCCCTCCAGATGCTCTGCTTACCCGTCATTAGCAACGTCCAAGTCACCAAGACCCTCATCGACGGCGGCGCAGGGCTCAATGTTCTGTCCATCGAGACATTCGACAGGCTTCAAGTGCCGTACGACCAGTTGCAGCCTACCAAGCCATTCTCACGAGTGACGGACGGCTCCACTACGCGATAGGGAAGGTTTGCCTCCCTGTCACCTTCGGCCAGCGTGACCACTACCACACCGAGCTCATCAACTTCGATGTCGCCCACATACGCCCGCCGTACAATGCCATCCTTGGATATCCAGCCTTGGCCAAGTTTATGGCAGTGACCCACCATGGCTACAATGTCCTCAAGATGCCAGGGAGCGGCGGCGTCATCACGGTTCCATGTGAAGAAAGAGATGCAGTGTGCTCCCTCGAGCGAGCCTACCAGGATACCGCAGTCGAAAACCCCGACAACGAAGGCACCCTGCACCCTCCTGAGGCCATCCCCAAGAATAAGAAGCAACTACTCGACCCAAGGACTGAGGAGAGCGGTGTTTCCAGTGGTACCACCTCAGGTCCTGCGCCCGCAGATGGGGTGCCTCCCTCCCTCGCATAGGAAGGCGTGCCCGGTGCCCTCCTTAGTTTTTGGGCTCGGGGGCTCTCTTCTGGAGGGCCTCGGATCTAGGAAACGTCACGAGGGAGGCGCCCGGGAACCACATGGAGGCATGCTTTGCTGCATGTTTCCCTCAAGATGGCACAAGGCGCGGAGCTCCTTGAGCTCAGGAGTTCATCAACAAGGCACTCCAGAAGCTTTAAGAGGCAAGGACCATACACGGCGACCGCCGCCCATCACCCGACGCAACTCCCCATCCTGGCGAGGATGGCGGGCTGCGCGTCTGCATTTACATTCCAGGGTTCAACAGGGCCGCATCTCAGGGACGTTTTTGGCCTTCGCGCGTTGGACGGTGCGAGGGTCCGTCTCGTACCTACGTTCGCATGCCATTCAGCTTGCCGACCGTGGCTGTAAGCTTCCAGCGCCACGTGCGGAACATCCTGGCGGCTCAGGAGGCCAGGCATCACGTCGTCCGGCGGGTCCTCCTGAGTCTCAGGACCCTGACGGCTCATGAGGGACAACCCTTCAGCGTGCATCTTCAGCTACTCCAACACCGCTCTAGCTACGGTATCAGGTGACTCTTTCTAGTTCATTCAGTTGGGGGCGCCCCTCAGGCAGCATCGTCCCCAAGTTGCACGGGCTTGTCCCTGCGACGTGTATCCTTTTGCATCTCTAGCTTACTTTGATGGGGGTGCCCCTTGGGCTGCATCATCCCGAGGCCGCATGGGTTCGTCCCTGTGGCATGTATCGTTCTTGCATCAATCTAAGCTAACATGCCTCTTTGCTTGAGTTGTTCTATGATTATCACCAGCTTATTTGGTACTTCGATATCCCACCCGCAACCACCCACGTTACCATGGGAGTCGCACGCCGGTTGTCTTTCTTTAGGATTCCTCACATGAGTAGGCTAGGCACGGTGTTTGTGCTCGGGTCCATCCCTACAGCGTCGATAAACCCAATGACTGAGCTCTGTCTGGCGGGACGGCCCCATTCATGTCACCTCCTGGGGTCGTTGGTGTATGGCCTTCTCATGTGATCGCCTCAGGAAATTCGTTCGACGCAGGTTGCCTAACCATCTTGCAGGACCGCTGAAGCTACCAAGAACCAAGACCAGGCGCAACCCGCCTTTAGGTAGGGCCTCGTGAGTCCCGCGCTGGCTCACAGGTGCCTAGACACACCTCGTCTAGCCCTGCTGTGCAAGCCACGTGTCAGGGCGGGGCTGTACATGCCCGGGGGGCTCCACTCAGAGGGAGCCCTCACCCACGCAGTAGTGGAAGCACCATGCTCCGCGCTGGCAGTCGACACGGTCGAGGAGTGGCTATGCCCGTGCAAGAGCGGAAGCGCTATGCTCCGCGCTGGTGATAAACAACTGAGGGCGGCACCATGGCCGTACCAACCATAGGGAGGCACCCGGCTCGGTGTCCAGCCTCACCGTAACGCTTCCCCCTCGGGAGCGTTGCGCGAGGGGAGTGGGCATGGGGGCTACGCTCAGGCCTCGCCTAGTGTACGCCGCCCTGCCAGGTCCCTTGGACCTAGTCGTCGTGCACCACTCCCGAGTGGGACCTCGGCAAGGACAGGTATGAAGGTCTGTCTGCGCGTCAAGGGGGACTCTTGAGCATCGCGATTGAGGAGCCTAACTGGCCACTTAGCCCCTCACCCCTTTGGTACTGTCTTGGTGATCCGGATGGCCAAACGGCGGCTGAGGTATGCGCGGGGTCGGGCCCTGCCGACATAAAACCCTAAGGCCTATTTCTGCATCTCCTACCCGCAAGCGATATGCGCGTCAAAGGGGACTCCTGAGAATCGTGACTCAGGAGCCTAACTGGCCACGTAGCCCCTCACCCCTTGGTTCCGTCCTGGTGATCCGGACGGCCCAACGGCGGCTGAGGTATGCGTGGTGTCGGGACTTGCCGACGTAGAACATCAAGCAAATGGGAAGGAAATCGCGGAACCTAAACAAATCATTACACAACATAATGTTCCTTAACACCAAACGAAAGTTTTACTAACTCCACGAGGCAGTCTCGTGTTGTTGGGAAGCTCGCAAGAAAGTAAAAGCAGGAAGGACAACTATCGCCCGCCAGTTGGCCTCCTCTTGAGTCTCGGGCGCCATCACCAGGTAGTGTCCGCTCGTCGGCAGCGCTGCCATCACCCGTGTCGTTGGCCTTGGTCGCAGGATCGGAGGCGCCATTAGCTGGAGCTGCGAGGTCGATGGCAAGGATCTTCATCAATAGGGCCTCCACCTGATCCTTCACGGCTTCGGCAGCGGCTGCGCAACGCCCTTCCTCTACGGGCTCAAGCAGCTTGTCGAGGTCGGCGTCGGGGTCACGAAGATAGAGATGGCTGAAGATGCGCATCAGGGTGGACGAGGAGAGCGCGCGGGCTTCCCCCTCCACTAGGGGACCGATTCCGTCGGCGACACCCTCGAGCACCACGACAAGATGAGGGAGCAACTGGGCAGGGCCATCGTGATCGGTCACCAACGGCTTCTCCAAGCCATTTTCGTAGATACCCTACAACACCGCACGAGACCTCTCCTCAAGAGATATGAGGGCCGCGTGGTCCTCTGCAAGAACCGTCACCTTGGTCTCTAGCTGGGCCTTCTCCGATGCCACTTTCTTCTCCAGCTCCTCTAGGCAGTTGCGTTCTGCGGCCTCCGCCCTCACCGACTGCTCCAGCTTGGCGCCACAATGGGTGACAGTGTCGTCTCAGGCTTTCATCTTCTCCTCCTCCACCCTGCGACCACGGGCCTTGGCCGCGCACTCATGGCGCATGGTCTCCAGCTCGGCTTCCATCGACCAGCAACGCTCCTTGGCAGCCTCAACGCCACCACATGGGCGGCCGCAGCTTGGTCAGCGGCTCGCTTGTCTTCCTCGGAAGCTGCCATGGCCTGGCCCAACGCCGCCCTGACAGACTCGTCGGAGTGCAACCAACCCGAGATCAGCTCCAGGCGCCCCGGCACCAAGCGACAGTTCGCACATTGAAGATCATCCCGCCGACAGGTCAGCGTGGAAAGAGCCTCCCCCAAAACATCAGGTGCGTTGGAGGGATCATGGGCCATCGGCATAATGGGAGGAGGAGAAGGCAGCGTTACTGCCGTGACATGCATGCTGGCAATAGCGGAAGAAGGAACCAGGGGCTCATGAGCCATTGAAACATCGGAGGGCGAGCTGGGGGTAGGTACCTCTGGAGCCGGCTTGGCGGTGGAGATCTCCTTCTCCTGAGGCCGGTCCACCAGGCCTCCCGAGGAGGACTGAGCTGGAGAGGCATGGGCGTCGTCGCCATCCTTCCGTGCAGGAGGAGGCACGGCCACGGCAGGCTGCTGGGTCATAGAAAGCATGGATGCCCCTTCCTTCTTCTTCTTCGCCGCCGACGTTGGCCTGGTGGAGCAAGGAAGGGCGTCAGAAGCAGCAGCAAGAGCAAGAACGAAATCAGGACGAGGCACTTACTGATCCAAGGTGGTGTAGTCCCTCAGCGTCTTTAGGACCGTGAAGCCCATAGGCTTCACAGCCTGGGGCGCCGAAACGCGGATCTCAGGAGCATCGCCTCGGGAGTTAAGCACCGACTGGCTCTTCGTCAGGACCCCAGCCGGTGGCTTCTTCGAGCGGGTAACCAGAGACCTCGTGGTGACCCCAGCAGAGGGCGGGACCTCACTCACTGAATGGTCGTCAGCGTCTTCGTCGTCAGGCAAGGCGCGAAGGAGGTCGGCCTTGCGCGGAGGGGAAGTCTCCCCTGCCCCCTCCCGGGTCGCCTCCGAGTCCCGCTCCTCCTCCTCATCGGAGTCACCGAAAGACGTCACCACCGGAGTCGTCGCCACCAAGACTTAGGAGGGCGTCGGAGGCACAAGACCATGCCCGTCGAAGGTGGGCATGGCGGCGACAATTTTCGCCCCGCCTAGGCGGCGGTACAAGGGAACAGGAGTATCCGGCGGATACCCCTGGTTGTCCCCAACCAATTGATGGAGAGTCGCACCCAGCTCCTCGTCCGTCCGGGCACTTGGGCTCAGGCGGAGGTCGTCCTCCTCATCCCTGAGCTTCCACAAGGGGCGCGAGCGTGTCTGGAGCAGGGTCACGTGCTGAGCTTCCACAAGGGGTGTGAGCGTGTCTGGAGCAGGGTCACGTGCTGAGCTTCCACAAGGGGCGCGAGCATGTCTGGAGCAGGGTCATGGCCCCCGTCAACTTCGCCGCCTTCGGGTCGTCAGGCTTCAGGTCGGCGGCCATCTTCTCCAACCCCTGCTGCGCCCGGAGATCGGTGACCTTCACACTGAGCCACGCGTCGTGGGGCGAGGGCCTCTTCGTCGGCAGCAACGGCCGACGGGGGCGCATTTGGCGTCCACAAGGACCCACTTGCTCCTGAAGTTCTCGGCCTTCTTCCCAGTCTTCGAGAGCGCGTTGGAGCCGTTGGCCGTGACAAAGTTGGCACACCTCGAGCAGTGGTCATCCTTGTTTCAGAGGTAGAAGAAGTGGCGAAGCAGCGCCACAGACGGCATCAACCCCACGAACCCCTCTCAATGGAAGGCAAAGATGGACAAGAGGAGGGCAGAGTTCAGATGAAGAAGAAGGGCATGCAGCTTATAGTGGCTGACGACGGCGAAGAAGAAATCAGATAAAGGGGGAACTAGCCCCGCGACGACACTACTCATGAAGAAGGGATAGAAGGTGCTCCCTTGATCCTCCGGCCCATCGGAGGCGGCCCGGAGCACGGTCCTTCCCTTCTCGTTGCTACCCCCCGTCGTCATCAGGAGCGCGGCGGCGAGGTTCTTCTCCGAGACGCTGGTCGCGCTCAGGGCCTGCTCGTACCAGGCGAGATGAGAGGCGGCCTTTGACTTGCCAAACGCCAACGATTACTAGCTCGAAGGGGAGCTAGCGTGGATCTGGAGTCTTTGGGAGAGAGGAGCAAGAAAGGGGATCTACAGCAAGACGAAAGGAAAGCAATGACGACACCGCGGGGCGCGCCAGCCTTTTCGGTAGTCGTGCAGTTGTCGGGGCAGCGTGGGGAAGCGGAGACGCCCACGACCCATAAATTGCCACTTGACCCTTGGCTTAACCGCGAAGCCAAGTACGAGCGTGCCTTGGGCCCGGGGGCTACTTTCAGCATCCTGGGACTTGCCGGCCTGCGGGCCGAGGGTACGGCCTATCTTCATTAGCAACCATTCAAGACCCTCGCGAGGGTGACGCTGCCAAGACTTCCTCAGGGGCAGCCTCCCTAGGCTAGCTCTCGAACCTGGCGCGCCAAATGTCGGGGTATGGGGTTCCGGCAAACCCTTAAGGTTCAAACACTAGGGTGCGCGCGAAGTCTGTCCCTCCAACCAATCTACGCCCTAGCTCGTTAGGATCTTGTGGACGAACCTGACGAACTCACAACACAGAAGGACACGGGGTTTATATTGGTTCGGGCCACCGTTGTGGTGTAATACCATACTCCAGTGTGGTGGTGGTGGATTGCCTCTTGGGCTGATGATGAACAAAACAAAGGAAGAACGGCCTCCCGAGGTTGAGGCATTCTTGTGCTCGGCGAGCCTGTGTGTGGGGGGGTGGTCTCTCTCAAGCTCCCATCCGATCCTCCTCTCCACTGTGGTGGCTAGTCCTATTTATAGAGGCCATGGTCCTCTTCCCAAATAACGAGCGGGATGGGAGCCAACAATGCCGAGCTAATTTGAAGGGGGACAACTAGTACAAGCTATCCTGACAAAACTAGTCTTCGCCTGCACAAAGTTCTGGTGGTGACGCTGTTCTAGGCTCCATGGTGACCTCTGTCTTGCAGTCCATGGTCTTGGTCTTGTTGCACCAAAATGGCAACCTTTGCATGAGGCCTCGGTACTCCGCGGCTGTGCTTGCCCCCTTTGCACCAAAGAGGAAACAAGGACGTTGTGCACGCTGGTGCCCGCCTGGTGTCGATCGTCATGGCTCACGTCACGAGAACCTCGTGAGGTTCGCCTCGCCTTGATATCTCCGCTCCTCGTGAGCTTGCATAGCTAGGCCACTCCAGAGGAGGTCTTGCATCGTCCGCCTCGCGAGGCTTGGCCCCTCGCGAGGGTCTTGGGTGCTTTGTTTGTGAGGATGGGCCGTACGGCCTGCTGGCTTAGCCACGCCGCGGGCCGCAGGCAGGCAAGTCTAGGGACACCCGTTCCCAGAACACCGACAGGCGCGACCGGCCTCGTGAGGACCGCTAGCAGGACCAACCTCGCGAGGGCGCCTGGAGGTACCCGCCTCGTGAGGATCGCCCCTAGGGCAACGCTGGTCTTTCCCAGTTGCCGCCACCAAGAAGGAAAGACGACCACCATCAGGACGAGCGGGCTGGGGGCTTCCAGGAGTCGCGTGCGATCGCTTGCATCTTGGGCGGTGCTCAGGCCCCAGCCTCTCAGCGCATCTTCAAACAGTTCGCTCGCGAGGTGAACACGGAACTCCCCAAACATGAGGCCACGCGCCCGCTCAGGTGGTCCCAATGCTCCATCACCTTCAGCTCGGCAGACCAGCTCAAGTGCGCAGCCACCGCTGGCACACTCCCTATGCTATGCTCCCCAGGCATCAGCAATGTGCAAGTCACCAAGACTCTCATTGATGGCGGCGCAGGGCTCAACGTCTTGTCTGTCGACACGTTCGACAACCTCCAAGTGCCCAATGAGCAGCTCCAGCCAACCTAGCCTTTATCAGGAGTGACTGACGGTTCCACCACACCGATAGGGCAAGTCCGCCTGCCTGTCACCTTCGGGGAGCGCAAGAACTACCGCACCGAGCTCCTCGACTTCGACGTCGCGCAATGCCGTACAATGCCATCCTCGGGTATCCAGCCCTGGCCAAGTTCATGGTGGTCACTCACCATGGCTACAATGCCCTCAAGATGCCAGGAAGCGGGGGAATCATCATGGTCCCATGTGAAGAAAGTGATGCGGTGTGCTCCCTTGAGCGAGCGTTCCAAGCCACAGCAATCGACAACCCTGACAGCAGAATTGAAGGCCCTCCGGAGACCACCCCCAAGAAGAAGCAGTCGCGCCGTGCAGGACCCTAAGAAGTTGGCGTCGCGTCAGGAGCCTCGTCAGGATCAGCGCCTGCTCTAGGGGTGCCTCCCTCTACCGCATAGGAAAGCGCGCCCGGCGCCCTCCTCGGGCAAGGCTCGGGGGCTCTCTTCTGGAGAGCCTCAGACCTTGCCAACCTCATGAGGGGGGCGCTTGGGCACCACTTAGAAGCGTGGTTCACGGCACACTTTCCTCAGGAGAGCACAGGGCGAGTAGTGCCCACCACCCAGGAGTTCATCACCAAGACCACCCAAGAGCTACAAGACGTGAGAGCCATGCACGGCGACAGCCGCTCACCGAGTACGGCTCACCATTCAGGCGAGGGTGCTGAGCTGCGCGTCTGCATCGACATCCCAAGGCTCAACAGGGCCGCATCTCAGGAATCCTTCTGGCCATCACGTGCAAGCCGCTATGAGGGTCCACCACACATCTATGTTTACATGCCCTTCGGCTTGCCAAGCCTGGCATCGGCCTATCAGTGCAACATCCGGCAAGTCCTGGCGGCTCAGGAAGTCGGGTTCCACGCCGTTCAGGAGGAGATGGGGATGGTCTTCAGGAAACCTCCTGAGCCCCCAGAGCCTCCCGAGGCTCAGGGCCCCGGTGGTTCATGAGGAGCCATTCCTTCAACGCGGGGCTTCGGCTGGACCAATTCTACTTCATCTACAGAACTAGGTGACGTCTTCCAAGTTCATTTAAGCTGGGAGCGCCCATCGGGCTGCATTATTCCCACGCCACACGGGTCCGCCCCTATGGCATGTATCCCTTTTGCTTAAGTCTTTAGCTTACCTTGCTGGGGGAGCCCCTCGGGCTGCATCATCCCTAAGCCGCTCGGGCCAGACCCAGTGGCATGTATCTTCCTGCATTTATCCGAGTCGATCGGGTCTTCATGCTTAACCTGCCAACTGCTATCACCTGCTTGGTTGCCGCCCGCAGCGGGTCTGTTTATCCCATGCAACCCGCTTGCACGTTAAAAGGGGGGCTCCGAGAATCGCGACTCAGGAGCTCTTACTGGCTCTCCAGCCCTCACCCCTGGCCTTGACCACGGCATCGCGACCTGGCATACCAGCGGCGGCTGAGCTCGCTCGAGGGCCGAGACCTGAGGACGTAGAGTGCTTGCAACTAACCGCCTTGCAGGGACATACAGTCACCAAGACTCAAGACCTGGCGTAAACCCGCCTTGAGGTAGGGCCTCGTGAGTCCCGCGCTGGCTCACGAGTGCCCAGATACACCTCGCAGCCCAGTTGTGCAAGCCACGTGTCAGGGCGGGACTGTACACGCCCCGAGGGCTCCTCCCGGAGGGGGGGGGCATCCCATGCCCAAGTGGAAGTTCCATGCTCTGCGCTGGCTGTCGACACTACTGAGGGGCGGCTATGCCCATGCACAAGCAGAAGCACTATGCTCTGCGCTGCTAATAAACAACTGAGGGCGACCCCACAGTCGTGCCAACCTCAGGGAGCCCAGAGCTCAGCGCCTAGCCTCACCATGACGCCTCCCCTTAGGAGAGTCGCGAGGGGGCTGGGCACAGGGGCTCCGCTCGGGTCACGCCCAAGCGCACGCCACCCAACCAGGTCCCCCGGACCTAGGCGTCGTGCGCCCCTCCCGAGGCCTCGACAATGGCAGGTATGGAAATTGTTTGAATGTCAAGGGGGACTCCTGAGCAGCGTGACTCAGGAGCCTAACTGGTCACGTAGCCCCTCACTCCTTGGTTCGTCCTGGTCTCCGGTTGGCCCAATGGCGGTTGAGGTATGCATGGGGGCCAGGCCCTGTCGACGTAGAACATTAATCTATCCTCACGAACTCTCCCTATATGTTGTTCGCACGTCAAGGGGGACTCCTGAGCATCGCGACTCAGGAGCATAACTGGTCACGTAGCCCCTCACTCCTTGGACCATCCTGGTCTCTGGTCGGCCCAATGGCGGTTGAGGTATGCACGGAGCCGGGCTCTGCCAACGCAGAACAAAGCAAATAGGAAGGAAAACGTGAAATCTTGAAGCAAATATTACAAGCATATTTTTCTCACAATACCAAATGAAAAGTCTGAACGCCTCCATGAGGCCTGATGTATGTCGCAGGAATGAAACGGGAAGAATAGGTTACCCCTGGATGTCGCCATCGCCTGCGGAAGGTGCTCCCTCGTGGGAGAAGATGCTCTCACCTTCACCACCAGCCGCAGGATCTACGACATCGCCAGACAGAGAATCAGAGACAAAGCCGCGGAACTTCCCCAGCAAAGCCTCCACTTGACCTTGAACAGCTATGGTGGCGGCTTCGCAGAGGTCTTCAGCTATAGGCTCCAGCAGCTCGTCAAGGCGGGCGTTGGGATCGTGAAGGTGCAGATGGCTGAGGACGCGAGTCAGTGTGGCTGAAGACAGAACGTGAGCTTCTACCTCTGCCATGGGTCAAAGGCCCTCAACGACCTCCTCAAGCGCCTTCACCACGAGAGGAAGCAGCTGGGCGGGGCCGTCCTCGTTAGTGTCCAGCGGCCTCTCCAGGCCATGCTCCTAGAGCGTCCTCAGCGCCTTGCGAGATCTCTTCTCGAGATCGGCGAAGGCCACACGGTCTTCGCCCAGGACTCGCGCCTTGGCGGCAAGATCGTCCTGCTTCGCCCCATCTTCTGCTCCAACTCTTCCAACCGGGTGCGCTCGGCAGCCTGCTTCTTCGCCAGCTCCGCCAGCTCAGCATCACGGTTCTTGACGGCTTCCTCCCGGGCCTTCATCTCCTTCTCCTCTGCTTGGCGGCGGCGTACCTCTTCGGCATGCTTGTCGCGCAGGCTCTGCAACTCGCCCTCCAGCACTTGGCAGCAGTCACAGGCGGCCTTGGCGTCTTTCAGCGCCGCCTCACAATCGGCTGCAGCATCGACGGACCCTTGCTTCTCCCTCTCGGAAGCCACAACAGCCTGGCCCAGCGCCGAGCATACTGCCAGGTCAGAATGAACCCAGCCGGAGGCCAACTCAAGACGCCCGGCCACCAGGCACGGGTCAGCGCTCAGGAGATCCGCCTGCAGTTGGGTCATCTCTGAAATGGCACGCTCCAAGACGGCAGTAGGAGCAGAAGGACCAGGAAGTGGAGATGCGGCAGTAGGAGGAAGCGACGTCATCACCAGGGCTTGGGAGACCACGGGTTCCGGAGCAGCTGGGACCCCATCAGCCGCGCCAAGTACGGACACCTCCGGCGCCAGCGGGGCCATGGGGGCTGACTCCGCACGGCGATGCTCCTCTTGGCCCCGCAAGGATGACCTGGCTCGGGAGACACGGGCGATGTTGCCTCCTTGCTCTGCGGAGGGAGGCACAGCCGCTGTACCCTCCTTCCTCCTCTTCGCCGAAGATGTCGGCCTGATCAACCAAAATCGAGCGTCAGGAAATAACAAGTACCAGCAGGGATAAAGCGAAGCTCGAGACACCTACCGGTCCACTATGAGGTACTCCACCCTCCGCTTGTGAAGCTTGAGGCCTGACAGCATTGGGAGCTGAGGAGCAGGCGTTCGGGCTCCGATGGTGCCGTGCGGTGCGGAGGCAGAACCGGATCCAGCCCCAGGAGGTGTTGGAGTGGACGCGGTAGCACGGTCCACCAGCGACGACCTACCCTTCGTCGGGACGAGGGGTTGCTGCTTCCCTCCTTGGTAGGCCTCGGCCTCGACATCATCAGGAAGGGCGCGGAGAATCTCGGCCTTGCTCGGAGGGGAGGTCTCCCCCACCTCTTCCTGAGTTTCCTCCGAGTCCATCTCCTCTTCCTCCTCTCCGCGTGACTCACAGAAGACACCTCACCGGTTTCGGCACCGTAGGATCTCCCTAAAACACCGGCGGCACTAGCCCGCGCGCATCAAAAGTTGGCCTGGAGGCGATGAACTCCTCTCGGTCCCTGCGTTGGAACAGGGGAATGAAGGCGCTAGGCGGGTACTCCTGGTTGTCTCCGACTTTGAGGCGTAGGACGACGTCCAGTTCGTCGTCATGCAGGTCCCCGGGCCTCAGGTGGGCCTTGTTTTCCCCTCCTTCAAGCTCGCAGAAAAGGCGCGCGCGCGCCTGGAGCAGGCAACCCACAGCGTCAAGAACTCCCTCAGGAGCATCGCTCCTGTTATTTTGGCCGCCCTCGCATTGCTCGGCTTTAGGTCTGTCATCATCTGCCCCAACACTGACGATGCCCGCTCGTCGGCAAGCTCCGCCCTGGGCTACTCCTTGCCTTGCCGAGGCACCTTCGTCGGCAGCACCAGGCGCAGATGGGCGAGCTTGGCATCCACCATGACCCATTTGGATCGAATGTTGTCGGCCCTCTTCCCGGTGCTCGAGATCGAGTTGGCCTTGCAGAACGCAACGAAGTTGGTGCATCCAGAGATGTGACCCTCGCTGACGCAGAGGAATAAGAAATGGCGCAGGAGCGCCACAAACGGCATCACGCCCAGGTAGGCCTCAAGTAGTAGGCAAAGATGGACAGGAGGAGGACAGAGCTGGGATGGAGATGCAATGCTTCCAGCCCATAGTGGTCGAGGACTTCATAAAAGAAGTCAAAGAAGGGAGGGACCAACCCGACGGCAACGCTGCTTGAAAAGAAGGGGAAGAAGGTGCTCCCCTCAAGCTCCGGCTCGTCGGAGGCAAGCTGGAGCTCCGTCGTGCCCCACTCGTTGCTCTCTCCCATCGTCAGCAGGCATTGGAGGCAAGGCTCTTCTCTGTGATGGTGGGCGCCTCAAGAGTGGGCTTGTACAAAGCCAGAGCCAAGGAAGCCTTGACCTTGCACGGCACCATGGGCGGCAGATGCAGAGCAAGGCTGGAGCAGATCTGTAGGTAGCGGCGGCGAAGAGCATAAAAGGGGATCTGGAGCAAGGCAAGGAAGAAGCAATTAAGGCAAGTGCCGCCCGCGCCAGCCTTTTGTCAATTCAAGCAGTTGCCAAGGCACCATGGGGAAGCGAAGACACCCATGTCCAATCAACCGCCACGTGTCAACCGAGGATGCAGGCTTTTGGGGGCCCGCGATGCTCCTAACTTGACCCTTGGCTTCGCCGTGAAGACAAGACCACGCGCACCTTGGGGCAGGGGGCTACTGTCGGCGTTCTGGGAATGGGGGTCCCCAGACTTGCCTGCCTGCGGCCCGCGGCGTGGTCAAGCAGCAGGCCGTACGACCCATCTTCACCAACAAGGCACCCAAGACCCTCGAGAGGGGCCAAGCCTCGCGAGGCGGACGACGCAAGACCTCCTCTGGAGTTGCCTAGCTAGGCAGGCTCACGAGAAGCAGAGATATCAAGGCGAGGCGAACCTCACGAGGTTCTCGTGACGTGAGCCACGACGATCGACACCAGGAGGGCGCCACGCGGGTGCCAGCGCACGCATCGTCCTTGTTTCCTCTTTGGTGCAAAGGGGGCAAGCGCAGCCGCGGAGTACCGAGGCCTTAGGAAAAGGTTGCCATTTCAGTGTAACAAGACCAAGACCATGGACTGCAAGACGGAGGTCATCGTGGAGCCCAAGACGGCGTCACCACCAGAGCTTTGTGCAGGCGAAGACTACATTTGTCAGGATAGCTCGTACTAGCTGTTCCCCTTCAAATTAGCCCGCAACTGTTGGCTCCCTTCCTGCTCGATATTTGGGAAGAGGACCAAGGCCTCTATAAATAGGACTATCCACCACAGTAGTGAAAAATGGAGAGAAATAGAGAAAGGTCAGGGCGAGTAAAGATCTCATCAGACCGAGAGATACACCACAAGCTCATACGCACAAGAACACCTCAACCTCAAGATGTTGTTCTTCCCCTTGTATTGTTCATCATCATCCCAAGAGGCAATCCACCACCACCACACTGGAGTAGGGTATTACACGACAACATAAACCCCGTGTCTTTCTGTGTTGTGAGTCCGTCGAGTTCGTCCGCAAGATCTTAGCGAGCTAGAGCGTAGATCGATCGGAGAGAAAGACTTCGCACGCACCCCAGTGTTCGAACCTTAAGGGTTAGCCGGAACCCCACATCCGACACACACCTCTTCGGGACGTGCGGTGGCTTCTAATGTCAGGGATCCCAGGGTCGACCATGCTCTCTGTGGGAGGATTTAGAGAACATGGAACCCAGCGTGGTGGTCGAGCCGAGGTCTTCGGGTGGTAGTGATGCGGAAGTCAATGGCAACCCACGACGCGTCAAGAACGGGGACGTCCGTTCTGACGAGCCGTGTTTGCCAGTGACTCTGTGCCTCCGACCTGGTCCTCCGGCAGAGTCACCATCCATGGCTGCCCTCCGGTGTCTTTGTTGCTGCCGGGGAGCGGCGCCGTCCTGATCCTGGGGAGGCGCCGAATCCCAGCTGTGCCCGCCTCTGGCCCCTTCAACGTCTTCCTGTAGGAGATGGACAGTGACAAAGGCATAACGGGGAACTTATCTTTTTTTCAATCTTAAACTTGTAGGCAATCGCCAAATTTTAATTCAAATAATGTAATCTCCTGATTTCATCTTTGTATTCTGTAATGCTTGTACTTGTATCAACATATGAATGGGAAAGATAAACTCTGTCGGGGACCCGTGCATATGTATGTCCATGCAGAGGTGGAATTCCTCTTTAATGTAAATAAATGAGTTTTCCCCGGCAGGATATCCTGTCGGCACCCTCTTTGTCTGCCGGAGAGCTACGTCTGCCGGGGAACCGATAGAGGGGCTAGCCCCCCACCGGCTCCTTTTTTAACAAAGGCAACTGCGACCATCCTAACCGAGGCAACAGTCGAGTCAAGGATGGGAGCACCTAAGTTTCAAAAGAGGGGCGAGGTTTTCTCATACAAAGTTATAGCTTTATAGAACACTAATGGATAAGAGTTAAAACTTATCTATTTGTCTTGCCGGGGATCACTATACCATGCAATCTTCTCACCCTTTGTCGAAGCCAAGTTCACGGTAGGAACCTGAAACTTCATATAGATGAGAATGAATGCATGATGCAATCCTATCTACATGCATATGCAAATGGTCATGAGATGCTTATGTAGTTATCTTGGTGTGCTCATGCATGCATGCAATCTTAGTTGTGGTGCCCCTCTACAACGCTTCTTTATTTTTTCTTGCCTGGGGCTCGATAGGAGAGAAAGACTTCGCACGCACCCAAGTGTTCGAACATTAAGGGTTAGCCGTAACCCCACATCCGACACACACCTCTTCGGGACGTGTGGTGGCTTCTAACGTCAGGGATCCCGGGGTCGACCATGCTCTCTGTGGGAGGATTTAGAGAGCATGGAACCCAGCGTGGTGGTCGAGCCGAGGTCTTCGGGTGGTAGTGATGCGGAAGGCAATGGCAACCCACGACGCGTCAAGAACGGGGACATCCGTTCTAACGAGCCGTGTTTGCCAGTGACTTTGTGCCTCCCATCTAGTCCTCCGGCAGTGTCACCATCCATGGCTGCCCTCCGGTGTCTTCGTTGCTGCCGGGGAGCGGCGCCGTCCTGATCCTGGGGAGGCACCGAATCCCAGCTGTGCCCGCCTCTGGCCCCTTCAACTTCTTCCTGTAGGAGATGGACAGTGACAAAGGCATAACGGGGCACTTATCTTTTTTTCAATCTTAAACTTGTAGGCAATCGCAAAATTTTAATTCAAATAATGTAATCTCCTGATTTCATCTTTGTATTCTGTAATACCTGTACTTGTATCAACATATGAATGAGAAAGATAAACTTTGTCGGGAACCTGTGCATGTGTATGTCCATGCAGAGGTGGAATTCCTCTTTAATGTAAATAAATGAGTTTTCCCCGACAGGATATCCTGTCGGCACCCTCTTTGTCTGCCGGGGAACCGATAGAGGGGCTAGCCCCCCACTGGCTCCTTTTTTAACAAAGGCAACTGCGACCATCCTAACCGAGGCAACAGTCGAGTCAGGGATGGGAGCACCTAAGTTTCAAAAGAGGGGCGAGGTTTTCTCATACAAAGTTATAGCTTTATAGAACACTAATGGATAAGAGTTAAAACTTATCTATTTGTCTTGCCGGGGATCACTATGTCATGCAATCTTCTCACCATTTGTCGAAGCCAAGTTCACGGTAGGAACCTGAAACTTCATATAGATGAGAATGAATGCATGATGCAATCCTATCTACATGCATCTGCAAATGGTCATGAGATGCTTATGTAGTTATCTTGGTGTGCTCATGCATGCATGCAATCTTAGATGTGGGGCCCCTCTACAACGCTTCTTTATTTTTTCTTGCCTGGGGCTCGATAGGAGAGAAAGACTTCGCACGCACCCAAGTGTTCGAACCTTAAGGGTTAGCCGTAACCCCACATCCGACACACACCTCTTCGGGACGTGTGGTGGCTTCTAACGTCAGGGATCCCGGGGTCGACCATGCTCTCTGTGGGAGGATTTAGAGAGCATGGAACCCAGCGTGGTGGTCGAGCCGAGGTCTTCGGGTGGTAGTGATGCGGAAGTCAATGGCAACCCACGACGCGTCAAGAACGGGGACGTCCGTTCTGACGAGCCGTGTTTGCCAGTGACTCTGTGCCTCCGATCTGGTCCTCCGGCAGTGTCACCATCCATGGCTGCCCTCCGGTGTCTTTGTTGCTACCGGGGAGCGGCGCCGTCCTGATCATGGGGAGGCGCCGAATCCCAGCTGTGCCTGCCTCTGGCCCCTTCAACTTCTTCCTGTAGGAGATGGACAGTGACAAAGGCATAACGGGGAACTTATCTTTTTTTCAATCTTAAACTTGTAGGCAATCGCCAAATTTTAATTCAAATAATGTAATCTCCTGATGTCATCTTTGTATTCTGTAATGCTTGTACTTGTATCAGCATATGAATGAGAAAGATAAACTCTGCCGGGAACCCGTGCATGTGTATGTCCATGCAGAGGTGGAATTCCTCTTTAATGTAAATAAATGAGTTTTCCCCGGTAGGATATCCTGTCGGCACCCTCTTTGTCTGCCGGAGAGCTACGTCTGCCGGGGAACGGACAGAGGAGCTAGCCCCCCGCCGGCTCCTTTTTAAACAAAGGAAACTACGACCATCCTAACCGAGGCAACGTTCGAGTCAGGGATGGGAGCACCTAAGTTTCAAAAGAGGGGCGAGGTTTTCTCATACAAAGTTATAGCTTTATAGAACACTAATGGATAAGAGATAAAACTTATCTATTTGTCTTGCCGAGGATCACTATGCCATGCAATCTTCTCACCCTTTGTCGAAGCCAAGTTCACGGCAGGAACCTGAAACTTCATATAGATGAGAATGAATGCATGATGCAATCCTATCTACATGCATATGCAAATGGTCATGAGATGCTTATGTAGTTATCTTGGTGTGCTCATGCATGCATGTAATCTTAGTTGTGGGGCCTCTCTACAACGCTTCTTTATTTTCTCTTGCCTAGGGCTCGATAGGAGAGAAAGACTTCGCATGCACCCAGTGTTCGAACCTTAAGGGTTAGCCGGAACCCCACATCCGACACACACCTCTTCGGGACGTGTGGTGGCTTCTAACGTCAGGGATCCCGGGGTCGACCATGCTCTCTGTGGGAGGATTTAGAGAGCATGGAACCCAGCGTGGTGGTCGAGCCGAGGTCTTCGGGTGGTAGTGGTGCGGAAGGCAATGGCAACCCACGACGCGTCAAGAACGGGGACGTCCGTTCTGGCGAGCCGTGTTTTCCAGTGACTCTGTGCCTCCCATCTGGTCCTCCGGCAGTGTTACCATCCATGGCTAGCCTCCGGTGTCTTCGTTGCTGCCGGGGAGCGGCGCCGTCCTGATCCTGGGGAGGCGCCGAATCCCAGCTGTGCCCGCCTCTGGCCCCTTCAACTTCTTCCTGTAGGAGATGGACAGTGACAAAGGCATAACGGGGCACTTATCTTTTTTTCAATCTTAAACTTGTAGGCAATTGCTAAATTTTAATTCAAATAATGTAATCTATTGATTTCATCTTTGTATTCTATAATGCTTGTACTTGTATCAGCATTTGAATGAGAAAGATAAACTCTGCCGGGAACCCGTGCATGTGTATGTCCATGTAGAGGTGGAATTCCTCTTTAATGTAAATAAATGAGTTTTCCCCGGTAGGATATCCTATCGGCACCCTCTTTGTCTGCCGGAGAGCTACGTCTGCCGGGGAACGGACAGAGGAGCTAGCCCCCTGCCGGCTCCTTTTTAAACAAAGGCAACTACGACCATCCTAACCGAGGCAACATTCGAGTCAGGGATGGGAGCACGTAAGTTTCAAAAGAGGGGCGAGGTATTCTCATACAAAGTTATAGCTTTATAGAACACTAATGGATAAGAGATAAAACTTATCTATTTGTCTTGCCGAGGATCACTATGCCATGCAATCTTCTCACCCTTTGTCGAAGCCAAGTTCACGGCAGGAACTTGAAACTTCATATAGATGAGAATGAATGCGTGATGCAATCCTATCTACATGCATATGCAAATGGTCATGAGATGCTTATGTAGTTATCTTGGTGTGCTCATGCATGCATGCAATCTTAGTTGTGGGGCCCCTCTACAACGCTTCTTTATTTTCTCTTGCATGGGGTCATCGCCCCGGCTTTGTACAATGGGTTACAAGCAGCTGAGGCAAGGCCTGTACAAAAGGGTGGCTGCCGGGCAGTGCCCGACAGACTCGCGCCTTACGGGTAGTACTTGTAGAGATGCTCAATATTCCATGTGTTTTGCAACTGAGTGCCATCTCCGATCTCCAGACGGGCTGCACCGGGTATGGTGACTTGTACCACCCAGTAAGGGCCTTCCCACTTCGGTGACAACTTGTTTGTACCCTTGGCAGACTGAGCGTGCGTAAGGACAAGGTCACCTTCGTCAAAACACTGGGCATGAACCCTGTGGCTGTGATAGCGACACAGGGCTTGCTGTTAGCATGCAGCATGTATAGCAGACTGGAGACAGTTCTCCTCGAGTAGCACATCGTCATCACGCGAGTGCTGATGTTGAACTACTTCATCGTAGGCAAGCAGTCGAGGGGACCCGTTAATGAGTTCCATGGGGATAACTGCTTCTTCCTCGTAGACCAAGAGAAGGGAGTCTGCCTGATAGCTCAATTAGGTGTCGTTCTGATGGACGAGAGAACTACCGGCAGCTCCTCGATCCACTACCTGCCATGCTTCTGCAACATATCAGAAGTTCTTGTCTTGAATCCACGCAACTCGTCAGTGTTCGCCCTCTCAGCTTGTCCATCGCTTCGGGGGTGTGCCACACAGGCGAACGAGATCTTGCATCCGAGGGTACGAACATATTGCATGAAGGAGTGGCTCATGAATTGGGTGCCGTTGTCTGTGATGATACTTGCAGGACCTCAAAAATGACACACCAATAATTTCAAGAAATTCATAGCTGACTAAGCATTCACCTTTCTCATGACAAACACTTCGGGCCACTTTGTAAACATGTAGATAGCGACGAACAAGAATTCAAACACCCAATTGCTCGGGGGAAGGGGCCGAGGATATCGAGCACCCAGTCCAAAAATGGCCATTAAAAAGGGATTGTTTGAAGGGCTTGGGCAGGCAGGTGTGTTCTCTTGGAATGAACTGGAAGGATTCACATGTCGTGACGAGCTCGACCGCATCTTGGAGGGCTGTGGGCAAATAGAATCCTTGCTGGAATGCTTTCCCAACTAATGCCCTTGATCCAATGTGTGAGCCACACATTCCTCTGTGAATCTCAGCCAGCAGTTCCTTTCCATCTTCCCGGCAGATACACTTCAATTTCACACCGTTGGGCCTCCTTCTGTACAGAATGTCATCGACAAACTAATATATACTGGCCCTCCGGGCTGCTTTCTCAGCTTCATCTTGGTCGCCGGGAAGTTCTCTGGTTTAGAGGAAGCGGATGATGTGCCTCGCCCAAGTTGGAGCCTGGGGCTCGGCAACGAGGACTAGAGGCACCTCCTCGGCTGCGGGAGCACTAGCCTCTTTCGCGGGGTCCATTGGCCAGGCTGGAAGGGGTGGTTCGACAGGCAGTGAGTAATTGTTTCTAGCAGGGTCTCTGCTGGGAGCGGATGGCTCGATCAGGAGAGGCTTACCGTAGTCCAACTTTCTCCTTTTCTGGCCATTGTGGTTGGCGATATGGAGGGTTGATATAGACGAAGAACAAAAGTTCCTGGTTCCATAGGAAGCTTCCACGCAACAAACTTTGATAGGTGATCAACTATGCTGTTTTCTACACGGGGTACATGCTCTGTTTGCAACCCGTCAAAGTGCTCCTCCAATCTCCTTACTTCCTCGACTTATGCTTCCATCAATGGGCTTTGATAGTCCTTCTTGACTTGTCTCACCACAAGCTGAGAATCTCCTCGTATGATCAACTCCTTAATTCCCAATTCAGCTGCAATTCTGAGCCCGGCAAGGAGCCCTTCATACTTAGTTGTATTGTTGATGGCCTCTTCCCGGGCAAAGTGCATTTGGACGATGTGCTTCAAGTGCTCCCCGGAGGGGGCAACAAGAAGCACGCCAGCCCCTACACCTTGTCGGGAAAAAGCACCATCAAAATACATAATCCATTCTTGGGGTGATTCCTTGCTGGGGATAGCTCTCTCTGTCACCTCCTCATTAGGGGTTGGCGTCCATTCTGCAATAAACTCTGCCAGCGCCCTGCTCTGAATGGTTGATGTGCCCTCAAACTTCAAACAAAAGCTAGATAACTCCAAAGCCCACTCCACTACACTACCGGTAGCCTCATGGTTTTGAAGTATCCTTTGGAATGGAAAACGAGTAACAACCATGATCTCATGGGGTTGGAAGTAGTGGTGCAGTTTCCTTGAGGCCATAATGAGACCAAAGATCAACTTTTGCATGCCAGAGTACCTTGATCTAGCCCCTGCAAACAAGGAGCTGATGAAGTACACTGGCGCTGCACCACCTTCTTCCTTGCTGCATCCCTGGGGTTGTTTTCGTTGCCGTGCTCACTGTTGTTCTGATCCTTTTCTGACTCTCCCGTTATCTTTTCACTTTCTACCTCATCCACTTCTGGTTGTGCTAGCAAGGCCACACTGACCACTTGGCTGGTTGCTGCCAAGTACAGCAACAACGGCTCGTGGGGTTTAGGAGCAACCAAGGTAGGCATAGATGGCAGGTAGGCATTCAACTCCTGCAAAGTTGCATCTGCTTCTTGGGTCAACTTCATAGGCCCTGCCTTCTTAAAAAATTTGAAGAACGGCAGGGCACGCTCAGCAGACATGGAAATGAATCTACTTAGCGCGACAACGCATCCCGTCAAGCGCCTCACATCCTTAATTGTCCTTGGTGCATGGATTTGCTCGATGGCGTTGATCTTGTCGGGGTTAGCTTTGATCCCCCGATGGGACACGAAGAAACCAAGTAGCTTGCCGGAGGGGACTCCAAACACACACTTCTCTGGATTAAGCTTCAAATTGATCATGCATATATTAGCAAACGTCTCCTCCAAATCCTGGATAAGAGTGGTCTTATCCTTGCTCTTGACGATGATATCATCAATATAAGCTTCTATGTTTCTGTGTAACTGTGGCTCAAAACCAATCTGAAGTGCCCTTGCGAAAGTGGACCCGACACTCTTTAGTCCGAATGGCATGCGGACAAATCAGTACGTACCACATGGGGTGATGAATGATGTCTTCTCTTCATCTTCTTTGGACGTGAAAATCTGGTTATATCCGAAGTAAGTGTCTAGGAAGGAGATAAATTCACACCCCGAGGTGGAATCCATAATCTGATCGATACACGACAAGGGAAATGGGTCCTTCGGGCTAGCCTTGTTGAGGTCTTGTCACATCCCTAGTTCTGGTATGACTTAGACTAGCTAGTCATTGTGCATCATGTTTAAATTCCTTTTAATTTTGAAATGAGGTATTGTGAAACCCTCATAATCATTTCTGGAAATGACCTAGATAAATATTGCTCCAAAAAGGTCCAAGAAAATGTTCATGTTGCTCTCTGAAAATTTTGGACAGAGATAAAAATCAAACCAACATTTTCAGGAGCTCATAAGTATTTATTTTGGTCATTTGGAATTAATGCAGTAATTATTTGCTTTGGATATATATTGTTATATATATAAAATATTGTCCAAAAATTATGCTAGTAGTTGAGGAGCTCTGGAATAATACCACTAGCACCTACAAAAATTGGCAAAAGAAAATAAAATGGTTTAGTATTTTTTTATTAAACAAAACAAATGTCAGAAACTAGAAAAGAAAAACAAAAGGGAATTACTTACCTGCAGCCTGGCAGCCCAGTGGCCCAACATGCCGGCCCAGCCGGCTGGCCGCGCCAGTCACCCCCTACCTCTCGCGAGGAGGCCACGGGCGCGTGCTCGCCGTGCGCACCCACGCGTCGTGCCACCTCCTGCCTGCTAGCTTGCGTGGCGCCGCGGACAAATCTGCGAGAGCCGTCTGGATCGCTCTGACCGCCCCGCCACTCCACCCCTCCTCTCCCTCGCTCTCTCTCGTCACGACCGAGCGTTGCCGACGCCACAGCTCGTCGCCGCCGCAGCCCCCGCCTCCCCCACGCCCTCTCTCCGTGTCTGCAAGCTCCGCCACGTCACCGGCCATCTCTCCGTCAAGCCACGCGCCTCGGGAGGCCCTAGAGCGCCTCCATTGACGTCATCTTCATCCGCGGCCACCAGAGATCGTCTTCGCCGCCCCGCCGTCTCCAATGCGTCCCCGAGCTCACCGTTAAGCCCGTCGAGTCCGCAGTGAGCTTCCGCTTCGTTCCTCCGTTCTCGCGCCGTAGCTCCTTTTCTCCACCACGGCCGTAGCTCCTAGCCACCGATCATGGAGCCACCGTGGCCAGAGCCCGAGCCAGCAGCCCCCGAGCACCCAGTCGTGCTACTGGTGCCACGAGGGTGCCGTAGAGCCCTTTGGGTGGGCTCCCCGTGCCCCGCAGCCCGCTCCTGCCATAGCCGTGCTCCAGCCGCCGCCCCGAGCTCTGCTTCGGCGAGCTCCAGCCACCCCGCGTCCTCCCGTCGCCTCCCCTGGAAGCGCGCTAGCCTGGGCTTCACGTGGGTGGTCTCCGCCGCCCAAATGGTCGCCGGAGCGACGATCCCGAGACCTCCGCCGCGTTCTGCCTCGCCGACGGCTTAACGCCGGCGGGATTGACCGGGTCCAACCCCCCTATTGACCCAGCTTTGACCCCTGTGGGTCAATGACATGTGGGGCCCGGCCCTCTTAATTTTAGTTTAGGATTAGTTTAATAACTAACTAACCATGTTAACTAACTGTGACACTGATGTGTGGACCCCACACGTCAAGTTTGACCTGGTCAGCCCCGTTGACTCTCTTACGTCATTCTGACATAGTGCTAACGCAGTTATTCATTTTCTGGTTTTAAAATAAATCAGGAAATTCTAGAAAATGATATAAACTTCAAAAATTCATAGAAATTCAACTGTAGCTTAGATTGAAATAATTTATATATGAAAAATTATCAGAAAAATGCAATCTATCCATCTGTACCATTTTAATGCATGATAAACCAACTTATACTTGATGTATAGGTGAAAACATATTAATGGCATTCATAAAGACTTAACTTGGAGTTGCATTTGAATTCTTGGTTCAAATGGACTTCATCCAAATGAATGCTAGCTGCATTATCTCAAACAACATCACATCTACATGCCATGTTCATGCATCATATTGTTGCATATGATTGTCCTTTGATTTGTCGACACCATTCCTTCTCGATAGGTCCTGCTCCGGAGACCGATCCAGAGTACCTGTCAGTGGAGCAATGCCCCCTGTTGATCTACTAGGCAAGCAAACCCCCTTGTTCATTCCGATACAATCCTACTCTCTCGCTCCTGGTCTCATTTATTGCATTAGGACAACAATGATTCAACTTCTACTTTATGCTGCGGTAGTTGACCCCATTCCTCTGCATGACCTGTCATTGCCACAGTAAATAGTTAAAAACCACTAGCATGTGTAGGAGTTGATTGAGCCATGTTGTGTTCCTACCATGCATTGCCTGCTATTGCTTAGAGTATGTCAGGTCTGATTCATCGGGAATGAATTGGAGTGTTACGATATGTTCTGGTGCTGAGAGTTAAGCGTGTGAACATGATTTGTTAAAGGTAGCGGTGAGAGGCCATGTAGGAGTACATGGTGGGTTGTCTCACTGGAACCGTCCTTAAGCACTGAGTTCCGTGTATGTTGTCCAATGACTAGCTACTACCACACATTGGAATTCTTAAGTGCCCCTCTCGACTTATTAGCCAACTTGATCTCTGTTTAGGAGTTGCAATTAGTTTCTGGTGTTTGTAGGTAGTGTTAGTAGTCTACCAAGTGGCACCTGGCCAGGTGGGCTTTGGACAGACTAGGCACAGTGGCACGGTGTACCAAGTGGCACCTAGATGGTGGGCTTGGGAACCCTACTCACATCGTTTGGGGCCGTGAGAGACACCCCCGCCGGATCTCCATGCGGATGGAACCCGAATAGGCGATAGACCTGGATGAGAGACTTGTGTGGTTAGTCAGGTTGTGGCCGACACCCTCGCCAGGCTTCCGCTTGAAGGTTGCCGAGGTACATGACGTGTACATGGTGATAAGTGGTGAGAGCGTGTGTGAAGAAGTACACCCCTACAGGGTTATCATGATCTATTCGAATAGTCGTGTCCTCGGTTATGGACTTCTTGAATGCTTACGTGATACATAGACAACTTGAAATGGATACTCTAAAATGCTCAAGAGAAGTGTGAGTGCTATGGATGGCCTTCTCGTAAGGAGACGGGAATGAATCCATAGTAGTGTATTGATGTGGTGATTAGTGGACTTGGGTGCGATGCCTCACCTCAAAGAAGTTTCACGTAGTCGTAGAACAGGATAGCCACCGAGTCAAAGCTGGCTTGCTGCAACTAAACACCACACTACCTTCTTGATAATGCATGTATGATAGGATCTGATGTAAGTCTTGCTGAGTACCTTGTACTCACGTTTGCTTTATTTATGTTTTGCAGGTGAGACATCTGTCTCACTAGTAGTACCGCTTGGACTTCGACGAGTAGCTTGTTTCCTCAGCTACGATCTTGTACCCTTGGGAGGGACTTGTAGATAGTCAGGCTTCTTAGCCTTTTTCTTTTGTAGTTGTCTGTACTCAGACATGTAATGTTTCCGTTGCTTGTATGCTCTAAATGATGGGTCATGTGACCCCTGTTTGTATTTAATGCTATGTGGCTCTTCTGAGCCTTTTTCTATATGAGTTTGCGTTATGTTGTGATGCCATGTTGTACAACACATACTTGCATCTTATGCATACGTGTAACGTGTATTGCTATGTGGGGGATCTAACAACCTAGTTGTCTATCCTTGGTAGCCTCTCTTATGGGGAAACGTAGTCTAGTGCTTCCACCAAGCCATGGTAGTCCGCTACAGCCCGGTTTACAGGAGTCCTACTAGCCCAGCAGTACTGCTCCGGAACACTTAGACTGGCCGGCATGTGATTCACTTCATTCCTGTGTCTGTCCCTTCGGGGAAATGTCACGTGGTGACATCCGGAGTCCTGTTATCCCAGTGCTACAGCCCGGATTCGCATGCTGCTGACCGACATGCTCGATGTTGATTCATGTATGCCTGTCCCCGTAAGTTAGTGCCACTTGGGTTCATGACTAGTCATGTCGGCCCGGGTTCTCTGTCATATGGATGCTAGCGACATTATCATATACGTGAGCCAAAAGGCGCAAACGGTCCCGGGCCATGGTAAGGCGACACCCGTGGGAATACCGTGCGTGAGGCCGCAAAGTGATATGAGGTGTTACATGCTAGATCGGTGTGACTTAGAATCGGGGTCCCGATAGGTCTGTGAAGTTAATGCAAAGCCTCCATTTCCCATTAGCCTTCCGGACTACCACTGGATTTGCCAACCATGTTGGATGCAGTACTCCTCTTACCAAACCAGCTGCCTCCAATTTCTTGATTTCCTCGGCAATGAACTCCTGCCTCTCCAAGGCCTTCTTCCGGACATTCTGCTTGACAGGTCTGGCGTGTAGGCAGACAGCAAGGTTGTGCTCGGTTACCTCCTTGGGAACACCAGGGATGTCAGATGGTTGCTAGGCAAACACATCGGTATTCACCCATTGGAATTCAACAAGCGCGCCTTCCTATTTTTCATCAAGGGTGGCGCTGATGGTGAAAGTAGCATCAAAGCCAGCCAACCCCGCCGCGACCTTCTTCACTTGGGGTGCAACAACCTTGGATCTCTTGCTGTTGGAACACCCTGGCATGTCGTCAACAGGTGTGTCGCTGCAACAAACCCTGGGTCTGTTGACCAACTATGCAAGGCACAAGAACAAGATTGAAGCACCCGTTAAGTCAGAGATTGAAGGACCAGGAGATTTGAAGAACCAACATGCAGCTTAGAGGGACCAAGATGGAGCCTAAGGAGCAAGATATCGTCAAGAGAAGGGCCTCCCTTGCCGGGCAGGCGAGCCCGACAAGGGGCGAGGCCACCACCAGAAGCAAGCAACTGAGGCTCCCCGGCAAGGTATGCCGGGGCTTGCGGGGGCAGAACCACCTCACCGACCACTCAAGCACTACCCACGTCATCTATCAGTGTGGTGTCAAGCCACAAGATGGTTAAGTGGTAGTCGTTCACCACATGGCAGCCATTTCCTACAGAAGAAGCCTACAGGTGACACCCTTCCTGCGACGTGTCAAGAGAACAGGTGCGGAGCTCGCAAGATAGCCCGGCAGACCTCGCCGGGCGGCCAGTGATGTGACACTCAGTGCCACATTTAATGCACCCTGTCAGCCCGCAGAGTTAGGTATGATAGCACTGTTCTCTATCATATCAGTGGATAATGACCACTTTGCCACTGTGGTGACCCCTTAATCTATAAAAGGAGGCCCATGACACTTGTATTAAGGGTTAGAAGGTTGAAAAGTTGATACACCCAAGCCACCATACACGTGTAGTCGCTGCGGCCCTGCGGGAAACCTTTCCGGGAAAGTGTAGTACGCACCAACGCATTCATTCCTCCATCAATCCACTAAAGCAGGAGTAGGGTCTTACGCCTTGTGGCGGCCCAAACCTGGGTAAATCGCGTGTGCTCTCTGTCGCGCTGTCATACGTTGGTCTGGTCTTGTGCAACGCGCCGTCCCCCTGCCAAACCAGCAAGGGGCCACCCGGTCCCATAGGTGGCCACGGATATCCCGCGACATCTTTGGCGCGCCAGGTAGGGGGAGTGCTTGCGCGAACTTGTAAGTGTACATAGCGCATCATCTTCATCCTTGATGGCACCATCGACCATGGCACCCAAGAAGAAATCGGGCACCATGGCTCATCCATCCACCTCGAAAGCTCCACCGCCCACGGCCTCTAATGCCGCGAGGGATACAGACGCACGCGAGGACGTAGATGCTGCTGGGGGTGTGGTTGGAGCAGGTGGCACCATTACCACCTCCTCCGCGACCGACACAGGGGCCGGAGCCACCGGAGGAGAACAACATCAACAACGTCTCGACGATCAAACTCTACAAGGTGCGGGTGAGGGGGTCACTCCATCCTCTCCCCCTCTGTAACGCCCCGAGACTGTTGCGCCAGGTGTCTTCCAGTTATTCGCTGTTGTTGCCTTGTCATTTGTTTGTGTGTCATGCATTTCATATCATGTCATCATGTGCATCTCATTTGCATACGTGTTCGTCTCATGCATCCAAGCTTTTTCCCCATTGTCCGTTTTGCAATCCGGCACTCCTATGTCCTCCGGCGCCCCCTTTTGCCTCTTTTCGTGAGCGGGTGCTAAACTTTCTTAGAATGTACCGAGATTTTCCAAGCGGCCTTGGTTTACCACCGGTAGGCCGCCTGTCAAGTTTCGTGCCATTTGGAGTTCGTTTGATACTCCAACGGTTAACCGGGGAACCGTAAAGGCCTCGTGTTTGTTGCAGCCCAACACCCCTTCAAAGTGGCCCAATAACCCATCCAAAACCCCTCCATCCGCTCAGTCGTTCAGTCACGATCGCATGGCCGAAAAGTGCACCTCATTTGGACTCTCCTAGCTCCCTCTACCTATATATATGTGTCTTCCCCCAAAAATTTGCGGATGAACCCTAGACTTCTTCCCATCGCGCCGCCGGACAAAAATCCCCACTGACAGGACATGTCCGCCTCGTCCCACGCCCAATCTTGCGCCGCCACGTGGCTCCACCGCTGTCCCCGCGCCGCCGGCCCGCGGAACCCATCGCAGGCCCGCACCGGCCCAAGCCGCCGCCGCCCGGCTCGCTTCGCCTCGCCGCCTCGCGCGCCTCGGCGGCGTTGGCCGCCGCGCCCCACCACCCGCCGCGTGCCACCGCCCGCTGTGCGCCGCCCGCCGGATCTCGCGCGTCGCCTCCTCGCCTCGGCTCGCCGGCGCAGCCGCCGCAGCCGACACCTCATCTCGCCGGAGAAGGCCCGCCTCGCCGGAGTTCGAGTCCGGCCAGATCTGGGCCGGGTTGGATGAGATCCAACCGGCCCCCGAACCAAACAAGCCTCCCAGACCCCTGATCTCCTCGTCCCAGAACGGCCCCGTCTAGTTTCGGAGGGTATAAATTTCTCTAAGTCCCCAGTTCTGCAATATTTTGTGGCTACATTCATCATGTCATAACTTTGTGCTCGCTGCTCCGTTTTGCGGGCATGAGATATCAAAATGTTCATCATGATGTCCTATTCATTTTGTTCCATTGTGCCATGTTTGTTTGAGTCCATCTTGAAGCCCAAATCGTTAATGCAAGAGTGCTATTAAATGTTAGGTGCTGATCCTTATCAGATCTTGAGCATTTGTCATTTTTGCCATGTTTATTGTGTGCTGCATATGAGCATGAACTCTACATGTGTTTTGGGCTATGCCATGCCATCTTTATAGGGGTGTATGCCATGTATTTTTTGTGATCAATGTGGTGACTAGCACAAGCATACAAATTAGCTCTCGTGATATTGCTGATTTCATAGACTCAGAATTTCACCGAGTCTTTGCTCTGCTGTTATTTTTATGCAACGTATTCATGTTGCTATAGAGTGATCCATGCTTCTTTTAACTATGTTCAGTAAGGATGATTTTGATATATTGTTATGCTATATCCATCCATGCTCTTGTTTGCATTTATGGAGTGCCATAGCATGACTCAATATTACTCTTCTTTTGCTATAAAATGTTCCTGGCAGATTGTTTACGTGTTAATCAATTTTGCCAAGGATGTTGTAGTTGATCCATGCATGCTATGTGATTGTTCTTGCCATTTTTAGCTTCTTGAACATGTCTTCTTGCTGGTAGTATGCTTAACTTGTCATTCAATGCCTTGTTTTGAGTGCATCGATCTCGCAAACATGCCTTCGTAACTCTGTTTTTGCCATGTCCAGTTTTTTGCTAAGTCTGAATCTGTTAAGGAAACTTGCTATGTTTACATGTGTGCCATCATAACTTATGATCCTTTTTGTCTTATGTTCAGTAAGGGACTTTTGTCACATGCTTTGAGTAGATTCATGCCATGCCTTGTATTGCGATGATCTGATCCTGTAGCATATTGTTATCTTGCTCTAAACATTGCTTCCTGATGTTAATTCCTGGCATGTTGTTATTTTCACTAAGTCTGTGATGCTGTTATCTTTTGCACTTTTGCCATGCTTATTTGAACCTGCGATTATGTGAATTAGCCATAGCTCAATGTTCATCTTTTGTCAAGCATCTTGAGTAGATCACTGCCATGTGCTTTGTTGCTATGTTAGAGTGCAGTAGCTTAGTTTCTTGTTGCATTTTGGATTACATCGTGTTGTTAAATCACAGAATTGTGCCATTCTTGTTTGCTTGCCATTTGAAAACCCTGCATCCGATTCCGGTGATCTTTATATTGATTTCGACCGAAATCAACTCATTTTTCCAGCGGCCCACTTGGTTTGCCAAGTTGATGCATGGTTCAATCTTTTCCTTCTGGAGCACGCATATGCATTGCGTATCACATCCCGCATATCATGCCATGTTTTGCATCATGTTGCTTGCGCATTGCATCGCGATTGATTGTTGTTCCTTTGCTTGTGTGCTTTCCTTGGGTAGAGCCGGGAGACGAGTTCGTGTTCGAGGAACCCTTTGAGTACGCTTACGAGGATCAAGCTTTTGTCAACTCGGAGAACTTTGTAGGCAAGATGACCATACCCTCGAAATCACTTCTATCTTTGCTTGCTAGTTGCTCGCTCTATTGCTATGCCGCGATACCTACCACATGCTTTATCATGCCTCCCATATTGCCATGTCAAGCCTCTAACCAACCTTGTCCTAGCAAACCGTTGTTTGGCTATGTTACCGCTTTGCTCAGCCCCTCTTATAGCGTTGCTAGTTGCAGGTGAAGATTGGAGTTTGTTCCTTGTTGGAACATGTTTATTGTTGGGATATCATTATTATATCTTGTTTACTTTAATGCACCTATATACTTGGCAAAGGGTGGAAGGCTCGGCCTTATGCCTGGTGTTTTGTTCCACTCTTGCTGCCCTAGTTTCCTTCATACAGGTGTTATGTTCCTTGATTTTACATTCCTTACGCGGTTGGGTTATAATGGGAACCCCTTGACAGTTCGCCTTGAATAAAACTCCTCCAGCAAGGCCCAACCTTGGTTTTACATTTGCACTAACAACCTATCACCTCCCCCTGGGTTCTGCAGACTCAAGGGTCATCTTTATTTTAACCCCCCGGGCCAGTGCTTCTCTAGGTGTTTGTCCAACCTGAGCAATGTCTGGCGCCCCCTGGGCAACCAGGGTCTATGCCAACCCGACGTCTGGCTCATCCGGTGTGCCCTGAGAATGAGATATGTGCAGCTCCTATCGGGATTTGTCGGCACATCCAGGCGGCTTTGCTAGCCTTGTTTTACCATTGTCGAAATGTCTTGTAACCGGGATTGTGAGTCTGATCGTGCCGTCCTGGGAGAAGGAATATCCTTCGTTGACCGCGAGAGCTTGTGATGGGCTAAGTTGGGACACCCCTGTAAGGTTTTGAACTTTTGAAAGTCATACCCGCGGTTATGGGCAGATGGGAATTTGTTAATGTCCGGTTGTATAGAACTTGACACTTAACTCAATTAAAATGCATTAACCGCGTGTGTAGCCGTGATGGTCTCTTCTCGGCGGGGTCCGGGAAGTGAACACGGTTCTTGTGTTATGCTTAAACGTAAGTAGTTTCAGGATCACTTCTTGATCACTTGTAGTTCACGACCGTGCTTTGCTTCTCTTCTCGCTCTCATTTGCGTAAGTTAGCCACCATATATGCCAGTGCTTGCTGCAACTCCACCTCACTACCCTTTTCCTACCCATAAGCTTAAATAGTCTTGATCGCGAGGGTGTGAGATTGCTGAGTCCCCGTGACTCACATATTACTTCCAAAACTAGTTGTAGGTGCCGATGATAACCGTGCAGGTGATGCAACCGAGTTCAAGGAGGAGCTCGATGAAGATCGTGTTCGTTGTGTTGTTTCGTTTCCTTTCAATCAGTAGTGGAGCCCAGTTGGGGCGATCGAGCATCTTTTGCATTAGGGGTTGTCTTTCATTATTTGGTTCCGTAGTCGAACCTTGATTGTATTCTGGATGATGTAATGCTATATTTATGTATTGTGTGAAGTGGCGATTGTAAGCCAACTCTTTATCCCTTTCTTATTCAGTACATGGGATGTGTAAAGAATACCCCTCTTGCGACATGCCTACTATGCGGTTATGCCTCTAAGTCGTGCTCCGACACATGGGAGATATAGCCGCATTGTGGGTGTTACACCCTCCCCTCGCCGATGAGCACAGCGGCAACAATGGCACTCGGTCCGGAGTGAGCCATCGCTCTTCGGTCACCCCCACCATGGGAGCGGCCATGGTGCATGCGCCTCCTCCCGGATGAGCCAACCAGGCCGCTGCGCTCAACGGAGCCACTGATCTTTGAGCACCACCGCCACACGACCACGTTGCCCAAGTGGTCACCCCACAGCAGCGTGGGCGCGGCGCTCCCGGCGTCGCCAACACTGGCACGTCCGGAGCTAGGCGACGGTGCGGTCGACGTCATCGACATCCATGCCAAGCACAGCCACGGAGGCCATGGCGCGAGCACAGCGACTGTTGAGGTTCCCACTAGCAGCCGAGCAGATGGATGAATGGCGTGCCAGGATCCAAAGCTTGCTCGGTTTCGCCGAAGCTGGGGGTTCACGACAAGCTTGCCTACTGCAACCTCCCCAAGCTACAGCCATCGCCCGCGCTGCTGGCCGTACGAAGGGGGCCATCCCCACGGTTCAGTCCCCACCACGGGAGCCGGCAAGGGTGTAGCAGAATCAAGACCCCGGCGATGTCTCGATGGCCTCTTCTGACCCTCGAGCACGTCCAGGCCAACGTCGAACCCCGAAAGACATGCAACGGGGACATGCGCGCGTCGTCACCGAACGCCGCCACAACAACCCCCGCCAAACCGATGGGTGCGACGGCCTCAACATCGATGAGCCTGCGCTCGGTGTTAGCTGGTCCCTACCTTTCGAGGTCGGCTGCCCTGCCTTTACATGAGAGCTGCGGCAAGTCCGTTGGTCGTCCGTTCTCACATTCAAGCCAGAGATACCTGAGAAGTACGACGGGAGGCTGAACCCGGCAGAGTTTCTGAGCATCTACTCCATCGCCGTTCAGGCTGCCAGGGGAAGAGATGAGAAGGTGTTCGCGAACTACTTCCTTTGGCCCTCAAGTCCAATGTGCAGATGCACCTGTCGGAGAACTCCATTTAGTCATGGGCAGATCTGTGCCATGAGTTCATCGATGCCTTCACCGGTGGCCACCACGAGCCCGATAGGCCCAACGACCTACAACTTCTTCACTAGAAGGAAGGAGAAACCCTCCGTAAGTATTTGTAGAGATTCAGTAAGCTTCATGGAAATATTAAAAATATCCATCCGGCAACCATTATAGCAGCTTTCCAGTCCAATGTGCGCAACCGCCGCATTCATTCCAAAATGAACGTGCGGTTGCCCAAGACTATCAAATAACTATATACACTGGTGGACAAACGTTCCTGGATGGAAGAAAGAAGGAATTTGCCTAGAGAGGAGGATTGCATTATAGTTGATTCAGAGGATGAAGATGACTCAACCAGTCAGAGGAACGGCAAGAAGCGTAGTAAGAAGCAAAGAGATAAGGCAGTGATAACTGTAGAAGGTTTGGGCACACCTAGTACCGGCAAGAAGGCCAAGGCTGATGCCACCGGCAAGGAAGCTGCCGCGTGCACTGCCTGCCCTGCTACCGCGGAAAAAGTTGGAAAAGGTGATCGACCGTACTGCAAGATCCATCGAACCAAAGGCCACGATCTTCAGGAGTGTTATGAGGTTGAGCAGCTTGTCAAGAAACAGAGGGCAGAGTATGATAAGCGTGACAAGGAAAAAGGTCAAAATGCATCTAGCGGTAAGTGCCGAGGCAGTGAAGCAAATCACCCCGGCAAACCCTTTCAGAACCAAGGAAAACCCGTCAGGGGCCAAGAGAAGGAAACCTATGATGATGCCAGTGATGGAGGGGATGAGGAGGAAACTAGTGAGTAGGAATTCCAGAAGGCCACTAACACCCTATGCATTAATGGGGGTGCATCTTTGCACTCCTCTCATTGCCAACTCATGTGATGGGAACGAGACGTCAATGTTGTGGAACCAGCGCCAAAGGCCCGGAAACCCCTCAAATGGTCCTGCACACCCATCATGTTTGACAAAGAGGATGACGCTGATCGCACCACTGCGGTGGGGTGTTTGCAGTTGTTGGTCTCCCCACCAATTCGCAACCTCAAGGTCACAAAGATGCTGGTGGATGGTGGGGCCGGGTTGAATCTAATTTCCCCAACAGTTATCAGCAATCTTCAGATAGGAGAGGAAGAGCTATGGGTCACCAGCACATTTCAATGAGTTAATCCCGGCAGGAGTCATCCTAGGTAGAATATTACGTTGCCGGTGACGTTTGGGGGAGAACTGAACTATCAAACTAAGAGGATTGTGTTTGATGTGGTTGATCTCCCCCTGCCGTACAATGGGATTCTTAGACGACCAGTCCTGGCAAAGTTCATGGCGCATCCCACTATGCTTATAACACTTTGAAGATGCCTGGCCCACTAGGAGTCCTCACTATCCCATCCGATGAGAAGGATGCAATTATCTGCGTGGACAAGATGTACCGGGATGCAGTCGCAACAGAGTCAGCGGCAGCAGAAGTTCCTGCCATGGAAAGCAAAGGAAAGAAGAGGGATTGTAGAACCTCCGGCAAGGAGTCCGGGAAGCGTGCCCGCTCCTAGTGCACGGCACCCGTTGATGACGTGCCAGAGTGTTCCAACAGCAAGAGGTCCAAGGTTACTACATCCCAAGTGAGGAAGGTCATGGCAGGGCTGGCTGGCGTTGATGGTACATTCTCTATCAGTGCCACCCTCGATGAGAAATAGGAAACCGCGCTTGTTGCCTTCCTGCGGGCGAATATTGATGTGTTTGCTTGGCAACCATCTAATATCCCCAGTGTTCCCAGGGAGGTAATTGAGAACCACCTTGCTGTCTGCCCACTTGCCCGACCCGTCAAGCAGAAAGTACGAAAGTAGGCCTTGGAGAGGCAGCAGTCCATTGCCGAAGAGATCAAGAAATTGGAGGCACCTGGTTTGGTCAGAGGAGTACTACGTCCTACATGGTTAGCAAATCCAGTAGTGGTCCGGAAGGCTAATGGGAAGTGGAGGCTTTGCATTGATTTCACGGACCTCGACAAGGCTTGCCCGAAGGACCCATTTCCCTTGTCGCGCATTGACCAGATTGTGGATTCTACTTCGGGATGTGATTTGCTCTCCTTTCTGGATGCATACTCAGGATATCATCAGATCTTCATGTCCAAGGAAGATGAAGAGAAGACATGATTCATCACTCCGTGTTGTACGTACTGTTTTGTGCGCATGCCGTTCGGATTAAAGAGTGTCGGGTCCACTTTTGCAAGAGCAATCCAGATCGGTTTTGAGCCACAGTTGCACAAAAATATAGAAGCCTATATGGATGATATCGTGGTGAAAACCAAGGATAAGGCCATCCTTATCCAGGATTTGGAAGAGATATTTGCCAATCTGTGCAAGATGAATCTGAATCTTAATTCGAAGAAGTGTGTATTTGGTGTTCCCTCGAGCAAGCTACTTGGGTTCTTCATGTCCCACAGGCGATTGAATCCAACCCCGACAAGATCATGGCCATTGAGCAGATCCAAGTGCTAGGGACAATTAAGGATGTGAGGTGTTGCCGTGCTAAGCATATTCATCTCCATGTCTGCCGAGTGTGCCCTGCCGTTCTTCAAGGTTTTGAACAAGGCGGGGCCTATGAAGTGGATCCCGAAAGTAGATGCAGCTTTGCAGGAATTGAAAGCCTACCTATCATCTATGTCTACCTTGGTTGCACCCAAACGCAAGAACCATTGTTGCTATAATTGGCGGCACCAGGTGGTCAGTGCATCCTTGGTAGCACAGCGAGAGGTGGATGAGGCCGAACGTAACCAGATCATAGAAGAGTCAGAAAAGAATAAGGACAGCGATGAGCACGGCAACGAGAGCAACCCCAAGGACGTGGCAAGGAAGAAAGTGGTGGAGTGCCTAGTGTGTTTCGTCAGCTCCTTATTACAAGGGGCTAGATCGAGGTACTTTGGCGTGCAAAAGTTGATCTATGGTCTCATTATTGCCTCAAGGAAACTGCGCCACTACTTCCAAGCCCATGAGATCACGGTTGTCACTCGTTTCCCATTGCAAAGGATACTCCGAAAACCTGAGGCAACTGGCAGAATAGTGGAATCGGGTTTGGAGTTATCCAGCTTTGGTTTGAAGTTTGAGAGCACTTCAATTATTCATAGGAGGGCATTGGCAGAGTTTATTACAGAATGGATGCCAAACCTTGATGAGGAAGTGATAGAAACATCCATCCTCGGCAAGGAATCGCCCCAAGAATGGATAATGTATTTTGATTTATGCTTTTTCCCTATAAGGTGCAGGGGCTGACGTCTTCTTGTTGCCCCCTCCGGGGAGCACTTGAAGTACGTCATCCAGATGCACTTTGCCTGGGAAGAATCTACCAACAATACAATAGAGTACGAAGGGCTCCTTGTCGGGCTCAGGATTGCAGCAGAATTGGGAATTAAGAAGCTCATCATTCGAGGAGATTCATAGCTCGTGGTGAGACAAGTCAACAAGGATTACCAAAGCCCATTGCTGGAAGCATACATCAAGGAAGTAAGGAGATTGGAGGAGCACTTTGACGGGTTGCAAACAGAGCACGTACACCATGCGGAAAATAGCATAGTCGATAACATGTCAAAGTGTGCTACGTAGAAGCTTCCTTTGGAACCAAGAAATTTTGTACACCATCTCTCTCAACCCTCCGTATCACCAGCCACAATGGCCTGGAAGAGGAGATAGTTGGACTATGGTAAGCCTCTCCCGTAAACAAATCCTCATAGCCTACCAGACCACCCCCTCCAGCCAGGCCTATGGACCCCGCGAATGAGGTTGGTGCTCCCGCATCAGAGGAGGTGCCGCTAGTCCTCGTTACCAAGACCTAGGATCCAACTTGAGCAAGGCACATTGTCCACTTCCTCCAAACCGTAGAACTCCCTGGCAACCAAGATGAAGATGAAAAAGTAGCCCGGAGGGCCAGTATGTTTTTGTTTGTCAATGACACTCTATACAGAAGGAGGCCCAACGGTGTGAAATTGAAGTGTGTTTGCCGGGAGGATGGAAAGGAATTGCTGGCTGAGAATCACACAGGAATGTGCGGCTCCCACATTCGATCAAGGGCATTAGTTGGGAAAGCATTCCGACAAGGATTCTATTGGCCCACAGCCCTCCAAGATGCGGTTGACTCAGTGATGAAATGTGAAGCCTGTCAGTTCCATTCCAAGAGAACACACCTGCCTGTCCAGGCCTTCTGACAATCCCTCTATCATGGACCTTTTCGGTGTGGGCCTCGATATCCTTGGCCCCTTCCCCCGAGCAATCGGGGGCTTTGAATTCTTGTTCGTTGCCATCGACAAGTTTACAAAGTGGCCAAAAGTGACTGCCATAAGAAAGGTGACTGCTTAGTCAGCTATCAAGTTCTTCAAAGAATTGGTGTGTCGTTTCAGAGTTCCAGCAAGGATCATCACTAACAACGGTAACTAGTTCACCAGCCATGCCTTCATGCAATACGTTCACACCCTTGGCACACTCCCGGAGCAATGGAAAAGCTGAGAGGGCGAGCACTGAAGCGCTTCATGGACTGAAGACAAGAACTTTCGATACGCTGTAGAAGCACGACAGGAGGTAGATTGAGGAGCTGCCAGTAGTTCTCTGGTCCCTCAGAATGAAACCTAACCAAGCTACCGGGAAGACTCCCTTCTCCCTGGTCTACGGGGCAGAAGCAGTTATCCCCACAAAACTAATTTACAGGTCCCCTCGAGTGCTTGCCTACGACGAAATAGCGCAAGTTCAGCACCGACGTGACGACGCTATGCTACTTGAGGAGAACGGTCTCCGGGCTGCTACGTTGTTGCATGCTACCAGCAAGCCTTGCGTCGCTATCATAGCCACAGGGTTCATTCCCGGTGTTTTGAGGAAGGTGACCTTGTCCATAGGCGCGTTTAGTCCTCCAAGTGTACAAACAAGCTTTCACCAAAGTGGGAAGGCCCTTACCGGGTGGTACGAGTCATCAGACCTGGCGCAGTCCGTGTGGAGATCGGGGAAGGCACATAGTTGGAAAACTCATGGAATATTGAGCATCTTCGTAAGTACTACCTGTAAGGTGCGAGGATGTCGGGCAACCTTTTGTACAGGCCTTGCCTCAGTTGCATGTAACCCCTTGTACAAAGCCGGGGTGATTACCCCGTGCAAGATAAAATAAAGAAGCATTGTGCGGGCCCCAATCGAGATCGCATGCATGCACGAGCTCACCCAGATCACTGCATAAGCATCTCATGAGCATTTGCAAATGCATATAGATAGGATTGCATCCTGCATTCATTCTCATGTACATGGAGTTTCAGGTTGTTGTCATGAATTTGACTCTGATAAGGGACGAGAATATTGCACAGCACATCGATCCCCGACAAGCCAAGGAGATAAGTTTACCTCTTGTCCATTAGTGTTTTGTAGGCTATAACTTGTGCATAGAGAAACCTCGCCGTTCTCTTGGAACCAGGGTGCTCCCATTATTGGCTCGAACGCTGCTTCGGCCTGGATGGTTGCAGTGGCCCTTGGTAAAAAGGGAGTGGGCGGGGGCTAGAACCTCAGTCTGTTCCCCAGCAGACATGGTTCTTTGGCAGACGAAAAGGGTGCTGGCACGGTATAGTGTCAGAGAAAACTCGTTTAATTATAGTAAAGAGGCACTCCACCTCTGTATGGACGTATACATGCACGGGCTCCCGGCAAGGTTTATCTCTTTCATTGACATGCAGATACAAGTACAAGCATTATCGAACACAAACATGGATGAAAGGGATTACATTATTTGAATTAATATTTGGCAATTGCCTACAAGTTTAAGATTGAAAAAAGATAAGTGCTCCGTAATGCCCTTTCCAGTCCCTCTCCTACTAGGCGGGGAGGATAAAAGGAGCGCCAGAGCTGAAGTCCTGTCCATTCCCGTCGTGCTCCAGGAGAGGTAGCCCGAAGGGAACGGAAGCACGAGGAAACACCTCGATGGAGAGCATGGCGGAAGGCAGCACCGTCAACCACTGTCTCCAGGGACAGCAGGACTCGGCAAGGCTAACAGAGCTGCAGCCTGAGAGGAAGCCTACCAGGGTCCAGCTGGAAGACTGCTGGAGGAGCCTGGCAGCACCATCCACACCTCTGCATCTAACTCCCCGGCAAATCACATTGTCAGGGAAGAGGCACAAATACAGATGGTGGTGTTGCCTCCTGATGAAGATGGTGCGGGCGACGATCAGCCGGAGTCAGAGTCGCTCCTCCACCCGCTGTCATCGTCATCGCTGTCACTGTACTCCTCGTCGCTTTCGCTCGAGGAGGAGCTTTCGTCGTCGGTTAAGCTCTCCACACAGCACCCTAAGCGGCCTCCCGAGCGCCCGAAGATCTTGATGGAGAGCATGTGACCATGAGTGAAGGTCTTCTAGCCACCACGAAGATACATTACATGAGGGGTGGGGAAATCGATGTCAACCCACATGCTTCCATTCCCGCAGCCCCTCATGTGTAGCCTCAGAGCAAGCGGTTGCTCGAGCTCCTTCTCCCGGGCAAAGAAAGTTGGAACACAAAGGTGACCACACAAGGGCTTATACAGCCTGATGATGAACTCTCGAGGTTGATCCGCGACGTGGCCTTCCATCGAAGGAAGAGCCGCCGGTGGGGGCACATCCAAGGAGCTCCCTCATCCTCCACCTCGAGCACCACGTCGGCCTCGGCCACGCCCCCTCCTACCTCCTCCCGCAGCGGGCTCCGCGACATCAGGTTCCAGAGGAGGAGGGATACACTGCCGAGTAGAAGCCCTCGTCGCCGCTGTCAAGACACTACTGCGCCCTCGCCCTCTCACCATGGCTAAGAAGAATTGAATAAGGTGAGGCATGTGTAGAGGGGTACTACCTTTGCCTATTTATATAGAGGGGACGAGGCAGGGGGCTGGCCTCTCATGGTATAGATGGCCGCCCCGCTCCTCCAATACGGCCCCTTCTGCACCCTCAGCAGCTTTGGGAATCAGGGCCGACCCTCTACTCCAACTACCGATGTTTGATTTTTAACCATGCCACTCCTCCCGGTGCCCTCCGCATCCACTACTTACCACGCCCAATGCATGCGTGACAAGTGGCGAGGTGCGTGCGGAACGAGGGGCGAGAGGGGTGGCAGTTTCCGTCCCGTGATGTTGGTGCGAGGAGAATCCGTGGGCCATGATCCAAGTTCTTCCACGACGCCGCGCACAACACACGGGGAAACCACAAATTGGCTCGAAATCAAGGCTGATGAAGCAGCAATGAAAAACATAAGGGGCCAACCCCTGCTGCAACCTTGCCTGTGCACTTATTAGGCCCTCCCCCGACGATGCTCAGCAGTGCGTTCGGGGCGGGCCGGGGGGCTTCTGTCGGTGCAACAAACCCTGGGTCTGTTGACCAACTATGCACATGCACAAGAACAAGATTGAAGCACTAGTTAAAGTCAGAGATTGAAGGACCAGGACATTTGAAGAACCAACATGTAGCTCAAAGGGACCAAGATCGAGCCTGAGGAGCAAGATATCGGCAAGAGAAGGGCCTCCCTTGCCGGGTAGGCGAGCCTAGCAAGGGGCAAGGCCACCACTAGAAGCAGGCAACCGAGGCTCGCCGGCAAGGTTTGCCATGGCTGGCGGGGGCAAACCACCCCACCAACCACTCATGCACGACGCGCGTCGCCTATCAGTGTGGTGTCAAGCCACAAGATGGTTAAGTGACAGTAGTTCACCACATGGTAGCCATTTCCTATAGAAGAAGCCTATTGATGACACCTGTCCTGCGACGTGTCAAGAGAACAGGTGCGGAGCTGGCAAGATAGCCCGGCAGGCCTCGCTATCCCGTTCGTATCCTAGATCAAGCCGAGCGTACCACTCGATGCCATAACATCAAGTTTCTCAAGGTTCAATGGTCACACATTCTGAGAAAGAAGCCACTTGGGAAAGGGAGGATCGTCTTTGACATGAGTACCCCACCTTCTTCCTGACGGACCCTAAATCTCGGGACGAGATTCTTTTCAGTGGGGGTGAGTTGTCACACCCTAGCTAGCTCATGCATTGGAGTGCTTGCATCATGTTTAAATTATTAGAAACTTGGAAATGGGGATGACAGAACCCCCAGCACCCCCCTGATAACAACTAGGGTTTACTAAAAATATTTTCAATGAACCTGAAATGCTCTTCTAAAATGTTCATCATCTTTGCCTTGGTCCTAAACCTCTGACCAAAATGATGCACAAATTTCTAGGTCATCCTAAGGTCACTAGATTAAATCTTTAGCTATTTGAGCTTGGGCATTTAGATGCTAATAAATATTTTAAATGCTCAAATAATCCTAAACTAAAATGTTCCATGTTGGAGTAATTCCAAATAGTGGCCATGTGAAGTTTGGTGATTTTTGAAAGTGCCTAGCTCTTTTTAGAAATGCCACAAACCTGCAGAAATAAAACAAAACAGAGTTAAATAAAAGAGAGAGGGAGAAAGGCCAGAGGCCACTTACCTGGCCGGCCCACCTGGCGGCCCAGCATTGTGCTGGCCCGTGCCAGCCAGCTGCTTCCTCCCGCCAGGCAGGTAGGCATGAGGTGACGCCGGCGCGCGGGAGCTCGCCACCGCGCCACCTGCTTGTCGTTTCAACCGCCTGGACACCTGGGCGAGCTCCACGTCGCCGCCTCGACCCCGCAGTCACCTCACTCACTCCGCTACTTCTCTCTCTCGCCCTCTCCTCGCCATGGCCGACGCTGCCATGCCCGCGCCGCCGTAGTTTTTGCAGCCACCATCGTCCTCGCGCCGCCCCATCGTGTCCTTGAGCTTCGCCGTTGTCCGCTACACCAAGCTAGCCGAGCCCCAAGCGCTCGCACGCCCCATGCCGTCTTCTTGAACCTCGCCTTCACCGAACGCCGGCAGAGATCCCCTTCGCCATCACCGTCGCACCATCTCGTCCCCGACCTCTCCGTGTGCTTCGCCGTGACCGCCGTGAGCTCAACCACCTCCCCATCCTCTCTGTTTTCCTTCTCGAGCACTGCAGCGACCGCGCCAAGCTCGGCCATACCCGCCGTCACCACCGCACGTCGCCGTTGTGGCCACAGCCACATTGGCTCAAAACCGAGCATGCCATCGTCTTCACCGCACCCACAGGAGCCCGTAGCACCCTCCATGCTCCTCGCCATGCCTCCTAGCGATGAGTTCAAGCTTCTCCGTGCTTCGGCCGCTGCCACGCTCGTCATCAGCATCGTTTTCGGCCACCCCAGCTCCACCCACTGCCACCACTCGAAGCAGCTCACTCGTAGCTACCCGTAGATGGCCTCCGCTGCCTTTTTGGTCGTCGGAGGAGAAAACCCGCACCACCCCACCACGTCTGGCCTCGCCGGCGGCTAAACGCTGGCGAGTTTGACCCCACCGACCCAGTTTGACCTCGGGTGGGCCCAGTTTGACCGCCCCAGGGTCACTGGCATGTGGGCCATGCCCTTTGTTTAGTTTAGTGTTAGATTAGTTAACGCTAATTAATTTAGTTAATGGGTTGACTCACTGACATGTGGGCCCAGGCCCTAATTAACCTAGATTAGCGCTAACGTAACACTAACTAACTCTATTAGTTAGTTGTTACACTGACATGTGGGTCCCAGCCGCCAGGTTTGACCTGGGCTGGCGCCTTTGACCTACTGACGTCTCTGACGCAATGCTGAAGCAGTAATTCAATTACTGGATTTATTCTTATATAGGCATTCCAGAAAATGTTCTAAGCTTCAAAATTTCATAGAAATTAATCTGTAACTCCAAATGCAAAGAGTTATATATGAAAAATGATCATAAAAATCCAATCTTTCCACCTGTAATGGTTTCATGCATGTAAGAACATTTTAACCTTGTTGTTTAAGTGAAACAAGATAATGCACTAATATGACCTCATGTCATGAGCTTATATTTGAATCTTTGATTCAAATGGACTCATACCCACCTGTTTTAGATTGCATAAGCCAAAACACAACCATATTGCCATGTTATAGCATGCATCATATTGTTGCATATTGCCATGTGATAATCGCGTTCCATTGTGTTCTTCGTGGTAGGTTCTGCCTCTGAGGATACATTCGAATATCCGACTGAAGGGCAGTACCCTACTACTATTCCATCAGGCAAGAAGCACCATTGATCATATCGATACAATCCCATGTTCTCGCTCCTTCTCTCATTTACTGCATTTAAGACAACAACGTTTTAAACTGTTGTGTGATGTGGTAGTTGAACCTTTTCCTCTGCATGACCAGTCATTGCCATAGTAACTAGATGAAACCCACTAGCATGTGTAGGAGTTGATTGAGCCATGTCTGTGTTTCCTACCTTGCTATGCCTGCTATGCTTAGAGTTGTGTCAGGTCTGGTTCATCTCGGTGATCGGCTAGAGTGAAATGAATATGTTGGTAATGTGAGTGATGTGTTGAACACGGTTTGGTAAAGGCATCGATGAGAGGCCATGTAGGAGTACATGGTGGGTTGTTTCATTGGAACCATCCTTAAGCACCGAGATATGTATGTGTGATTTAAGAACCAGCTACTACCATGCATTGGGCCCGAAACCAATGGACCCTCTCGGCACCTTAACCACCCTAGTTCTCTGTCCGGGAGTTGCAACTAGCTTCTGGTGTTTATAGGATATGTGTTGGCGGTCGTGCGTAGCGCTGACCCTAGGGGTGGGCTATGATGCGGTATATACACCATGGCGGGGCATGCCAGACACCCGTTTGGTGTCTTGGAACCCTATACACATCGTTCGGGCCATATGTGGAAACCTTAGCCGGACTCCCTGTGGATGGAACCTGGATAGGCGATAGACCTGGACTAGAGACTTGAGTGTTTAGGTAGGCGATAGACCTGGAAACCTCATCCTTCTTGAGAATGTTGCATGTATAACTCATGTGCGCTCATTCCCTCTGTTGTAAGACTTGCTGAGTACCTTTGTACTCATGTTTGCTTACTATTGCTGTAGAAGAGAACACTGCCCCCTCCGACGGGTTTTATGTAGATCTTGATGTTGATGAGTGACTTGCCACCCAGGTGGTGATCCCGAGCCATGGAGGGCCTTGTAGATAGACAGGCTTCGTCAAGCCTTCTTTCTTTCTAGTTGTCTGTACTCAGACAAGTTTGCTTCCGCATGTGCTTGTATGTTTGTATGACTTGAGTGCCGGGTCGTGTGACCCCTACCTGTATAAACATATTATGTAAGGCTCTCTAAAGCCTTCTGAATGAAGTACTTTGAGTTGTAGAGTTTTGTTGTGATGCCATGTTGTATTTACACATATCAAGCATATTGTGTGTATGTTTGAAATGCTTGGTATGTGTGGGATCCGACAATCTAGATGTTTATCCTTGCTAGCCTCTCTTATGAGGAAATGTAGTCTTGTGCTTCCATGAGCCATAGTAGTCCGCTACAGCCCAGTTCATCGGAGTCCTGCTAGCCCAGCACTACTTCTCCGGAACACTTGACTAGCCGGCATGTGATTCACTTTGCTCCTTTGTCTGTCCCTTCGGCGAAATGTCACGCAGAGACATGTGGAGTCCTGTTAGCCTGCTACAGCCCTGGTTTCCGGAGTCCTGTTAGCCCAGTTGCTACAGCCCGGATTCATACGCTGTTGACCAACATGTCCGATGTTGATTCATGTATGCTTGTCCTCGTAAGTTAGTGCCACTCTGGGTTCACGACTAGTCCTTTGTCTGTCCCTTTGGGTTCACGACTAGTCATGTCGGCCCGAGTTCTCTGTCATATGGATGCTAGCGACACTATCATATACGTGAGCCAAAAGGCACAAACGGTCCCGGGCGAATGGTAAGGCGAGACCCGTGGGACTACCGTGCATGAGGCCGGAAAGTGATATGAGGTGTTACAGGCTAGATCAGTGTGACTTAGAATCGGAGTCCTGACACTGGGACATGAAAGGAAACCCATCATTACCTGTGATCGTGGGGATGCTGGTTGGCCTTCTCCTGGTATAAATGGGAGGGGGCGGAGCCCCCGTCACCCATTTCTTCCTCTTCCTATCGCGCTTGTTCTCCTTCACAGCTCCACTCCTTGCTTGTGCGGACATGGCGCCGATCCGAAGGTTCTCGTCTGCCGAGAAGGGAAAAGCTCCCCTCACGGAGCCCGAGCTACTCCCGCCGAAGAAGAGGAGGTCTCATCACCGCGAGATGGTCGTGAGGCCGGTGGTGTCGTGGCCTTGGTACGAAAGGCTGCCGCCTGGGTACCTGCTGCCCTTGTATGATCATGCCGACGATTCCGGAGGGGGGAGCGATGAGCAGCGCCACCCGCGCCAGAGCCATGGCCACCGCGCTATGGTGGCACACGCCGTTGCCCCAGGGGTCCACGCGACAGATCCCCCGCGCGAGTTCGTGCTCTGGGCGGTGATGCCCCGAAGCACCTAGATTCGCCTCCCGCACTTCTTCGCCGTGGAGATGCCGCTGAGGGGCCTTCGCGAGCTTTGGCTTCAGCACGCCGACTGCGACGCCCAGCCACTAGAGCAGAGATCGGAGCCGTTGCCTCCGGGAAGATCTTCATGACCCAAGGTTGGGGCGAGATTGCCCGAGTCTGCCGTGAGGACGGCGCCCTCGCGATCCTCTTCGAGTATGACGGTGCCTCCGTGCCGTTCTTCAAGGTCTTCGATGAGGAAGGCCGCCGCCTGGAGTGCTGCCCTGAAGGAGGTCGCCAGGATGGCGCTGCGGCGAGTGCTGGGCCCGCCGCAGGCCTCGCCTATAGCTCCTCTAGCGACAGGGTTGACTCCTGGTGGTCCAGCGACTCTCCTGAGCTCTTGGAGACTCCGGAGACGAGCGACAATAGCTACGTACCACCGATCTCCCGCTGAGCCCGGAGCAGGGCTGCGGCGTCTAGCCGCCGTCCCCGCTGATCTGGATGGGGTTGGCGCCGGCCTCGCGTGGCTCACTTTTGATGATGGCGTCGGCGACATTGGGTGCATGTAGATAGAACTCCTAGGAATCCCTTCCCTTTTGTTCCCTACGAGGAATTAAGAAATGAACCCCGTGGGGGTGTGTAAACCGTCTGTAATGCCTTTTGTCTACATAGCCCTTATTATGAAGATTTGTGTACGCATATCCTACCGAGGCTCAGCCTCCCCTTTCCAACCCCGCGGTAGCTTGCTGCTCTACACTGACAGGTCCCGGTCCCCAGGCAAGCTGTAGCCGTCGCTGGTATGCCAGGTCGTGTGCCGTGGTCAAGGCTAGGAGGTGAGCGGCCCGAGGTCCAGTAAGAGCTCTTGAGGCGCGATGCTCAAGAGGTCCCCTATAGTGCGCAAGCAACTTTCTTAGGATGGGAAAGGAAGAAAATGTTTCCACAGCATGGCAGCGAAGGGAGTGAGCAAGGGTCTTGTGCCGTAGCGACCGGTGGATCCTGAGCGAGAACTTATCTTGGCTGCCCGAGGTCGGCTCCTCTAGTCGTGCCGAACTCGTAAGTCGGCCACCATAGTGTAGCTTGGTCAGGCCCATGCGGGCCTCCCTTCCCCTCCATGTTCTTCTTAGTGCTCTGCGTTCTCAGGTCCCGGCCCTCGAGCGAGCTCAGCCGCCGCTGGTATGCCAGGTCGTGTGCTATGGTCAAGGCCAGGGGTGAGGGCTAGAGAGCTAGTAAGAGCTCCTGAGGCATGATGCTCAGGAGCCCCCTTTTAACGCGTAAGCGAATCGCATGAGAGAAGAAGGAGGGTCCGCGACACCGCCTATTGTGGCCCTCAGGAAGTCCCTGCAAGTTAGCGCGCGGAAGGGCACCAGTCACCGTGGTGATTGCTAGTTCGCTTCTGGTACGTGAGAGGGGACTCCCTACTAAGGAGATCCCCTGGGGCATGTACAGCCCCGCCCTGACACGTGGCTCGCACGGTAGGGCTAGACGAGGTGTATCTGGGCACTCATGAGCCATCACGGGACTCACGAGGCCCTACCTCAAGGCGGGTTGCGCCTGGTCTTGGTTCTTGTCCGCTGTCTTGGTCCTGCGAGATGGTTAGACAGCGCGAAGGGTCCTGAAGAAAGACGGCCAGTGCATGGCTCCCATAGTGGGCGACAATCAAGTAGGTGATAGTCATTGATAGATTAAGCATGAAAGGCAACCTAGCTCAGGTAAATGCAGGGAAGACGCATGCCACTGGGTCAGCCCGAGCGGCTTGGGGATGATGCAGCCCGAGGGGCGCCCCCAACAAGGTACGGTAAAGACATAAAAAGGAAAGATACATGCCATAGGAACGGACCCACGCGTCCTGGCAATGATGCAGCCCTAGGGGCGCTCCTAGCTGAACGAACTTGGAAAATGTCACCTGGTTCTGTTGATGAAGGAGAGTTGGTGCAGCTGAAGGTATGCGGCGAAGGGGCTGCTCCTCATGAGCCACTGGGGCGCTGAACCTCGGGAGGCTCTGGGGGTCCAGTGGGTTCCTGGAGGACCGTCTTCATCTCTGTCAACACAGCGTGGTGCATGGCCTCCTGAGCCGCCGGGATGCTCCGTAGGTTGCGTTGATAGGCGGTCGCCACGCTCGGCAGGCCAAAAGGCATGCAAACGTAGCTGTGAGGTGGGCCCTCGCAACATCCCATGCGTGAAGGCCAAAAAAGCTCCTGAGTGGCGTCCCGGTTGAGCCCTGGGACATCGATGCAAACGTGCAGCCCGACATCCTCACCTGGATGGTGAGTTGCGCCTCGTGAGCGGTGGCTGCCACGCATGGTCCTTGCATCTTGCAGTTCCTGAGTGGTCTTGGTGATGAACTCCTGATCGGTGGGCACTCCTTGCGCGGTGTTCTCCTGAGGGAAATGAGCCGCGAAGCACGCCTCCGAGTGGTGCCCAAGCATCTCCCTCGTGATGTTGGCAAAGTTTGAGGCCCTGCAGAAGAGAGCCCCGAGCCCTGCCCTAGAGGTGTGCTGGGCGCGCTTTCTATGCGATGGAGGGAGGCACCTCAAGTGCGGGCGCCGATCCTGACGAGGCGCCGCCTTCCTGTGGCCCTGCGTGGCACGACTGCTTCTTCTTCTTGCGGGTAGCCTCAGGAGGGTGCTCGCCCTGGCTATTGGGGTCGTCGATTGCTGTAGCTTGGAAGGCACGCTCGAGGGAGCACACTGCATCTCTTTCCTCGCACGGGACCGTGATGATTCTGCCGCTTCCCGGCATCTTGAGGACGTTCTAGCCATGATGGGTCACCGCCATGAACTTGGCCAGGGCTGGATACCCGAGGATGGCGTTGTATGGCAGGCAGATGTAGGCGGCATCGAAGTCGATGAGTTCAGTGCGGTAGTGGTTGTGTTTTCCGAAGGTACCGGGGAGGCGGACCTGCCCGATCAGGGTAGTAGAGCCGTCGGTTACTCCTGATAAGGGCTTGGTAGGCTGAAGATGGTCATATGGCACTTGGAGGCTATCAAACGTGTCGACGAACAGGACATTGAGCCCTCAGCCACCATCGATGAGAGTCTTGGTAACTTGCACATTGCTGATGATTGGTGAACAAAGCATTGGGAGGACGCCTGCAGTAGCTACGCACTTGATCTAATCTGCCGAACTGAACGTGATGGGGCACCTGGACCATCTGAGCCGGCATGTGGCCTCGAGCATGGGGAGGACTGCATTCACTTCATGAGCAAACTGTTTGAAGACACGCTGCGAGGCTGGGGCTTGAGCTCCGCCAAAGATTCTGGCGATAGCGCGCAGCTCCTGGAAGCTCCCAGCCCCCTCGTCTTGGTAGTGGTCGTCATTCCTTCTGTGTGGTGGCGGTAGTGGAGGAAGGCCAGCGTTGCCTTGAGAACGGTCCTCACGAGGCTGGTCCCTCCAGGCGCCCTCGCGAGGCTGATCCTGCTAGCGGTCCTCACGAGGCCGGTCATGCCACTCCTGGTGCGGGCCACGGTCATCCCAGCGTCCTCCACCACGTCCTCCTCCTCGGTCATAGCCCCGGTCGCTGCGCTCGGGGCGTCGACCGGAGCGTCCTTCTCTAATGGCTCTGAGCTCTTGACAGTCGCTGGTGTTGTGGGTATGTAGGTTATGGAAGGCACAGAACGGTCGACTGCCCTTGGATGACTCGGGCTGGTCTCTGCCGTGCTTGGTGTCCGGTTTCGCTATGAGCACGGCTGCTCCCTTGCGCTTCACGTCCTTGGCCTTGGCTTTCTTCTCCTATGGGTCCGCAGCCGAGAGCTCGAGGAGGGAGAGGCGCCCCTCCTTGGATCTTGCACACTTGGTCGCAATGTTGAACAACTCCAATTGAAGGAAATATGCCCTAGAGGCAATAATAAAGTTATTATTTATTTCCTTATATCATGATAAATGTTTATTATTCATGCTAGAATTGTATTAACCAGAAACATAATACATGTGTGAATACATAGACAAACAGAGTGTCACTAGAATGCCTCTACTTTACTAGCTCGTTGATCAAAGATGGTTATGTTTCCTAACCATAGACATGAGTTGTCATTTGATTAACGGGATCACATCATTTGGAGAATGATGTGATTGACTTGACCCATTCCGTTAGCATGGCACTTGATCGTTTATTTTATTGCTATTTCTTTCTTCATGACTTATACATGTTCCTATGACTATGAGATTATGCAACTCCCGTTTACCGGAGGAACACTTTGTGTGCTACCAAACGTCACAACGTAACTGGGTGATTATAAAGGTGCCCTACAGGTGTCTCCGAAGGTACTTGTTGGGTTGGCGTATTTTGAGATTAGGATTTGTCACTCTGATTGTCGGAGAGGTATCTCTGGGCCCACTCGATAATGCACATCAATATAAGCCTTGCAAGCATTGCAACTAATGAGTTAGTTGCGGGATGATGTATTACGGAACGAGTAAAGAGACTTGCCGGTAACGAGATTGAACTAGGTATTGAGATACCGACGATCGAATCTTGGGCAAGTAACATACCGATGACAAAGGGAACAACGTATGTTGTTATTTGGTTTGACCGATAAAGAACTTCGTAGAATAAGTAGGAGCCAATATGAGCATCCAGGTTCCGCTATTGGTTATTGACCGGAGACGTGTCTTGGTCATGTCTACATAGTTCTCGAACCCGTAGGGTCCGCACACTTAAAGTTTGATGATGCTTAAATGTTCCGAGTGATTCGGGTATTTTCGGGAGTACCGGGGAGTTACGGGAATTCGTATTGGCCCTTAATGGGCCATACAGGAAAGGAGAGAAAGGCCTCAAAGGGTGGCCGCACCCCTCCCCATGGGTTGGTCTGAATTGGACTAGGGAGGGGAGGCGCCCCCTTCCTTCCTTCTCCTTTTCCCTTCCCTTTCCTTCCCTCCTACTCCTACTACTTGGAAGGGCTCCTAGTTCTACTAGGAAAGGGGGAATCCTACTCCCGGTGGGAGTAGGACTCCCCTAGGGCGCGCCATAGAGTGGGCTGGCCCTCCCCCTCCTCCACTCCTTTATATATGGGGGCTGGGGGCACCCCAAAGACACAACAATTGATCTCTTGATCTCTTAGCCATGTGCGGTGCCCCCCTTCACCATAGTCCACCTCGATAATACTGTAGCGGTGCTTAGGAGAAGCCCCGCTTTGGTAGAACATCAACATCGTCACCACGCCGTCGTGCTGATGAAACTCAACCTCAACACTTGGTTGGATTGGAGTTAGAGGGACATCATCGGGCTAAACGTGTGCTGAACTCGGAGGTGCCGTGCGTTCGGTACTTGATCGGTCGGTTCGTGAAGACGTACAACTACATCAACCGCATTGTGCTAACGCTTCCGCTTTCGGTCTACGAGGGTACATGGACAACACTCTCCCCTCTCATTGCTATGCATCACCATGATCTTGCGTGTGCGTAGGAAATTTTTGAAATTACTACATTCCCCAACAGTGGCATCCGAGCCTAGGTTTTATGCGTTGATGTTATGCACGAGTAGAACACAAGTGAGTTGTGGGCGATATAAGTCATACTGCTTACCAGCATGTCATACTTTGGTTTGGCGGTATTGTTGGATGAAGCGGCCCGGACCGACATTACACGTACGCTTACGCGAGACTGGTTCTACCAACGTGCTTTGCACACAGGTGGCCGGCGGGTGTCATTTTCTCTAACTTTAGTTGAACCAAGTGTGGCTACGCCCGGTCCTTGCGAAGGTTAAAACAGCACCAACTTGACAAACTATCATTGTGGTTTTGATGCGTAGGTAAGAACGGTTCTTGCTAAGCCCGAAGCAGCCACGTAAAATTTGCAACAACAAAGTAGAGGACGTCTAACTTGTTTTTGCAGGGCATGTTGTGATGTGATATGGTCAAGACATGATGCTAAATTTTATTGTATGAGATGATCATGTTTTGTAACCAAGTTATCGGCAACTGGCAGGAGCCATATGGTTGTCGCTTTATTGTATGCAATGCAATCGCGTTCTAATGCTTTACTTTATCACTAAGCGGTAGCAGTAGTCGTGGAAGCATAAGATTGGCAAGACGACAACGATGCTACGATGGAGATCAAGGTGTCGCGCCGGTGACGATGGTGATCATGATGGTACTTCGGAGATGGAGATCACAAGTACAAGATGATGATGGCCATATCATATCACTTATATTGATTGCATGTGATGTTTATCTTTTATGCATCTTATCTTGCCTTGATTGACGGTAGCATTATAAGATGATCCCTCACTAAATTATCAAAGTATAAGTGTTCTCCCTATGTATGCACCGTTGCGAAAGTTCTTCGTGCTGAGACACCACGTGATGATCGGGTGTGATAGGCTCTACGTTCAAATACAACGGGTGCAAAATAGTTGCACACACGGAACACTCAGGTTAAACTTGACGAGCCTAGCATATAACAGATATGGCCTCGGAACACGGAGACCGAACGGTCGAGCGTGAATCATATAGTAGATATGATCAACATAGTGATGTTCACCATTGAAACTACTCCGTCTCACCTGATGATCGGACATGGTTTAGTTGATTTGGATCACGTGATCACTTAGAGGATTAAAGGGATGTCTATCTAAGTGGGAGTTCTTAAGTAATATGATTAATTGAACTTTAATTTATCATGAACTTAGTCCTAGCAGTATTAGCATATCAATGTTGTAGATCAATAGCTCGCGTTTAGCTCCCCTATTTTATTTTTGATATGTTCCTAGAGAAAACTAGGTTGAAAGATGTTAGTAGCAATGATGCGGATTGGATCCGTGATCTAAGGATTATCCTTATTGCTGCATAGAAGAATTATGTCCTTAATGCACCGCTAGATGACAGACGTTATGAATGTTTGGCTAGCTCAATATGATGACTACTTGATAGTTTAGTGCACCATGCTTAAACGGCTTAGAATCGGGACTTCAAAGACGTTTTGAACGTCATGGACCATATGAGATGTTCCAGGAGTTGAAGTTAATATTTCAAGGAAATACCCGAGTTGAGAGATATGAAGTATCCAACAAGTTCTATAGCTAAAAGATGGAGGAGGATAGCTCAAGCAGTGAGCATGTGCTCAGATTGTCTGGGTACTACAATCACTTGAATCAAGTGGGAGTTAATATTCCAGATAAGATAGTGATTGACAGAATTCTCTAGTCACCATCACCAAGTTAGTAGAACTTCGTGATGAACTACGATATGCAAGGAATAACAGAAACGATTCCCAAGCTCTTCATAATGCTGAAATCAACGAAGGTAGAAATCAAGAAAAATATCAAGTGCTGATGGTAGACAAGACCACTAGTTTCAAGAAAAGGGCAAAGGTAAGAAGGGGAACTTCAAGAAGAACGGCAAGCAAGTTGCTGCTCAAGTGAAGAAGCCCTAGTCTGGTCCTAAGCCTGAGACTAAATGCTTCTACTGCAAAGGAACTGGTCACTGGAGGCGGAACTGCCCCAAGTATTTGGCGGATAAGAAGGATGGCAAAGTGAACAAAGGTATATTTCATATACAGATTATTGATGTGTATTTTACTAGTGTTCATAGCAGCCCCCCGGTATTTGATACTGGTTCAGTTGCTAAGAGTAGTAACTCGAAACGGGAGTTGCAGAATGAACATAGACTAGTTAAGGGTGAAGTGACGATGTGTGTTGGAAGTGGTTCCAAGATTGATATGATCATCATCGCACACTCCCTATTCTTTAGGGATTAGTGTTGAACCTAAATAAGTGTTATACGGTTATTCATTTAAGTAAGAGAATAAATTGGTATTTTGTTTACATGTATGGTTACACACCCAATGAAAATGGTTCATTGGATCTCGATCATAGTGGTACACATATTCATAATATTGAAACCAAAAGATGCAAAGTTAATAATGATAGTGCAACTTGTTTGTGGCACTGCCATTTAGGTCATATCGATGGAAAGCGCATGAAGAAACTCCATGTTGATGGACTTTTGGAATCACTTGATTATGAATCAGTTGATGCTTGCGAACCATGCCTCGTGGGCAAGATGACTAAGACTCCGTTCTCCGGAACAATGCGGCAAGCAACAGATTTGTTGGAAATCATGCATACTGATGTATGTGGTCCGATGAATATTGAAGCTCGCGGCAGGTATCATTATTTTCTGATCTTCACAGATGATTTGAGCAGATATGAGTATATCTACTTGATGAAACACAAGTCTGAAACATTTGAAAAGTTCAAAGAATTTCAGAGTGAAGTGGAGAATTATCGTAACAAAATAAAAGTTTCTACGATATGATCGCAGAAGTAAAATATTTGAGTTACGAGTTTCGCCTTCAGTTAAAACAATGTGAAATAGTTTCACTACTCACACCACCTGGAACACCACAGTGTAATGGTGTGTCCGAACGTCATAACCGTGCTTTATTAGATATGGTGCGATCTATGACGTCTCTTACTGATTTACCGCTATCGTTTTGGGGTTATGCATTAGAGGCAGCTACATTCACGTTAAATAGGGCACCACTAAATCCGTTGAGACGACACCGTATGAACATGGTTTGGAAAGAAACCTAAGCTGTCATTTCTTAAAGTTTGAGGTTGTGATGCTTATGTGAAAAAGTTTCAACCTGATAAGCTCAAACCCAAATCGGAGAAGTGCGTCTTCATAGGATACCCAAAAGAAAATGTTGGGTACACCTTCTATCACAAATCCGAAGGCAAGATATTTGTTGCTGAGAATGGATCCTTTCTAGAGAAGGAGTTTCTCTCGAAAGAAGTGAGTGGGAGGAAAGTAGAACTTGATGAGGTAACTGTACCTGCTCCCTTATTGGAAAGTAGTTCATCACAGAAATCTGTTCCTGTGATTACTACACCAACTAGTGAGGAAGCTAATGATGATGATCATGTAACTTCAGATCAAGTTACTACCGAACCTTGTAGGTAAAACAGAGTGAGATCCGCACCGGAGAGGTACAGTAATCCTGTTCTGGGGGTCATGTTATTTACCATGACGAGCCTACGAACTATGAGGAAGCGATGATGAGCCCAGATTCCGCGAAATGGCTTGAGGCCATGAAATCTGAGATGAGATCCATGTATGAGAACAAAGTATGGACTTTGATTGACTTGCCCATTGATCGGCGAGCCATTGATATTAAATGGATCTTCAAGAGGAAGACGGACGCTCATAGTAGTGTCACTATCTACAAAAGCTAGAATTGTCACAAAAAAGTTTTCGACAAGTTCAATGTGTTGACTACGATGAGAGTTTCTCACTCGTATCTATGCTTAAGTCTGTCCGAATCATGTTAGCAATTGCCGCATTTTATGAAATCTAGCAAGTGGATAAACAAAACTCATTCCTTAATAGATTTATTAAAGAAGAGTTGTATATGATGCAACAAGAAAGTTTTGTCAAACCTAAAGATGCTAACAAAATATGCAAGCTCCAGCGATCCATCTTTGGACTGGTGCAAGCATCTCGGAGTTGGAATATATGCTTTGATAAGTTGATCAAAGCATATAGTTTTATACAGACTTGCAGTGAAGCCTGTATTTACAAGAAAGTGTGTGGGAGCACTACATCATTTCTGATAAGTATATGTGAATAACATATTGTTGATCGGAGATAATGAAGAATTATTCTGCAAAGCATAAAGGAGTGTTTGAAAGGAGTTTTTCAAAGAAAGACCTCGGTGAAGCTGCTTACATATTGAGCCTCAAGATCAGAGATAGATCAAGACGCTTGATAAGTTTTTCAATGAGTACATACCTTGACAAGATTTTGAAGTAGTTCAAAATGGAACAGTCAAAGAAATAGTTCTTTCCTGTGTTACAAGGTGTGAAATTGAGTAAGACTCAAAACCCGACCACGGCAGAAGATAGAGAGAGAACGAAAGTCATTCCCTATGCCTTGGCCATAGGTTCTATAAAATATGCCATGCTGTGTACCAGATCTATTGTATACCCTACACTGTTTTTGGCAAGGGAGTACAATAGTGATCTAGGAGTAGATCACTGGACAACGGTCAAATTATCCTTAGTGGAATAAGGATATGTTTCTCGATTATGGAGGTGTCAACAAGGTTCGTCGTAAAGGGTTACGTCGATGCAAATTTTGACACTGGTCCAGATGACTCTAAATCTCAATCTGGATACATATTGAAAGTGGGAGCAATTAGCTAGAATAGCTCCATGCATAGCATTGTTGACATAGAAATTTGCAAAATACTTACGGATCTGAATGTGGTAGACCCGTTGACTAAACTTCTGTCACAAGCAAAACATGATCACACCTTAGTACTCTTTGGGTGTTAATCACATAGCGATGTGAACTAGATTATTGACTCTAGTAAACCCCTTGGGTGTTGGTCACATGACGATGTGAACTATGGGTGTTAATCACATGGTGATGTGAACTATTGGTGTTAAATCACATGGCGATTTGAACTAGATTATTGACTCTAGTGCAAGTGGGAGACTGAAGGAAATAAGCCCTAGAGGCAATAATAAAGTTATTATGTATTTCCTTATATCATGATAAATGTTTATTATTCATGCTAGAATTGTATTAATCGGAAACATAATACATGTGTGAATACATAGACCAACAGAGTGTCACTAGTATGCCTCTACTTGACTAGCTCGTTGATCAAAGATGGTTATGTTTCCTAACCATAGACATGAGTTGTCATTTGATTAACGGGATCACATCATTAGGAGAATGATGTGATTGACTTGACCCATTCCGTTAGCATAGAACTTGATCATTGAGTTTATTGCTATTGCTTTCTTCATGACTTATAAATGTTCCTATGACTATGAGATTATGCAACTCCCGTTTACCGGAGGAACACTTTGTGTGCTACCAAACATCACAATGTAACTGGGTGATTATAAAGGTCCTCTACAGGTGTCTCCGAAGGTACTTGTTGGGTTGGCGTATTTTGAGATTAGGATTTGTCACTCTGACTATCGGAGAGGTATCTGTGGGCCCACTCAGTAATGCACATCACTATAAGCCTTGCAAGCATTGCAACTAATGAGTTAGTTGCGGGATGATGTATTACGGAACGAGTAAAGCTACTTGCCGGTAACGAGATTGAAATAGGTATTGAGATACCAACGATCGAATCTCGAGCAAGTAACATACCGATGACAAAGGGAACAACATATGTTGTTATGCAGTTTGACCGATAAAGATCTTCGTAGAATATGTAGGAGCCAATATGAGCATCTAGGTTCCGCTATTGGTTATTGACCAGAGACGTGTCTCGGTCATGTCTACGTAGTTCTCGAACTCGTAGGGTCCGCACGCTTAAAGTTCGATGACGGTTATATTATGAGTTTATGTGTTTTGATGTACCGAAGGAGTTGGGAGTCCCGGATGAGATCAGGGACATGACATGGAGTCTCGAAATGGTCGAGATGTAAATATCGATATATTGGACGACTATATTCGGACATCGGAAAGGTTCCGAGTGATTCGGGTATTTTCGGGAGTACGGGGGAGTTACGAGAATTCGTATTGGGCCTTAATGGGCCATACGGGAAAGGAGAGAAAGGCCTCAAAGGGTGGCCGCACACCTCCCCATGGGCTGGTCTGAATTGGACTAGGGCGGCCCCTTCCTTCCTTCTCCTTTTCCCTTCCCTTTCCTTCCCTCCTACTCCTACTACTTGGAAGGGCTCCTAGTTCTACTAGGAAAGGGGGAATCCTACTTGGAACAACTCATTTGCAGCCTTCCTCGAAGAAAAGTTGCATACTTGTTCAGAGAATTCGATTGTTCAAATTCCTCAACTGAAGAAAATGGCTGATGGTAAAAGGCCACAGAAGGGAGGAAAGAGGCCTGAGGTAAATACAGCGTTTGAGATTGCTGATGACATATATGCTGGGTACTGCACACCTACTAAGGAAACAAAGAATGAGCGCAAAGTACGCATTCAGAAGATATAGAGGAGATGGGAAAGAGAATGGAGGGAGTACAGATATGTCACTCCTAAGTATATGAAGAAATTCACACTCAATCCTCCATGCCCAAGAGCACCACTGGCACCTGGCCAAATTGTTGATCCCACCAGCCTCAAGCGAGGTGAGAACTATCCTGATGAATGGGCCAAGTGCCAAGGCAAGTTGGCTAAGCAAGCCAAAGAAGCAGTGAGGAAATTCAATGAAGATTATGCCGCTGCTGCGGCCCCTGCTGAGGCCTTTGCTGTCAAGCCAAAGAAGGCTATGTCAAAGAAGCCTGCGTGCAAGCCAAGTGCTTCATCAGCAATGCCCTCATGGCGAGAATTATCAAAGCCCTCACGGCCAATTCCTCATGCTGCTCCTATTCCTCCAAAGTCCTCAACTACTCCGCCAAAGCCTTCAGCTATTCCGACCAAATCCTCAGCACTTGTGCATCTCGCTTCGTGCCAAAGGACTGCCGGCATCTCCATTGCCTCAGGTGTCTCAGCTAGTTCCTTAGCTACACCAAGTTCCTCAGCTGGCCCCTCACTAATGAATACAAAGGCCACTACTGGACGAGGTCCACGCCTAAGTCCTCAAAAGAAGCAAGTCGCTTTCCAAGTGTCGTCTAATGAAGACGAAGCTGATGATGATGAACTTGCAGAAATCATCAGAGACAGGCAAGTTAGGGCCGCTAGAGCGAAAGGATTAGAGGTGCCACTGCTTTTGGATCCCAAGCTGATCCTCGACTACATTGATGATTGGCACAAGGACCCCAACACTCCCTTTCCTGACTTCAAGCTGACTCCTGGCCAGAGTCACATGCTGACCCACTTCATTCAAGAAGAAAAGTGGAAATTTGAGAAGGCCAGGCAGATAAAGAAAGCGTAGTACAAGAAAGAGCGCTATCTAAAGAAAAACGTTGTCTCTATGACAATTGAAGAACTTGTCACTACTCAGACTGAGATTAAGAAACTCAGTGATGACTTTGAAGCATATCACGGTGATTGGCTTGGAGCCAAGGTTCATTTTGTGAAACTTGCGGATAACTTCACTTCCAATGATGCAGCCCCAACGCAACAGCAAATTCCTCGGGCTGAAGCATCTTCTCAGCCTACTGAAGAAAATGCCAGCACCCCTAATGACAATCAGGCTGCTGAAGATAATGTGAGTTCCAGGGCTGATGACTGCATTCCAGCCGTTGAAGAAATTGCCAGGGCACCCACTAGTGGTGTGCCTGAAGAAACTGAAGAACTCAGGGCAACTACATCAGTTGTACCTGAAGAAAATCAACCAGATTCCTCAGCTGCTCCTGCACCAACTTCAACTTCAATCCTTCCATCTACATCGGATGTGAAGAAGACCAAGGCTGCAGAGCGTGCTGCAGTGAAGAAAATGAAAGCATCAACTGCTTCAAATTCTTCAGCTCCGAAGAAAATGAAGCCTATGACAAGTTCATTTGCTAATCCGATTGATGGTGTTCCCATCTCAACCAGGCCATCAAAGGACCTTGTTCCTTTTGATGAAGAATATGTGATCCCCAGCGGATCTGATGAAGCAACTCATTCTGCTGCTTCGTCTGAACCGTTGGATGGAGAAATTGAAGTGGATGTGATCCCTTCAACACCTATCATCTCCTTGCCTGTGCCTCAGTTCACAGCTGAAGAGGCTGGCATTGAAGAAATGGAAGATGATGATGTGGACATTGGCTGCTCCACACCTATAATCAGTGATGAATTCTGGGAAAGTCAGCATCCAAACTCTCCAATGTTCAACCCTCTACAACAAATTCCTCAGTCCCCCACACAAACTGTTCACATGGGCTCTGAAGAAACTCATCCCACTACATCTGTCCATGAGGAAATTCCAGCCACTAGCGCTGAAGAAACTGCTGCTGCTGAACAACCAACGATGCAGACTGCCACTGAGGAGGAACCAGAAATTCATTAGCTTGAAGAACCTGCGATTGAGATTCTTGAGGTCGTGATGCAACTCACTGACACTCCTCTGTCGAAGCCAAAGGACCCATTCTCACGCAAGCAAAAGTTCAAGGCGGATGATTTCTTTGGCGAGCACGTATTCTTCAAAGATTACAACCCATATGACTCTGCTCGCATTAGGAAGAGGCATTTCTGGACTGCTAGTCAAGCCAATTTCTATTCCTCAGTGCTGTTCAACAAGGAGAAGATTTTCTACCATGAGCATATTCCTCACGTGGATATGGAATCTCTGCCATGCTTCGCACCAGTCCCTAGTGTTCTTGACGATGCTGGGTTGCTCAACTTTTGCTCTGACATCTGCGATTGGAATGAAGAACTGATTCTTCAATTCTATGCAACGCTGCACATCACCGGAGATGCTGAAGATGTGAATTCATGGGTGCTTGACTGGATGTCTGAAAACACTCACTACACTGCACCAGCCTCTGAATTGCTTCATGCTCTACCACTCAGTCCTCCCCTTGAAGAAGCTCGCTGCATCTACAGTGAACCAGAGCTCACACCTCATTACATGCAGGTGCTGATGAAATCTTTGAAGCCAGGTCAAGCACCAAGAACCAAATTCGTCGTGAAGGAATTGCTGTACGTGCCCAGAACTGTCTATTGTATTCTTACGAGGACAATCATTCCTATCAAAAGACACGACTCATCTGATGAGGAAATTGTTGGCATCATGAAGAATCAGGTATTCAACATCGTTCATGGCATTCCTGTCAATTATCACGATTTCTTCATGAGGACTATGGCCAATGTTGCACTGTCTCCGTTTGAGCTGAAGCCTTATGCACCTTGGATCATGAGATTCCTCAGGACAAGGGTCTTCACTAAACTACAAAGCTGATTTCCAGAATCATCGCAGCTACTTGCCCCTAATTGAAGTCCTGAAGCAGACATATTCCTCAGTTGATGGAAAGGGCAAGGCACCAGCTATAATAGATGAAGGCATTCGTCCATTGGATGGTCAGCTTCGCAAAGCTGCATCTTATTCTGCCAATGATGACTTTGCCACACATGACTCTGCCAATGCACCTAAGTCCACTCCTCAAGCCACTGCTCTGCGCGTGATGACTGACCATGAACTTCTGGTTAGTCTTCACCAGAAGGTGGATCGAAATCACAAATGGGTTAAGCGTCAGTTTGGTTCACTTCTTCACAACATGACTGCCACACACAATGCAGTGAAGAAAAACCACTACTACCACATCAAGTCTTCGGTCGCACCTGGGCAATCCTGTCACATCTGTATGGTGAAGAAGATCTGAAGAACATGGGTCTTACTGAAGATTTTGACTCGTCTGCACCTCCTCCGGAGAAATTCAAGAAGGTCAAGGTTCCTTCTCTGGTGGCCAGCTCATATTCTTCATCGTGCGACACTGATGAACATGAAGATTTGGATGACACTGCAGCAGGCCCTACATCAACAAACGACCCCAACAACGCTGGCGCTCCTTCATCAACATGATTATCTTCAGGAGCATTAGTCCTCATTTTCGATCCTTTTGGTCATTCGATGACAAAGGGGGAGAAATATGAGTTAGTCTTCAAGTGGGTCTACTATATGGGCATTTTTTTGGCTAAGTTACAACTCTCGTTCTTCTGAAACTTTATTGGATCGAGTTGTAATCTTAAACCCGATGGTGCTCTGATACTTTTGATGCACTGTGCTCTGATACTCTTGATGCACTATTCTGCATGCTTATTCCTCATTAATATTATTGCACGCATGCTGAATTTCATCAGGCACCATATTTCATCATGCATTTCAAATTCTTCATATTATATGTTAAATGCGTGTATGGATTACAAGATATAGGGGGAGATCTTCATGATTCAACTCTTCAAGTGTGCATTGCTTTAAAAGCAAATTCCTCACTACGCACATGTTCAGGGGGAGTTCTTCTATATCTTGCAATCAAATTCCTCAATATCAGTATTTACACTTCATATGTTTATCCCCGTTGAAAATTTAACCTATATTTTCATCAATCACCAAAAAGGGGGAGATTGTAAGTGCATCTAGTGCCCCTTAGTGATTTTGGTGTATTGAAGACTTATAGGTTAAGGGACTAATGCATGTGTGAGTGTACACAGGTCTATAAGTCTATGAGGAGTTTGATATTTACAGGAGAGTCGACCCCTAAAAATGAATATCTTCGAATGAAGATTTTGGTATTTCTGAAGACTTTCATGAAGACTTTGAAAGTGAAGAAATTGGTGTGTCCGTGAAGACTTGATATTCATGCGAGAAATATGAAGCTTGAAGACTCTCGTGTTCATAGTTTTGTTTTTCTATTTCTTGAGGCATAGGAAACACCGTACTGTTAAAGGGGGTCGAGGAAATACTAAGGAAAAATTTCCATGTGATGCTCAACTCAAAATCCTACACCTACCAATCCTTTCGAGTGAAGCCATTGGAAATCTCATACAGTCCAGTCAATTTCTTCAGTGACAAAGACGAAGTTCTTTTGGTCTCTAAGGAATTTGTCCTGACTGAGGAGTTAGGAATTCGCCAGTGCGGATTGCCTACACAGTGAGGAACATGATAGCCCTGAGGATTTTACTACTCAAAATTCTGACCGTTGCTGTGCTATGCGCCAGCTGTCCCAAAATATCTATCCGCCTAACGGTCATATCATTGAAGGGCATTTATGTCTTATCATGTCGGGCTGCTCCCTAGGCTATAAATAGCCGCCCCCTACAACCACTAGCTGGTTGGCTGCTCTGAGAGAAACTAACACTTGTCATTTGAGAGCAACCCATCCTCCGAGGACTTTGAGCGAAAATCATCAAGTGAGGAAAAACCAAAAACCCAAAACCCAAACACCTACAAACCCCAATTGATTGAGCATCACTTAAGAGATTGATCCTGAGTGAATCCGACGCTTGTTACCTTTGAAGACTGTGCTTCTTCCAGGCGGTTAGGCGTCATGGTCTAGAGCATCCAAGAGGAATTGTGGATCGGCGAGTGACCAAGTTTGTGAAGGTTTGGAAGTCGCCTGAAGACTTACCACGAGTGATTGGACGAGGTCTGTGTGACCTTAGTTCAAGGAGAATACGGTGAGGACTGGGTGTCTTGGACTAAGTGTCCTTGACTAGGTGTCCGGGACAATGTGTCCTCGAGTTTAAATACTCAGCCGCTCCAACCAGACGTACAACTGAGACATCAGTTGGAACTGGTCTACCAAATCATTGTCTTCATCGAGCTTACTGGTTCTATTTCGTCAACTCTTTCATTTCCTCATAACTGTGATGTATGTTTGTTCATATCTGTGTTTGAAGAATTTGACTGAAGACTTTCTCAATTTCCTGAGTACAATTTCTTCAGTCTGTTTTTCTTCATCCTGTGTTATCCTGTGATTACGCTTCCTGTACTCTGTGCCTGTCTTCATTTCATCATGATGACTATGCTTGTATTCTGTTGTGTTTACTTTTGAGTACTTATTCCGCTGCTAGTAGTTCTTCACTAAGGAATTTCCTCACCAGCAAATTCCTCAGTGAAGAATTTCATAAAAATCGCCTATTCACCCCCCTGTAGTCGATATAACGCACTTTCACCCCCTCCTCCACTCCTTTATATATGGGGGCAGGGGGCACCCCAAAGACACAACAATTGATCTCTTGATCTCTTAGCCGTGTGCGGTGCCCCCCTCCACCATAGTCCACCTCGATAATACTGTAGCGGTGCTTAGGAGAAGCCCTGCGTCGGTAGAACATCAACATCGTCACCACGCCGTCGTGCTGACGAAACTCTCCCTCAACACTCAGCTAGATTGGAGTTAGAGGGACTTCATCGGGCTGAACGTGTGATGAACTCAAAGGTGTCGTGCGTTCGGTACTTGATCGGTCGGATCGTGAAGACGTAGGACTACATCAACTGCGTTGTGATAACGCTTCCGCTTTCGGTCTACGAGGGTACGTGGACAACACTCTCCCCTCTCATTGCTATGCATCACCATGATCTTGCATGTGCGTAGGAAATTTTTGAAATTACAATGTTCCCCAACACCAAGGTCATGCACAGCTCCTCATGGATGGCGAGCTCCTCCTCATCTTGTCGTCACGGACGCCGTTGGAGAATGGTGAGATGATGGCCTCGTGGGTCACCTTGGTGATCTTGATTCACCCGCTGCTGAAGCGCTGGATGTACTTCTGTAGGGTCTCTCCGTGTTATTTCTTGATGCGGCGCAGGTCACCCGCGACCAAGGGGCGGTCGCGAGTGCCTTGGAAGTTGGCGATGAAGCGGTTGCGCATCTCGTCCCTGGAGGAGATCGAGCCCGGAGGCAGGTTCAGGAGCCAAGAGCGGGTGCCCTCCTTGAGAGCATTGGGGAACCAGTTCGCCATGACCTTTTCGTCGTCGTTGGCCGCCTCGATGCTCAGCTCGTAGAGCTGCAGGAACTCCACGGGGTCGGGGGTGCCGTCGTAGCGAGGAGGCAGATCTGGCCTGGGGGTGAAGGCGCGGCAGCCAGCCGTGGTCACCGGGGCCCGCCTTGGAGGTGGAACTTGGTCTTGGCGCCCGCGCGCCGCTATGGCAATCGGCGCGGGGCCTTGCCACAGCAAACGATCTTGGTGCGGCGGTGCGAGGAGTGGTGGAGCATTCGCCTGCGATCGAGGGACTTGTTGGCAGTTTCTTTCTTCAAGCACGGGCACCGAACGTGGTGGGTCGCGCCGTGGAGCCGCGCGCCTTGGCGCTAGGGCGCCGTGTTGGTGCAGCGGTGGCGGAGGTGCTTCATGAGCTGCGTCGCTAGTGGCTGGCGGAGGGCGAGGCAGAGAGTGGGATGGAGCGGGGGAGCCCCCTGCGGCGCAGACAAGCTCGGCGATGCGGTCAAGGCCGTCCTCGTAGAAGTCGTCGATGGGGCGGTAGCACAGGAGCTCATGCGCCATGAGGAGCGTGGCCCGTGCATACGCGGGAACGCGACGAGCGTGCGACGACGAGCCATCGAGAGTCAGCGATGGAATGGCGGTGCGGCCGTCCTATCGCACCGAGGGGTACGGCGAGGACGCTTGTTGCTCGCTCCCCGCCGGGCCGGTGGCGGCAGGCGACGGAGAACGACGGGGTGGCCCGCCGACAGGGGCCATCTGAGCAACGCGGGTGGCGAGGGAAGCCCGGCGCTCGGCGTGGGAGCGGCGTGCGTCCGCCATGGAGACGATGAGGCGACGTGACGCAGAGCGACGGAAAGGAAGCTTCACGCACCCCTACCTGGCGCGCCAAATCTCGGATCACGGGTTCCGGCAAAACCCTTAAGGTTCAAACACTAGGGTGTGCGCGAAGATCTCCCCCTACAGATACGTGTCCTAACTCGGCTAAGTTCTCACGAACTAACTTGACGAACTCACAGCACAAAGGACACAAGATTTATACTGGTTCGGGCCACCATTGTGGTGTAATACCCTACTCCAGGGTGGTGGTGGATTAACTCTTGGGCTGAGGATGAACAGTACAAAGGGAAGAACAACCTCTTGAGGTTGAGGTGTTCTTGTGCTTGGCGAACTCGTGTGTGCTCTGGTCTCTCTCTCTGTGCGTCTATGGTTCAGTCTCTCTCGGTCTCAGCTGTCGTTCTCCCTCTTGCTATGGTGGTGGCTAGTCCTATTTATAGATGCCCTGGTCCTCTCCCCAAATATTGAGCGGGAAGGGAGCCAACAATGGCCAATTTGAAAGGGAACATCTAGTACAACTTATCCCGACAAAAGTGGTCTTCGCCTGCCAAAGGCTCTGGTGGTGACGCTGTCTTGGGCTCCACGGTGACCTCCATCTGGCCGTCCTTCTGGTCCTGGTCTTGTTGCACCGATATGGAAACCTTTCCTTGATGCCTCGGTACTCCGCGCCTCTGCTTGCCCCCCTTAGCACCAAAGAGGAAACAAGGACGCTGCGTGCGCTGGCACCCGCCTGGTCTTGATCTTCATGGTTCACATCACGAGAACCTCACGAGGTTTGCCGTGCCTTGAACTCTCCGCCCCTGGCGAGGCTGCTCCTGAGGAGGTCTTGTGTCGTCCGCCTTGCGAGGCTCGGTCCCTCGTGAGGGTCTTTAATGCCTTGTTGATGAAGATGGGTCATACAAGCCTACTAGCAAAGCCACGCCGTGGGCCACAGGAAGGCAAGTTTGGGGACCCCCATTCCCAGAACGCGGACATCTGCTGCCTGATTATTTTCTCGAGCGGCATGATGAAACTCGAGCCCCTCATACCGAGCTGATATTTTGAGTATGCCATTGCAGTATGCGTCCATTTTTGGATCTTTTGCATCAAAATATCCAATTTTTTTGGGATATTGCGAGGTTCGAATCCCCATGTACCTCGAGGCATTGTATGCCCATGGAAACGGCCATTCGAAGACCATGCAATAGGGCCTCATATTCAACCACACTGTTGGAGTCCGTATACATGATTTGTAATACGTAATGCAATGTGTCCCCTGTAGGGGATGTTAGGATCACACAAGCCCCCAATCCAGCTAATATTTTAGAGTCGTTGAAGTACATTACCTAGTTAGAGTATGTGTTGTGCTCCTTGGGAAGTTCGGCTTCTGTCCATTCGGCGACAAAGTCGGCCAACACCTAAGATTTAATAGCTCGGCGTGGCTCGTATGTTATTTCAAATGGTAAGAGCTTGATGGCCCATTTGGCGATGCGGCCAGTGGCGTGCTGATTGTTTATGATGTCATTGAGTGGTACTTCGGAAGCCACCGTGATCAAACACTCTTGAAAGTAGTGGCGCTACCTCTGGGATGCCATAAAGACCTCATACGCTATCTTTTGATAATGTGGGTATCGAGATTTGCACGGTGTTAGAACCGCCAATATATAGTACCCCAGTTTCTAGAGTGGGAATTTATGTCCCTCCTCCTGTCGTTCAATGACGAGCATCGCACTTACAACCTAATGAGTCGCAGATATGTAGAGCAACATACGTTCGGCCACACTTGGTGCGCCAAGGATTGGGGTGCTTGCTAACAAAGTTTTTATTTCTTCCAATCCGGTTGTAGCCGTGTCCGTCCACTCTATAAAGTGGTAGCGCCTTCTTCCCTAATCTGGAGATAAAGTGGCTCAAGGCTGCCACGCACCCGGCTAGTTTTTGGCCTTGCTTTAAGTCTGTTGGTGTTGCCAATTGTGACAAGGCTCAGATTTTTGTCGGGTTCGCTTCAATTCGTCTATTGGAAACGATGAACCCGAGTAGTTTTCCGGCTGGAACGCCGAAGACACATTTTTCTGGTTTGAACCGTATGTCATATGTTCGGAGGTTGTCGAATGTGATTCGCAAATCGTCAACAAATGATTCGACTTGTTTAGTCTTGATGACAACATCATCAACGTATTCCTCCACTGTCTTGCCAATTTGCTGTTCCAAACATGTTTGAATCATGCGTTGGTACGTGGCACCAGCGTTTTTGACCCCGAAAGGCATAGTGTTGAAGCAGAAATGCCCATAGGGTGTAATGAATGTTGTTGCAGCTTGGTCGGACTCCTTCATCTTGATCTGATGGTATCCGGAGTATGCGTCAAGGAAACACAGTGAGTCGTGTCCTGCGGTCGCGTCAATTATTTGTTCAATGCGGTGTAGTGGGAAGGGGTCCTTAGGGCAAGCCTTATTGAGATCCTTAAAAACCTCACAGAGGCGCCAGGATTTATCTTTCTTTGTCACCATGACCAGATTTGTCAGCCAGTCTGGGTGTTTGATCCCTCTGATGAACCCAGCTTCAAGTAGCTTGGCTAGCTCCTCCCCCATAGCTTGTCATTTGGGTTTAGAATATCGTCGCAGCATTTGCTTGACTAGTTTGAACCGCTTTATTATATTGAGGCTGTGTTCGGCCAGTCTGGATGGGATTCCCGACATATCCGAAGGGTGCCAGGCGAAGATGTCCCAATTCTCGTGTAAGAACGCTCGCAAGGCGATGTCTACCGTCGGATCCAATTGTGCTCCAATGGAGGTTGTCTTGTTGGGATCTGTCGTGTGCACTTGAAATTTAACTATTTCGTCTACCGGTTTGAAAGAAGTGCACATGGGCCTCTTATCGAGGATTACATCATCTTTGTCCACTATAGAGCGCAGAGTGGTTAACTCTTCGGCCGCGAGGGCCAAAGATGCTATCTTGTTTTCGGAGCAGAGTCACTGGTGACTGTGATAACTCTGTTGGGCCCTGGGATTTCGAGCTTCATGTACCTGTAATGGGGTATAGCTTGGAAGCATGTGAATGCGTCTCCCCCCAAAAGGGCGTGATATCAGCTATTGAAGGGTGCCACATGGAAGAGCAACTCTTCGGACCTGTAGTTCTCCGGTGTGCCGAACACCACATCAAGCTTAATTTTCCCCGAGCTTCATGCTTCTCGAATGGGCATAATGCCTCGAGAGGTGGTGCAGCTTTGCTCAGTGTGACTCTTGTCCATTTGCATTTTTTGGAGCATATCCTCGTAAATGAGTCTCAGTCCGCTACCGCCGTCCATGAGCACCTTGGTGAGCCTGAAGCCATACACAATTGGGTTTAAGACCATGGTGGCAGGTGGTCAGAATGATCTGGCCCTTGGTTCGTCATCGACAGTGAAAGTAATTGCCATATAGTTCCAGGGATTTATTGCGGCTACGTGGTTGACTTCGGTGAGATCACGGAGCCCCCTTTTGCGCCGATAATTTGAAGAGAAAGTCTCAAAGACCATAAAGACATTGAGATCGTCGTCCTCCGTAGAGTACGTCTCCGGAGTGGTGTTGGTGAGGATGGCCTCGCCACTCTTAGCCACTTGCCAGAGTACTCAACATGCCCAAAGGTTGTGTGTTGGTTCGGTATTCAGCGTAGTGTGTATTTGATAGGGCATGTCGAGTAGTTCATCAAGGACAGTTCTATGTCCTGTGAAGGATTTGGTTTTATTGTCAATGAGATGATAGTTGGGTGCCCCGTAAGGGTGAATCCTTTTAGTCCGTTCGGGCTGTCTGGTCTTTCCAGGCGCTTTCCATTTCACAGTACTTTTGTATGATGTGTGCCAGATCTGTGAACTGCAGTATGCGGCGGCGGTTGAGGGCGTTGAGGATTCCCTCGTCCATACAGTTGCGGCAAAATACTGAAACCACGTTGTTGTCACAACAATCTTTGATCTGGTTCTTAACAAGGAGGAATCTGGCAGCTGCAACACATACATTAGGTCACATACGTCTAGAGGGCCTGAATTACTTGGGGAATATTGCATGTGGTGGGTGGGTAGGATAAAGTCTGAACCTGGACACACTATTGTATCCGGAGTTTGAAGAATTTCCAAGGTTACCAGCCCAGGATACGGAGTTTCCTGGCAGCTTTTGGGCTTAACACCCGGTTCTATGTTCAGAGGACATGAGGTCTCTTCCTGAAGATGCGTATCCGGCTCGTAGGGCTCAGAAATCCACACATAGCTAGTTCTTAACTTAGGAGAGAAGTATTCTCGGCTTGTTCCTCCATGACCCTTAACAGATTGGTGATCGGTGGGGACTTGATTTCCCTCTGACCGGGTTTAAGCCCAATCCGATCGTAGTGTGTTGCAACCCTTAGGGTGGCGATGCGATCTAGTAGTTCGTTCAAGGACGAGACATCTACTGGATCCAGCTTTTTGGGGTGTTCAAGGCTGATGCGAATGCGATGTTTTGTGATTTCGAGGGTTGCCTTTGGCTTAACGGCTACACAGGCGCCCATGGTGAAACCACTGAGCTGGAGGACCTGTCCCGGAGCTAGGGCACCTCCAGAGGTGATGTTGTTGTTAATGACAAGGCGAGCCATCGATCCTGCAGTCGACGACACAAAGGAACTCTCAATGAAAGCACCAATGTCGGTGTCAAAATAGGCCGATCTCGTGTAGGGGGTCCCGAACTGTGCATCTAAGGATCGAGGGTAACAAGAGAAAGGGGACATGATGTTTACCCAGGTTCGGGCCCTCTTAATGGAGGTAATACCCTACTTCCTGCTTGATTGATCTTGATGAGTATAGGGGTTACAAGAGTTGATCTACCTCGAGATCATAATAGTTAAACCTTAGATGTCTAGCCTATATGAATTATGATAGCCTCTAGTTTATATAGACACCAGAGGGGCCTAGGGTTCTACATAGTCAGTTTACAGAGAAGAAATCATACATCCGAACGCCAAACTTGCCACCAACGCAAAGGAGAGTCCCATCTGGACACAGGGGAAGGCCTTCCATCTTTTATCTTCATGGCCCATTAGTTCGGCCCATGCTATACGGCCGAGACACCCGAGGACCCCATATTATAGGACCCCCTCAGTGGGATGCTGCAATGAACTTGGCTAGAGCCGGGCGTCCTAGAATCCCATTGTATGGCAGGGGGTGATCAACCACGTCAAACACAACCTTCTCTATCTGGTAGTTTAGTTATCCCCCAAACGTCACCTGCAACGTAATCTTCCCTTTAGGATGGCTCCTACCGGGGTTAACTCCTTGAAACATGTCGGTAACCTCTAACTCTTCCTCTCCTATCTGAAGCTTGCTGATGACTGCTGGGGAAATCATATTCAGACCAGCCCCGCCATCCACTAACATCTTTGTGACCTTGAGGTTGCGAATGGTCGGGGAGACCAAAAAAGGCTAGCATCCTACCGCGGTGGTGCGGTTAGGGTGATCCTCATCAAATATGATTGGTGTGCGGGACCATTTGAGCGGTTTCCGGGCCTCTGGCACTGGCTTCACAGTATTGATCTCTCGTGCCCATTGCTTGAGCAAGTGGTGGGAGGTGTGCAAAGATGCACCCCCATCAACACATAGGGCGTTAGTGGCCTTCTGAAATTCCTGCTCACTGGTTTCCTCTTCATCCATTTCATCACTCCCGTCATCACAAACTTCCTTCTCTTGACCCATGGAAGATTTTCCTTGTTTCTGATAGTGTTTGCCAGAGCGATTTGCTTCACCACCTCGACCCTTTCCTCCAGCGGCATTCTGACCTTTTTCCTTATCACGCTTGTCATATTCTGCCCTCTATTTCTTGACAAGTTGCTCAACTTGGTAACATTCCTGAAGATTTTGTCCCTCGGTCCGGTGGATCTTGTTGTACGGGCCATCACCTTTCCTAGCTTTCTCACTGGTAGCAGCTTCTTGTCGGTACTAGGTGTGCCTGATCCTTCTACAGTCATCATTGCTATATCCCTGGGCTTCTTATTTCCCTTCTTGCCCTTTCTCTGGCTAGTTGATTCATCTCCATCATTTGAATCAACGTTGATGCAATCCTCTTCTCCGGGCAACTTCCTTCCTCCCTCCATCCGAGCACACTTTTCCACCAGCGTGTATAACTACTTCATAGTCTTGGGTAACTGCATATTCATCTTAGAGCGAATGCGACAGTTGCGCACATTGGACTGGAAGGCTGCTATAACGGCTGTCGAATGGATATTTGGAAAATTCCTACGAACTTTACTGAATCTCTATAAATAATTACGAAGAGTTTCTCCTTCCTTCTCCTGGAGAAGTTGCATGTCGCTGGGTCTGCCGGGCTCTTGGTGGCCATCGGCGATGAACTTGTGGCACAGGCCCGCCCAAAATGAAATGGAGTTCTCCGGTAGGTGGATCAGTCAGGACCTCATGTTGGACTTGAGGGCCAATGGGAAGTAGTTGGCGAACACCTTCTCATCTCTTCCCGTGGCAACTTGAACATCGATGGTGTAGATGCTTAGGAACTCTGCCTGGTTCAACCTCCGGTCGTACTTGTCAGGTATCTCTGGCTAGAACATGCGAACGGACGACCAATGGACTTTCCGCAGCTCTCGTGTAAAGGCAGGGCAGGGAACCTCCAAAGGTAGGCACACGCCAACACTGAGCGCAGGTTCGTCGACGTCGACGCCGTCGCACCCGTTGGTCTGGCAGAGGTCGTCGCGTCATCGATTTATGATGACGCGCGCATCTCCCCGTTGCCTATCCTCCGGGGCTCGATGTTGGCCTGGACGTGCTCGGGGACCGGAATAGGCCATCGAGACATCATCGGTGTGTTGATTCAGCTGCGCCTGCGTTGGCTGCCGTGGTGGGGACTGCACCGTGGGGACAGCTGCCTCCGTTCGGCTAGCAGTACGAGCGGTTGCTGTTGCTTGGGGAGGTCGTGGCGGGCCGGTTCGTCGTGAGCCCCTAGCTTCGGCGAAACCGAGCAGGCTCTGGATGGTGGCATGCCATTCGTCCATCTGCTCGGCCGTGGATGGAAACCTTAGCTGCAACTGAGCTCGCGGCATAGCCTCTGTGGTTGTGCTTGGCATGGATATCGATGACATAGACCGCACCGTTGCCTGGCTCTTGATGGCGCGAACGGTGGTGACGATGGTGGTGCCGCGTCCATGCAGTTGTGGGTCGACCATTTGGGCAACGGGGTCGCGCGGCAGTGGTGCTCGAGGGTCAGCAGCTCTGCCTAGCGCAGCAGTTTGGTCGACTCGTCAGGGAGGAGACACATGGGTCGCGATCACTCCCATGGTGGTGGTGGCCGGAGGGCGATGGCTCACCCCGGACCAAGGGGAGGAGAGGGCGCAGACGGAGCGACCCCCTCGCCCACACCTTGCAGAGCATGATGACCGAGGCGTTGTTGATGCTGTTCTCCTCCGACGTCTCTAGCCCCCGTGTTGGCCGCAGGGGGAGTGGCGATGGTGCCACCTGCTCCAACCATGCCCCCAACAGCGTTCACGTCTCTGCGGGCGGCAGAGCCTTCGAAGTGGACGGATGGGTTGAAGGGCTGGACTTCTGCTTCTTAGGCGCCATGGTTGACGATGCCATCGAAGACAAAGATGATGATGAAGATGACACGCTGCGCACACTTTTAGGTTCGCGCAAGCGAGCAAGCTATCTGACGCACCGAAGATGTCGCGGGACATCCACGGCCACCTATGGAACTTGGAGGCCCCTTGCTGGTTCTTTAGGGGGACATCGCATTGCACAAAGAGTAGACCAGCGCGCGGCAGCATGGCAGGTAGCACACAAGCAGTTTACCCTGGTTCGGCCGCCGCGAGGCGTAAAACCCTACTCCTGCTTTGGTGGATTTATTGTGGTATACACTTGCCTGGAAGAGGTCGCCGTATGGCAGTAGCGACTACGCGCGTATGAGGGTGTGGGTTCATCAACTTTCCAACCCATCCTACGTGTGCCATGGGCCTCCTTTTATAGATTAAGGGGTCACCACAATGGCAAAGTGGTCATTATTCCCTGTTATGATAGCAAATAGTGCTATCATACCTAACTCTACGGGCTGACAAGGTGCATTAAATGCACCGCTTAGTGTTACATCACTGGTTGCCCCGCAAGGCTTGCCGGGCTATCTCACCAACTCCGCGCTTGTTCTATTGACACGTCGTAGGACGGGTGTCATCTGTGGGATCCTTCTGTAGGAATCGGCCACCATGTGGTGAATGGATGCCACTTAATTACCTTGCGGCTTGACACCACACTGATTGACGACGTGGGTTGCGCTTGTCTGGTTGGTGGGTTGGTTTTGCCTCCGCAAGCCCTGGCAGGCCCTGTTGGGGCACCTTGTTTGCTTGCTTATTTTGGTGGCCTTGCCCCTTGCCGGGCTCGCCTGCCCGACAAGGGATGCCCTTCACTTGCCGATATACTGCACCTTTGGCTTGATCTTGATCGCTCTGAGCTGCATGTCGGTTCTTAAAATCTCTTGGTCCTTCAATCTCTGAATCAAGCTGAGGCTTCAAGTCTGTTCTTGTGCCTGTGCACAGTATGGGCAATGGACCCAGGGTCTATTGCACCAGCAGCTAGAGATCAAGATTCTTGTGGTTGGATTGGAATGTCTTGGTCTCAACACATGAGTAGGTGGTTCTCTCTCAGAAAATGAGCAGTGGAAGTGTAGGCACGTTCTGATGGCTCTGTCTCAAAAGGAGAAGGGGTGGAGGGGTATTTATAGCCTCCGCACAAAATCTAACCATTACACAAAATTTACCAAAATCGGGGGGACCGAATAGTGAAACCCGGTGAGACCAACCTGGTTCAAAATGTGAACGTTTAGCTTTTCGGTGGGACCTACAAGCTCAACTCGGTGGGACCAATGTGCTAGGATTAGGGCGAAACTTCATCTCGGTGAGACCGATTGCATGAACTCGTTGAGACCAATTTCAGCAATAAGCAAACAGAGACTTGGTCAAGCAAACTCGGTGGTACCGACTGCGTATCTCGGTGAGACCGAAGTTAATGCAATAGGTAACGGAGAGTTTGCAGGGCCATCTCGATGAGACTGAGATCCCATTGGTGAGACCGAATTGATTAGGGTTTTCTAGCAGTGGCTATGTCAAGTGAAGTCGGTGGCACCAGATAGATCAAATCGGTGGGGCCGAGTTTGACTTTAGGTTTAGGACATATTTGGAATTGAGAAAGTGGTTGAGGGCTTTGGAGCATATCACTAAGCACTTTGAGCAAGTAGACCATTAAGCGTATCCCCTTTTAATAGTATTGGCTTTTCCTATGGACTCAATGTGATCTTGGATCACTAAAATGAAAATGTACAGTCTTGAGCTTTTTCCAATATGTGTCCTAAGCATCTTGAAGGGGTTACACATCCTCCTGTCCTGCCACTCCACTGTTGAACTCATTTGAAATATACTAGATGAAAATATTACTCCAACAAGAGATATATTGACATTAATTACCAAAATCACCCAGGGAGCACTTGTGCTTTCATAGGTGTTGTTTTACCTTATTATTGGGCCAGGCCCATGTAATTTCGAAATACTGAAGCATAGGTTGTTTTTAGAGTCCGTATGTATGGGGAAAACAATGTTAGGGTTGGTTTCAGACCCCTCCTCCAAGGGGCCACGAAATTCCCCCTCTTCCTCCATATATACATCCCTTAGGGCATCATTTAGACTTCGGGATTTGTTTAGTTAAAACTTATCCATGGAATCTTCGTGTACTTAATTTGTGTCCAACGACCAGACCAATACCGCCTTCGGATCCCTGCCTTTATCAATACTTCACCTATATTTGCAATATTTAGATTGCTTTTATCATATTATATCCTATTCTTCGATTGCGTGCAAGAATACATCTTCATCGTCAGGTTGATCATGCTCCGTCATGGTCAATAACCTCTTGAAGTTGGTTTAGTAATTGCTAAGGCGCAATGTTGTGCACGTTTGTAGTCGGATTGTCAAAGTCGTCTCCACCAAATCTATAGTTATCATCTCATCGAAAGATCAGGATCCTCGCCTCTATCAAGTGGTACAATATTTCCGGGTAGCTCTATGAGATTTTCCAGTTTTTCATAGTTTAGATCGAGTCTGTCCTGCATACCTACAGGCCACGAAAAAGCAAAAAAAATTAGGGTTAGTTCATCATATCTGAACCAATTTGAGCCTTTGCATAATGTTTTTAGGTTTTTGCTTTGTTGAATTTGCAGTTGCATCGTCGTGTCTAGTGGCTCGTCTTAGCGTCTAGTCCTTTAGAATTTCGTGTTCTGTCATAGTTTGTCATGTCGCCGCCGCACCATCTTCATCGCCGCTGCCATATTCCACCACCGCACCATCTTTTTATATTAGGTTTGTTTTCGAGCTCCTTCTATTTTCTGATTCGTGTTTCATTACCTGAGTAGGCTTTGACATAAAAGAATTTACTTGGGAATTTTTAGGCCAAAATATCCACCACCTTACCTAAGTTAGGAGACCCAGGGCAATTTTTGGGCCAAAAATTCGGCGACTGAAAATATATTTTCCCTATCGTGTTTTGCGCTTTTCTGAGACTTTTGGGACACGCACCATCATACTGATTTTTTATCGCACTTTTTGGTTGTTGCTGCAAAAAATTACGTGCCTATCCTGTTATTTTGACTTGGGAAGAGTTTTTAGACACTCGCCATTATAGTGATTTTAGTTAATAAAAAAAGGAGCACAAAAAATTCCAGACTGTGTTTTTCCCCTGTTTCCATGCCGCGTCCTGATTTTCTTAGTGTTCCAGGCTCGCGTCTCTAGCACGGCCTAGCCTAGAATCAGCACAGTATCATCGTTGAGTGTTATTGCTGACCTTTTTCCTACCATCTACGTCGTGCGTTTGACTCTCCCTGGAAATCGCTCTATCAAATCTTTGAGAGTTTTGGCTACAACGGTTGCTGATCACCGGCTGCTGTTGGGTAAGAACTGGTAAGAATTTGAGATTTGCTTTGACGGATTTGTGACACCCCACCACCACCACTTTCTAGTGGTCTGTAGGATCATATTCATGTGTGTGTCTATTGCTGCTAACCATGACAGAATCAAAAGCGTACGAGACTGACTGGGAGAACTTGACAAAGAAGGAGCTTCATGATAAATTTCAGCAAATGGTGGGTCAACCGGTGGAAGATGTGATGGCCAGTTTTGGAAAGGCACTGGAGAGGATTAATGACATTGATAAGACAATTGACACCGAGTTGGATGCCAAGTTCGATGAAGTGCTAGCACATCTACCATAGCCACCAACCACCTCGGTTGCACTGTTACAATAACATCAACAACCACCTCCACGTCGCGACCCAGTAGGACAAGCGCAGCATGTTCCTCTTGAGCCAGGAGAAACTTATGGTGCTGCTGCTACTGCTATTGATGCCTCTGTAGCTCCTGCTGCTACTACAGAGGTGGAGGACCATTACGAGGATGAGATTGATAAAAATCAGAACTACGTCCAACCACCAGCACCACCACCACCAGGTCGTCCTCATGCATATCATCGCAACAGTAGGGCTACACCACCTCCTAAGGTATGAGATCATGACCATATTCCTAAACTAAAATTGAATATTACACCATTTGAGTGTAGATATGTTCCTGATATATATCTTACTTGGGAGTTAGAAACTGAACAACATTTTACATGTTTATAATATTCCTAGGAGAGACGTGTCCCTGCTGTTGTTCGTGCTTTCACTAGTTTTGCATGTGTTTGGTGGTCTGAACATTGTATATTATGTCCTATTCCAACTACTTGGGCTTCTTTGAACACTACTATGCGTACTCATTGGGTTCTACCATATTATCAACATTAATTACTTCAAAAATTGGAGCGTTTAAGACAAGGATTTTTTTTGTATAAGAATATTATCAGGAATTAGAATCTGGCATGATTAGATGTGGCATTGTTGAGGATAATGAAGCTACGCTTGCATGTTTTATGGGTGGATAGAGAGATTTAGACCGTTCTAGAGTATATGGAGTATAATAATAGCACTTGTTTATTCCATCTTGCTTGTAAAGCTGAACGTGAAGTGCAGGATCGACAGGCATTGGCGCAAAATAATTTTTCTGCAGGTTGATCTTTATCATGCAAACCACGTACATTATCTACTCCCAAACGGCCTACTGCAGCACCACTGACTTCAGCCACCAATTCCAACCGAGATGCACAAAAACAGGCACCACCACCATCTGTCAGTATTACACCTTCTCGGCCTGCCATAGCTCTTCTTCATCCATGGCATCAATAGGGCACACACATGACATTATTTGTCGTCGTTGTAAGGGAAGAGGTCATTATGCGACAGAATGCAACTCTCCGCGTGTTATGATTGCTACTGAGGATGGTGGGTGTGAGTCCGCTAGTGACTATGATAAGGAAACTTTGGCTCTTATTACAAGTGAAGAACACAATGGAGATGATTCTGATCATGAGACGCAATACATGGAGGGAGATGTGAAAGTTTAGTTGCTCAATGTGTTTCGAGTGTATACGTCACACAAGCTAACTAAAATCAGAGGCATAATTTGTTCCATACAAAGGGAGTTGTGAAGCAACGCTCTGTTCGCGTCATCATCGATGGAGGGAGATGCAACAACTTGGCTAGCATGGAGGTGGTGGAGAATCTATCTCTCACCTAAAGACCACATGCACATCCTTACTACATCCAATGGTTCAACAATAGTGGTAAGGTGAAGGTTACACGTATTGTTCGTGTGCATTTTAGTATCTCTACATATGATAATTATGTTGATTGTGGTTTGGTACCCATGCAAGCATGTTCCTTATTACTTGGTAGACCATGGCAATTTGATAAAAATTCTGTACACCATGGTAGAAACAATCAGTATACTCTTGTTCGTAAGGATAAACATATTACTTTGCTTCCTCTGTCTCCTGATTCCATGTTGAAAGATGATACTAAAAGAGTTAATAAAGCAAAACAGGAGAAAAATAAGAGTGAAAATCAGATTGTGGCAAAAGAATTTGAGCAACAAATGAAGCCTAATAATAAACCATCTAGTGTTTCTTATGAAATTAAATTGAAAAGAGGATGTTTACTTGCCACCAAATCTGATATTGATGAGCTCGATTTTAGCAAATATGTTTGCGATGTTTTTGTGTGCAAAGAGGCATTAGTTTCATTCGAGAATGTGCCTTCTGCTGTCACTAACATTTTGCAGGAGTTCACTAATGTCTTTCCACAAGACGTGCCACAGGGATTACCATCTATCCGAGGGATTGAGCATCAGATATACTTAATTCCCGGTGCTTTGCTGCCAAACCGTGCACCATACCATACCAATCCAGAGGAGATGAAGGAGATTATGCGTCAGGTACAGGAGCTGCTCGACAAAGGTTAAATACGTGAATCTCTTAGACCTTGTGCTGTTCCTATTATACTAGTGCCAAAAAAGGATGGTACGTCACGTATGTGTGTTGATTGTAGATAAATTAATAACATTACTATTCGTTATCGCCATCCTATTCCTAGGCAAGATGATATGCTTGATGAATTGAGTGGTTCTATAATATTCTCCCAAGTTGATTTGCGTAGTGGATACCATCTAATTCGTATGAAATTGGGAGATGAATGGAAAAGAGCATTTAAAACTATGTTTGGATTATATGAGTGGTTAGTCATGCCTTTTGGGGTAACTAATGCACCTAGTACTATCATGAGATTAATGAATGAAGTTTTACGTGCTTTCATTGGAAGATTTTTAATAGTTTACTTTGAAGATATATTGATTTATAGCAGATCTTTGGAGGAACATTTGGAACATTTCCGTGTTGTTTTTATTGCTCTACGTGATGCACATTTGTTTGGTAACCTTTGTAAGTGCACCTTTTGCATCGACTGAGTATCTTTTCTTGGCTATGTTGTTACTCCACATGGAATTGAAGTTGATAAAGCCAACATTGAAGCTATTGAGAGTTGGCCGCAGCCCAAAACGGTCACACAAGTGAGTACTTTCCTTGGCCTAGCTCATTTCTATAGCCATTTTGTGAGAGATTTCAGCAACATTGCTGAACCTCTCAATGAGCTTACAAAGAAGGTTGTGCCTTTTGTTTGGGATACTTAACAGGAAGAAGCCTTCACGGTATTGAAAGATAAGTTGACACATGCTCCTCTACTCCAGCTTCCTGATTTTAATAAGACTTTTGAGCTTGAATGTGATGCTAGTGGCATTGTACTAGGAAGTGTGTTATTACAAGATTGTAAACCTGTTGCATACTTTTCTGAAAAATTGAGTGGGCCTAGTCAGAATTACTCTGCTTATGATAAGGAATTATATGCACTTGTTTAGACTTTGGAAACATGGCAACATTATTTATTGTCCAAAGAATTTGTTATTCATTTTGATCATGAATCATTGAAACTTATTAAAAGTCAAGCAAAACTGAACCGTAGACATGCTAAATGGGTTGAATTCATTGAGGCATTCCCTTATGTCATTAAATACAAGAAGGGTAAAGAAAATGCTATTGCTGGTGCATTGTCTCATCGTTATACTATGCTTTCACAACTTGACTTTGAAATATTTAGTTCGGATACCATCAAAGATCAATATGTGCATGATGCTGAATTTCAAGATGTATTACAGAATTGTAAAGAAGGGAGAACATGGAACAAATTCATTGTTAACGATGGATTTGTGTTCCATGCTGACAAGCTATGCATTCCAGCTAGCACTGTTCATCTTTTGTTGTTGCAGGAGGCGCATGGAGGAGGATTAATGGGACACTTCGGTGTGAAAAAGATGGAGGATGTACTTGCTACATATTTCTTTTGGCCAAAGATGAGATGGGATATTGAGCGTTTTGTAGCTCGCTGCACTACATGTCAAAAAGCTAAGTCACAGGACCCGGGCAACCCAACTATTGACCCAAGACATGATTCGGAGCTGATGCATATAAGGCCAAACTCGCGACGCCGAAGTACGCTATAGAGCTGTTTGGAATTGTCGGCAACTCGTTTGTTCCCATACCGAGCCCTTGGCAAGTTATGCCGAGGTGTATGTTTAAAACAACCGTAGGGGGGAAACTTGGTTCTTTAGAAAAGAGTGGATTATTTTTACTGGGATCTGAGTGATGTGACAATCATTTATATAGAAAACAAAGCCGTAACCCCGGCTATTTGACATGCCAGGGGTCGAAGGCGGAGGAAAAAGGCACTTTACATGCTTGAAATAGAGAGTGCGGTCTACAAAAAGATATTTTGGACCTCCTGTCGCACGTCTGTGCCACCTATCCTCGTGAAGGGACTCCTTGACGGAAATGGCCCTTGGGTGAGTGTACACACCCAAACTCCGATAGGGTCCGTGGCCAGCCATTGAGCCACCTGTGGAGAGGAAAGAGAAAAAGGAAGAAGAAAAAGTAATTAGAAAAAAAGGGAGGTTATGAGAGTACTTGCATGTCCGTCCGTATTGTGATTCCACCGGCGCCTACAATATTTTAAGTGTATAATTATGTATGCGTGGTATAGACTTCGCAGTTATATTAGGTGAGCAACGGAAGCCGAACTGCTAGTCCCCCGCTGTGTAGTTCGGGTGAGGTAGCCGTAGTATGGTCCTTAGTTTGGCGGGAGAGCTACGTGTGTTCCCCTATAGGGGAGTGTGTCACGTATACCATGTTCACTATCTTTACTTCAGGGGGAAACTCCTTCTGACCCCCGGTGTTTGGTTGGTGAGTTTCTTCGTCATCGATGTCGCCGGGCGGCCTCTTCACCTTATGTTCGGCATTTGACTTGCCGGCCTGTTTGAAGACCCAATAGCTTCTGTTGGTCTGATTAGCTGGTTTATTGGGTGGCCATGAATCTAGCCCTCAAGGCATTATCCGAAGCCCTTGTGGCGGAGGAATTAACCGCGCTGCGCTCCAAAGTGGATAGGGACGACGTGATACTCGACAAAAGATCCAAGTCCACCTCTTTTAAACCAGCGGATGAAATAGCCAAATTCCAAGTCCATCCAACGGACCCCACAAAAACAGCATCCATTGGGGCACAGTTAAACCCCACTGTAGACGCCGCAGTAGGGGAGTTCCTGCGCGAGAATTGGGACATATTCGCCTGGCATCCTTCAGACATGCCAGGAATCCCACACAGGCTAGCCAACATAGCCTTAACATTCTAAAGGGATTCAAGCCGGTCAAGCAGACTCTTCAGCGTTTCTCCGAACCTAAGCGACAAGCCATGGGAGAGGAGCTGGCCAAGTTACTGGAGGCCGGATTCATTAGAGAAATAAAGCATCCGGACTGGCTAGCAAACCTGGTGATGGTACCAAAGAAGGACAAATCCTAGCGCCTATGCGTCGACTTCAAGGACCTTAATAAGGCTTGCCCAAAGGATCCCTTCCCCCTCCCTCGCATCGATCAAATTATCAACGCTACCGCAGGACCGACTCACGGTGCTTCCTCAACGCATACTCCGATTACCACCAAATTAAGATGGCGCAGTCCGATCAAGCCGCAACGACATTTATCACTCCATACGGCCCCTTCTGTTTTAACACAATTCCCGTTGGGCTCAAAAACGCCGCCGCAACGTATCAACGCATGATTCAAACATGTCTGGAAAAGCAGATCGGCAAAATAGTGGAGGCATACGTAGACGATGTGGTCGTTAAAACCAAACACGTCGACTCCTTAATAGACGACTTGAGGCTCACGTTCGACAATCTCTGAACATACGACATTAAGCTCAATCCGGAAAAATGCGTTTTCGGTGTACCCGTCGGAAAGCTCCTGGGCTTCATAGTTTCCAGTAGAGGAATTAAAGCAAATCCGGCTAAAATCCGAGCTCTGTCATAGTTGGTTATCCCAACTGACCTCAAGCAAATCCAAAAGTTAACTGGATGTGTGGCGGCCTTAAGCCGCTTTATCTCCCGATTAGGAGAAAAGGCACTCCCCCTTTATCGCCTTCTTCGGCGCACCGAACACTTCGAGTGGATGGACGCAGACACGGCCGGATTGGAAGAAATAAAAGCCATCCTGGCCACCAACCCAATCTTGGCCGTGCCAAATGTCGGCGAACCAATGTTGTTATATATAGCAGCAACTCACCAAGTTGTAAGCGTAGTGCTAGTCCTCGAAGGAGAGACGGACGGACATAAATTCCCACTTCAAAAGCCGGTATATTATGTATCCACTATCCTCACTCCATGCAAATCACGGTACCCACATTATCAAGAGATAGCATACGCGGTATTCATTGCATCCCGGAAATTACGACACTACTTTCAAGAGTGTTCAATCACGGTGGTCTCAGAAGTACCACTCAACGATATAATAAACAACCGCGATGCCACGGGCCGGATTGCCAAATGGGCTATCGAGCTCCTCTCGTTCGACATAACATATAGACCACGGCGAGCCATTAAGTCGCAAGTACTGGTCAATTTCGTCGCCGAATGGACAGAAGCCGAACTCCCTAAAGAGTACGACACATACTCCAATTGGATCATGCACTTTGACGGCTCTAAAATGCTGGCTGGTCTGGGGGCTGGCGTCGTCCTGACGTCCCCCACCATAGATACAGTCCAATACGTACTACAAATACTATATACAGACTCCAACAACGCAACCGAATACGGGGCCCTATTACATGGTCTCCGGATGGCAGCTTCCATGGGCATTCAATTCCTGGAGGTGCGTGGGGACTCGAACCTCACAATATCTCAAATAAATGGAGACTTCGATGCCAAGGATCCGAAAATGGTGGCATATCGCAATGCCGTCCATAAAAGTCAGCTCGGTTCGAGGGGCTTGAATTCCACCATGTGGCTCAGGAGAACAATCAGGCGGCGGATATCCTCGCTCGTATCGGCACTAAGCGCGATCCTGTCCCACCTAACATCTTCTTGGAAAGACTGTTTAAGACATCCGTGGTATGGGAAGGGGACACCGGTAACAATAGTCCAGACCCGGCCACAACACTAGATACCGCACATTTTGACACAAATCAGAGGCTCTGCCATCGAAATAACACCTTCATCCCACGTGATAATGGCCGTCATCGCCCCGTGGACAGAACCATTCCTGGCCTACCTAACCAGGCCGGAACTACCCGAGGACCAAAATGAGGCACGCTACATAGTGCGGCGATCTAAAGCGTACAAGGTCCACGAGGGAGAGCTTTATAAGAAAAGCACTACCAGAGTCCTTCAAAGGTGCATCTCTGAAGAGGAAGGGTGGATGATTTTGGCAGAAATACATGCTGGACTCGGCGGCCACAACGCCACAGCTCGGGCCCTTCTAAGCAAGGCCTTCCGTACATGTTTCTATTGGCCGATGGCCCGAGCAGATGCGCAGTATCTGGTCCGACATTGCGTCGGTTGCCAGCTTTTTGCAAACCAAAGCCATATGCCACCTACCGCTCTGCAAACAATCCCCATTACTTGGCCCTTTGCGGTCTGGGGGCTTGATATGGTCGGACCCCTTAAAGGGGGAACCCATAAGAAAAAATATTTACTGGTCATGGTGGATAAATTCACCAAATGGATAGAATCCAAACCCGTTAAAACGGCTGAATCTGGACCGATGATAGACTTCATATCTGGGGTTGTACACCATTATGGCATCCCCCACAGCATCATCACCGACAACGGCACGAACTCTACAGCCGACGAGGTAAAACTTTGGTGTAGCAACATGGGCATCAAGCTCGGTTATGCTTCTGTCTATCACCCGCAAACTAACGGTCAAGTACATCTAGCAAATGGTATTATCATGAGCGGCATCAAACCTAGATTAGTGTGGTCCTTAAAGGAATCAAACACGCACTGGGTAGAGGAACTCGACTCCGTACTATGGAGGCTGCGGACCACGCCGAATCGCACTACCGGATACACACCGGTTTTATGGTGTACGACGCAGAGGCGGTTCTGCCTGGCGACATAATTCATGACTCACCTCGAGTGCCCATGTACGAAGAAAAAGAGGCCGAGCTCGATCAGTAGGACAGTTTGGACGCCCTGGAGGAGGAGCGCGACGTGGCAAAAGCCCGTTCGGTATTCTATCAGCAACAAGCTCGAAGGTATCAAATCAAAGAAGTATGGGCCAAAACCTACAACGTTGGCGAACTAGTTCTACGCCTGCCGGAGAACAAAAAGAACAAGCTCAAGCCCAAATGGGAAGGTCCCTTCATTATTGACCAGGTTCTGACCGTTGGAGCATACCATCTGTGGGATGCATCGGACAATCGACTCGAGCCAAACCCATGGAACGCAGCTAGACTCCAAAGATTCTACGCCTAGTGCCGGTCTCTATGTTCGTCTCCTTACCTCCGTCAATTTTTTGCATATCAATTATCTATATTTTCTCTCTTTCTCTCTTATTTTTTCTTCTCCTCAAGGCCTTAAAAGGCTAACTTGTGTCTTGGTTACACAATTTTGACGTGCTAACCGTGCTCATTATACCTGGGGGCTTCTTATACAGAAGCTTAATATAACTATTTTTCTGGGCCTTATGCCCCACACATGTGTCCTTCTTCAACATGTACCTTTTTTCGCCATTATATGCATCGATATGACTTAAGTTTTGGCCAAGCTGGGTTGCTTGGCTCTTGTATTTATGCCCTACGCTCCCGTTAATTCGGCTAGGGCATAAGGGGAGCACCTCTGCGTTTGTTACTGCCGGGTCAGCCGGATGTGTACCTCAGACTGGGTGAAGCCGAAAGCTAGCGTTCTTAAGGCAATATTCGGTCGGTGAACAAAAGATGACTTTTATTTATTTTGATACATGCCCCCAGATGTTTATAACCTGTGTCTCTTTTCGCAGTTCGGACATGCACATTAGGGCATGCGTACCCAGGGAAAGGAACCCTTAACGGAACTATTCTCCCTGGAAGATGTTTCTTACTATCCATGTAATATAACATATCTAGTTGGGTACTTGTCTGTTCAAGCACTTATGACCCCTACGCCTGGTTTCCACGCATACCCCGGTTTTTACATAACCGAGCGGGTATTCGGATACAATTCGGACTATCGGGTCCAGAGATCGAAGTGAAAAGGTCCGCCATGACAAATGATTTACAATCCGGCTAGGGACATTATATATGTCATTTAAAGTACATAGTCACTAAGACTGACTAAATTCTTCTATTATACCATCCAATAGGCTGTCTAGCCTACAATCCTATTGGGAATACTTTGCGGCTAATTCTACTTGGTCATACACCAAACTGATGGGGATCTCTTTCCGATCGGGCCCCACAGGTCCGACCTCGGCCATGTGGTTTGGGTCAGTTTGGTATATCGCATCTTCACCATGGCCCAGGCTTCCCTTGCACCTTGTCGGCAGGCTGATATCTTCCATAATCGGAAGCGCCGCCACGCTCCCTTGAGCTTCTCTATAAGCTCCCCCATGCCTCCTGGCGGGGAGGCGGTTGGCCACAAGGCTTGGACAATACCATGCATCACATGCCGAACTTGTTCGTGCAGTTGTGAGAGCTCTGGTAGAAGATCACCCGCAGACCCGGGCATCTCCTCCGCAGGACAACCCGTCAGCATACCTGCATACATAACTCTGTTAGCCGGCTTCTTTGCCGAACTCTTTCAAAAGTTCATTCATGCACTTACTAAAAATGCCGCGTCGAAGCTGCTTATTCTCCTTCACAGAGTCCGCAAGCTGGGCTCGGACATCTTTCAGTTACACGCCCAGCTGGATATTGGCGTCCTGGAGATTATTTTTCTCCTGCGTGACCCACGTAAGCCCGCGCTCCCCAGCATTTAGCCGTCGATTAGCATGTTGCGCATTCTTCGGCACGGCCTCCGGATTCACTCTGGAGTCATGTGCAACATCTATTATTAGATTTGCATACATGCCGCATACTATCTGGTACCTATCATTCTTTGCAATGTAAACAAGTGTTACCTGAGGGTGCCTTCTCGGACTCCTTCAACGCGCAACCGCGGCCCGTAGCTGGGCTTTGCACTCTTCCAACTCTTGAGACAATTGGGTATTCTTCTCTGTAAGACCCTACACAAATAATGATCCTTAAATCAGTTGTGTCAACTGTTTCATGTCTCAGGGGCTACTGATATATATATAATCATCAGATTTTCTTACCCGTATATCCTTTACATACTGGTCCGTGGCTCTGGCAAGACCATTTTGAGCAGCACGGATGTACGTGTCTCCTGAGTTGAAGGCGTCGAACGCCTCTTGGGAGAAACAAGCGTCACGGAGTATGGCCCGGCGATGCCTGTGATTCATGGCGCTCTCCACTTTGGAATTTGTAGCGGATAGTCTATCCGCATCCTCTGTAGGAGGAGCATCCGGCGTTCGCTCCATGTTAGCTTCGCCTCTATGTCCGACCCTGGAGCCCGAGTGGTGGACGCATGATCGGCAACCTCTCCGGATACAGTCCGGCGAGCATTTTTCCTACTAGGAAACATGGATGTCATTATATTTTAAGAAAGACGACAACCATGGAGCGAGGTTCTGTATCATACCTCTGTGTCGGCGTCTCAGTCCTAACCGCCTTCCTTTTTGGCCTATCAGGCTTCAGTGTCCCTCATTGGCGAGTCACTACGGGTTCGGCATGGCGTCCCGATGGCCTTCCCCGTAAAACACCATATGTGTATGGTAGGTGAAGTGCATAAAAGGGGATCCTTCTCGGAAGTTGGGACTCCGGTTTTTCTTACATGCGATGCAGGGAGTAGCCCAGGATAGTCGGCTATGATGGCCACCATGGCATCATTGCAGCTCAATTGATAGAAATGTCCTGTCAATCAGCCCCACAAATATGTACGGATCCTCTTCGAGTCTGGGATGGAGGGCTCGGTCAGGGTCCTCCGGTTGTGGAGGTGGACTGTTGACCTCCCTTACAGCTTTTCGCAGTTCCTTCCATGAAATGGCAAGGTGAGTATTTATGACGAAGAATGCGCGAAGGTTGGGAGTAAAAAGTGACAGCTCACCCATCTTGGATGGTTGTACATGGAGAATCCATCCCGTGGCTTAATACGGATGAACTCCTCTTCCTCTCCCTTGAACAAAGCAGACATAATTTTTGCTAGAGCAGCAGCTCAGTCCGATCCCTTACGCCCGCATCGGGTGTCATCATCTTCCCCGTTAAAGCGCCACATGGGGTGCCCTCGATATTGAAGTGGCTGCACCCCCCGCATTATACATATTGACATAACCTCGATTATTATCAATCCTGATTGAGACAACGCTTTTATACGGCCCATCAGGTAAAGGACTTCTTCGTTATCTTCCTCCTGAGGGCTCCGTGGGCGCTAGCTTCGGCGTTTCTTCGAAGGGGCATTGTCGAACTCGGGAAGACCCATCCGGAAAGGATCTGGAAGGGGGACGTCCTCCATGTAAAACCACTCCGAAGGCCAGTCTTCAGAAGTCTTCTTCGGGGTACCGGACAGGTATCCTGTCCCGGTGGTGCGCCATATTTCGGCTCCGCCCACTAGATATATTGACCGCTCCTGTGTACGGGGCACAAGGCAGAATAGCCTCTTCCACAGCTCAAAATGAGCTTCGCAGCCCAGAAACAGCTCGCAAAGGGCAACATAACCAGCGATGTGTAATATGGAAGCGGGGGTGAAATTATGCAACTGGAGGCCGTAAAACTCCAGGAGCCCGCGGAGGAACGGATGGATTGGAAATCCATGTCCCCTTAGTAAATAAGGGACGAGGCATACCCGCTCCACCTTGGAGGGATATGGGAAGTTCTCCGCTTGCTCCCCCCCCCCCCATTATAGGTGGCGAGCCCGGCTCGAACAGGGACCATATATGCTGGAGGGAGAAATCCCTGGGTTTGTAACTCTACTAATTGGCTGTGCGGGACAGAAGACTTCTCCCAATCACCGGGCCAAGGGCTACGGGAGCGGGAGGAGGAGCTGCGATGGCCGGCCATGTTGGAATGGATTTTTCCGAGCATGCTCCGATGGATACTCGCCGTGGGAGGATTGTGTGGTTTGCTCTCCATGACGAGGAGGGAGTAGTTCTCCCTCGGGGCTGAGGGTATGAACCAGTAGCTATGTGTTTGATCTCTCTCTCTCTCTCTTTTTCTTGAGGCGATACGATCTTGATGTATCATGAGCTTTGCTATTACATTTGGATCTTATGATGTTTCTCCTCCTCTACTCTCTTGTAATGGATTGAGTTTTCCCTTTGAAGTTGTCTTATCGGATTGAGTCTTTAAGGATTTTAGAACACTTGATGCATGTATGTCTTGCACGTGCTTATATGTGGTGACAATGGGATATCATGTGATCCACTTGTTGTATGTTTTGGTGATCAACTTGCGAGTTTCGTGACCACGTGAACTTATGCATAGTATCATGGAATCGTCACGGTAGATGTCCTTTCTGTCAGGACTTAGTCGTGAGGCCAATGCATCTATGTGGTAGCTTGAGAGGGGTTGAGCGGGACGAGAGACGCGAGGTTTTACCCAGGTTTGGCCCCTCACGGTCGAGGTAAAGCCTACATCCTGCTTCATTGATATTGATGATGATGATCATGATTACAAGGGTGCTCTATCTCGAGAGCTATAAGCTTGTTTGTCTAACCCTAATCTGTCTAACTTGTGGAACTTGTCAAACTTGTCCCCCTTGGGGAGCCCTGCCCCTCCTTATATAAGTTAGAGGGGCAGGTTACATGTGGAGTCCTGTTAGGATTAGGACTAGTTTACCTTCTAATACAAACCGGATACAAGTCCGGGTCTTGACTCCTTGTAAGGGAAATATTCCTCACGCCTTTCTGATTAAACTGGCCCACCATTAACATAAACCGGCCTTCTGGGCCTTGGGCCTTGCCATCCGTCTGTCCCGCCCGCCGGGTTACCAGTGAGTCATAATGTTCGGGCGGGTTACTTGTAAACCGTCTGGTCAGGGCGGGTCGCCAGTGAATCGCCAAGTGTCAACCGGGTTATATTTCTGGCCGGGTCATACCGCGGAGTATATCCCCGATATTAGCCCCTAGTTTAATTTGGATTTATCCATGTTAAACTGATCCTATAAAACAAACACAAGAACGAATTTGACAGATTATGCTCCGGGTTAAGAATTCTTGTAAACCGGCACCTGATCATCCTTAATTCCTTCTCATTTCCTTCTTCTAGAAAAATCCGGGTCAATAAGCCAGCTTCATACTCAATTTGCTGACATTGGTTTCTCACAGAGAAATATTCTGAATAATAGTCCACTTGAGTCGGCTTCCAAAGCGCTGGCTTAAGAAATATTGGTCTTGAAATACTCATATGGTATTCAACCGGTTTGAAGATGTAGAACTTGCCGGTTTAATATTACCAAAATTGTCGGTTTGTAAATATTGATGGCACGGATTCATTATTGTTACCAACGCCGGGTCATAATTGTTGCAGACACCGGGTTAATCTGGTTTGCTCAGAACTGAGAATTTGAAGATTTTTCTCCCTTATATCCATATTACCTGTAGCCCCCAAATCTTGAGCAGAACAAAGTGATGGCTTAAGACTTTCTTTAATATAAATACTCCTACTTTTGAAGAAATCCATGTTGTTCATCCCAGTCACTAGTAAAAACTGAACACTCCATATTATGTAGCCCCAAGTGTCGGGTTGTCATGCTTGTAGCAACCTGGGACTTGAAATTGCCTTATGCTCATAAAAACTTCAACCAGTGTAGCCCCCAAGGGCCTGGTAATTATGCAATAATGAGCAGGGACTTTATAAATATGATCATGCTTCATTAAAAATAACATCATATTATATAACTCCACCATGGGGCTTTAAACCCATGTCCACAAGGTTAAGAGCGTTGTGCTTTACCAACTGAGCAGTGGACCTTTGAATATAATGATTTTAATACTTGTGTACCTTGAATTGTTAACAGGAGCAATTGGTAGCCCCCAAGGGCTGGCTCATTACAATGTGATGAGTCGGGTCTTCAATAAGGTGAGCAAAAAGTGACTTTGCATTAGCCCCCCAGTGTCATGGTGCATGCTTGCAGTGACATGAGACTTGCATATTTGATGTAATATCAACTTAAATAATGTAGCTCCCAAGTGCCGGGTCGTAAGAATGCAGCGACTCGGGACTATTCCTTCAATTGTAGAATAAATCATATCCATTGATAATATAATAGCCATTGCGCTAAAGCGACTTTTGAAAACCATGAGCATAATACTGGTTATTGATAACCATAATAAAATCCAGCCATGTTGGCTATTTGAAGATTTGAATAATATAATCCAATGATTTATGAGCGTGGCGCAATCCAAATATATATACTGGCGACTTATAATCCCAAGCTAGTCCGGCTTAATTAACACTGGATAATTTATCATCATACTGGCGACTTAGAGTCGAAAGCCAGGACCGGTTACTAAACGCCGGTGATTTATAATTATGCCTTATTCAACCTGTTTCTGCATACAACAAGTTTAAAGTGTCCTGGCGGTTTACCGCCGGACTGGTCATAATGCCCAACGTATAACCCGGGTTTATAACCAAGGTTGCACTTAAAATTACTCAAACATGAAATATATCATACCTGTGACATTGAAAAACATCTTTGGTTTACCAACTTTTTGTAGTAAGGGTGATAACCCAAATTTTGAGTACTGATAACTCCTCCCATATTTTGCCTGTTTATAACAAAACCGTGCCGGTTTATGATAAACACCGGATTATCCGTATGTAACACAGGCGACTTATAGTCAAAACCAGAGCTGGTTAATAAGCACCAGATTATGCTTGATCATGTACTGAAAACTTGTAGTTGAAAGCTGAGACGGGTTAATGAACGCCGGTTTATGAAAACCATTATAAATCTCATCAAAGGAGAAAAAACTTGGCAGATAAAAGCATATGAAAACATGTAGTCGAGGCTTTTCACGGGCTGCCAGGCCCCAAATTCGTGGCTTTTCATGGGCTGCCAAGCCGCTGAGTTAAACCATTTTACAAAGCCTTTTAAGATGGACCTCAATCTTTAACCAATCGTCATTTTAACTTTGACAAGTTCAGGGTCTATGAGATTGACTTGTCAAAAGTTCGGCGGGTCATACCAGGTTTACCTAGACGGAGTGGCTTACTTAAAAAGGCAGGCTAACCCAGGGTTTTAGGTGTATACACCAGGCTTCCAAGCCGTGGCTTGATAGCTTATTACAAGTGTAGATTCTTTGTTCATTGCGAAGCGAAGAATCCTCAAGCAATATTTTGAGTTGTGCTCAGTGGGTGCCTATGTTTGAGTTGTGCTTTTGCAACACTCTCTTTGGCCCCTAAGTAATTTTCTTTTTGGCTTTGAGCCGATCAAGAGGTGTAGCTATGGTTCGAATAAGACCAAGCCCCCAAGTGATTTTTCTCGTGGCCTTGCGTCGATCAAGAGGTGTAGCGATGGTTCGAGTACGACCAAGACCCCAAGTGATTTTTATGATATATGCCTTTATAGGCCAGATCAATGGGTAAACAGAACTCCGCTTTATAAGCAGAAGCCCCAGTGTGATCAATAATATGATAAGCCAATAAGGCAGGATACCCATGTTTGAACCATGCATCATGGCAACAGGTCCTCTTGGGCAACCTTTAACTTTTGCAAGAGATAAATTCTTCTTGAATTGGGATTTTTGAACCGGATATTGAGAGCGTCAGAGCTTTGCAAGAGATAGCTTCCTCTTAAACTGGATTTCAACCAGGTACTATGGGTTTTGGCGCTGTGTGGGATACGAGATTTCCCTTAAACCGGATTTTAAACCGGCATTCTTTATTTTGAACCGGAAATTTTCTGTCAGCCTTTAAACTTCCAACAATATGGTAGTAGCCTCCGGGACCGGGTTATCTTTCCCTCCAATGTCCTGGGTTTCTTGAATTCACTGAAAACCGGCAACATTTGCTGAGTCATATCATTGTAGCCCCCGAGTCTCAAGGCGACTCGAGGAGTTGACTTGAGATTATCCATATTTGACCGTGATGTAAACCGGCATATGTTGTATATTATTGGTGTTGATAGCACGATGTGAATCCATAGAAGGTTGAGGTGACTGCAGCGGGTTATAAATGATCCCTGATGAGCCGTGTCCGCAACTCGGCCAATGGTTCCTTCCAATTGGCGATTTGAAGTTAACCAAACTGTAGTGGCAGCGACTTGTGGTCCTGCCCATTGGACCACCCAGTGCAAACGACGGTTGAAAGTATATGACAATTTGTCTCCATTTTGTTTGAAAGAAAACTGGGCTACCCAAGCTGTGACTTGCTCATACTCAATAAACAGCTCATGGAGACAGGTGCAGTCCGGTATGTTGATGTAGACCAGGCCACGAGAAACGGACAGCAAAGACGACCGCAGCATCAGTCAGCTCGGAAGATGAGTCGGCCGCATGTCACGGCATTGCAAGCCGGTGTGGACGGGGAAAATTGGCACCGGTGTTGTTAACCGGCACGGACGGGCGAGTTAATGTAAATCGGGTCCGCAGAGGCGGCGACTTTGTGCACGTCCATTGAACAGCGATCAAACGCGATCCCGGCAAGTCGACGTAGACCGGGCCACAAGGGCGGCGACTTGTGCGTGTCCATTCAACGGGTAATATGTCACGGACTATCACCGGGCGGAACATTATCAGCCCGTGCTTCATACTTGTGCTATAAACTACATTTGTAGTGAATAATTATCCTGTATATAAAAATATACAGATCAAAGTAATTGTTCTTTGATAAAAAACAATATACTTCAAACTTGGCGTAACAGCAGGCCAAGGCAAAGATAAACTGCTCTTTGACAAAAAATAATACGTGCTAATAAAATATATTTTAGATGGATATCACCTCATGTGTTTAGGCCAGAAGTAATCCGCCATGAAGTTGATGATTACTAGGTGAAACTGCAATCAGTCATGGGTGAGTCGGCCGCGGCATTGTAAGCCGGTGCAGATGAGAGAGTGGGCTGCGGCGTTGTAAGCCGGTGCGGATGGGCGACTCGGCCGCTGCCGCGGACAGATGTAAACCGAACAGCGGGGCCACGACTTGCATGCGTACCCGTCGAGCAACATGACATGGACGTACGCCAGTGCAGAGTTATGCTGGTGCACGCTCCATATCCACTGTATAACACCTTTGTCCTGAATGACTCATGTTTGAACAAGAGACGATCTGGTCATGTCGCCATAAACAGTAAGCCATTGTCTTGTTTTTCTTGGACAAAATACAACTTGTGCGTACGTCCGCCGGGACGCACACTGATGAAGGCAGCAGTAGCGAGTTATGGCACAAAGGCGAGTTGGCAGTGTGGTTGCTTGTTTCACCCGCGGAGGTAGCAGGTGCTCAAGGCGAGGTGACGAACTGACGCGTCGGCCATGCCAGAACCACGGCAGCGGGGGAGCGGCCGGGTCAACTTAGGCTTGTTTTACCCAGTTGTGGTGGCCGTGGATGTAGTACGTAGACCTGGGACTAGTGGTCCTCCCGTAAGATGTGCTAGTATGGTAAGTAGACTTTTGGATTTGTTGGATGCATGTAGATGTAGCACTGATGGTCTTCCCGTGAGTTGTGTTGCTAGATTCCCCTGTGTCGTTGTTTGTTTCAACTTTCTGAGGCAGTTGACATGCTTTTGGCAGTTGATGTACGAGTCCGTCTCGGGACTTGCTTTTTCCAACCGCAACTGGATAGGAACGGCTCAGTGACAGTGACCGGAGAAGGTGACGAGTGGTCCGTGGTGGCTGAGGAAACCGGGACGGTTGACTTCATTTTTACGCCCATGTCCATATATCCTCCGTGTCGTAATCGTACTTGATTTTTTTTCCTTATTGCTGTGCCGGAGATCACAACGCCTAGCAACGGTTTTTTTGGCAAGAAGTAACAGCAGCAATTCCTTGTCTCATCCGTACTTGACGCACCTGAGAAAAAGGCAGCAGAAGGAACTCGACATTCTTGGCGACTTGTGGTTTAACACGCTGCAAAAATCTCCTATCGGTCTGTGCGACGTGATCCTTGCACTGATCGGTCTTCAACTTGCAGCGGCGGCAACGCGCCCAATGCCATCTTAATAATCTTGAACTCAAAACTTTCATCTTTTTAACCGTGAGCTTCTTGATCCTTGAAGAGATCCCTCCAAGACCTCAACACCACCGGGCGCTGGCCCCACGGTGGGTGCCAACTGTAGTGGAATCGTCATGGCAGATGTCCTTTGTGTCAGGACTTACTCGTGAGGCCAACATGTCTATGTGGTAGCTTGAGAGGGGTTGAGCGGGACGAGAGACGCGAGGTTTTACATAGGTTCGGCCCCTCACGGTGGAGGTAAAAGCCTACATCCTGCTTCATTGATATTGATGATGATGATCACGATTACAAGGGTGCTTTATCTCGAGAGCTATAGACTTGTTTGTCTAACCATAATTTCTCTAACTTGTGGAACTTGTCAGACTTGTCCCCCTTGGGGAGCCCTGCCCCTCCTTATATAAGTTAGAGGGGCGGGTTACATGTGGAGTCCTATTAGGATTAGGACTAGTCTACCTTCTAATACAAACCGGATACAAGTCCGGGTCTTGACTCCATGTAAGGGAAATATTCCTCACGCCTTTCCTATTAAACCGGCCCACCATTAACTTAACTGGCCTTCTGGGCCTTGGGCCTTGCCATCCGTCTGTCCCGCCCGCCGGGTTACCAGTGAGTCATAATGTTCAGGCGGGTTGCTTATAAACCATCTGGTCAGGGCAGGTCGCCAGTGAATCTCCAAGTGTCAACCGGGTTATATTTCTGGCCAGGTCACACCGCGGGGTATATCCCCGACACATTGGGGTTGGCACACATTATCGTCTTGACTGTCCGATAGAAACTCTGGGGCACTCTTTGAAGTTCTTTGTGTTGGTTGAATAGATGAATCTAAGATTGTGTGATGCATATCGTCTAATCATACCCACGGATACTTGAGGTGACATTCAAGTATCTAGGTGACATTAGGGTTTTGGCTGATTTGTGTCTTAAGGTTTTATTCTACTACGAATTCTATGATAGATTGAATGGAAAGAATAGCTTCGTGTTATTTTACTACGGACTCTTGAATAGATCGATCAGAAAGGATAACTTTGAGGTGGTTTCGTACCCTACCATAATCTCTTGGTTTGTTCTCCGCTATTAGTGACTTTGGAGTGACTCTTTGTTGCATGTTGAGGGATAGTTATATGATCCAATTATGTTATTATTGTTGACAGAACTTGCACTAGTTAAAGTATGTAACGCCCTCGATGCGGCTATATCTCCCACATGTCGAAGCATGATTTAGAGGCATAACCGCATTGAAAGCAATGTCGCAAGTGAGGTAATCTTCACACAACCCATGTAATACATAAGGGAAAGAGATACATAGTTGGCTTACAATCGCCACTTCACACAATTACAGGAATAAAACATTACGTCATCCAAATACAATCAAGGTCCGACTACGGAACCAAAATAAAAGAAGACTACCCCAAATGCTACACAGATCCCCGATCGACCCCAACTGGGCTCCACTACTGATCAACTAGAACGAAACGACACAAAGGACAAGATCTTCATCGAGCTCCTCGTTGAGCTTGATTTAGTCATCTGCAGGGTTCAACGGCACCTGCAAGCTGGTTTTGGAAGTATCTGTGAGTCACGGGGACTCAGCAATCTCACACCCTCGCGATCAAGACTATTTAAGCTTATAGGAAGGGTAAAAGGAATGATGTGGAGCTGAAGCAAGCAACTAGCATATATGGTGGCTAACATACACAAATGAGAGCCAGAAGAGAAGGCAAAGCACGGTCGAACAACTATGATCAAGAAGTGATCCGAGAACAGCCTACGTCAAGCATAACTCCAACACCGTGTTCACTTCCCGGACTCCGCCGGAAAGAGACCATCACGGTTACACACGCGGTTGATGTATTTTAATTAAGGTCAACTTCAGGTTTTCTACAATCGGACATTAACAAATTCCCATCTGCCCATAACCACGTGCACGGCTTTCGAAAGTTCAAATCCCTGCAGGGGTGTCCCAACTTAGCCCATCACAAGCTCTCACGGTCAACGAAGGATATTCCTTCTAGCAGGAAGACCCGATCAGGCTCGGAATCCCGGTTACAAGACATCCTCGAGAATGGTAAAACAAGTCCAGCAAAGCCACCCGAAGGTGCCGACAAATCCTGATAGGAGCTGCACATATCTCGTTCCCAGGGCACACCAGATTGTCCAAGGTTCCGGTAGGCCAGCCTAGTGTTTCCCCTGGTGGCCACCGGCAGCTGACAGGTTGGACCAACACTCAGAGGAGCACTGGCCTGGGGTGGTTTAAATAAAGATGACCCTCGAGTCTGCAGAACCCAAGGGAAAGAAAAGGCTAGGTGGCGAATGGTAAAACCAATTTTGGGCATTGCTGGAGGAGTTTCATTCAAGGCGAACTGTCAAGGGGTTCCCATTATAACCCAACCGTGTAAGGAACGCAAAATCCAGGAACATAACACCGATATGATGGAAACTAGGGCGGCAAGAGTGGAACAAAACACCAGGCATAAGGCCGAGCCTTCCACCCTTTACGAAGTATATATATGCATTAATTAAATAAGAGGTATTGTGATATCCCAACAAAATATCCATGTTCCAAACATGGAACAAGCTCCAAACTTCACCTCCAACTAACAACGCTATAAGAGGGGCTGAGCAAAGCGGTAACGTAGCCAAACAATAGTTTGCTAGGACAAGGTGGGTTAGAGGCTTGGCTTAACAATACGGGAGGCATGATAAGCAACTGGTAGGTATCGCAGCATAGGCATAGGAAAAGAGCGAGCAACTAGCAAGCGAAGATCGAAGTGATTTTGAGGGTATGGTCATCTTGCCTGAAATCCCGCAAGGAAGAAGAACGAGTGCATGAAGAAGACAAACAGACGTAGTTGAACGAGTCCTCACAAACGCGAAGTTAATGGAACCAACCCGAAGAAGCAACACCGGAAAGAAGCACACAACATATTAAACAATCAACACATGAACATGGTATGATATGCGGGATGCGGTATGCGATGCATATGCATGATTTGGACATGAATGATTGAACCTTTCCTCAACATGGAAATCCAAGAGTGCCACTAGAAAGGTGAGGTGATTTCGGTCAAAATCAATATAAAGATCACCGGAATCGGATGCACGGTTTGGAAATGGCAAGCAAAACAAATATGGCACCAGTCTGCGATAATCAGCCAGTGACCAACTAAATGCGTCAAGATATATATGCTACCGCACTCAAACATGGCAAATAAATACATGGCAGGGATCCACACATGATGCTTGGCAAAATATGAACACTGAGCTACGGCTAATTCATCCATTAACAGATTCAAACAAGCATGGCAAAAGAGCAAATGATAACAGGTTTCAGACTTAGTGAAATTAACACAAATCTGGAATTTATCATCAGGAAGCACATTTTAGAGCATGAAAACTACATGCTATAGGAACTTAACATGGAAAAGCAAGGCATGGCATGAAGCTACTCAAAGCACTTAACAAAAGTCCCTTAGTGACCTTGAGCCAAAAGGGATCAGAAAATACAATTGCAAGCATGTGAACATGGCAAAAACATAAACAGATTCAGACTTGGTGAAAAACTGGAGCATGCAAAACAGTTTAACGAGTAGGTATGTTTACGAGCTCGAAACACTCACTACAGAGCATGGCATGACAAACTAAGCATACACCCATCAAGAAGACCTGGCATAGAAGCTAGACATGGCAAGAACAACAACATAGCATGCACGGATCAATAGCAACAACCTCGGCAAAATCGCTAAACATGTCAACGATATGCCAGGATTCACTTTATAGCAAAAGTAGAGTTCGATTGACTCAATCTAGGATGCTCCATAAATGAAAACAAATACATGGATTGATAGAGCACAACAATATTAACAAAACATCTTTACTGATCATCCTCAAAAGAGGCACGGATCACTAGGAAACAACATGAACATATGGCATAACAACAAAAACAGGACAAGGACTTAGGGATCCCTAAAATCAGCATTACCGATTACGCTACTTTGCAAGCTTGTGCTAGTCACCACAAATATCACAAAAATACATGGCAAGCACCTCTGTAAATATGGCATGGCATTCATCAAAACACATGTAGAGCTCAGGATCATAGCATGCACACATTAATCATGGCAAAAATGACAAAAGGCTATTTGCTGAAACAGATCTGCAACTTTCCTCACATAGCCCTCTTCCAACAGCATTTCAGGCATCAAGATGAGCTCAAATAAAAATTATGCAATGAGATGAAATGATGTACTCGTCGAGACGAACATTTTGATATGCTAGACGCACGAATCGGAGCTACGATGAGGGAGTTATGATGCATTGAAAAATGCAAAAGGATTAGGGTTAGAGGAGAAAAAGTCAACCGGGGGATGAATCTAGATCTGGCCACTGTAGCAGCACGCGGCCCGAGGTTCATCGGGGCCGGAGTTCGTTCTCGAGTCGCCGGAGATGTCGGGGATCGTCGGGACAGGAGGAGACCGGCCGGTGGAGGTCGCCGGAGTCGTGGAGGAGGCAGCGCTGCTCCGGCCCGGAGCTTGCGGGCGGCGGCGCGGCGAGGGATCGGTGTGCGGCGACGCAGTCGGCGGCGGCTCCGGCGAGCCGGACTGCGGCGGCGGTGGCCCGCGAAGGCGGCGCGGCGAGCGGGGCGCCTCGGGCGGAGAAGACGATGGATCCGGGGCGCGCGGGGTGCGGCCCGGATCTGCGACGGGGAGGGCCGGCCACGGGCCCGGCGTGCTTCGGCGGCCGCGGGGACAGGAGCTCCACATGGCGCTCGCTAATTCGCCGCGGGCGTCGGCGGCAGCTTTGTCCGGCTGGAACGGACGTGTCCGGCGCGGCACGGGGAATGTTTAGTTTTTCAGGGGAAGAAGATCCGGGATTTCTAGAGGGTGGCCTATTTATAGAGGTAGAGGGAGCTAGGAAACTCCAAATGAGGTGCGGTTTGCGGCCACGTGATCGTGATCGAACAACCGAGATGATGGAGGAGGTTTATGTGGGTTTTGGGCCACTTTGGAGGGGTGTTGGGCTGCAAAACACACGAGGCCTTTTCGGTCCCTCGGTTAACCGTTGGAGTATCAAACGAAGTCCAAATGGTACGAAACTTGACAGGCGGTCTACCGGTACTAAACCAAGGCCGCATGACAAGTCTCAGTCCAATCCGAAAACGTTTAACGCCCGCACACGAAAAGAGGTAGAAAGGGACACCGGGTGACATAGGAACGCCGGATTGCAAAACGGACAACGGGGAAAATGCTCAGATGCATGAGACGAACATGTATGAAAATGAAATGCACATGATGACATGATAAGCAATGAATGACACGCAAGCAATTATAAGACAACCACAATGAATAACCTGAGAACACCTGGCGCATCGGTCTCGGGGCATTACAAATTATGAACCCTAGGCCTTGTTTCAACACATTGCAATACTGTTTGTGCTCACTTTTATCATTAGTTACCTTGCTGTTTTTATATCTGCAGATTACAAAAACCATTATCTACTATCCATATTGCACTTGTATCACCATCTCTTCGCCAAACTAGTGCACCTATACAATTTACCATTGTATTGGGTGTGCTGGGGACACAAGAGACTTTGTTATTTGGTTGAAGGGTTGTTTGGGAGAGACCATCTTCATCCTACGCCTCCCACAGATTGATAAACCTTAGGTCATCCACTTGAGGGAAATTTGCTATTTTCCTACATACCTCTGCACTTGGAGGCCCAACAACGTCTACAAGAAGAAGGTTGTGTAGTAGACATCAAGCTCTTTTCTGGCGGCGTTGCCGTGGAGGTTGACGCTTGAAGGTATATCTTTAGATCTTGCAATCGAATCTTTTTGTTTCTTGTTTTATCACTAGTTTAGTCTATAAAAGAAAACTAAAAAATGGAATTGAGAATACCTCATATGCTTCATCTTTTTAATGTCTTACATGAAAATAAGGATTCTGATAATTGTGCTCAAGTGCTAGAAGAAGAATGCATTAGAATGTTTGGCACAAAATATTTTAATGATGAGCATCATTGCAATGTTGTTAGTATGAATTCCTTGAATATCCATGATGCTAACAATATGCAAAGCCAGAAGCTCGGGGAAGCTATGTTCGATGAAGATGATATTTTTTGTCTCCCAAGCTTTGATGGGCAAATATATTATGATGATAGCATGCCTCCTATTTATGATAATTATAAAAGTGGATTTCGAGAGGTCATGACTTCATTTAGTAATGATTCCACTATCTCAGAAGAGGTTCCAATTGATTATGAGAACAAAGTTGCTATCTATGATGATTATTGTGATGACTTGTATGCTACTCAGAATAATGATAACCATGAAACTTTTCATCATGATTTTAGTTTTCAATTTGATTATGCCTCACATGATAGTTATTTCGTTGAGTTTGCTCCCACTTCTATTCATGAGAAGAAATTTGCTTATGTGGAGAGTAATAAAAATCTTATGCTGGTAGATCATGAAAAGAATGCCTTATGTGATAGTTATATTGTTGAATTCATTCATGATGCTACTGAAAATTATTATGCGGGAGGAATATATGCTTGTGGGAATTGCAATAATATCAAGTTTCCTCTCTATGTGCTTAAAATCTTGAAGTTATGCTTGTTTTACCTTCTTATGAAAGTTGATTCTTGTTCCCATAAGGTGTTTGATCACAAAATCCCTATGCATAGGAAGTGGGTTAGACTTAAATGTGATATTCATATTCTTCATGATGCTCTCCTTATGTTTCAATTCCTACCTTTTATGTGAGCATCAATGAAATCATCATGCCTAGCTAGGGGCTTTAAACGTTAGTGCTTGTTGGGAGGCAACCCAACTTTATTTTTTTCCCTTCTTTTTGTTCCTGATTAGTAATAAATAATTCATCTAGCCTCTGTTTAGATGTGGTTTTATGTTTTAATTAGTGCTTGTGCCAAGTAGAACCTTTTGGAAGACTTGGGGAAAGTCTTTGCGATCTTGCTGTAAAAAACAGAAACTTCAGCGCTCACGAGAATTGCTGCTATTTTTTATTGGAAAGTGCTATTTAGTTAATTCTACAGACTGTTCTGTTTTTGACAGATGCTGTTTTCATCACATTGTTTGCTTATTTTGATGAATCTATGAGTAGTATCAGAGGGTATGAACCATAGAGAAGTTGGAATACAGTATATATTACACCAACATGAATTTAGAATGAGATCACAATAGTACATAAGTGGTGATTTATTTTCTTATACTAACGGAGCTTACGATTTTTCTGTTAAGTTTTGTGTTGTGAAGTTTTCAAGTTTTGGGTAAAGATTCGATGGACTATGGAATAAGGAGTGGCAAGAGCCTAAGCTTGCGGATGCCCAAGGCACCCCAAGGTAATATTCAAGGACAACCAAGAGCCTAAGCTTGGGGATGCCCCGGAAGGCATCCCCTCTTTCGTCTTTTTTCATCGGTAATTTTACTTGGAGCTATATTTTTATTCACCACATGATATGTGTTTTGCTTGGAGCGTCATTTTATTTTCTTTTTTTTCTTTGTTGTTTGAATAAAATACCAAGATCTGAAATTATTAAATGTTAGAGAGTCGTCACATAGTTGCATAATTATTCAACTACTCATTGATCTTTACTTGTATCTTGTGGAGTAGTTTATCGTTTGCTCTAGTGCTTCAATTATATCTTTTAGAGCACGGCGGTGGTTCTATTTTATAGAAATAATTGATCTCTCATGCTTCACTTATATCATTTTGAGAGTCCTTTAGAACAACATGGCATTATAAAAACTTTCATATAAGTGCATTGAAATCTAAGAGAAGTTTGATACTTGATGATTGTTTTGAGATATGGACATGGTGATATTAGAGTCATGCTAGTTGAGTAGTTGTGAATTTGAGAAATACTTTTGTTAAAGTTTCTGATTCCCGTAGCATGCACATATGGTGAACCATTATGTGATGAAGTCGGAGCATGATTTATTTTTTGATTGTCTTCCTTGTGGCTGTCGGGGACGAGCGATGGTCTTTTCCTACCAACCTATCCCCCTAGGAGCATGCGCGTAATAATTTGTTTTGATAACTAATAGATTTTTGCAATAAGTATGTGAGTTCTTTCTGACTAATGTTGAGTCCATGGATTATACACACTCTCACCCTTCGACCATTGCTAGCCTCTCTAGTACTGCACAACTTTCGCCAGTACCATTAACCCACCATATACCTTCCTCAAAACAGCCACCATACCTACCTATTATGGCATTTCCATAGCCATTCCGAGATATATTGCCATGCAACTTTCCACCGTTCCGTTTGCTATGACACACTTCATCATTGTCATATTGCTTTGCATGATCATGTAGTTGACATCGTATTTGTGGAAAAGCCACCGTTCATAATTTTCATACATGTCACTCATGCATCATTGCACATCCCGGTACACCGCCGGATGCATTCACATAGAGTCATATCTTGTTCTAAGTATCGAGTTGTAATTTTTGAGTTGTAAGTAATTAAATTGTGATGATCATAATTATTAGAGCATTGTCCCTTGTGAGGAAAGGATGATGGAGACTATGATTCCCCCACAAGTCGGGATGAGACTCCGGACGAAAATAAAAAAAAAAGAAAAAAGAAAAAAATGCCATAAAAAAGGAGAAGGCCCAATAAATGAGAGAAAAAGAAAGAAGGGGCAATGCTACTTTCCTTTTACCACACTTGTGCTTCAAAGTAGCACCATGATCTCCGATGATATCACTTTCATATACTAGTGGGAATTTTACATTATAGAACTTGGTTTGTATATTCCAATGATGGGCTTCCTCAAAATTGCCCTAGGTCTTCGTGAGAAAGCACGTTGGATGCACACCCACTTAGTTTCTTTTGTTGAGCTTTCATACACTTATAGCTCTAGTGCATCCGTTGCATGGCAATCCCTACTCACTCACATTGATATCTATTAATGGGCATCTCCATAGCCCGCTGATACGCCTAGTTGATATGAGACTATCTTCTCCCTTTTTGTCTTCTCCACAACCACCATTCTATTCCACCATAGTGTGATATCCATGGCTGACGCTCATATAGTGCGTGAAGATTGAAAAAGTTTGAGAACATCAAAAGTATGAAACAATTGCTTGGCTCGTCATCGGGGTTGTGCATGATTTAAATACTTTGTATGGTGAAGATGGAGCATAGCCAGAATATATGATTTTGTAGGGATGGCTTTCCTTGGCCATGTTATTTTGAGAAGACGTGATCGCTTTGTTAGTATGCTCGAAGTATTATTATTTTATGTCAATATTAAACTTTTGTCTTGAATCTTATGGATCTAAATATTCATGCCACAATAAAGAGAATTACATTGATAAATATGTTAGGTAGCACTCCACATCAAAAATTCTGTTTTTATCATTTACCTACTAGAGGACGAGCAGAAAATAAGCTTGGGGATGCTGATACGTCTCCAACGTATCTATAATTTTTGATTGTTCCATGCTATTATATTACCCATTTGGGATGTTTATGGGCTTTATTATACACTTTAATATTATTTTTTGGACTAACCTATTAACCGCAGCCCTAACCCAAATTGTTGTTTTATTGCCTATTTTAGGGTTTCGAAGAAAAGGAATATCAAACGGAGTCTAAATGGAATGAAACCTTCGGGAACGTGATTTTCTCAATGGAAGCTATCCAGGAGACTTGGAGTCTACGTCTGGGAAGCATCGAGGTGGCCACGAGGCAGGGAGGCGTGCCTGCCCCCCTGGGCGCGCCCCCCACCCTCATGGGCCCCTCGTGGCTCCCCTGACCTACTTCTTCCTCCTATATATATATATCCATATACCCCCAAACATCAAAGACGAGAAGAGATCGGGAGTTCCGCCGCCAGAAGCCTCCGTAGCCACCGAAAACCAATCTAGACCCGTTCTGGCACCCTGCCTGTGACGCCCCAAGATCGGAACTTCAGATACCTTCCAGGGTTTCTGGGTTTCGTCGTGTGATTTGTTTGGTTCATTGCATTCATCATTGCATCATGTGCATTTGCATCATGTCATCATGCCCTCATGTCTTTACTCTTTGTATCTCAAATCAACTAAATAAACCGTATGGATCTTTGACCCATTTAAACCGAGGGAATTCACATGGTGATTCTCTTTACAACTTATCCTCTCGATAGTTAGAGAGCTACAGTAAATATTGCATTAACCTGGAATCACCCATAACACAATTGCACTACTCTTCAACTTCTCTTTTATCTGACTTAACTTCATATATTTTCCTTGTCATCTCTCTCTCAAGCCATAACCATGCATCATCCCTCTCACTTCCTTCTTTTTCATGTCTTTGCAAGCAACCTTATTCCTCCTCCATTAATGTTCATCTTTTCCCTATAAATCTTTCCTTTTTCCTACACCCTCTCTGTCATATTTCATCCCATTCGAAGTTGTTTTGGTCAGGTTCAAAACTGATTGATGTTTGAGAATAATTCAGACTCTAATTATTTTTCTACCTTCTAAAAATGCCAGAGCAATTTATTCAAACCCTACATAATTCTAGGGTTCCAGATATATTTTTATATATCTCATTTTCCTAACCAAAAACCCCTGGATTTTCCCCTTTGTTGGTTTTTTATTTATATAATCAATAAATTAAGAAAGGGAAGATTTTGGAAAAGAGAGGGAGCCCAGCAGTCGCACCAGTTGGCCAAGGCCCAGCCGGCGCCTTTCCCACTGGGCCGGCCTCTAAGGCCCAGCCGACCCCTTCCTAACCTTAGCGCATCTATCCTCTCTCCCACGTCTTCCCTCGCGCCGCCGGAAGCCCCCACGCCAGACCCCCATCTCATCGATCTCCCCCGTCTCTCCTGCCCTTCACACGATCCTCTCCCTCTCGTTCTCCTAGCGCTGCCGCACACGCACACATCGACGCCAGGGAGTGCTCCCGATCCGCCACCCTTGTTCTTCCCCGCGCCTTTGCCCCGTCCCTGAGTGCCACTTCCCCTGCTCCTCCACCTGGTGCCGACCGGCGACCAAGACGAACGGGAACTGCACCGGAGCTCCTTCTCTACGCCCTCTCATGGAGCCGCCCGCTACTGCTGCTCTTCATCGAGGCGCAAGTCCCGCCACTGTTGCTGCTCTACTCCTGCCTCGCCGGTCGCCTCTGCCTCGACCCCGCGTCCTCGACTCTGGCGACCGTCGCCGCTCCGTACACCCCGGCCATCTTCCTGCACCCCTCGCGCCTCTGCCTCGCCTTTACGCCTCCGCATCGACCCGCCTCCTCCTCGTCGCCCCATAGCCCGATGCCTTGGATGCTCGCGTCCGCGACCTTGCAGCAGGCCGCCGCCGCGACGTCGTACCTCCTTCCGCAATGATGAGCACCTGGAGCTCCAGGTCCGCGGCCAGGTTGCCTTCGGTTGCGGCTGGGTTCTTTCGGCCATTTGGACATCGCCTCTGTTTTGCTGCCAAGTACCTGTTGGACCACTACCAGGAACGCCTCTGCACCCCGGCTTCTCCGTGGGTTTTTGTTCGTCGTCACTTGTCACCCAAGGCCCCTTGTGTTGCTTAGTTTTGGACCACCAAAACCGGCAAGATCGACTACATGGACGCCAAGTACCCTGGACCGCCAAATTCGTCTACCGCCTTCAAGTGAACAACTGCCATCGCCGAAGACCTGGGCTGCAAAATCGCCAAGTACCTCTTCGTAACGACCTTGTACTACTACCATCTCTGAAGAACCGTGTAACGGAACCGTCAAGTTCCACTACCGTCACGAGTACCACTACCGTCGACCCCGAAGGACTCGGATTCATCAAGTTCCTCTTCAACACTGTGTACCACTACTGCCGCCCGAACTTCTATAGAATGCGTACCACAACCATCGCCGAAGACCCGTGAACGATTACTTCCTCTATGAACCGATCTGCTTTGAAACGCACACTTCGAAGGTATAACCGCCGAGAACGACCGTCCGAGAACGAATGCATGTGTTGTATGAGTTGCACCCTATGTTTGCACCATGTCCGAGTTGTCACTTGCTCGGTCCTCCTCGTTTGCCGCTAACCCGTGGGAACCCGGTAACCGGGAGCACCCCACCGTTCATCGCATGACCCACTCCCATCACACTCTCTTTTGCACCGGCATCTCAATCGAGTTACCGGTACCCGGAATGTTGCCATGGCATCATTTTCATTATCGCTGCCATGGCACCCCTTTCATTCCGTCATGGCGACAAAATGCTTCATATCATGTTCATGTCAACTTTTAACAAAAATTGCATAAACTTGAACATGTCATCCTCATCATGTTAACAACATCCAGAATGTTCAAATTGTTGTTGCAATAAATTACTAATGCATATGGGGATTTACCGGACTCGTTGTTTGTTATATCCGGTCCCATTTAAATTGTTTAGATGGTGTAGTTTTGGTTATGCGTCACCTCTTGCCATGTTAACCAACATTTAATATTGTTGAGTACCTAATAGGGAGTGAACTAAATAATTGATGTGGTGTTCCGTCAATATGCAACTCGTTGCATATTGGGCTCCACTTAACATGTAGTTTTGTTTGTGCACTTTGCCATGCTATGTATCATTAAACCGGACATGCATCATAATTGGTTGTGCATCATGCCATGTTTATGTGATGGTTGTTTACTATCTTTGCTTGCTTCTTTCCGGGTTGCTTCTCTCATTAGCGTCGGTTTCGTTTCGGAGTTGTGAGGATCCGTTCGACTCCGTCTGTTTGTCTTCTTCATGGACTCGTTCTTCTTCCTTGCGGGATCTCAGGCAAGATGACCATACCCTTGAAATCACTTCTATCTTTGCTTGCTAGTTGCTCGCTCTTTTGCTTTGCCTATGCCGCGATACCTACCACTTGCTATGTCATGCCTCCCATATTGCCATGTCAAGCCTCTAACCCACCTTGTCCTAGCAAACCGTTGTTTGGCTATGTTACCGCTTTGCTCAGCCCCTCTTATAGCGTTGTTAGTTGCAGGTGAAGATTGGAGTTTGTTCCTTGTTGGAACATGGATTTTTGTTGGGATATCACAATATCTCTTAATTATATTAATGCATCTATATACTTGGTAAAGGGTGGAAGGCTCGGCCTTATGCCTGGTGTTTTGTTCCACTCTTGTCGCCCTAGTTTCCGTCATATCGGTGTTATGTTCCCGGATTTTGCGTTCCTTACACGGTTGGGTTATAATGGGAACCCCTTGACAGTTCACCTTGGATAAAACTCCTCCAGCAAGGCCCAACATTGGTTTTACCATTTGCCACCTAACCTTTTCTTTCCCTTGGGTTGGCCGGCTGAAGGGTCATCTTTATTTAAACCCCCGGGCAAGTGCTTCTCTAAGTGTTGGTCCAACCCAGGGCACCGTGCGGGGCCATCCTTTGGCAACTTGGGTTACGTTGGCTCCCGTACGCTTAGCTTATCCGGTGTGCCCTGAGAACGAGATATGTGCAGCTCCTATCAGGATTTGTCGGCACAGCGGGTGGTCTTGCTGGACTTGTTTTACCATTGTCGAGGATGTCTTGTAACCGGGATGCTGAGTCTGATAAGATTGTATTGGGAGAAGGAATATCCTTCGTTGACCGTGAGAGCTTGTGATGAGCTAAGTTGGGACACCCCTGCAGGGATTTGAACCTTCGAAAGCCGTGCCCGCGGTTATGGGCAGATGGGAATTTGTTAATGTCCGATTGTAGAAAATCTGAAACTTATCTTAAGTAAAATGGATCAACCGCGTGTGTAGCCGTGATGGTCTCTTTCCGGCGGAGTCCGCGAAGTGAACACGGTGTTGGAGTTATGCTTGATGTAGGTTGTTCTAGGATCACTTCTTGATCATAGATTCTCGACCGTGCTTTGCCTTCTCTTCTCGCTCTCATTTGCGTATGTTAGCCACCAAATATGCTAATCGCTTGCTGCAGCTCCACCTTATACCTTTACCCTTCATATAAGCTTAAATAGTCTTGATCGTGAGGGTGTGAGATTGCTGAGTCCCCGTGACTCACAGATACTTCCAAACCAGTTTGCAGGTGCCGATGAAACCGTGCAGGTGACGCAACTGAGCTCAAGGAGGAGCTTGATGAAGATCGTGTTTGTTGTGTTGTTTCCTTTCAGTTGATCAGTAGTGGAGCCCAGTCGGGACGATCCGGGATCTGTAGCATTTGGGGTAGTCTTCTTTTATTTTGGGTACCGTAATCGGACCTTGTTTGTATCTGGATGATGTAATGTTTTATTCATGTATTGTGTGAAGTGGCGACTATAAGCCAACTATGTATATCTTTCCCTTATGTATTACATGGGTTGTGTGAAGATTACCTCACTTGCAACATTGCTTACAATGAGGTTATGCCTCTAAGTCGTGCTTCGACGCGTGGGAGATATAGCCGCATCGTGGGTGTTACACTGCGGGAGGGGGGATCCCTCTCCGGTGGCCATCTTCATCATCCTGGTGCTCTCCATGATGAGGAGGGAGTAGTTCTACCTCAGGGCTAATGGTATGTACCAGTAACTATGTGTTTGATCTCTCTCTCGTGTTCTTCAGGCGGTACGATCTTGATGTATCACGAGCTTTGCTATTATATTTGGATCTTATGATGTTTCTCCCACTCTACTCTCTTGTAATGGATTGAGTTTTCCCTTTGAAGTTGTCTTATCGGATTGAGTCTTTAAGGATTTGAGAACACTTGATGTATGTCTTGCACGTTCTTATCTGTGGTGACAACGGGATATCATGTGATCCACTTGATGTATGTTTTGGTGATCAACTTGCGAGTTCCATGACCACGTGAACTTATGCATAGGGGTTGGCACACGTTTTCGTATTGACTCTCCGGTAGAAACTTTGGGGCACTCTTTGAAGTTCTTTGTGTTGGTTGAACAGATGAATCAGAGATAGTGTGATGCATACCGTATAATCATACCCACGGATACTTGAGGTGACATTGGAGTATCTAGGTGACTTTAGGGTTTTGGTTGATTTGTTTCTTGAGGTGTTATTCTAGTACGAACTCTATGATAGATTGGACGGAAAGAATAGATTCATGTTATTTTACTATGGACTCTTGAATAGATCAGTCAGAAAGGATAACTTTGAGGTGGTTTCGTACCCTACCATCATCTCCTCGTTTGTTCTCCGCTATTAGTGACTTTGGAGTGGCTCTTTGTTGCTTGTTGAGGGATAGTTATATGATCCAATTATGTTATTATTGTTGAGAGAACTTGCACTAGTGAAAGTATTGACCCTAGGCCTTGTTTCAACACATTGCAATACCGTTTGTGCTCACTTTTATGATTAGTTACCTTGCTGTTTTTATATTTTCAGATTACAAAAACCATTATCTACTAACCATATTGCGCTTGTATCACCGTCTCTTTGCCGAACTAGTGCACCTATACAATTTACCATTGTATTGGGTGTGTTGGGGACACAAGAGACTCTTTGTTATTTGGTTGCAGGATTGTTTGAGACACACCATCTTCATACTATGCCTCCCACGGATTTATAAACCTTAGGTCATCTACTTAAGGGAAATTTGCTACAGTCCTACAAACCTCTGCACATGGAGGCGCAACAACGTCTACAAGAAGAAGGTTGTTTATTAGACATTAGCGGGCGAGCCACTCGTCCCAGACACTGTGTTTAAAGGCCGCTAGGGCTTCCGTGTCCAGACAGTCTACGATTTGGTTCTTTTTAACTAAGAACCTAGTCCAGAGCTTCCCGGCTGACTCTCCTGGCTGCTGGACGATGTGACTTAAGTCATAGGCATCTGATGGCCGGACATATTTACCTTGGAAGTTGTCGTGGAAGGCGTCTTCCAAATCTTCCCAGCTGCCGATAGAGTTTTCAAGCAGACTATTTAACCAGCACCTTGCTGGTCCATTGAGTTTTAGTGGGAGGTATTTGATGGTGTGAAGGCCGCATATGATACGATATTCACGGGTTTAAACCCTTCTGGGAATTCATGCTCCATTACTTCATCAGTGAAGCAGAGTGGGTGTGCGGCGCCTCTATATTGGGCCACGTCACGAAGTAGCTTAGATGGAGTCCGTCTGCGGTTTTTGGCCCGGTCGTGACTAGACTTGTCACGTCCGAATAGGTAGCAGCCGTTGCACGTCAAGGCACGTCCTCGCGATCCATAGATCGATCTGGTATGTTCTGCTCAACTGTCCAGGTCCTGCCGAGGGTCGTATGTATGACCCCGAGCTGTTTTATCTCTGTTTTTCTTTGGGTTGAGGTGGGCTGTTGTTCGGCTTGAGCTGCCCCTTTATCCTGACCGTATGGTGGTCGGTTAGCCGCATTGTCCCGACCGCGTGGTACAGGTTCCAGCGCCTCCTCATCGAACTGAGGTAGCAATCTGCGCTTCGGGTAACCCTTGGTTGTGCACTTGAGGCCGTATTATTTGGCTATTAGGTTGTCTGTCCATCTATCGTTGAGCAGGTCTTGGTCAGCTTGAAGCTGCTGCTGCTTCTTTTTCAGGCTCCTTGCAGTGGCTAATAGCCGGCGTTTAAAGCTCTACTGCTCGAGAGGTTCCTTAGGAACGATGAAATCCTCGTCGTCGAGGCTCTCTTCATCTTCGTGTATGGCCTGTTCATCAGGGCAATCATGCCCGTGTTCCCGTTCATCCTGTTCGGACGTTGCCTCAACAGGGTCTTCATTGTCTTCGGCATTGTTCGGGGTGTTTTTTTCTCTGGTACCGGCATTGCTGTCTTTTACACAACGTGACTTAGAGCAGCGGTGCTGACGCCGGCGTCTGGGCTGTGTCTGAGGAGGTTTATCCTCAACTATATCTTCTTTGTCATTGTCGTTAGTTTCTTTAGGTGTATCCACCATGTATACATCGTATGAATAAGTGACCATCCAACGTCATCTGGTAAACGGCGGGTTTTGGTCCTGCTCCTCATCGGCATCGTCGTCTATACTATCGAGGTCTTCGGAGCCGTAATCGAGCATGTCGGTTAAATCCTCAATAGTGGCTATGGAGTGGGTGGCGGGTGGGAAGCAAAATTCTCCATCATCAGCCCCTAGTTCGAACCGGATATAGTTCACCTGTGAGTCCTCCGCCAAGGACAAGTTCTTTAATGAGTTTAGCATGTTGCCCAAGGGTGAGTGCTGGAAGATGTCTGCAACGCTGAATTCGAAGATCGATAAACGATCAAGTTCTGCGTCCGCAGGCTCACATGGTTCAGAACTTATGACCGGACATGAGTCCGGAGTTCTGGTGGCACAGGTATCGTGTGAGATCAAGTCTATGTGCGGCTCCAACGCCGGGGAATCTGTGGCCTCCATGGCGGGGTTGAGCTTCCCGTCCTTGGATTGCATTGTCTGCTCTGGATTTAAGGCCAGAGCGGTTATAGGAGCTATCTCCTGGATGCGATCCGATGACAGATTTAGGCCATGTCTATCGGGGTGACCAGGAGTGGTTATCGCGGACTCGAATCCGGACTCAACGGATGTCCGCAACGTAGTTCAAGCTCCCAAATCAGACCTGATAGCCAGGGGCGCAGCTTTCGATCTGCTCCAGATGGCCAAGCGAGTTGGCCCGCAGTGCGAAGCCGCCGAACACGAAGATTTTTCCGGAGAGGAAGACTCCTCCTTGGACAACATTGTTGTGGATGATTGGATGTGCCATCGAACCCCTTGACGATGGCACAGTGGAACTCTCAATGAAAGCACCAATGTCGGTGTCAAAACCGGTGGATCTCGGGTAGGGGGTCCCGAACTGTGAGTCTACGGTCGATGGTAATGATATGTCTCCGTCATATCTATAATTTTTGATTGTTCTATGCCAATATTCTACAACTTGCATATACTTTTGGCAACTTTTTATACTATATTTTGGGACTAACATATTGATCTAGTGCCCAGTGCCAGTTCCTGTTTGTTGCATCTTTTTTCTTTCGCAGATCCATATCAAACGGAGTCCAAACAGGATAAAAATGGACGGAGATCATTTTTGGAATATATATGATTTTTTGGGAAGAATAATCCACGCGAGACGGTGCCCGAGGGAGGCACGAGGCACGGGGGCAGGCCCCACCCCCCTGGGCGCGCCCCTGACCCTCGTGGCCACCCCATAAGGCGGTTGATGCCCTTCTTTCGCCGCAAGAAAGCTAATATCCGGATAGAGATCGTGTTAAAATTTCAGCCCAATCGGAGTTACGGATCTTCGGTAATATAAGAAACGGTTAAAGGGTAGAATCTGGGAACGCAGAAACAGAGAGAGACAGAGGGACAAATGCAATCTCGGAGGGGCTCTCGCCCCTCCCACGCCATGGAGGCCAAGGACCAGAGGGAAAACCCTTCTCCCATCTAGGGAGGAGGTCAAGGAAGAAGAAGACAAAGGGTCCCCCTCTCCCCTTCTCTTCCGGTGTCGTCGGAATGCTGTCGTGGCCATCATCATCACCGCAATCTTCACCAACAACTTCACCGCCATCATCACCAACTCTTCCCCCCTCTATGCAGCGGTGTAACCTCTCTCTTACCCGCTGTAATCTCTACTTAAACATGGTGCTCAACGCTATATATTTTTTCCCAATTATGTATGGCTATCCTATGATGTTTGAGTAGATCCGTTTTGTCCTATGGGCTATTTGATGATCAAGATTGGTTTGAGTTGCATGTTTTATTATTGGTGCTGTCCTATGGTGCTCTCTGTGTCGCGCAAGCATTAGGGATCCCCGCTGTAGGGTGTTGCAAAACGTTCATGATTTGCTTATAGTGGGTTGCGTGAGTGACTGAAACAAAAACCCGAGTAAGGGGGTTGTTGCGTATGGCATAAATAAGCTTAAAGAACACCCAGGTTTACAGGCAACATTATAACTAACCATGCCTACAATAACTCTTAAAGATTATATTAACTCATATGAATGACATAATCAGCTAGAGAGCAATAGTAAGATATCTCAAACAGCAACACGTTGTCAAAACAACGATGATATAATATGACAATATTGGCATCTCACTAGCCCTTTCTGAGACTGCAAAATAGAAATGCAGAACACCTCCAAATTCCAAGCAGTGACTAAACATTGTAATTCATGGTAGAAAAGATCTGCTCATGATGCACCCAACATTATCTACACACAATGCATAAGTCATGAAAGCAGTGCTATTAGGTTCTAGCGCTTGTTTTTAGAAGGTGAAGACACAACATAAAAGTAAATAGATAGTCCCCTCATAGAGGGAAGAAGTGATTTGCATAGGTGCCAGAGCTCAAGTTTTTAAAACAGAGGTAAACGATATTTTGATACATCCACCCTTCTCATTTACTTCACGACTATCAGTTATCAATATCTTCCATGCTAAGCACGCTAGTGGCGGTTCCCAAGCAATAAAAGTATAGGTTTGACTCCACTGGGAGTTTTTGTTTGATTATTTGTAAGTTTTTTCTGTTTGTAGTTTGGGACTAGGCATCCCTATTACCGCCCTTTTCTTCTGCGATGGCAAGTGAATAAACACTCGACCTGAGAATACCCCGCTTAGCATGGAAGATATCGACCACCTCCCGTCGTTCCATGAATGATCCATGCACACAAAAAGGATATTTTTTTAGAAGTTTTTAGAGGTGGCACATGCAAATTTACTTAGGATGGCAGGGTAATACCGCATATAAGTAGGTATGGTGGACTCATCTGCAATAACTTTAGGTTTAGGGTTTTTAATGTACAAGCAGAATTCCTACTTAGTACAGGCGAAGGCTAGCAATTAGACTGGGAAGTGGCCACCGAGAGAGCAACAATGATCACGAGCATGCATTATGCATAAGTAACATTGGACACTAGCATGACTAGGATATGAACACCATGAGCATAAATATCATAGAGGCTATGTTGGTTTTTATTCAACTACATACATGAACATGTGCCAAGTCAAGCCACATGAACATTCAGAGGAGGATACCATATCATCATACTACATCACAATCATTTTAACGCAATGTTGATATACAAGATAAATCATTATCCACTCCCAGCTACTTATGCATGGCATGAGAAAATATAATCTCTAATTGTCATTGCAAACATGTTAGTGGGAACGACACCTATGGGGTTGCTGGGATACCTCCTATGGTCGGCGGGGTCGGGGTCGTGAGAAGAGTAGGTTTAGGAGCTAGCACACAGATCGTTTACCCAGGTTTGGGCTGCAAGGATGCGTAAAACCCTAGTCCTGCTTTGGTGGATGCATTGAGGGTTGCCGGACCGCTTTTTGAACTAGCTACGGTGGATGTGCGGTCCCAAAAAGCCGAATCCCTCTCCTGGTCGCCTCGGGCCTCCTTTTATAGGAAAGAGGGGTTGCCACAGTGGTACACAGGAGGTGGAAAGGCCTACAGTGCGCGAGCTTATCGCACGGCATTACGGGACAAAATGCATTAAATGCGCTACGTAGGTGTCCATTAGCTTTATAGGGGACGGGAACGAGGCCCGTCCTGTCCATCGCCGCTCCGCCTCGCTTCGACACGCACCCAGGCTAGCGATGCATGCAGCGCCACGCAGGCAGGCAAGCAGCTGAGGTGGCGGGGTGGTAGGGCCTTCATGAAGATCTGCATGCAGGTGCTTGCTGGTTTGGCCTAGCAGCTGCATGTTGCCACGCAGGTGGCTACCCAGCTGGTTGGGCTAGCAACTGCATGCGAACGGTGGCGGAGTCTTGGCTAACATGGGCCTGGCAGTGGCCCTGCTAGCGTCCTCGGCAAGGGTCTTGTCATGGTGTCGTAGTCGTACAAGACGCTTGCCGGGGGTCTTGTGGATTCCCTGGCGAGGATCCCGCCGAGGGTCGTCGTCTTCTGATCCTCATTTGAACTCATATGTTTATGATCTTGACGAAGATCTGCATGCCACCACGGAGGTGCCTCTCGGGCCCTGGTCCCAACATAGTTATTGACAGTGTTCAGAACCTTTGGGCTCAAGGGTGGCTCACTCTGCTGGAGTTGGGAAAGTTGCCCCGGCAAGGCTCTTGCCGGGGCTGCGGGGGGCTGCCCCGGAAAGGATCTTGCCGAGGGAGTCCACCTCACCCTCTTGCCCTCCTGCGCTTCTGGTCTTGGCGACGCCTTGGTTGTCTTGTGCTTCGACTTCTCTTCGGCTTCCCTCCTCTGTCGTGTTATAGTGGCCGCGGCACGTGGCTCTTACTGCCCGTGCATAAGAAAAGGGGTTAAAAGGAGATCCCCTACTTTTGTACACCGACAGGAGCCCCCCTGGCCTGGGCCACACATAAGCCTGACGCGTTGTTGGTCCAGGCACAAAATTGTGCGCGGGCAGTCGGGGCGGGATTTTACCGCAGTAATTTTTCGTTCACTGCGCTTCCCCACGACCCGCGTTGAACGCGCGACATGGAGGGACGTGCGTGACGTGGGGGTCATGCGTGGGGCAGTTTCCTCACGCATGCGTCACATCGTGGTAAAGAGGCAGCTCGCGCCTTCCTCGTAAAAGAGGGAGGCGCAGAGGCATGGCCCATTTACTTGGGTGGACTCGGGTTGTGGCCTTCAAGGCATCCGCGCCCCACGATCACGGGGTGGGAGGAGGTGGAGGCGGGAACACGGGCCTTCGCTTATTGGGGCAGCAGGTCGGTCCTGATTCTCTGCGCCCCCGATGATCGTATTGGTCGAGTGGGGCGGCCAAGCCCCGACTCTACCTCTTTATAAGAAGGGGAGGGGGCAGCATTCCACATTCCTCCATCATCAGTCTCCTTCCACCTCCTCTTCTTTCTTCCATCCACCATGGCGAGAGGAAGCGCTGGATCTCCGACAGTGGCGGCGAGGGTTGCTGCTCGTCAGCGCGTTCCTCCTCCCCAAGAGCTCGTGGTGGCGGAACCGGCCATGAGAGGAAGGGGGAGGGGGTGAGGCCGAGGTCGTCATGGCGCTCGGTGGAGAGGAGGATGGGGCGGCGCATCGGCCTCCCCTCCGCCAGCGATGCCTCCCCCGATGGAGCGCCATGTCGGGGACCAGCCCCGCGAGTTCTTCATTAGGCTGCACTGGCCACCGCGTCGCCGCCTCCGTCTCCCTACTGCATTTGCTCGGGATATGGAGCTCGATCCACCCCAGACCCTCTGGTTGCACATGAGGGGCTGCGGGAACGGCGTCACGCGGGTCGACATCGAGTTCCCCACTCCTCACGTCATGTACCTCCGCCGCGGATGGAAGACGTTCACACGCAACCATAGCTTGATGGCGGGGCTTGTCCTCTACTTCAAGTTAACGGAGGGCAGCCTGCTCTCCATCAAGGTCTTTGGAGATCTTGGAACTCGCTTGAGGTGCTGCGTGGAGAGCTTCTCCGATGATGAAGATTCCTCCTCAAGCGGGAGTGACGTGGTGGACAGCGACATCGACGACGAGGGAGTCGAGCAGCAGGATGCCGACTCCGACTTCGACTCACCGCGCCGCCCCTCCCTCCGCCACGCGCCCTACCGAGGGCTATCGTCGCCAAGCTCTCCATCAGGGCACTCCCCGTCATCTCCTTGGGCGGCTGTCGTAGGAGGGCCGAAGAAGGCAAAGAAGCCGGGTGGTGGCCATCAAGTCGGAGTACGCGGGCACCGATGTCTTCGTCAGGTATTGCCGGACCCCTGCCTCATCTTCCAGCTCCCCTCCCGGCACCGGGACGTTCTCTTGGTGCCTTCTGGTCCTCGCACCTCGCCTAGGCACTCTTTTCACCCTCCTGCCCTCTTGTTCCACCTTTTGAGTAAAGGGACAAGAAAAGGATTACGGGCATCTTATCTTTTTTTTAGTATGTAAGCCTGTGGGCACTTGTTAATTTTAAGACTTGTTATCCCCTAGCTCATGTTTTTAATTCCTTAAGAACTGTACCTGTATGGGATCTTTTTAATGAAAAAGGGTGTTTGCCGGGTTCTTTGTGCGTGAGGGAGGCCCATGACAAGGATGAATCCTTGTTATTGTGAAGATAAACATTGTCGCCCGGCAACAGGCCTTGCCGTCCCCCCACGTCAGTCGACCATTCTCGTGCTCTTGGCGGAGGCAGGGCGAAGTAGAGTTAGGCCCCTCGTTCATCTGCTCACCACCATGACTACTACCAAATCCTGACCCAGGAGGTAGCTCTTGGGTATAGGAAAGGGGGAGCACAGTGGTTTTAAGAACATAAAAGAGGTTTCACATCTCCCAGTTCTATACGGAAACACATAACAAGGGGATAAAAGACTTATCTGAATCCGCAGCCCCCGGCAACCTTGGCTTGCCTTGGTTGGATCCTTGTATCTTTAGCCCCCGGCAGTCTTGGCTTGCCGGGGCCAGAGTGCCGATTCTATTTCTTCCTCCCAAGCAGATCAGCAGAAATGTCCATGTGCCCTGCAAACCAAAGGACATAGAAAAACCTATACTCGACCTCTAGGGTAGGTGTTAGTCGCCGCTAAGCACTATTAAAACTAACTAAGGGAGAGACTTAACCTAGCATGCATGCTATAACTTTGGGCACCAGCGCTTCATTTATTTATGCTCAGGGTCTCCCGCCTGGCTTTGTATATAGGGTTACATGCCTTGCCGGCAAGGATTGTACAAAAGGTGGTTTGCCGAGAGGCCCGGCAACCGTGCCTTACGGGTAAAACTTACGAATATGTTCGATGTTCCAGGAATTGCTCACTGGGACAACGCCGTGCCCGGCAATCTTCGGTCTCCAGGCGGACTGCGCCGGGCCTGGTGACTCGTATTACCTGATAAGGGCCTTCCCACTTTGGCGTCAACTTGTTGGAATTCTTAGCCGACTGAACACGCCGAAGAACAAGGTCGCCTTCCTCAAAGCTTCGGGCATGAACCTTGCGGCTATGGTAGCGGCACAAGGCTTGCTGGTAGCGTGCTGCTCTCAGAGCCGCCCGAAGACGATCTTCCTCAAGGAGCGTTGTGTCATCTTGCAGCAATCTCTCTTGCTCAAGGTCATCATAAGCGAGCACTCGAGGTGACCCGTATATGAGTTCCGTGGGGAGAACTGCTTCTGCCCCGTATACCAGGGCAATGGGTGTCTGGCCGGTGGCTCGATTTGGCGTCGTTCTGATCGACGAAAGAACCATCGTCAACTCATCAATCCAGCGCATTCCGCTTTTGTGCAGCTTGTCAAAAGTCTTTGTTCTCAGGCCTCGCAGTACTTCAGCATTTGCCCTCTCCGCCTGGCCGTTGCTCCGTGGGTGTGCCACGGAAGACAAATAGACCTTGCTGCCAAGGTCTTGGGTGTACTTCCTCACTACCTCCACCTCCGGCCACATTCTGAACTTGCCGATTGCAACGTACAAGTAGTCAAATCCCCCGACATCGTGAGGGAAAGGGCCCAGTATGTCGAGCCCCCAGACCGAAAACGGACCGGAGAGCGGGATTGTTTGAAGGGCTTGAGCTGGTTGATGAAGCTTCTTCGAATGGAACTGGCACGCTCCACACCTGGTTACAAGTGCTATCGCATCCTGGAGGGCGATGGGCTAGAAGAAGCCTTGCCGGAATGCCTTACCGGCAAGGGCCCTCGACCCTATGTGAGAGCCACGTATGCCTCCATGTATCTCTTCCAACAGCTCCAGTCCTTCCTCCCGGGGGATGCACTTAAATTTCGCACCGTTCGGTCTTTTTCTATACAGGACATCATCGGCGAACTGGTACAAGACAGACCGACGGGATACTTTTTCCGCTTCTTCCTGCTCCTCAGGAAGTTCCCCTGTCTGGAGTAAACGGACGGTATGCTGTGCCCATGCCGGGCATGGGGCTCGACGGCAAGGACCAAAGCCATGTCTTCCGCCATGGGGGCAGCCGTCTCTACGGCCAGGGCTTGGTGCACTGCCATAGCCAGCTGCCCCTTGGCAGGCTCGGAATCCGCGGCAACACCCTTGCCGGCGGCCCCTAGGGGCTCGGCGGGAAAGTACTTGAGTTAACCAAAGCAAAAAGGTACCTGGTTCCACAGGTAGCTTAGCACGCTTTGACACGTAGTTTGCGATGTCGTTCTCTGCTCGGGGAACGTGCTCTGCTTGTATGTCGTTGAAGCGCTCCTCCAGCTTCCTCACCTCATCTACGTAGGCCTCCATCAACGGACTCTGGTAATCTTTGTCAACCTGTCTGACGACAAGCTGCGAATTACCCCCGACGATGAGCTTCTTCACCCCGAGGTCTGCCACGATCCTGAGACCGGCAAGCAGCCCCTCATACTCAGCAGTGTTGTTTGTGGACATCTCCCTGGGAAAGTGCATCCGGATCACATACTTGAGGTGCTCTGCGGTGGGTGTGACAAGCAGCACACCGTCACTGGTGCCTTGCAGCGAGAAAGCTCCGTCAAAGTACATGCTCCAGTCGCAACTTGCTTCCTTGCCGGGGAAAGCGGTCTCCTGGATTTCTTTGTCGGGCATTGAGGTCCATTCTGCAATGAACTCTACCAAGACTCTGCTTTGGATTGTCGATGTACTCTCTAACTTCAACCCAAAGCTTGACAACTCCAAGGCCCACTCCACAATCCTTCCGGTTGCATCTGGGTTGTGCAGTATCCGTTGCAATGGGAGGCGGGTGACGAAAGCGATCTCATGGGCTTGGAAGTAATGACGCAGCTTCCTCGAGGCTATAGGGAGGACGAAGAGCAATTTCTGCACACCGGAGTACCTTGACCTAGCACCTTGCAAGAGGGAGCTGACAAAGTAAACCGGGTGCTGCATCATCTTCTTCTTCTGCACCACTTCACTTGGCTGCGCGGGCCCCGCCCTGATGGTGTCGGATTCTGCCGGGGGCCTTGCCTCACCGGCATAAGGACCTGCCGGGGGAATCTATGACTTTCGATCCACCAGTCCTGCCGTTGCCACTGCCTCTTCGTCGACCTCCCTCTGCGCCATTGGAGCGGTGCTGACCACTCTATTCATTGTCGCCAGATACAACAGCAACGGCTCCTGTGGTTTAGGCGCAACCAGTATTGGCATAGAGAAAAAAATTCTTCAGATCCTGCAACGCCGCCTCGGCCTCTAGGGTCCACTGCATTGGGCCTTCCTTCTTCAAGATTTTGAAGAAGGGAAGGGCACGCTCAGCGGACTTGGAGATGAATCTACCCATGGCGGCAACGCAGCCAGTGAGCCGGCGCACATCCTTGATCCGCTTGGGTGCCTCAATTTACTCAATAGCCTTGATCTTGTCTGGGTTTGCCTCGATCCCACGCTACAACACAAAGAACCCAAGAAGTGTTCCCGACGGGACGCCAAAGACACACTTCTCAGGGTTCAGCTTGAGGTTGATCTTGCGTAGGTTGGCAAACGTCTCTTCTAGGTCTTGTACAAGGGTCGCCTTGTCCTTGGTTTTGACCACTATGTCATCCATATAAGCTTCCATACTTCTATGTAGCTGGGGCTCAAAACCAATCGGGACCGCCCTTGCGAATGTCGAGCAAGCACTCTTCAACCCGAAAGGCATCCGTAAAAAGCAATACGTACCACATGGGGTGATAAATGATGTCTTCTCTTCTTATTCTCTTGTCATGAAGATCTGGTGGTAGCCCGAGTAGGCGTCGAGGAATGACAACAGATCACACCGGCCATGGAGTCAACAATCTGGTCGATGCGCAGCAACGGGAAGGGGTCCTTAGGACAAGCCTTATTGACATATATGTAGTCAATACACAGCCTCCACTTCCCATTTGCCTTGCGCACCACCACTGGATTGTCCAACCACATCGGATGGAGCACTCCTCTCACCAAACCTGCCACTTCCAATTTCCTGATCTCCTCTGTGATGAACCCTTGTCATTCCAAAGCTTGCTTTCCGACCTTCTGCTTAATGGGTCACGCATGGTGACAGACAGCAAGGTGGTGCTCAATAACTTCCCTGGGAACGCCGGGGATGTTGGATTCTTGCCACGTTAACACATCAACATTCGCCCGCAGGAAAGTGATGAGCGCGCTTTCCTATTTGCTGTCGAGGGTGGAGCTTATGGTGAAATCCCCTCCCGTGCCATTCTTCTTGACGGACACCCTCTTGGTCTCTGGTGGTGCAGCTATGGATTTCTTGCCCTTGCCGGTAGAGCTCTCGGGCACGTCCTCGATAGTAGCACAACACTCCGAAGAGGTGCGCTTGCCGGAGTGGGTGCGAGAGGTCTTGCCGGTCTTCTTCTTCCCTTCCGAGGCTTCAACGGCAGGAGCAAGTGCCTTGGCGGTAGCTGCTACAACTACTTCTCGATAGAGTTGGTCAGCGCACATCAGCGCATCCTTCTTGTTGGAGGGGATGGTGACGATAGTCATCGGCCCAGGCATCTTCAGCGTGTTGTAGGCGTAGTGCGACGCTGCCATGAACTTGGCTAGTGCCAGGTGGCCGAGGATCCCATTGTAGGGCAAGGGGATCTCGGCCACATCGAAGACGATCCTCTCCTTCCTGTAGTTCAACTCACCTCCAAACGTCATGGGCAATGTGAAATTCCCCTTCAGTTGGCTCCTTCCCGGACTGACCCCTTGAAACATGCCCATTTCATCGAGGTCTTCATCAGGAATTTGCAGCCTTTTGACCACGACGGGCGAGATCAAGTTCAGGTTGGCCCTACCATCAACCAACGTCTTGTTCACCTTGAGGTTGCGTATCATTGGCGAGACCAACAACGACAAGCACCCGACCGCAGTTGTGCGGTCATGGTGGTCCTTGGTGTCAAAGATGAGGGGAGTGCTGGACCACTTTAGTGGCTTTTGAGCTTCGAACGATGGCTCTGCTGTAATCTCAAGTGCCCACTTCTTGAGCTAGCGGTGAGAAGTGTGCAGCAAGGCGCCACCATCAATGCACATGGCCTCCGTAGCCTTCTGAAACTCCTGCTAGCCGGACTCATCGTCCTCGTCATGATCATCGTCTTCCTGCTTCTTGTCGCGGCCCCGAGCGGGCCTCTCTCGCTGGTTATCATTGTCGCGGCGACCTCCTTGCCTGCCACGCTTCTTGTTGGATCCTTTGGCACCATCCTGACCCTTCTCCTTGTCCCACGTCTCATACTCGCCCTTCTGATTTTCGACAAGCAGCTCGACCTATCGGCAGTTCTGGAGGTCGTGGCCCTTGGTGCTGTGGATCATGCAGTATTGCTTGTCGGAGCCCCCTGGCTTGTTGGCAGCCGCCAAGGCCCGACAAGTGGCGCACCCGGCAATCTCCTTGCCGGGGTTGTCTGCCTTGGCCTTCTTGGTGGCGCTAGTGTCGCCGGATCCCTCGACGGCAAGCATAGTCTTGTCCTTGCATTTCCTGTTGCTACGTCGACCCTTCTTCGTCGGGGCGGCGGTGTCTTCATCGGTAGAGTCAGTTTTCGCACCGGCGTCTTAGCCGGGGTACTTCCTTCCCTCTTCAGCCCGGGCGCATCTATCGGCCAGAACGTAATGTTCGGCCACTTCCTTTACCTTGTTCATTGCCAGATCTTCACGCATCTTGCGGTTACGCACATTCTGTTATGATGGAATGCGCTGATCATGGTGGCCGGATGAACATCTGGGATGTTGTATTGCACTCGGCTGAAACTCTATATGTACTTGCACAGGTTTTCACCTTCCTTTTGGGGACTCATATGCAAATCACTCGCCTGGACATGAGCTTGGTGGCCTCCAGTGAAGGCACCCACGAACCCGTGGCACAGATCTGACCAAGAAGAGATGGAATCCACCGGCAAGTGCATCAACCAAGACATGACATTGGGTTTTAGGGCCAATGGGAAGTAATTGGCAAGCACCTTGTCGTCACGAGCTCCAGCGGCTTGCATCGCGATGGTGTAGATGCCGAGGAACTCTGACGGGTGGGTCTTGCCGTTGTACTTCTCACCGACGTCGGGCTCGAATGTGCGATGGTATGGCCACTGGAACTGCCGCAGCCCACGAGTAAAGGCTGGGCACCCACATCGTAAGGTAGGCCGTCGGAGCCTCCCGGTGCTAGGTGGTCCATAGAGGGCCCCACCCGCCTGTCTGACTGGTGGCGCGTATCACACCGGGGCTCGATGGTGGTTCGAGCGTCTTCATGGGGTCGCTCCCGAAGAACCTGGCATTGGTCGCGGCGGGTCCGTGGGTCGGACGACGCTATGGAAATGTCATCACGAGCGTCATCATGACGGACCGACATCCACGGCGGCTGGCGTGGAGGAGGAGAGTGCACCGTGGGCGCGGTGCCTCCGGCCCCTCCACCGCCCGCATGCAGGGGCTCGATGGAGCGCCGGCGGTGCCTCGTCTATGTTGGTGACACCGACAAGGCTCCGGATAGTGGCTCTCCGCTCATCGAGCTTCTCCATGGTGGGAGGGAAGTCGAGGCGCAGCTACGCGCGCGCCAAGGCTTCTGCTGGTGTGGGTGGCGGCGAAAGCTGCATGGATCGTGATGCGCTTCTAACCACATTAGAAGGAGCTCTGTCACGGCCTAGCGGCTGTGCGACATCCTCGCCAGCATTTCGGCGGGCATACTTGCCTCCTTCGTCCTGTGGATGACGCACAGGACTCTTCCCACAGTGATGTCCAGGGTCACTGGTGTGGTGACACTACTCGTCGTGCACAACCTGGGAAGAGCGCGTTGTGGGCGCTGGAGTGGGCGTCTTGGTGGCCGCCGCGCCGCCTGCGGGAGGTACGAGGACGCCCCCGGAGGGTCTTGCGCCGTCTGTGGGGGGGCAGCTTCGTCTCTGTATTTCGCGGCGTGTGGCCCGTCGCCTTGCGCACGAACGACGCCGCTTGCCAGGCTCTGACTGCAAGAGCGATGTTGGTGCTCGCGGGTCACGCCTCGGGTTCTATCCGCGACCGGCCCACTGCTCGCCTGAACTGGTACGAGCCGTCCGGCTCTTAACGAACCGACCGCCGTGGCCTTCTTCTTCTTGGGTGCCATGGTGACGAAGAACCGCTAGGCTAACTGCTAGACCAGGTTCTCACAAGTGCGCCCCGTACCTGGCGCGCCAAAGATGTCGGTGGGAACAACACCTATGGGGTCGCTGGGATCCCTCCTACGGTCGGCGGGCGCGGGGTCATGAGAAGAGCAGGTTTAGGAGCTAGCACACGGATCGTTTACCCAGGTTCAGGCCGCAAGGATGTGTAAAACCCTAGTCCTACTTTGGTGGATGTATTGAGTGTTCTTGAGCTTTTTCAACTAGCTACGGTGGATGTGCCGTCCCAAAAACCGAATCCCTCTCCTGGTCGCCTCAGGCCTCCTTTTATAGGAAAAAGGGGTTTCCACAGTGGCACACAGAAGGTGGAAAGGCCTACAGTGCACGAGCTTATCGCACGGCATTACGGGACAATGCGCATTAAATGCGCTACGTAGGTGTCCATTAGATTTATCGGGGACGGGAACGAGGCCCATCCCGTCCATCGCCACTCCGCCTCGCTTTGACACGCGCCTAGGCTAGCGATGCATGTAGCGCCATGTAGGCAGGCAAGCAGCTGAGGTGGCGCGGTGGTAGGGCCTTTATGAAGATCTGCAGGCCACCACGCAGGTGCTTGCTTATTTGGCCTGGAAGCTGCATGTTGCCACACAGGTGCCTGCCCAGCTGGTTGGGCTGGGAGCTGCATGCGAATGGTGGCGGAGTCTTGGCTGACGCGGGCCTGGCAGTGGCCCTACTGGCGTCCTTGGCAAGGGCCTTGCCGTGGGCCCGGCAAGGATCTTGCCTTAGGTTCGCAGTCGTCCGCGGCAAGATGCTTGCCGGGGGTCTTGTGGATTCCCTGGCGAGGATACCGCCAAGGGTCGTCGTCTTCTAATCCTCATCTGAACTCAAATGTTTATGATGTTGATGAAGATCGGCATGCCACCACGGAGGTGCCTCCCGAGCCTTGGTCCCAACGTATCTATTGACGGTGTTCGGAACTTTTGGGCTCAAGGGTGGCTCACTCTAATGGCGTTGGCAAGTTGCCCCGGCAAGGCTCTTGCCGGGGCTGCAGGGGGGGGGGGGGGGGCGGGGGACGCCCTGGCTAGGATCTTGGCGAGGGAGGCCACCTCTCCCTCTTGCCCTCCCGCGCTTCTGGTCTTGGTGTCGCCTTGGTGATCTTGTGCTTCGGCTTCTCTCCGGCATCCCTCCTCTGCCCTGCTATGTGTGGCCACGGTGCGTGGCTATGACTGCCCGTGCATAAGTAAAGGTGTCAAAAGGAGAGCCCCTACTTTTGTACACCGACAAAATATGTTTAATCATATTGGGCTGAATCATGGATACTATGTTAAACATATTTACACAAACAGAACAAGTCGAGTTCATACCCGTTTCTCTCTTCCACGGCCAGTTCATTGAATATCGTCATTATTGCCTTTCACTTGCACGACCGAACGATATGAAAATAATAATTGTGTAAGAGTGCCATGGACTAAGCTGGTATCTACAAAACATTTTATTCAATAGGAGAAGACAAGGTAAAATAGGTTCTTTATTAGATCAACAATTATTCATACAAGAGCCACTTAACATTTTCATCATGGTCTTCTCCTCGGTAAGACTCGAATAAAAGAAAAGTAACTCAGAGAAACACGCTGATATAGTTTTGGAGTTTTTGGTTTTCTTGAACAAGCAAATAAAAGGGAAAAGAAAAAATGAGAAAAACTATTTACATGGGAAAGCTCCTGATACGTCTCCGTCGTATCTACTTCTCCAAACACTTTTGTCCTTGTTTTGGACTCTAACTTGCATGATTTGAATGGAACTAACCCAGACTAATGCTATTTTCAGCAGAATTGCCATGGTGTTATTTTTGTGCAGAAATAAAAGTTCTCGGAATGACCTGAAAATCAACGAAGAATTATTTAGGAATATATAATAAATACTGGAAGGAAGATCCATGTCAGGCTGGCCTCCACTTGTCCATGAGGGTGGGGGCGCGCCTGCCCCCCCCCCCCCCCCCCCCCCGTGGGCGCGCCCCCTGCCTCATGGCCCCCCTGACGGTCCACCTACCTCAACCTTGACTCCATATATTCACTTTCGGAGACAAAAAAACCAGAGAAAAGGATTCATCGCGTTTTATGATACGGAGCCACCGCCAAGCCCTGAACACTCTCAGGAGGGCTGATCTAGAGTCCGTTCGGGGCTCTGGAGAGGTTAATCTGTCACCATCGTCATCATGAACCATCCTCTAGCACCAATTTCATGATGCTCACCGCCGTGCGTGAGTAATTCCATCGTAGGCTTGCTGGACGGTGATGGGTTGGATGAGATTTATCATGTAATCGAGTTAGTTTTGTTAGGGTTTGATCCCTAGTATCCACTATGTTCTGAGATTGATGTCGCTATGACTTTGCTATGCTTAACGCTTGACACTAGGGCCCGAGTGCCATGATTTCAGATCTGAACCTATTATGTTTTCATCAATATATGAGAGTTCTTGATCCTATCTTGCAAGTCTATAGTCACCTATTATGTGTTATGATCCGTTAACCCCGAAGTGACAATAATCGGGATACTTACCTGTGATGATCGTAGTTTTAGGAGTTCATGTATTCACTATGTGTTAATTCTTTGTTCCGGTACTCTATTAAAAGGAGACTTTAATATCCCTTAGTTTCCAATAGGACCCCGCTGCCACGGGAGGGTAGGATAAAAGATGCCATGCAAGTTCTTTCCATAAGCACGTATGACTATATTCGAAATACATGCCTACATTACATTGATGAACTGGAGCTAGTTCTATGTCACCCTAGATTATGGCTGTTATATGATGAACCCCATCCGGCATAATTCTCTATCACTGATCCAATGCCTACGAGCTTTCCATATATTGTTCTTCGCTTATTTACTTTTCCGTTGCTATTGTTATCATCACTACAAAACACCAAAAATATTACTTTTGCTACTGTTACTTCTGCTATCGTTACCACTACTATCATATTACTTTGCTACTAAATACCTTGCTTCAAATATTAAGTTTCCAGGTGTGGTTGAATTGACAACTCAGCTGCAAATACTTGAGAATATTCTCTGGCTCCCCTTGTGTCGAATAAATACATTTGAGTTGAGTACTCTACCCTCGAAAACTGTTGCGATCCTCTATACTTGTGGGTTATCAAGACTATTTTCTGGCGCCGTTGCCGGGGATCATAGCTTTATTCTTTGAGTCACTTGGATTTAAATCTTCTTATCATTATGAACAACTTGAAAGATCCAGGAACTAAGATTTATCCATCAACTACGAGGGGAGGTAAGGAACTGATATCTAGCTCTGCACTTGATTCACCTTCTTTTTTGAGTAAGCTTGCGACACCTAAACCTTCTTCTACTATTAATTTTGATATGTCGCATGTTATTGATGATGCCACTTCTTCTATGCATGATACTTATGATGAAACTACTTCTATGCTTGATACTACTGTGCCACTTGGTGAATTTCTTGATGAACAACTTGCTAGGGCTAGAGAGAATAAAATTATTGAAACTGATAATATTGATGAAAGTGATGATGAAGATTCTCCCCCTAGATATGAATTACCTATTGTGCCTGAGGGCTATGTTATGGATGAAGAAACTGTAAGAGATTTTATTGCTTTTAATGATAGGAGTGATCTTAAGAGATTATTAGCTAAACTGAAACAAAAAACTCTGAATGCTAGAATGAAATATGATCCTGCTTATGCTACTCCACCTATCTTTGTTACTGATAAGGATTATGAATTCTCTGTCGACCCTGATATAATTACCTTGGTTGAATGTGGTCCTTTCTATGGCTATGAATCTGAAACTGTTGTGGCACATCTTACTAAATTAAATGATATAGCTACCCTGTTCAGTAATGATGAGAAAACTCGCTACTATTATATCCTTCAATTATTTACGTTCTCATTAAAGGGTGATGCTAAGATATGGTTTAATTCTCTTGATCCTGGTTGTGTGCGTAGTCCCTAGAATATGATATATTACTTCTCTACTAAATATTTCCCTGCTAATAAGAAACAAGCTTCTTTAAGAGAAATATATAATTTTGTGCAAATTAAAGAAGAGAGTCTCCCACAAGCTTAGGGGAGGCTTCTCCAATTACTTAATGCTTTGCCTGATTATCCTCTTAAGAAAAATGAAATACTTGATATCTTTTATAATGCACTAACCGATTCTTCCAGAGACCATCTGGATAGTTCTGCTGGTCATGTTTTCAGGGAAAGAACACCAGATGAAGATGAAATTCTATGGAATAATATGTTGACCAATGAAAATAATTGGACACTTACTGATCCAATCCCTGATCCAATTCTTGAACCAACTCCTGAGCCAACTCCGAAGAAAAGGGGTATTCTATTTCTTAGTCCTGAAGATATGAAAGAGGCAAAGAAATCTATGAAGGAAGAAGGTATAAAAGCTGAAGATGTTAAGAATCTACCTCCTGTTGAAGAAATACATGGTCTTAATTTACCACATGTTGAAGAAATACATGGTTTTGATAACCTGACACAGGTAGTAAAGGTAAATTCTCTCTGTAGATATGATAAAGCTGAAATCCCTCCTACTAAGTTTGCTAGCCAATGCTTAGATGAGTTTGATAACTTTATGGTTAAGCAATAAAACTTCAATGCATATTTTGGTAGAGAATTAAAAAGCAATGCTTATATGGTTGAACACTTGCGTGATTATATGGCTAATGTTAAAGGTGAACTAAAACTCATTAGTAAACATGCTTGTATGGTTACCACTCAAGTAGAACAAGTACTTAAATCTCAGAATGATTTGCTCAATGAATTAAATAGTAAGGAAAATGATAATGTTGTTAGAGTTATGACTAGAGGTGGTAAAATGACTCAGGAACCTTTGTATCCTGAGGGCCATCCTAAGAGATTTGAGCAAGATTCTCAGAGAAATAATGTAGATGCACCTAGTCCTTCTAAGAAAAAGAAAAAGAAAAAGAAAAGGAAAAAGAAAAATAATAGGACTTCGCATGCTTCTAGTGAACCTGTTGTTGACACACCTGAGAATCCCAATGATATTTCTATTTATGATGCTGAAACAAAATCTAGTAATGAGCATGAACCTAGTGAAAATGTTAATAATGATGCTCATGTTGATGCTCAACCTAGTAATGACAATGAAGTAGAAATTTAACCTGCTGTTGATCTTGATAACCCTTAATCAAAGAATCAATGTTATGAGAAGAGAGAATTTGTTGCTAGGAAGCACGGTAAAGAAAGAGAACCATGGGTTCAGAAACCCATGCATTTTCCTCCCAAACCATACATGAAAAAAGATGATGAGGATTTTGAGCGCTTTGCTGAAATGATTAGACCTATCTTTTTGCATATGTGATTAACTGACATGCTCAAAATGAATCCTTATGCTAAATATATGAAAGAAATTGTTACGAATAAGAGAAAGATACCGGAAGATGAAATTTCCACCATGCTTGCTAATTATACTTTTAAGGGTGGAATACCTAAGAAACTAGGAGATCCTGGAGTACCAACTATACCATGCTCAAATAAAAGAAACTATGTTAAAACTGCTTTATGTGATCTTGGAGCCGGTGTTAGTGTTATGCCTCTCTCTTTATATCGTAGACTTGATTTGGATAAGTTGACACCTACTGAAATATCTTTGCAAATGGCTGATAAATCAACTTCTATACCTATCGGTATTTGTGAGGATGTGCCTGTTGTGGTTGCAAATGTTTCTATTTCAATAGACTTTGTTATTCTTGATATTCCCGAGGACGATAGTATGTCTATTATTCCTAGAAGGCCCTTTTTGAATACGGCAAGGGCTGTTATTGATTGCACCAAATGCAATGTCACTTTTCATGTTAATGGTAATGAGCATACGATATACTTTCCGAGGAAACAACCTCAAGTCCAAACTATCAATTCTATTGGAAAAATTACATCGATTATTTTTGGAGGTTTTGAATTTCCTCTTCCTACTGTCAAGAAGAAATATGATATTCTTATTGCTGGGGATGTGCATATCCCCGTTGAGGTAACCTAGTGTTATTCGAAAATTCTCCAGCTCCGTGTTATTCGGAATGAGTTTGTTAACAAGAACTGATCAACCTTGCTAGTGGATTCCTTTTGATGAGCCTGAGATGGATGAATTTAGAAAACACAACTCTCTGTACCATATTTTTACTTTCTAATATTTATATTAAATATGGCAAAAATAGTACATTATGTCTGTTTTCTGAATTATCCATGCAATAAAAAATACCCTGAAAATAAAGGTTCTCCAAATGCCCTGAAATTTAAATATGATTTTTTCTGGAATATTTGAGAATATCTAGCACTAAAAAGATAGCATGGGGAGAAAGCACCTGGCTACGAGGGTGAAGGGCGAGCCCTCCTGCCTCGTGAGCGCACGACGGCTCCCCTCCTCTTATTCCAGCTACCACACACTCCTTCTTCCTCCCACAAACACCACTAGCCAGCTGAAACTCGAGTCCAAGCTCATCTTGCTGCCATTTTCGATCTCCTTGCTCAAAGCACCTCTCACAAAACAGCTTTGGGGGATTGTTCCTTGGTATGTGACTCCTTCAATGGTTCAATTAGTTTTTGTTCTAGTGCTTTATTCATTGCATATTTTTGCTGTTTAGGTGACCCTGTTCTTGAGCTTGCATGTCAAATTTGTATGGTCAAAAGTTGTTTTGATGCATGATATAGTCTCTAGGCACTGGTAGGAGTAGTTGCTATCAATATTGTTGAGTTTGGTTCATTTTTATTTTGAAGTTACTAAAATTTTAGAAATTTTTCAGAGGAAGAAATATGATTAGGAAAATGTACCAAGGGGGTCCTTCAAGGAAGCAAGGACCCATGCTCGCAATACGCGATGCCGATGATGAACCACCGAGGGAAGCTCAAATGCGGGCTTCTGAATGGCCTTCAGAGGACTTTATGGATCGAGTAGGAATCAAGGAACAATTTAACACATATGTGCGTAATGCTGATCTTGAGAGCTTCGAGGCAGATAAGTGCCGCCAGTACCACTATCTCACTGATTCCTTTGTGAGAAGGTTTGAATTTTCATCATCACGCAATTCTCAAACTGTCCTATTTGATCTTTATAAAAATTCTTATACTATGGACTTAGAGGATTTTAACACTATTTGCAAACTTCCACAATGGGGTAGTCCTAGTGAACCTCGCAAATCTGAATTTAGAGATTTTCTTGCTAGTATAATGGTGGGGGAATCTAGAGATATAACACAAGCTACCATAGGGAGCATTCATTTTCCTGCTATACATTATTTTGCTCTCTTCATAGGTAGATGCATTAATAATAAAGATGAAGCATGGCACATGTGTGTGCCTGTCGGTGTACAAAAATAGGGGCACATATTTGTACCCCTTTTCCCTGTGCGCGGGCAGTCAGAGCCGCACCCACGGCCACACCAAGCAGAACAAGGGAGGTGAGCCAAGGTAAGATCGAAGCCCAAGACAATCAAAGCAACACCAAGGCCAAGACCACAAAGAGCAGAGGGACGAAGCAAGTTCCCCCGGCAAGACCCTTGCCGGGTGGCCTCAGCGGCCCCGGCAAGACCCTTGCTGGGTGGCCTCAGCGGCCCCGGCAGTCAGAGCCGCACCCACAGCCACACCAAGCAGAACGAGGGAGGTGATCCAAGGTAAGATCGAAGCCCAAGACAATCAAAGCAACGCCAAGGCCAAGACCACAAAGAGCAGAGGGACGAAGCAAGTTCCCCCGGCAAGACCCTTGCCGGGTGGCCTCAGCGGCCCTGACAAGACTCTTGCCGGGGCAGCTCGCCCCACACCAACAGAGCGAGCCACCCTTGAGCCCACGACCCCGAGTGCCATCATTAGCATGGGGCCAGGACTCGGGAAGGCACCCCTGTGGTGGCATATAGATCTTTGTGAAGACATATTCAAGATCAGATCAGAAGACAATGATTCTCGGCAAGATCCCTGCCAAGGAAGGCCACCAGACCACTGGCAAGATCCTTGCCGAGGACGACAACATGCCACGGCGAGATCCTTGCCGGGCCACCCGGCAAGGCCCTCGCCAAAGACGTCGGCAAGGCCACCGCCAAGCCCACGTAAACCAAACTTCTACCGCTGTTCACATGCAGCTGCCAGCCTAACCAGCTGGGCGGGCACCTTCGTGGAAACATGCAGCTCCCAGGCTAACTCATCAAGTGCCTGCGTGGTGGCATGCAGATCTTCTTGAAGGCTCCACCACCGCGCCAACTCAGCTGCCTGCCTGCCTACATGGCACCTCACGCATCCCCAGTCGAGGCGCGTGTCGAAGCGAGGAGGAGCGACGACGGACGGGACAGCCTCGCCCCCGACCCCAATAAAGTAAGAGGACACCTAAGCGATGTATTAAATACACCTTGTCCTGTAATACGAGGGATAACCTCGTGCCACTATAGACCTTTCCACCACCTGTGTGCCACTCTGGCAACCCATTTTCTTATAAAAGGAGGCCTAGGGCGACAAGGAGAGGGATTCGGCTCTTTGGAACCACACGCTGACCACAGCTAGTTTGAGAGCTCAAGAACTCTCAGAAATACACCCACCAAAGCAGAACTAGGGTTTTACGCATCCTCACGGCCCGAACCTGGGTAAACGATCCTTGTGCTGTCTACTAGCCCTGCTCTCCTCGCAACCCTGCGCCCCGGCAACCATAGTAGGGATTATTGTGATCCCATTGGTGTCGTTCCACACCGACAGTGCCTGATCTTAGTGTTCTCAGGAGCCTGGCGAGCAGCATCGTTCGCGCGCCAGACGACCGGCTGCATGTCGCCGGATCCAAGGACGGAGCTGCACCCCCACAGGCGGCGCGGGCCCCCCCATGGGCGTCGTTGTGCCGACTCCGGGCGGCACGGCAACCTCTAGGACACCTACACCGGCGACCACCACAGCTCTGGTACTCTGTTAAAAGGAGGCCTTAATATCCCTTAGTTTTTAATAGGACCCCGCTGCCACGGGAGGGTAGGACAAAAGATGTCATGCAAGTTCTTTCCATAAGCGCGTATGACTATATTCAGAATACATGCCTACATTACATTGATGAACTGGAGCTAGTTCTGTATCACCATAGGTTATGACTGTTACATGATGAACCGCATCCAGCATAATTCTCTACGAGCTTTCCATATATTGTTATTCGCTTATTTACTTTTCCGTTGCTATTGTTATCATCACTACAAAACACCAAAAATATTACTTTTGCTACTGTTACTTCTGCTATCGTTACCACTACTATCATATTACTTTGCTTCTAAATACCTTGCTGCAGATATTAAGTTTCCAGGTGTGGTTGAATTGACAACTCACCTGCTAATACTTGAGAATATTCTTTGGCTCCCCTTGTGTCGAATCAATAAATTTGGGTTGAATACTCTACCCTCGAAAACTGTTGTCATCCCCTATACTTGTTGGTTATCAGCTCCCAACAAGCAAAAGAAGAACAAGGAAACCTTTTTGGGTTTTCTTTTTAATGTTACAAGTAAGCATGCATAGAAAGTAAACTAACTACAACTATTTTTTTATTTTTCTGAAGTTTTTCAAACACACAAGAAGGAAGCAAGAAAATAAAATTAAGCATGGATGATACAATGAGAAAGTGTGGACACCGACAACTGGAATGAAATGGACATGAAAATAAATTCGGTGGAAACACGTACTCCACCAAGCTTAGGCTTTTGGCCTAGCCTGGCAATCAATCCGAAGGATAGATAGTAGTTGGGGTACTAAGGAGCGGGCATCCACTAGTCCCACTACTAAGGCTCATCCTCCTCCTCTACAGCAGCCTGATCGTTTCAGTAGGCGATGATATCCGCAGACATAATCCTATATCCGCCATTGGCAATAGGATCAAACAAAACAGGAGCGGCCAATGGAATAATGATAACCCACAAGTGGAGGGGATCGCAATAGCTTTCGAGGGTAGAGTATTCAACCCAAATTTATTGATTCGACACAAGGGGGGCCAAAGAATATTCTCAAGTATTAGCAGCTGAGTTGTCAATTCAACCACACCTGGAAACTTAGTATCTGCAGCAAAGTGTTTAGTAGCAAAGTAATATGATAGTGGTGGTAACGGTAACAAAAGAGTAATGCAAGCAAAAGTAAATATTTTTGGTATTTTGTAGTGATTGTAATAGTAGCAGTGGAAAAGTAAATAAGCATAAACTAGTATATGGAAAACTCGTAGGCACAGGATCAGTGATGGATAATTATGTCGGATGCGGTTCATCATGTAACAGTCATAACATAGGGTGACACAGAACTAGCTCCAATTCATCAATGTAATGTAGGCATGTATTCCGTATATAGTCATACGTGCTTATGGAAAAGAACTTGCATGACATCTTTTTTCCTACCCTCCCGTGGCAGCGGGGTCCTATTGGAAACTAAGGGATATTAAGGCCTCCTTTTAATAGAGAACCGGAATAAAGCATTAGCACATAGTGAATACATGTACTCCTCAAACTATGGTCATCACCGGGAGTGGTCCCGATTATTGTCACTTCGGGGTTGCCTGATCATAACACATAGTAGGTGACTATAGACTTGCAAGATAGGATCAAGAACTCACATATATTCATGAAAATATAATAGGTTCAGATCTGAAATCATGGCACTCGGGCCCTAGTGACAAGCATTAGGCATAGCAAAGTCATAGCAACATCAATCTCAGAACATAATGGATACTAGGGATCAAACCCTAACAAAACTAACTCGATTACATGATAAATCTCATCCAACCCATCACCGTCCAGCAAGCCTACGATGGAATTATTCACACACGGCGGTGAGCATCATGAAATTGGTGATGGAGGATGATTGATGATGATGACGGCGATGAATCCCCCTCTCCGGAGCCCCGAACGGACTCCAGATCAGCCCTCCCAAGAGGTTTTAGGGCTTGGCGGCGGCTCCGTATCGTAAAACGCGATGATTTCTTCTCCCTTATTTTTCTCTCTTCGAAAGCAAATATATAGAGTTGGAGTTGGCGTCAGAGGGTCTCAAGTGGGCCAACGAGGTAGGGGGGCGCGCCCTAGGGGGGCGCACCCCCCACCCTCGTGAGAAGGGTGTGGGCCCCTTGGTCTTCATCTTTGGCAAGGATTTTTTTATTTTATTTTCTAAGATGTTCCGTGGAGTTTCAGGTCATTCCGAGAATATTTGTTTTCTGTACATAAAACAACACCATGGCAATTCTGCTGAAAACAGCGTCAGTCCGGGTTAGTTACATTCAAATCATACAAGTTAGAGTCCAAAACAAGGGAAAAAGTGTTTGGAAAAGTACATACGACGGAGACGTATCAACTCCCCCAAGCATAAACCCTTGCTTGTCCTCAAGCAATTCAGTTGACAAACTGAAAGAAAGAAAGAAAAACTTTTACAAACTCTGTTTGCTCTTGTTGTTGTAACTATGTCAAGCCAGCATTCAAGTTTTCAGCATAGATCATAACTAACCACATTTGCAATAATTCTCAGGTCTCATAATTACTCATATCAATAGCATAATCAACTAGCAAGTCATAATAATAAATCTCGGATGACAACACTTTCTCAAAACAATCATAATATGATATAACAAGATGGTATCTCGCTAGCCCTTTCTGAGACCGCAAAACATAAATGCAGAACACCTTTAAAGATCAAGGACTGACTAGAAATTGTAATTCATGGTAAAAGAGATCCAATATAGTCACACCCAACATAAATTAATAGTGATGAATGCAAATGACGGCTGTGCTCTCCAGCTATTGCTTTTTAATAAGAGGGTGATGACTCAACATAAAAGTAAATGGATAGGCCCTTCGCAGAGGGAAGCAGGGATTTGTAGAGGTGCCAGAGCTTTGAAATATAGATAAATTGTATTTTGAGCGGTATACTTTCATTGTCAACGTAACAACTAAGAGATGGCGATATCTTCCATGCTAAACACATTATAGGCGGTTCCCAAACAGAATGGTAAAGTTTATACTCCCCCTCCACCAACAAATATCAATCCATGGCTTGCTCAAAACAACGAGTGCCTCCAACATACATCAGGTCCCAGGGGGAGTTTTTTTGCAATTAATTTTGATTTAGTTTGCATAAAGCATGGGAATGGGCATCCCGGTTACCAGCCATTTTCTCGTGAGTGAGGAGCGGAGTCCACTCCTCTTGAGAATAACCCGCCTAACACGGAAGATAAGGACAGCCTTGGTTGATACATGAGCTATTCGAGCATACAAAACAGAATGTTTATTTGAAGGTTTAGAGTTTGGCACATACAAATTTACTTGGAACGGCAGGTAAATACCGCATATAGGAAGGTATAGTGGACTCATCTGGAATAACTTTGGGGTTTAAGGGATTGGATGCACAAGCAGTATTCCCGCTTAGTACAGGTGAAGGCTAGCAAGAGACTGGGAAGCGACCAACTAGAGAGCGACAACAGCCATGTACATGCATTAAAATTAATAAACATTGGATGCAAGCATGAGTAGGATATAATCCACCATGAACATAAATATCGTGAAGGCTATGTTGATTTGTTTCAACTACATGCGTGAACATGTGCTAAGTCAAGTCACTTAAATCATTCAAAGGAGGATACCACCCCATCATACCACATCATAATCATCTCAATAGCATGTTGGCACACAAGGTAAATCATTATAACTCATAGCTAATCAAGCATGGTACAAGCAACTACGATCTCTAATTGTCATTGCAAACATGTTTATTCATAATAAGCTAAATAAAGAACGTGGGACTCATCATATTTACAAAAACAAAAGAGGTCGAGTTCATACCAGCTTTTCTCATCTCAGTCAGCCCATCATATATCATCATAATTACCTTTCACTTGCACGACCGAATGGTGTGAATAATAATAAGAGTGCATGTGCATTGGACTAAGCTGGAATTTGCGAGCATTCAATAAACAGGAGAAGACAAGGCAATATGGGCTCTTGGTTAAATCAACAATAATGCATATAAGAGCCACTTCAACAATTTAATTATGGTCTTCTCCTACTGACCCCCAAAGAAAAGAAAAGAAATAAAACTATTTACACGGGAAAGCTCCCAACAAGCAAAAGAATAACAGGAAATATTTTTGGGTTTTCTTTTTAATTATTACTACTACAGCAGAAAAATAAACTACAACTATATTTTTTTGGTTTTTCTTAAAGTTTAACAATCACACAAGAAGAAAGAAGGAAAAATAAAATAAACTAGCATGGATATTACAGTGAAAGAGTATGAGCACCGACATCTAGCAATGAGTGTATGTGAACATAAATGTAATGTCGGTGAGAAATACGTACTCCCCCAAGCTTAGGCTTTTGGCCTAAGTTGGTCTATGGCCACGGCTGGCCTGGCGGATATCCATAATAATAGTTGTTGGGGTCGTACTGTGACGAAGAAGGATAGCTGGGATCATACTGATGTGCAACGGTTATCGCCTGCTGAGCTGCAGCGTGGAGTCGAGGTGCCTCCGCTCTCCTCTTGTACTCTTATGCCTCCTCTTTGGTAATAACATATCTTCCTTTTGTCTATGAATCAAAGAAGGCAGGAGCAGGGAGAGTAATACGGAAAACACGTCGTTTATCAAAAATTAAACGATAGAAGAGAGGTGATTCAGACCTCTCGACAAACTGGTGCGAAGCCATAGAGTTATATTCTAAATATGAAGGAGGCAACTCCATATCACTCTCACGAATGTCTATCTCAAGAAAATGAGCCAAGCGGGTTGCAAAAATTCCTCCAAAGAAATCTCCATTATGTCTATTATGATGCAACCTACGAGCTACAATGGCTCCCATGTGATAAGATTAGTCTCCTAACACAACACTCCTAAGAATGCTAAGATTAGGGACACACATGTGACATGCTTCATCCTTAGCATTTATACATCTACCGATGAAAAGAGCAAAATAATGTATAGCAGGAAAGTGAATGCTCCCTATGGTAGCCTGCGTTATATCTCTAGATTCCCCCACAGTTATACTAGCAAGAAAGTTTTTAATTCAGATTTAGGGGGATCCCTAACACTACCCCATGATGGAAGTTTGCAAGCGGAAGTGAAATCCTCTAAGTCCATGGTATAAGATTTGTCATAGAGATCAAACATGACTGAAGGAGAATTACGCGAAGATGAATACTCAAACCTCCTCACAAATGAACTTGTGAGATCATCATACTGGTGGCATTTGTTAGCCTCAAAATCCTCAAGACCGGCATTGCGCAAATATGCTTTGAATTCATCTTTAGTTCCCGCACGGTCCATAAAATTTTCCGATGGCCATTCGCAAGGCCGTACTGGAGCGTCTCCTGGTGGATCCTCGTCAGCATCGCGCATAGCAATCCTGGGTCCTTGATTCTTAGAGGAACCACCTTGGAACATCTTCCTAAGCATATTGTTTTCTCTGAAAAAATATGAAAGTTTTAGTAACTTCAAAATAAAAAGTAAACCAACTTCAATAAAACTGATAGCAACTACTCCTACAAGTGCCTAGAGCCTATATCAAGCATTAGAACTACTTGGAACCATATAAATTTAACATGCAAGCTCAAGACCATGGTCACCTATGCAGCACCAATTTGCAAAGAATAAAGCACTAGAACAAAAACTAATTGGACCAATGGAGGAGTCACATACCAAGGACCAATCTCCCCAAGCAGTTTTGCAAGAGGTGCTTTGAGCAAGGAGATCGAAAATCACAACAAAAGTGGCTGGAACTCGTGCTTGAGTTGGTTTTTCGGGTTTGTGTGAGACAAAGGAAGAAGATGGGTGCTGGGATAAGTGGAGGAGGTCCACCGTGGGCCCACGAGGCAGGGGGCGCACCTTAGAGGGGGGGGGGTGCGCCCACCACCCTCGTGGCCAGGTGGCAGCTCCTCCCGCGGTGATTTTTGCATGGTAAATCCTCAAATATTCCCAAAAAAATCATATTAAATTGGCATGTCATTCTGAGGACTTTTATTTTCCGGATATTTTTATATTGCGCGGATAAGCCAGGAAACAGACAAAAAAATACTATTTTTACTTTATTTCTACTAATTAACAGAAAGTATAGAGAGGGGGTACAACAGTTTGTGCTTCTAGTTTCATCCATCTCATGCTCATCAAAAAGAATCCACTAACAAGGTTGATCAAGTCTTGTTAACAAACTCATTCCGATAATCATAGAATCAGAGAAATTTCGAATAACACTGAGTTACCTCAACAGGGATATGCACATCCCCTATAATAAGTATATCATATTTCTTCTTGACAGTAGGAAGAGGAAATTCAAAACCTCCAAATATAATTGATGGAATTTTTCCAATGGAGTTGATACTATGAACTTGAGGTTGTTTCCTCGGAAAGTGCACCGTATGTTCATTACCATTAACATGAAAAGTGACATTGCCTTTGTTGCAATCAATAACAGCCCCTGCAATATTAAGAAAAGGTCTTCCAATAATAATAGACATACTATCATCCTCGGGAATATCAAGAATAACAAAGTCCGTTAAAATAGTAACGTTTGCATCCACAACAGGCACATCCTCGCAAATACCGACAGGTCTAGCAGTTGATTTGTCAGCCATTTGCAAAGATATTTCGGTAGGTGTCAGCTTATTCAAGTCAAGTCTACGATATAAAGAGATAGGCATAACACTAACACCAGCTCCAAGATCACATAAAGCAGTTTTAATATAATTTCTTTTAATGGAGCAAGGTATAGTAGGTACTCCAGGACCTCCAAGTTTCTTTGGTATTCCACCCTTAAAAGTATAATTAGCAAGCATGGTGGAAATCTCAGCTTCCGATATCTTTCTTTTATTAGTAATGATATCCTTCATATATTTAGCATAAGGATTTGTTTTGAGCACATGAGTTAATCGCATACGCAAAAAGATAGGCCTAATCATTTCAGCAAAGCGCTCAAAATCCTCATCATCCTTTTTCTTGGATGGTTTTAGAGGATAAGGCATGGGTTTCTGAACCCAAGGTTCCCTTTCTTTACCATGTTTCCTAGCAACAAAGTCTCTTTTATCATAAACTTGATTGTTTGATTGTGGGTTATCAAGATCAACAGCAGGTTCAATTTCTACATCATTGTTATTACTACGTTGAGCATCATCATGAACATCATTATTAATAGTTTCATTAGGTTCATGTTCATTACCAGATTGTGTTTCAGCATCAGACATAGATATATCATTTGGATTATCAGGTGGTTCAGCAATAGGTTCACTAGAAGTTTGCACTGTTCTATCATTTTTCTTTTTCTTCTTTTTAGAAGAACTGGGAACATCAATATTATTTCTCTGAGAATCTTGCTCGAATCTCTTAGGGTGGCTTCAGGATACAAAGGTTCCTGAGTCATTCTACCAGTTCTAGTAGCCACTCTAACAGCATAATCATTTTTCTTACTATTCATTTCATCAAGCACATCCTTTTGAGCTTTAAGCACTTGTTCTACTTGCGTGGTAACCATAGAAGCATGTTTGCTAACAAGTTTAAGTTCACCTCTAATATTATCCATATAATCACCCAAGCGTCTAAGCATTTTCTTTTAATTGTCTACCAAAATAAGCATTGAAGTCGTCTTGCTTAAACATAAAGTTATCGAACCCATCCAAGCACTAACTAGCATTGAAGTCGTCTTGCTTGAAGAGAATTTACCTTTACTACCTGTGTCGGGATATCGGGGTCAGGAGGTTCTTCAATAAATAAAGAATTGAGATCATAAGTTTCTTCAACAGGCGGTGAATTAAGACCATTTATTTCTTCAATAGGAGGTAAATTCTTAACGTCTTCAGCTTTACTACCTTTCTCTTTCATAGATTTATTTGCCTCTTGCATATCTTCGGCACTGAGAAATAGAACACCTCTCTTCTTCGGAGTTGGTTTAGGAATAGGCTCAGTAATTCGAGCAGGAGCTGGCTCATGAGCTGGCTCAGCAGGTGCCCAATTATTTTCATTTGTCAACATATTATTCAATAGATTTTCAGATTCATCGAGTGTTCTTTCCCTAAAAAGAGAACCAGCACAACTATCCAGGTAATCTCTGGAAGCATCGGTTAGTCCATTATAAAACATATCAACTATTTCAGGTTTCTTAAGAGGATGATCAAGCAAAGCATTAAGTAACTTGAGAAGCCTCCCCCAAGCTTGTGGGAGACTCTCTTCTTTAATTTGCACAAAGTTGTATATTTCCCTCAAAGCAGCTTGTTTCTTATGAGCAGGGAAATATTTAGCAGAGAAGTAATAAATCATATCTTGGGACTATGCACACAACCAGGATCAAGAGAATTAAACCATATCTTAGCATCACCCTTTAATGAGAACGGAAATATTTTGAGTATATAGAGGTAACGCGATCTCTCATCATTAGTGAACAGGGCAGCTATATCATTTAACTTAGTAAGATGTGCCACAACAGTTTCAGATTCATAGCCATAAAACGGATCAGATTCAACCAAAGTAATTATATTAGGATCAACAGAGAATTCATAATCTTTATCAGGAACACATATAGGTGAAGTAGCAAAAGCAGGCCCGGGTTTCATTTTATCTCTATGTGATTCTTGGTTCCATTTAATTAATAACCTCTTAAGCTCATATCTATCCTTGCAAGCGAAAATAGCGGCAGAAGATTCCATGTCAAAAAGATAGCCCTCAGGAATAACATGCATATTTTAATCATCACTATCATCATCGTATTCAGATTCAATAATTTCTTTTTCTCTAGCCCTGGTAATTTGTTCATCAAGAAATTCACCAAGGGGCACAGTGGTATCAGACATAGAAGCAGTTTCATCATAAGTATCATGCATAGCAGAAGTGGCATCATCAATAACATGCGACATATCGGAACGAATAGCGGAAGCAGGTGTAGGTGTCGCAAACTTACTCATAACAGAAGGTGAATCAAGTGCAGAGCTAGATGGCAGTTCCTTACCTCCCCTCATAGTTGAGGGATAGATCTTGGTTTTTGGATCTCTAAAGTTCTTCATAATGATAAGCAGATATAAATCCCAAGAGACTCAAAGAATAGAGCTATGCTCCCCGGCAACGGCGCCAGAAATTGTTCTTGATAACCCACAAGTGTAGGGGATCGCAACAACTTTCGAGGGTAGAGTATTCAACCCAAATTTATTGATTCGACACAAGGGGAGCCAAAGAATATTCTCAAGTATTAGCAGCTGAGTTGTCAATTCAACCACACCTGGAAACTTAGTATCTGTAGCAAAGTGTTTAGTAGCAAAGTAATATGATAGTGGTGGTAACGTTAACAAAAGAGTAATGCAACCAAAAGTAAATATTTTTGGTATTTTGTAGTGATTGTAACAGTAGCAGCGGAAAAGTAAATAAGCGTAAACCAGTATATGGAAAACTCGTAGGCACAGGATCAGTGATGGATAATTATGCCGGATGCGGTTCATCATGTAACAGTCATAACATAGGGTGACATAGAACTATCTCCAATTCATCAATGTAATGTAGGCATGTATTCCGTATATAGTCATACGTGCTTATGGAAAAGAACTTGCATGACATCTTTTTTCCTACCCTCCTGTGGCAGCGGGGTCCTATTGGAAACTAAGGGATATTAAAGCCTCCTTTTAATAGAGAACCGGAACAAAGCATTAGCACATAGTGAATAAATGAACTCCTCAAGCTATGGTCATCACCGGGAGTGGTCCCGATTATTGTCACTTCGGGGTTGCCGGATCATAACACATAGTAGGTGACTATAGACTTGCAAGATAGGATCAAGAACTCACATATATACATGAGAACATAATAGGTTCAGATCTGAAATCATGGCACTCGGGCCCTAGTGACAAGCATTAGGCATAGCAAAGTCATAGCAACATCAATCACAGAACATAATGGATACTAGGGATCAAACCCTAACAAAACTACCTTGATTACATGATAAATCTCATCCAACCCATCACCGTCTAGTAAGCCTACAATGGAATTACTCATGCACGGTGGTGAGCATCATGAAATTGGTGATGGAGAATGATTGATGATGACGACGACGACCAATCTCCCTCTCTGGAGCCCCGAACGGACTCTAGATCAGCCCTCCCGAGAGGTTTTAGGGCTTGGCGGCGGCTTCGTATCGTAAAACGCGATGATTTCTTCTCCCTTATTTTTTCTCTCTGAAAGCAAATTTATAGAGTTGGAGTTGGCGTCGAAGGGTCTCCAGGGGGACCACGAGGTAGGGGGGGCGTGCCCTAGGGGGGGCGCCCCCACCCTCATGAGAAGGGTGTGGGCCCCCTGGTCTTCATCTTTGGCGAGGATTTTTTATTGTTTTTTCTAAGATGTTCCGTGGAGTTTCAGGTCATTCCGAGAAAATTTGTTTTCTGTACATAAAACAACACCATGGCAATTCTGCTGAAAACAGCGTTAGTCCGGGTTAGTTCCATTCAAATCATACAAGTTAGAGTCCAAAACAAGGGCAAAAGTGTTTGGAAAAGTAGATACGACAGAGACGTATCAAATAACATCACAAGTGATGATGCTGAAAACCAGGTTATATGGAACAGGGATGTTAGGAGATTCGATATCGGTAAAATGGTGGTGACCCATGGCTGCACGGTCTAGGTAAACCTTGGTCATAGGGTAATCATGAGGGTGTTTATCAACCTGGAAGTGAGCCACCAAATGAGTAGCAAAAATCCCACCATGTATTTTACCCGTGGACCTATTAATGTGGAGGCGACGTGCCCCAATAGCTCCCAAGCTGTAAATGTTGTCGCCCTCTAGTGCACGACGTAAAACAACAAAGTCGGATGTGTTGAGCGCACCCACTTTTTCCCTAGCAAGCAAACACTTAGTGATAAATAAAGTGAAATAATGCACTTTAGGAAAGTGTATGCTAGTGGCAGTGACGGCCGACACCCCTCTCTCATCTCCCCCTGTCAAAGTACGATAAAAGGCCTCAATGTCTGCCGACCTAGGCTCAACTAAACTCCCATCAGAAGGGATCATGCAGTAAGTGGTATCTGATGGGTTTCAACATATAAATACGTATCTCTATTTTGCTGCATCACCCTTTCCTCTTCAAGGGAAAAATCAACACAAGCTCAAGAAGTAGCAAGAAGAATTTCTACCAGCATTGTCGGGGAGATTCTACATCAAACCTACCTAGTACCTATCATAAACTCTCATCTGTTGCACTTACATTATTTACCATTTGCCTCTCGTTTTCCTCTCCTCCACTTCTAAAACGTTTTCAGCAAAACAAAAAATACTTTCCTTTTTATTTGCCTTCTTTCCGTTTGTCTTTTTGTTTGCCTTTATGTCTTACTTGGCTCGTTTGCTTGTTTGCTTGGTATAATTGTGTGTTTATTGAAAATCTAAAGCAAAAAGGTTTATGGATCCACTTAAAGTTTTCTACTTGGAACATCCTCGATCCATATGTCCTCGTGCTAAAACCCCAACTAGTTTAGTTGAGGGAAAATCTTTAGATGAGCATGCTCATTTTGTGCGTCGCCGTTTTTCTCAAAAAGGGAGACTCTTATGGAATCAAATTAATTGGTTGCTATGTTATGCTTGGAATCTTTGTGAACTTTGTGATTTTACTTGTTGTTCTAAGAACCCTAAAAAATATCTTCCCTACCCATGTGAGTTTAATGATAATGAAATCTTATCTTCTTATGAAAAAGGTGTTTATAGTTACTATGACATCGAACAAATTGAAGAATTTGTTGCTTTTATGGGTGCTTATGAAGTTGATTCTTTGATTGAAAAGTATGATATTACTCTCTACAAATCTGAAAATTTTGACATACTTAAATATTGCTATGAAAACTATGCTCATAGTGCCTATGTTAAGGAATTTATTGAGAGAATGACCGTTGCTTTGGAAGAAAATAATAATTATGATTCCGTTGATTTGATAGAGATATCCTTCCTTGATGAACATGGTGCTTTCTATTTTTATGGCCATGATACCAATATTAATTATGCCTATGGAGATGAGCTTGCTATAGTTCCTTATGTCAAACATGAAAGTATTGCTATTGCTGCCATACTTGATAGTTACTTGAATCAAAAGCATGATTACAATGGTGTTATTATAAATTATATTAATGTCAATTGTGCTAATAATATGCAAAACCCCAAGCTTGGAGATGCTAGTTTTGCTATGTCCGCTACTTATTGCAATGATCTTGATTGGGGTGATAATGCTTATTATGATCTAGAGATTTTATGTAAGCCTCATGATGAATATGTTTACTATAATATTGAAAGTGGCTTTGGAAGAGTGTCAACTCTAGGTAATAATAATCCCACTACTTTGGAGATTGATAAATCTTATGAAATTTTTGATAAGTAATGACTTTATTTTTTGTTAATCCCACTATTTTGGAAGAGTGTCAACTTTGCATGCATGCGTATCATGAAGAAGTGATGACTTTGTTTTTTGTTAATCCCACTATTTTGAAAGAGTGTCAACTTTGCATGCACGCGGATCATGAAGAGAATATTTTATGTGATATCTATATTGTTGAATTTGATTATGATCCTACATGTAATTATCATGAGAGAGGAAAATATGGTTGTAGAATCTTCATGTTACTAAGTTACCTCTTGTCATGTTGAGATTGTTATTGTTTCTTTCTTGTTCCTTGCATGTGCTAGTTTTTGCTTGTCTTGATAATTTGTTTGCTTAGAAAATGCCTACGCATAGGAATGTTATACTTAAATTTGTTTTTCACATGCTACATGATTCTCTCTTCATTTTAATTGCTATCTTTTATTTCAGGATCACTAAAATTATCGATGCCTATCTAAAAGGCTTTAAAGAAAAACGCTTGTTGGGTGACAACCCAATATTTTTCTTTACTATTTTTATGTTTTAAATACACATTATTTCTTACATAGTAATTGTGTTTTGGTGTTTTAATTATTGTTTCAGCCAAGTAAGACCTTTGGGATGCTCTATGGAGATAGTTGAATTGATGTTGCTGAAAAACAAAAACTTTTGTGCTCATTGGAAGAATTTTGAAAACTCACAGAAATGTTATTTTGATCTAAACTTTTTACACAATATTGATATACAAATTTCCTAGATTTTCCTATTTTTCAGAATTTTTGGAGTCACAGAAGTATATGAACTTTCCAAATTGTTACAAACTAGTGCACATGCGAGAGAGGAGTAGTTGCTCGTCCTTTGAGATCTTCTTTGCTTCTTCATCAACCTGAGCCCAGGTCAGTTTCCGGTTCTCCTGTGCGTCGCATAATGCCAACAATAGTGGGGCCACCTTTGTAATGGCACGTGAATGACTTTAACACATGGGCGAGTAACTGCCAATTCACTCTTCCCACCATGCTCTTATTCACGGCCACGTGTGTTGCATGCATTGAGTGGGGTAGGTAATGGAGGCACGTGGTGCGGGAGAGCGTCATTGCAGGGGGGCGGCCTTCATGGATTGGTGGAGGTGGGCGGAGATTACACGCCGAGGGATCAGCTCCCTGCCTCAGCCCACCTATAAAGGAAGGGTGGGGGCAGTGGGAGCATTCATCCTGATATCGCTCCTCCTCCATCCTCTCCTTTCTTCTGGTTATGCTGAAAGGGAGAGCCCGGGGCCAGGCCTCGGGCCCTAGCTTGGGGTCGGTGATGTCGAATGCTTGTGTTGATGCTTGGGGAGTGAGAGGAGGGTATGGTCACACCTTTGCTGGGGCAGGAATTCCCTCTCATCTTCATGCGAGCCCCGGGAGGGCGCGTAGGCAGCGCGGTAGTAGCACCGGAGGTAGTGACTCCGGTGTGCTCGTCGCCGGGCCGCCCGTGGCTTCAATTTTAGTGAGGGGCAATGCAAGCGACACCACATCGAGGCCCATAATGGATGCAGGGCATGGTAGTCGGCCATGGCCTACTACTCCTTTCCCTGTGTCATTGGAGGAAGGCCGCAGAAGGGGTTTGCCATTGGTGATGGTGGATTCTACTTCCCAGGGCACCGCCTGTCTGGCGTATGGGCGAGCTCCTTATCCTCAGGCATGCCTCTTTAAAGGGCAGTGTCTCCTTATCTTTGGGTCGTCAGAGACAATCATGCTCTCTATGGAGTTACCCGGAGCGCAAGGTGTCCGGTTTGGATGGCCTGGTGGGAGCTTCGAACGACAGTGGTAAGGAAGGTGGCGGCAACCCACGACACGTCAAGAACGGGGGCGAGCGCTCCGATGAGTCTTGTTTGCCGGAAGCACCACCATCATCGTCTGGGCTTCCGGTAGCGTCACCATCTGCACATGCCCTCCGGTTTCTACCTCCTAGCCTCGAAACGGTGCCATCCTGATCATGGGGAGGTCCTGAATCCCAGCCAGGCCTTCCCTCTGCCTTCTTTGTCTCCCCTTGTAGTTTCGAAGAAGGAGAGAAAAAGTAAAGGCATCATGGGCATTTTATCTTTTTTTCAATCAAGAATCTATAGGCACTTGCCAAACTTTAGTTCAAATTATGTAATCTCTTTTATCCATGTTTGCGTCATGTAAGATCGGTACTTGTTGATCAACATATTAATGAAAAAGATAAACCTTGCTGTGCACTTGTGCATGTAATGTGTCCATGCAGAGTTGGGATTCCTCTATACTTTTAAGTAAACAAGTTTTCTCGGTAGGCTATCCTGTCAGTACCCTCAGTTCGCTGTCGCGGAGCTAGGCCTACCAGGCATAAATCGTAAAGAGGGACCGGCCCCCCGCTAACCTTTTCACCAAAGGCCACTACAACATTCCTAAACGAAGCAACGGTTGAGTCAAGGGATGGGAGCACCTATGTTTCAAAGGCAGCAAGGTTTTCTTATGCACAAGTCTCTACTTACAGAACGCGTATGGATAAAAGGAAGAACTTATCTGTTTGGTTTGCCGGGGATTGCAATCGTCTTCTCATCTCCTCTTTGGGACCAAGTCCACGGCAGGAGCCTGCAATTTATGTAGATGAAAATGATGCCACATGAGATCTTATCTACATGAACATGCAAAACTCATGATATGCTTATGCATGCATGCTATTTGTTGGGGGCAGCACTTCATTTATTTATCTATTGCTCAGGGTCTGCGCCTGGCTTTAAACAAGGGGTTACATGGAACAGAGGGAAGGCATGTACAAAAGGGGGGCTGCCAGGCAGGGCCCGACAGCCGCGCCTTACGGGTAGAACTTGCGGTGATGCTCAATATTCCATGAGTTTTGCAATTCAATGCCATCTCCAGTCTCCAGACGGACTGCACCAGGTCTGGTGACTCGTACTACCCGATATGGGCCTTCCCACTTCGGCGTCAACTTGTTTGTACCCTTGGCGGTCTGAATGCGCCTAAGGATAAGGTCGCCTTCCTCAAAACACCAGGCATGAACCTTGCGGCTGTGATAGTGACGCAGGGCTTGCTGATAGCGTGCAACTTGTGTAGCAGCCTGGAGATGGTTCTCCTTGAGAAGCACATCGTCATCATGCTAGTGTTCTTCTTGCGCTACTTCATCATAGGCAAGCACTCGAGGTAGACCGTAAATGAGTTCCGTGGGGACAATTGGTTCTGCCGCATAGACTAGGCAGAAGGGAGTCTGGTCGGTAGCTCGATTTGGTGTCATTCTGAGGGACCAGAGAACCACCAGCAGTTCATCGATCCACCGCATGCCACACTTCTGTAGCTCATCAAATGTTCTCATCTTGAGTCCTCACAACACTTCAGCGTCCGCTCTCTCAGCTTTCCCATTGCTCTTTGGATGTGCAACAGAGGCAAATGAGATCTTGCTTCCGAGGGCATGAACATATTGCATGAAGGCGCGACTCGTGAATTGGGTGCCATTGTCAGTGATGATCCGGGCAGGGTCTCCGAAGCGTAACACCAATCCTTTCAAGAAATTGATAGTTGACTGATCAGTCACCTTTCTCACAGCTTCTACTTCCGGCCGCTTTGTAAACTTGTCGATTGCAACAGACAAGAATTCAAAGCCCCCGGTAGCACAGGGGAAAGGACCATGGATATCGAGCCCCCAGACCTTGGGCAGGCAAATGGATGTTCTTGGAATGGAACTGACAGGCTCCACATTCGGTGACTAGCTCAACTGCATCTTGGAGGGGTGTGGGCCAGTAAAATCCTTGCCAGAAGGCTTTTCCACCCAGAGCCCTTGATTTGATGTGTGAGCCGCACATGCCTTTGTGTATTTCCGCTAGCAGTTCCTTTCCTTCTTCCCGGCAAATGCACTTCAACTTCACAATGTTGGGCCTTCTTCTGTATAGTGTGTCATCCATGAACTGATACATACTGGCCCTCCGAGCTACTCTTTCAACTTCTTCCTGCTCTTCGGGAAGTTATCTAGTTTGGAGGAAATGGACTATGTGTCGCGCCCATGTTGCAGCCTGAGGCTCGGCCACAAGGACTAGCGGCACCTCCTCAATCGTGAGAGTGCGCTCCTCGACCGCGGGGACCAGTGACGTAGTGGGAGGATGCAGATCGGTGTCTGAAGGAGAGTTGTTCCCGGTAAGCCCCCTACCCTGATCCTCGAGAGGTTCTACCGAGAGAGGTCTGCCTGGGTCCAGTTTCCTCCTCTTTCTGGCCATCATTGCTGGGGATACAGAGGGCTGAGTCAGATGGAGAACAAAAGTTCCTGGGTCCACAAGGAGCTTTTGTGCAGCGCACTTTGACAGGTGATCAACAATGCTATTTTCTGCACAGGGTAGGTGCTCTGTTTGCAACCCATCAAAGCGCTCCTCCAACTTTCTCACTTCATCAACGTATGCCTCCATCAACGGACTTTGGTAATCCTTGTTGACTTGTCTCACCACAAGTTGTGAGTCTCCACGGATGATCAACTTCCTGATCCCCAGTTTTATTGCAACCCATCAAGGCCCACTCCACTATTTTGTCGGTAGCATCTTGGTTCCGGAGAATCCTTTGCAAAGGGAAACGGGTGAGAATCGTGATTTCGTCGGCTTGGAAGTAGTGGCGCAGTTTCCTTAAGGCCATGACAAGGCCAATAAGCAACTTTTGCATGCCAGAGTACCTAGATATAGCCCCCTATAATAGGGAGCTGACGAAGTACACTGGGCGCAACACCACCATCGTCCTTGCCGCAACCTTGGGGCTTCCTCTATTGCCTTGCTCTTCTCTGATTTGATCTTCATCTGACCTTGCCAAGGTGTGCTCACTTTCCTCCCCGAGAGGGACACTGGCTGTGGCTGCCTCTTTTTCCCCTTCCTGTTGTGCCACTAGTGCTGCACTAACCACTTGATTAGTTGCCGCCAAGTATAAAAACAACGGCTCTTATGGCTTGGGAGTGACAAAAGTGGGCAAAGAGGACAAGTAGGCCTTCAAATCTTGAAGTGCAGCGTCAGCTTACGGAGTCCATTCCATGGGTCTTGCCTTCTTCAAGATTTTGAAGAACGGCAAGGCAGGCCCAGCAGACTTGGAAATGAACCTGCTGAGCGCGGCAACACACCCAGTTAAACACCTTACGTCCTTAACTCTCTTGGGTGCTTGGATCTACTCGATAGCCTTGATCTTATCGGGGTTGGCCTCTGTCCCCCGGTGAGAAACAAAGAAGCCAAGTAGCTTGCCAGAAGGAATGCCAAACACACACTTCTCCGGGTTCAGCTTTAGGTTGATCTTGCGCAGATTAGCAAACGTCTCTTGCCAATCCTGAATGAGGGTCGATCTGTCCTTGGTCTTGACCACAATATCATCCATGTAAGCCTCAATGTTTCTGCCTAACTTTGGCTCAAAACTAATTTGAACTTCCCTTGCAAAAGTGGATCCAGCACTCTTCAACCCAAAAGGCATCCGTACGAAGCAGTATGTGCCACACGGGGTGATGAACACGGTCTTCTCTTCGTCTTCCTTGGACATAAAGATCTGATGATATCCAGAGTATGCATCCAGAAAATATAGCAGGTCGCACCCGGAGGTGGAATCCACTATCTGATCGATGCGTGGCAAGGTAAATGGATCCTTCGGGCAGGCCTTGTTCAGATCCGTAAAATCTATGCACAGCTTCCATTTTCCACTGGCCTTGTTGTAACGTCCTGGATGTAACATTCCATAATTGTAACTCCAACTCTTGCCATTTCCGGCAATATTATATGTTATGTGCTCCGTGGTTGGGTTTTGTCCTTGTTTTGTATTTTTCCATGTCATGCATGTCATCTCATGTCATCATGTGCATCTCATTTGCATTCGTGTTCGTCTCATGCATCCGGACATTTTCCCCGTTCTCCGTTTCGGAATCCGACACTCACACATGCACCCGTTGCACCTCTCAGATCTCATTTCCTGAGCGGGAGAAAAACGTTCTCGGAATGGGCTGAGATTTGTCGAGTGGCCTTGGTACATCACCGGTAGGCCGCCCGTCAAATTTCGTTCCATTTGCAGGTCGTTTGATGCCCCAACGGTTGACCGTGTAACTGCTGAAACCCCTCTCTCTTTGTAGCCCAACACCCCTCCACAATAGCCTACTAGCCCATCTAAACCCCCTCCATGATCTCTGACGTTGGATCACGATCGTGTGGGCGAAAACCACACCCCAATAGCCCTCTCCTAGGTCGAGAATCTATAAATAGGCCTCCCCCTCTGAAATTCACAGGCAAACCCTAGTTCCATCTTCTCCCTCCGCGCCGGACACACCCGCCGGCATCCGACGCGTCCAGCCACCGCCTCGAACCAACCACACGCCGCCACATCACCCAGCGCCGCCCCTCCACCGCGTCGCCCGCGCGGCCCGCCGGGCCCAGGCAGGGCCCTCCCGGCCTGGGTCGCCGTCGCCGCCACTCCCTTGGGCGCCCGAGCCCCGCGCGCGTGCCCCTGCCTCCACAGCGCTCCACCATCGCCGCGCCTTCGCCTCCCGCTCACCCCGCCATGCTGCCACCTAGCCGCCACCTCGCGCGCCGCCCGCTACAGTGCCGCCCTCTGCCGTGCCAGAGACGCCGGATCACCGTCGCCCAGCGACCCTAATGCCCCGGCGACCTCTGCCGACCCCGCCGTCCTTCCCCTCGGCGTCCTCGTCTCCTGCGAGCTCCGATCCGCGTGCACAACCCTATATCCATAGGTATAAAATTCGCCTAAGTCCCAGATTTCCTGCGATATGTGCGCTTGTTGCAATGCTCATAACTCTGTGCTAGTGGCTCCGATTTGTGCATATGTTATACCGAAATGTTAATCTCGTGATGCTCTATATGCTAGTGTCATTGGCATGCATGTTACTGTCCATATAGATGGCCTAATCATAGTTGCAAAAGTGCTAAATGATGTTATCTGCTGCAGACTATCAGAACTTGCCGATTTGTCTTTTTCATAGAATTTTGTGTGTTCATCTTTTGAGCATCATGTCAACATGTTTTAGGAGCATCTTCATGGCATCTTTAAAGTGGTGCAATCCTTGTATTTTTATGTTCCCTGCGGTGACTAGCACTAGCATGCCAAGTAGCCCACTTGATGTTGCTGATTTCAGTGACTTAGTGTTTTTCTGCTAAGTATTTTCCTGCTACATTAGGTTGCCATGTTAACTCGTTGCTACAAGTGAATCCATGCATATTTTGATGAGGCTCGGTAAGGGTGTTTTGAAGATATTTCTATGCTCTATCCAGCCATGAATTTGTTTGCAATTATGGGGTACTGTAGCTTGTCGTTACCATGCTCTCTTTTTGCCAAATATTATTGTTGTCAGTCTACTAACAGGAAGTGCATTTTTGCCATGTGTTTTGCTAGTGATCCATGCACCCTATGACCATGCTATTTCCATGTTTAGCTTCATAAATTTTTCTTCTTAGTGTTCGTAGCCTTTTTATGAAATGAAAGGCTTGGTGGTGAGCTGCACAAGCTTGCAAATTTGCTATCATGAATCTGTTTCTGCCATGCATGATTTTCCTCAAAGTCTGAAACCTGTTCATATCCCTTGCCATGTTTGCATTGATGCTACCATCTTTTATGTGGATCTTTGACTCAAGTTCAGTAAGGGAGTTTTGTTCATTGCCTTTAGTACTAGCATGTCATACTTTCGACACCCATTGCCACGGTTATATAGTAGATGGGAATTTGTTAATATCCTGTTGTAGTGAACTTGACACTTGACTTAATTAAAATACACCAACTGCATGTGTAACTGTGATGGTCTCTTTTAGACGAGGTTCGGGAAGAGAACACGGTGGGGTTATGTTTGAATGTAAGTAGTTCAAGATCACTTCTTAATCACTTTTAGCTCTGCGTCCGTTGCGTAGTTTCTCATCTTACTCTTGTACTCGTATGTTAGCCACAATATATTGGTTAGTGCTAGCTTCAACTCCACCTTATAACCACATCCTACCTTTAAGCTTAAATAGTCTTGATCTCGTGGGTTTTGAGATTGCTGAGTCCTCCTGACTCAAAGATAGTACAAACACAGATGGAGGTGATGCCACCGAGCTTAAGTGGGAGTTCGACGAAGACCTTGGCTGTTACTATGTTTCCTTTTCGGATAATCAGTAGTGGTCCCCAGTAGGGACGATCGGGACTTATCATGGGTGGTTGTCTTCTTTTCATTTGGATCCGTCCATAGTCAGACCTTGTGTGTACTCTGATTGATGTATGAATAATTTGATCATTGTGTGATGTGGCAATTGTCAGCCAACTGTTTACTTCCGTGTTCATTTACATGGGAATGTGTGAAGATGACTGTCAGGACCCCGATTCCAAGCCACATCGATCTAGCCGGTAACACCTCATATCACTTTGCGGCCTCACGCGCGGTATCCCACGGGTGTTGCCTTACCATGGCCCGGGACCGTTTGCGCCTTTTGGCTCACGTATATGATAGTGTCGCTAGCATCCATATGACAGAGAACCCGGGCCGACATGGCTAGTCGGGAACCCAAAGCGGCACAGACCTATGGAGACAGGCATACATGAATCACATCCAGCATGTCGGTCATCAGCGAGTGATTCCGGGCTGTAGCACTGGGCTAACAGGACTCCGGGGAACCCGGGCTGTAGCAGGCTAGGCAGGACTCCGGATATCACTGCGTGGCATTTCCCCGAAGGGACAGACATAGCAACGAAGTGAAACACATGCCGGCCAGTCAAGTGTCCTGAGCAGTAATGCTGGGCTAGTAGGACTCCGGTGAACCGGGCTGTAGCGGACTACTATGGCTCGAGGAACACTAGACTACATTTCCCCATAAGAAAGGCTGCCAAGGATAAACAACTAGATTGTCGGATCCCACTCATACCAAGCATTTCAATCATACACACAATATGCCCGATATGAGTACATACAACATGGCATCACAACAAAACTCTACAACTCAAGTACTTTATTTAAAGGCTCCAGAGAGCCATACATGACATGTTCATACAGATAGGGGTCACATGACCCGACACTCAAGTCATACAATCATACAAGCACAAGCAGAACCAACTAGTCTGAGTACAGACACTAGAAAGAAAGAAGGCTTCTCGAAGCCTGTCTATCTACATAGGGCCCTCCATGGCCAGGATCACCACTCGGGTGGCTAGTCACTCGTCGATGTCAAGGTCTACGTAGAACCCATCGGAGGGGGCGGTATTGTCGTCTGAAAACAGTAATTAAGCAAACATGAGTACAAAGGTACTCAGCAAGTCTTACATCAGAACCTAATATACATGCTCATTCTCAAGAAGGTGGTGGGGTTATTGCAGCAAGCCAGCTTTGACTCTTGGCTAAGCTATCCTATGGAACTTCACTAGTAAAATAGTTTTCGCACACGAGTCCACTACTCACCAACACAATACTCCACCGTGGATCCTCCCTCGTCATCCTACGAGAGGGCCATCCTCGGTACTCACACTTATCTTGAGTTTTTTAGTAGTATCCGTTAACTTGTCTATGAACTGTATAGGCAACCAAGTAGTCCTTTACCACGGACGCGGCTATTTGAATAGTTTTATACCCTGCAGGGGTGTACTTCGTCACACATGTTTCCACCACTTAGCGTCTGCACACGACATGTGCTCGGCAGACTTCAAGCGAAAACCGACGTGGGTGTAGACCACGACCTGACTAACCTCACAAGTCTCTAGTCCAGGTTTATCGCCTATTCAGGTTCCATCCGCAAGGAAATCCTGCCGGGGTGTCCTCAACAGCCCCAAACGATGTGTACAGGGTTCCCGAGACACCAAACGAGCGACTCGGTACACCATGCCACGGTGTATCTACCGCATCATAGCCCACCCCTAGGGTCAGCACTACGCACAGCCGCCAACACATAACCTACAAACACCAGAAACTAGTTGCAACTCCTGGACAGAGGACGAGATGGGTCAGTAAGTCGAGCGGGGTCATATTTCAGGGCCCAATGTGTGGTAGTAACTGAATCTTAAATCACGCATACAGATCTCAGTTCTTATGGACGGCCACAATGAAACAACCCACCATGTACTCCTACATGGCCTCTCATCGATACCTTTATCAAAACATGTTCAACACATCCCTCATATTTCCGACATAAGCATTTCACTCTAGCCCATCACCAAGATGAACCAGACCTGACACAACTCTAAGAAAAGCAGGCATAGCAAGGTAGGAATCACATACATGGCTCAATCAACTCCTACACATGCTAGTGGGTTTCATCTAGTTACTGTGGCAATGACAGGTCATGCAGAGGATAAGGGTTCAACTACCGTAGCACACAGCAGTTTGAATCGCATTGTCTTAATGCAGTAAACAAGAGTAGAAGCGAGAACATGGGTTTGTATCGGAATGATCAATGGGTTGCTTGCCTGTTGTAGAGGTAGTAGGGTACTGCCCTTCAGACGGATACTCGAGGTTATCCTCGGAGGCAGAACCTATCACGAAAGACACACCGAACATAATCAACACATGGCAATATGCAACAATATGATGCATGCTATGACATGGCAAGATGAAAGTGTCTTGGCCTAATGCAAGATAAAACAAAAGGGGATGAACTCATTTGAATCAAAGATTCAAATATTAGCTCATTCAACATGGCCTTATTAGTGCATTACCTTATTCTGCTTAAACAGCAAGGTAAACTTGTTTTGTCATGCATGAAACCATTACAGATGGATAGATTGAATTTTTCTGATCATTTTTCATATATAAATCTTTGCATTTGGAGCTATGGTTGATTTTCTATGATTTTTAGAAGTTTTGACTATTTTCTGGAATTCCCTATTAAAGAATAAATCCAGTAATTGAATTAATGCATCAGCATGACATAGGTGTGACGTCAGCGGTCAACTGGGTCGGCCAGGTCAAACCTGACTGGTGGGCCCTCTCTGTCAGTGACACACATAGTTACAGAATTAGAATAACACTAATTAGTTGTCGGTGGGGCCTGGGCCCACATGTCAGTTACTGAACTAATTAAATTTAGTTAAAACTAATCCTAAACTAATTAGCAGACCGGCCCCACCTGTCATAGACTCAGGGGGGGTCTACCTGGGCCCACACAGGGGTCAAACTGAGTCAAACTCGCCGGCGTTTAGGCGCCGGCGAGGCCAGACGCGGCGAAGGGATGCGGGTTTCGTGCTCCGGCAACCAAAACGACGGCGGAGAGCATCTACGCATAGCTGGGAGCATGCCGCATCAAGTGGTGGCAGTGGGTGGAGCTAGGGTGGCCGGAAACGTCGCCGGCGATGACCTTGGCGGCCGCCGGAGTTCGGGCGAGGCCGAAACCGAGGCTGCGGGGCACGGCGAGGCGCGTGGAATGGTTCTACGGGCTCCTGCGGGTGCGGTGAGTGCGTTGGTCGCAATGGTGTGGCCGGTGGGTGGCCGGAGACACGTCGGCGACGAGCTTGGCGGCGGCGGGTGCTCGGGTGAGCGTGGTACGGTGCACACGGTGCAGGAGGGGGTTAATGGAGAGGGGGGGGGGATGGAGCTGGGCTCAAGGCGGTCACGTAGAGATGGACGGCGCTGTCGGGGACAAGCTGATGCGGTGGCGACGACGAAGAGGATCTCCGGCGATGGCGGAGTCGGGCGAGGTTGTTGCAGAGGCTGCGGGGCAAGCGAGCGCTCAGGGCTCGGCTTGCTCAAAGGAGTGGAGGGCGGCGGAGCTTCCGGACAGGGTGGCTCGGCGCGGGGACGACGGAGAGCGCGACTAAGGCGGTGAGACGGCGACAGGTGCGTCGGCCATGGTGCGGGAGAGCGAGGGAGAGAGGCAAGGGGCGAGTGAGGTGTCCGCGGGGTCGGGGCGGCGACGTGGAGCCTATCCAGCGTCTAGGCACGTGACGCGGCAAGCTGCTGGCGCCGTGGCGAGCTCGCGCTCTCTGCCTGCCTGGCGGAGAGGAAGCAGCTGGCTGGCATGGGCCAGCACAACGCTAGGCCGCCAGGTGGGCCGGCTGATGGGCTGCGGCCAGGTAAGTTCTCTCCCTCTCTTTTAATTTTTGTTTTTCTATTTTTATTTATTCTGTAACTGTTGGGCTTTATTAAAAATACTAAAATGTTCCCAAAAATCCTGAAAATAATTGTGGGCTCTGTTTAGAATATTTCCAATAGCAAACATTTATTTCCAAAATTATTTGAGCATTTAAATTATTTTATAGCATTTAAATGCCCAAAATCAAATACTTATGATTTAATTCAATGACCTTCTATTGACCTATAAAATTGTGCACCAATTTTGCTAGAGGTTCTAACCCAAGACAAATAGGGTGAACTTTAAGAGGAATTTAAGAGGGGGTGTTGGGGTTTCTGCCTTCCCCATTTCAAATTTAAGAGGAATTTAAACATGATGCACACTCTAATGCTTGAACTAACTAGGGTGTGACAACTCACCCCCACCCAAAAGAATCTCGTCTCGAGATTTAGGATTCTCCGGGAAGAAGGTGGGGTACTCGAGTCGAAGACGATCCTTCCTTTCCCAAGTGGCTTCTTTCTCGGAATGGTGTGACCATTGAACCTTGAGAAACTTGATGTTATGGCGTCAAGTGGTATGCTCGGCTTGGTCAAGGATACGAACGGGATATTCCCGATATGAGAGGTTATCTTGTAGATCAAGTGTTTCGTGGTCCACTCCACAAATAGGATCCGCGAAGCAACGCCTGAGTTGAGAAACGTGGAAGACATCATTAACTCTGGAAAGATGCAAAGGTAGTTCCAATTGGTAGGCAACTTCTCCTTGTTTGGCAAGAATGCGAAAGGGTCCAATGTAACGAGGAGCCAATTTGCCTTTGATACCGAAACGATGGGTTCCCTTTAACGGAGTAACCCGAAGGTAAGCCTTCTCGTCGACTTCATAAGTCATAGGCTTATGTTTACGATCATATTGACTCTTTTGACGAGATTGGGCTGTTTTCAATTTCTCACGAATAACGCGAACCTGCTCTTCTGCTTCCTGAATCATATCCGGGGCAAAGAGTTGTCTTTCCCCGGTTTCTGACCAGTTAAGAGGCGTTCGACATTTTCATCCATAGAGAACTTCGAAAGGAGCCTTGCCCATGCTGGCTTGATAACTATTGTTATAAGCAAACTCCGCGAATGGGAGGCAATTCTCCCAACCCATTCCGAACGAGATGACAGAGGCTCAGAGCATATCTTCCAGAATTTGATTAACTCGTTCTACTTGACCACTTGATTGAGGATGGAAGGCGGTGCTAAAGGAGAGACGAGTTCCCATAGCATTTTGGAAACTTTCCCAAAATCGAGAGGTGAAGAGACTCCCACGGTCTGAGTTAATTTCCAATGGGACACCATGAAGAGACACTATTCGGGAGATGTATAAATCGGCTAGCTGGCTAGTGGTGATACTCTCACGAACAGGTAGAAAGTGGGCTACTTTGGAAAGTCGGTCGATCACGACGAAGATGGCATTATTCCCTCTCTTGGTCCTGGGAAACCCAGTGATAAAGTCCATACTGATTTTATCCCATTTCCATTCAGGAATAGCCAAAGGTTGAAGGGTGCCAGCAGGCCGTTGATGCTCTGCTTGAACACGATGACAAACGTCGCAATTAGCAATGTATTGAGCGATTTCTCTCTTCATCCTAGTCCACCAAAACCTCTGGCGTAGGTCTTGATACATTTTAGTACTACCCGGATGAATGGCGAGAGGGGATTCATGATCTTCCTTAAGGATCAACTGGCGTAGATGTTGTTTCTTGGGAACCACCAAATGGTTCTCGAAGAATACAGCACCCCACTTATCCATGGAAAAACATTTAGCAACTCCTCTAGCAATGTTTTCCTTAATCCGGGATATGCCCTCATCACGCTTCTGGGCAGCTATGATTTGATCCATAAGGGTAGGTTTCTCCACCAGGGTGGATAGGAATCCTCGAGGAACAATGTGAAGATTAAGCTTACGGAATTCCTCATGGAGAAGTGGTTGACTTTGTTGTAACATCAGGTTCTTACAATAGGATTTACGACTTAGTGCATCAGCCATGACATTGGCTTTGCCCGGGGTGTAAGTTATTCCTAAGTCGTAATCCGAGATCAACTCGACCCAACGTCTTTGCCTGAGATTCAAATCTGGTTGGGTGAAGATATATTTCAAACTTTGGTGATCGGTGAAGATCTCGCAACGATTACCGAGGAGGTAATGTCGCCAAGTTTTAAGTGCATGGACTACAGCTGCAAGCTCTAGATCATGTGTGGGATAATTTTCCTCATGTGGGTGTAATTGCGGTGAAGCATAGGCAACTACCTGACGATCTTGCATGAGTATGCAACCTAGTCCTTGTCGCGAGGCGTCGCAATAGATAATAAAGTCCTTGGAGAAATCTGGTGGTACCAGTACGGGAGCAGATGTCAGGCGTCTTTTCAGTTCCTGAAAGCTGAACTCGCACTGTGGAGTCCACTCAAACTTTTTATCTTTCTTGAGGAGTTCAGTTAGAGCTTTAGCAACCTTGGAGAAATTCTCGACGAAGCAGCGGCAATAGCTCGCTAAGCCAAGGAAGCTCCGAACTTGCTTAACCGTCTCAGGTGGAGTCCAATCAAGGATGGCTTGAACTCGCTCTGGATTGACAGCAATACCCTTACCAGAGATTACAAGGCCTAGATAGGTCACTTCTGGCAACCAAAATTCACACTTGGAGAATTTGGCATAAAGGCGATGCTCTTGAAGTTTCATCAATACCAGCCTTAGATGTTCGGCATGTTCCTCTTCATTCTTGGAGTAGATGAGTATGTCATCGAGGTATAATACGACGAATTTATCCAAGTACTCCATGAAAACCGAGTTCATTAACTGGGAGAAGGTGGCTGGGGTATTGGTTAAACCGAAGGACATAACGGTGTACTCGTATTGGCCATAACGAGTAACAAAGGCCGTTTTGGGAATGTCCCCGTTTCTGATTTTGATCTGATGGTAGCCTAACCTCAAATCCATCTTGGAAAAGACTGAGGATCCAGCGAGCTGATCATACAGATCATTGATCCTGGGAAGCGGATATTTGTTCTTGATGGTGACCAAATTGACAGGTCGGTAATCCACCACCATTCGATCCGTTCCATCCTTCTTCTTGACGAAGAGGACGGGGCAAGCCCAAGGAGAGGAACTAGGACGGATGAAACCCTTTTTCAAGGACTCATCGAGTTGGTTCTTAAGCTCGGCTAGTTCTAAGGGTGCCATCTTGTAGTGTCTTCTAGAAATTGGAACAGTTCCTGGAACAAGGTCTATCACAAACTCGACATCCCTGTCAGGTGGAACACCTGGCAGTTCTTCTGGAAAGACATCCGGAAAGTCTCGGACTACCGGAACATCCTCAAGGTCTGGAAGGGGGTTGGCATTTAGGGAGTAAAGCTGGCGCTTGGCCACTCGAGTTAAGACATTGACTGTCTTGCTCGATGGGTGAGTAAGTTGAACGGTCCTAGTGGCACAATCAATCTTAGCATAATGAGCTGACATACAGTCCATACCCAAAATGATGTTTATGTCCGAGGACTTGAGAGCTCTTAAGGATGCAAGGAAGACAAGTCTATCGACAAGAATTTTGTTCCCATGGCTTACTCTAGAAGTTTGTCATTTGGAACCCGGAGTTTGAATTACCATGGAAGTGAGCATGTCATAGAATGTCGTGTTATGCAATCGAGCATAGTTCTCGAATATGAATGAATGAGATGCTCCGGTATCGAAAAGAACAGATGCCGGATGGCAGTTAACAAGGAGCGTACTAAGGACGATGTTAGGATCCTCATGAGCCTCCTCGACTGAAACATAGTTGACATGGCCACGGGCAGTGGTGGCCGGCTTGGCGTAGAATGTCTTTCCCGCAGGCTTACCACGGCCAACGGACTTTCCAGTTTGATTGGGGTTGTTGTTCTAGGGAAACTCTCGACTATAGTGACCCGGTTCTCCAGACTTGAAGCACGTCACCACATTGGGGCGTGGAGCAGCATTAGCAGCGGGGCCACCATAGGGCTTGGGCGGTGCAAACTGCTGGTTGGGATGAGGCGCCTCAAAGGATGGCCTCGGGATGAACCTAGGTGGCAGCGCCGTGCTTGGGATCCACACCCGACGCTTCTGAGCTCTAGAGCCGGATGAAGAGCCAAAATCACGTGAGTGCTTGCGTGAAGCGTCATAATAAGTCTGGCCTGTCTCAGCACTGATGGCTTTATTGACCAACTTCTGAAAGGAGGTGCACTCGTGTAGATGAAGATCGCGGCGAAGCTCAGTGCTAAGTCCCTTGCGGAACCTTGCCTGCTTCTTAGCGTCAGTAGATACCTCTTCAGGGGCATAGCGTGCTAGATTCCCAAATTCACGACTATATGCATCCACAGTCAGTCTTCCTTGGGTGAAATTGCAGAACTCCTCCCTCTTGCGATCCATGAGACCTTCCGGAATGTGATGCTCACGGAAAGCCTCACTGAATTCAGCCCAAGTAGTGATTTGGCCGACCGGGTGCATAGCTTCAAAATTCTCCCACCAGTGGCTAGCAGGGACTTCGAGGTGGTAGGCAGCATAAGTAACCTTGTCGGCTTCGGCTATGTTGGCAGAACATAGCTTGTGGGTAATGCTGTGAAGCCAGTCATCCGCGTTGAGGGGTTTGACGGAATGGTTAAACTTTGGTGGGTATAGCTTGATAAAGTCATTGATTGACACCAAGTCATTTCGCGGGTGGCATGCAGTGTTCTTCTCAATCCGCTCTAGCAGGTGGTTAGTCTCACGCTTGTTTCTTTCCGCCTCCAGCATTACTTCGGCCAGAGAAGGCGGGTGAGGCAGATTTTCACGCCTAGCTGCACTGGCTTCCCCCTGCTCCGAGGCAGCAGGGTTGCTGCGGGTGTTGACCATCCTAGGGAAAAAACAAGACAACGGCTTAGATAAGGATGGCTCAAACTTAGCAAGGAAGTGCAAAATGTAATGGATAACACGGAATGCAGAGATGTCCATCCGTATGTCATGGTAATATAAGACTGCCATATATATACCAACGGTCATACACATCATACATAGTTTAGTACAAGCCTAGGCTACAGTACAGCTATGATGAAGGACGTTGCATCTCATCGGAGGCATTCCAAGCTCCTATACATTATTTGTCTACACCTCCGGGATTGATTACACACAAAGTCGTATTCCACAAGTCACGCAGGACAGTGAAGATACAACTATTACAATACTAGTGGCACTACTACTAACTCAGACAGCTCCATAGTAGTCCTCATAGAAGTCACCTCCATAGCCTAGAAGTTCAACGTGATCATCCGGGAACAGACGGTCCTGAGGAGCCTGTGGACCATAGGGGCTAGGATGAGGTCTTGGACCAACAAACGGTGGCCTGCGAGGACCACGGGGTGGGGTGATGCCTCCCACATCACTCCAATCCACCATGTCTGGCAGTGCAGATCTCACAGGATATAGATCCCTTGTATCCATACATCCAGCTTGCACCGCAGGTGCAAACCGAGTCAATGTGGCCCAATGATCAGCACGGGTATTGAAAAGCTCCAGCCTCAAGGCCCGATTCTCTCGGTCCTTATCTTCGAGCATCTCGGCAGTGGTACGAATTAATGAGTCCTCCTGAGTGGAGTCAGCATAGATAGCCTGAAGATACCCTTGCGCTCCCGGAAGTGAAGCTGGCATGTAAAGGAAGTCGGTGTTCCGAAGCAGGCCAGTCCGGACTCGCATGATGGTCATCATGGAATAGTCAGCATCCTGCACAGCCATCTCAACAGTAACCCCGAGTCCATAGGAACAGTGGAGGGGCTTGGTAGATCTAGGATAAGAAAGAAATATCCTGACGATGCAGAAATATTGGCTTTGATTAAAGTCGCGGAACTGCACTTCGACAGTGTATTCGGGATACCAATGGTAACCCGTCTCGATCATTACCCGGACTAACATAGCAGTATGACCGGGCACGTCGATGCACCGGGTCAGGCGAACCACTTGGTTTTGAGCACGGTTGGCCATTCTGAAAGCACAACCACAATGCAAAGACATTAGAATTTCTAGGGAAAATTGGACAGCATAACAGATGTAAATGCTCAGAAAAAGATTTGAGACATCCACAACAGTCTGCAATACCACCCAACAACATCATATCAAGGTTCTGATCCAATTAGCAACATACTAAAATAGTAGAAACTGAACTAGGCTTGTAACAACAATCCTATAAGCTACTACAGATTAGTAACACATGAACCTGATAGAAGAAGAGAGCCTAGTCCTTAACCCACGTTGAATGAGAAGAGAATGACTCAGATCAGAGGGCATAAGGTAAAGGAGTAAAAGAGACTTACGTTCCCTCCCACAATCAATTCCCCTACATATAACTAAAGCATTTCTAGACTCGACATCGACCAGTTTGGCTCAATGAACCTACAGGCAGTCCGACAATGATACCAACGTTGTCAGGACCCCGATTCCAAGCCACATCGATCTAGCCGGTAATACCTCATATCACTTTGCGGCCTCACGCACGGTATCCCACGGGTGTCGCCTTACCATGGCCCGGGACCGTTTGCGCCTTTTGGCTCACATATATGATAGTGTCGCTAGCATCCATATGACAGAGAACCCGGGCCGACATGGCTAGTCGCGAACCCAAAGCGGCACAGACCTATGGGGACAGGCATACATGAATCACATCCAGCATGTCGGTCATCAGCGAGTGATTCCGGGCTGTAGCACTGGGCTAACAGGACTCCGGGGAACCCGGGCTGTAGCAGGCTATGCAGGACTCCGGATATCACTGCGTGACATTTCCCCGAAGGGACAGACATAGGAACGAAGTGAAACACATGCCGGCCAGTCAAGTGTCCTGAGCAGTAATGCTGGGCTAGCAGGACTCTGGTGAACCGGGCTGTAGCGGACTACTATGGCTCGAGGAACACTAGACTACATTTCCCCATAAGAAAGGCTGCCAAGGATAAACAACTAGATTGTCGGATCCCACTCATACCAAGCATTTCAATCATACACACAATATGCCCGATATGAGTACATACAACATGGCATCACAACAAAACTCTACAACTCAAGTACTTTATTTAAAGGCTCCAGAGAGCCATACATGACATGTTCATACAGATAGGGGTCACATGACCTGACACTCAAGTCATACAATCATACAAGCACAAGCGGAACCAACTAGTCTGAGTACAGACACTAGAAAGAAAGAAGGCTTCTCGAAGCCTGTCTATCTACATAGGGCCCTCCATGGCCAGGATCACCACTCGGGTGGCTAGTCACTCGTCGACGTCAAGGTCTACGTAGAACCCATCGGAGGGGGCGGTATTGTCGTCTGAAAACAGTAATTAAGCAAACATGAGTACAAAGGTACTCAGCAAGTCTTACATCAGAACCTAATATACATGCTCATTCTCAAGAAGGTGGTGGGGTTATTGCAGCAAGCCAGCTTTGACTCTTGGCTAAGCTATCCTATGGAACTTCACTAGTAAAATAGTTTTCGCACACGACTCCACTACTCACCAACACAATACTCCACCGTGGATCCTCCCTCGTCATCCTACGAGAGGGCCATCCTCGGTACTCACACTTATCTTGATTTTTTTAGTAGTATCCATTAACTTGTCTATGAACTGTATAGGCAACCAAGTAGTCCTTTACCGCGGACGCGGCTATTTGAATAGTTTTATACCCTGCAGGGGTGTACTTCGTCACACATGTTTCCACCACTTAGCGTCTGCACACGACATGTGCTCGGCAGACTTCAAGCAAAAACCGACGTGGGTGTAGACCACGCCTGACTAACCACACAAGTCTCTAGTCCAGGTTTATCGCCTATTCAGGTTCCATCCGCAAGGAAATCCGCCCGGGGTGTCCTCAACGGCCCCAAACGATGTGTACAGGGTTCCCGAGACACCAAGCGGGCGACTCGGTACACCGTGCCACGGTGTATCTACCGCATCATAGCCCACCCCTAGGGTCAGCACTACGCACAGCCGCCAACACATAACCTACAAACACCAGAAACTAGTTGCAACTCCTGGACAGAGGACGAGATGGGTCAGTAAGTCGAGCGGGGTCATATTTCAGGGCCCAGTGTGTGGTAGTAACTGAATCTTAAATCACGCATACAGATCTCAGTTCTTATGGACGGCCACAATGAAACAACCCACCATGTACTCCTACATGGCCTCTCATCGATACCTTTATCAAAACATGTTCAACACATCCCTCATATTACCGACATAAGCATTTCACTCTAGCCCATCAGCCATTTGAACCAGACCTGACACAACTCTAAGCATAGCAGGCATAGCAAGGTAGGAATCACATACATGACTCAATCAACTCCTACATATGCTAGTGGGTTTCATCTAGTTACTGTGGCAATGAAAGTTCATGCAGAGGATAAGGGTTCAACTACCGTAGCACACAACAGTTTGAATCGCGTTGTCTTAATGTAGTAAACAAGAGCAGAAGCGAGAAGATGGGTTTGTATCAGAATGATCAATGGGTTGCTTGCCTGTTGTAGAGGTAGTAGGGTACTGCCCTTCAGACGGATACTCGGGGTTATCCTCGGTGGCAGAACCTACCATGAAAGACACACCGAACATAATCAACACATGGCAATATGCAACAATATGATGCATGCTATGACATGGCAAGATGAAAGTGTCTTGGCCTAATGCAAGATAAAACAGAAGGGGATGAACTCATTTGAATCAAAGATTCAAATATTAGCTCATTAAACATGGCCTTATTAGTGCATTACCTTATTCTGCTTAAACAGCAAGGTAAACTTGTTTTTTCATGCATGAAACCATGACAGATGGATAGATTGAATTTTTCTGATCATTTTTCATATATAAATCTTTGCATTTGTAGCTATGGTAGATTTTCTATGATTTTTAGAAGTTTTGACTATTTTCTGGAATTCCCTATTAAAGTATAAATCCAGTAATTGAATTAATGCGTCAACATGACATAGGTGTGACGTTAGCGGTCAACTGGGTCGGCCAGGTCAAACCGGACTGGTGGGCCCTCTCTGTCAGTGACACACATAGTTAACAGAATTAGATTAACACTAATTAGCTGTCGGAGGGTCTACCTGGGCCCACACAGGGGTCAAACTGAGTCAAACTCGCCGGCGTTTAGCCGCCGGCGAGGCCAGACGCGGCGGAGGGCTGCGGGTTTCATGCTCCGGCAACCAAAACGACGGCGGAGAGCATCTACGCATAGCTAGGCGCAAGCCGCATCGAGTGGTGGCAGTGGGTGGAGCTAGGGTGGCCGGAAACGTCGCCGGTGAAGACCTTGGCGGCCACCGGAGTTCGGGCAAAGCCGAAACCGAGGCTGCGGGGCACAGCGAGGCGCGTGGAATGGTGCTACGGGCTCCTGCGGGTGCGGTGAGTGCGTTGGTCGCAATGGTGGGGCCGGTGGGTGGCCGGAGACACGTCGGCGACGAGCTCGGCGGCGGCGGGTGCTCAGGTGAGCGTGGTACAGTGCACACGGTGCAGGAGGGGGTTAATGGAGAGGGGGAGGATGGAGCTGGGCTCACGGTGGTTACGTAGAGATGGACGGCGCCGTCGGGGACGAGCTGATGCGGTGGCGACGACGAAGAGGATCTCCGGCGATGGCGGAGTCAGGCGAGGTTGTTGTAGAGGCTGCGGGGCAAGCGAGCGGTCGGGGCTCGGCTTGCTCGAAGGAGTGGAGGGCGGCGGAGCTTCCGGATAGGGTGGCTCGGCGCGGGGACGACGGAGAGCGCGACTACGGTGGTGAGACGGCGACAGGTGCGTCGGCCATGGTGCGGGAGAGCGAGGGAGAGAGGCAGGGGGCGAGTGACGTGTCCGCGAGGTCGGGGCGGCGATGTGGAGCCTATCCAGCGTCTAGGCACGTGACGCGGCAAGCTGCTGGCGCCGTGGCGAGCTCGCGCTCTCTGCCTGCCTGGCAGAGACGAAGCAGCTGGCTGGCATGGGCCAGCACAGCGCTGGGCCGCCAGGTGGGCCGGCTGATGGGCTGCGGCCAGGTAAGTTCTCTCCCTCTCTTTTAATTTCTGTTTTTCTATTTTTATTTATTCTGTAACTGTTGGGCTTTATTAAAAATACTAAAACGTTTCCAAAAATCCTGAAAATAATTGTGGGCTCTATTTAGAATATTTCCAACAGCAAACATTTATTTCCAGAATTATTTGAGCATTTAAATTATTTTATAGCATTTAAATGCCCAAAATCAAATACTTATGATTTAATTCAATGACCTTCTATTGACCTAGAAAATTGTGCACCAATTTTGCCAGAGGTTCTAACCCAAGACAAAGAGGGTGAACTTTTTAGAAGGGCATTTCAGGTTCATTGAAAATAATTTTAGTAAACCCTAGTTGTTTCCAGGGGGGTGTTGGGGTTTCTGCCTTCCCCATTTCAAATTTAAGAGGAATTTAAACATGATGCACACTCTAATGCTTGAACTAACTAGGGTGTGACAATGACCCTTCTTGCGATCATACCAAAATGTGGTTATGCCTCTAAGTTGTGCCTCGTCACGTAGGAGATATAGCCGCATCTTGGGCGTTACACTTGTGCACCACCACATGATTTGCTAACCATGTTGGATGTAGCACTCCTCTAACCAGACCAGCTACCACAAGTTTCTTGATCTCTTTTTTTTTGAGGAAACACAGTGGGGAAGGCCCCACTGTAACTCATTTTCTATTAATTGATGGGGCAATTACAGATGGTTATACGCATACATGCCAAAACAGTATATGAAGTAAAGATTTACAAAGTGTCCAACCAAGTCTGCATTCCCTCTTTTAGGCTAGGTTATGCTTTCTTGATGATGGTGCTGATGTTTTCCTTGAAGCTTGATATGCAGTATGCAATATCCTTGGTCTTGTTATAAAAATGATAGCATTTCTGTGTTTCCATATGCTCCAACATCCTGCCATAATGCATTCCTTAAAACCTATCAATTTGCTTCTATTTTTGGATTCAATCATCATGTCATTGATATTTAGATGGGTGTTCCATTCTAGGCCCAAATTCATCAAAAAAATTGGCTGAAATCATAGCGGCAAAATAGATGTTGGAGATATTCATTGGGTTCTACCTCACATAGGACTACTCTCTTCAATGAAAAAGTTTTTCCTCATCAGCAAATCTCTGGTGTTTAGTCTATCTAGGAGTAATAACCAAAAGAAGAACTTTTGTTTTGGCAGGCAGTAGGATTTCCAAATATATTGAAAGGGTTTTGGAGCCTTAGATGGGTTTCCAATGAGGTGCCGATATATTCTTTTATTGGAGTAGTGTCTACATTGTCACTTGAACTACCAGATGTCTCTATTGTTGCTGTTGAATCCTTCAGTTAATATGTTGTGCAATACTTGACTCTGTTGCACAGTAATCGAGGACATTGGAAGATGAAACATGCTATAGAAATCACTCTCGGTAGTATTGATTGCTGTGGCGATGGTGATGCTATGATTTTTGGCATATGAATGAAGTTGAGGGAATATGTTTTCTAGGGTGTCTTCTTGACAAACATCTTTCAATAATAAAACAGAATTACAGGCTGTTGGTTTACAGGTTGTCATATCTTTGAAATAATGTAGTATAGCACAACAATCCCTCCACCAGAAGGACCCCACTCTGGTTGGGAATGTAGGAACAGTTCCATCAAAGTAGTAAGTATCCCAATTCATTTCTACCCAGGGTATATCCTGTTTATTAAAGAATTTATACATGAATTTAACTAACAAAGTTCTGTTTTGCTTTCTGAGAACAAGAACTCCCAATCCTCCTGACTTCTTTGGGAGGCATACAGTCTCCCAATTTACCAAACATTTACCTTGTTTATTTATTTCATTTCCGTACCATAAGAAACTTCTTCCAGATTTTTCATAATGATCTAGAATTGTGAATGGGACTCTAATAGAGGACATGGCAAAAATAGGAAGTGCTGCAACACTTGCTTTCAAATGTACCAATCTCCCGGAGTAAGACATCATACCTGCTATACCAGACATTCTTCTGTCAAGCATTGACACCATAGGCATGAGATCATCAACTTTTGGTCTGGTTGGTCCCATAGGGAGACCCAAATATGCAAATGGCATGCTTTCCTTTTTGCATCCTATGATATTGGCCAAATCATAGGCCTAGTGTCACTTATATTAATGGGGACAATTGATGATTTGCTATAGTTTACCTGAAGGCAAGTAAAAGATGAAAATATCTCAAGGATCTCTCTTAGTTTCACTAATTGGGTTGGGTCAGCTGGCATGATTATAAATGTATCATCAGCATATAGGATAATGGGATATCTTTTGGCCCCCGGGTATTCAACTGGTAGTTTTATCTCTCCTTGTTGCCATGCTTTGTTCACTAGGATTTGGAGTAGTTCAGGTGCCAGCACATGTAGAGGGGTGTATGGATCACCTTGTCTAAGTCCTCTTCTACATTTTATCACTTTTCCAGGTACTCCATTTAAAATAATAGATGATGTGGCAGTACTCAGTTGCATTTTGGTCCATTTGATCCATTTACCACAAAATCCCAAGTGTTTCATCATGAAGTAGATGGCATTGTGATCGACTTTGTCAAAAGCCTTTTGAAAGTCAATTTTGAAAATTATAGCTTGGTTTTTTTATTTATGGCACATGTGGATGTATTCAAACTTCCATGCCAAGCAGTCCTGGATACTCCTTCCTTTAATAAAATCATACTGATTCTTGCTAATGACAGATAAGATAATCTGCTGAGCTTTGTTGTCGAGAAGCTTATTAAAAAAATTAGCAGGCATGCTGACAAATGATATTGGTCTAAAATCATTGGGTGTCTATGATTATCATTTTTTGTAATAAGAGTGATGAAAGAATTGTTGATGGGCTCAAGATTGACTTTTTCACCATGGAAATCATTTATCAGATTATAGAAGCAGTCCTTGATAATGTGCCAACATTTTTTCATAAAAAGTCCATTGAAGCCATCAGGTCTAGGTGATTTGTCATTGTGCATACCTTTGATGACATTGTCAACTTCCTCTATTGAGAAAGGATGTATTATGATGTCATCAATCTCTTGTAGTGCCAGATTTTGAAAAACAAAAAGCTTTACAGTATCCTCTGTCTTACCTAGTCTATCTTTAAAAGATTGCCATAGAATTGTAGCTTTCTGTTCATGTTCATGGACCTCAATATTTTCAGTTGACTTGATAAAGGAGATGTAGTTGTTTTTAAAAACTTTAGTGGCAATGGCATGAAAAATTTGGTGTTTTCATCACCTAGATTAGCCCACCTGATGTTGGCTTTGATTCTCCAATATTTTCTCTTTGCTTCCAGCAGTTTATTGGTGTGATTAATCAAGGCCTTTCTGAAATTATATTCAATTCTGGTAAGATTAGCCCACCAGATTAGCCCACCAGAAGTTTTACATAGAAGCAGTAGTTTTTTATTGTTTTATTTAGCTGAGAGAGTTTCCTACTCCAAACTTAGAGGCCTTTTATGATAGATTTAAATTTAGCCACAATATTCTTAGCAGAGTATGTGAAGAAAGTGCTACTCTGCCAATGTTTTTCCACAGTGTCAATAAACCCCTCAAATTATGTCCAAAATTCCTCAAACCTTAAAAGTTGGCTTTTTGGGATTTTGCTATCAACCTGTACCTTAATAGGTACATGATCTGATGAGATTTTAGCCAGTGGAAATGCCATTGTGTTTGGATGATCAGATGTCCATTCAGAGCTGGTGAAAATCCAATCTAATTTTTCCAACAGTGGAGAATCCTGCATATTACTCCAGGTGAAAGCTCTCCCTTTTAATGGGATTTACACAAGATAATGGTTGATAATTATATTGTTGAAAATCATCATATTGTTATCATCTCCACCAGACTTGTTGCTATTCTCAGGTCCTCTAATAAAATTGAAATCTCCAAGGAACATCCAATATTTAGAGGAGCTCATATGCAGATTAGTGAGCCATTGAGTGAATCCATTCTTGCCATCCACAGAATTTGGTCCATAGATATTGGTTAGCTGCCATTTTGAATTATCCATGGTGGATGTGAATTCCACGGTAATCTGATAGTAGCTTCATTATATAAGCTTTCCTGTGAAATGGCTTCCATTCGAGATTGTGATAATACCACCAGAGCTGGCAATAGATGGAACATGCAGAAATTTATTGAACCTTCTGGGACAAATTTTTTTGATGTATGATATGTCAAACTCCTCTCTTTTTGTTTCCTGCAGTGCAATGATACTACAGGCAATCTCCTCTATTTTTAATCATATGTCATCCCATCTTTCTTGAGAGTGGATACCTATCACATTCCAACATAGTATATTCCAGCTTCTATTCATTATAAAAAGGTTTGGTGATTCTGATCTCATATATGTACTAGCATAGTATGAGGGAAAGATAAATAATGCCTTGGAAAATGTGATCATGTGATATTGCAGTAGTGAGTGTAATAAGAGCTTTGAGAGGATAGCAAAATAGCTGCATTGATGGCATAAGCGAAATAACAGAGTGGCCAGGAGTTGCATCTAAAATCTCAAAAGGATCCTTATTACAAACCAGAGTGTTCCAAGGTGCACGCAGGCACACATACCAAATAAAGGGAAACATTGCATAACTGAAATTGAAAAGGAAGATAACATGATGACATATCAGGTGGTCATGCAGCACCAACGGCAATACATGAACTTTATTCATCTGAACTATCATAGTTCATGGCACTAGCAGACACCTCCTTATGTGGCATCTTGCAGGGCCCGGCTCCAATGGTGTCATGACCCCGATCCTAAGTCACACCGATCTAGCATGTAACACTTCATATCACTTTGCGGCCTCACGCACGGTATTCCCACGGGTTCCACCTTACCTGGCCCGGGACCGTTTGCGCCTTTTGGCTCACGTATATGATATTGTCGCTAGCATCCATATGACAGAGAACCCGGGACGGCATGACTAGTCGTTAACCCAAAGTGGCAATAACTTACGAGGACAGGAATACATGAAACAACATCGAACATGTCGGTTATCAGTGTGTGAATCCGGGCTGTAGCAACTGGGGTAACAGGACTCCGGGAAGCCGGGTTGTAGCTGGCTAAAAGGACTCCGGAAGTCACCGCGTGACATTTCCCCAAATGGACAGACACAGGAACGAAGTGAATCACATGCCGGCCAGTCTAAGTGTTCCGGAGTAGTAGTACTAGGCTAGCAGGACTCCGGTAAACCGGGCTGTAGCAGACTACCAAGGCTCAGTGGAAACACCAGACTACATTTCCCCATAAGAGAGGCTACCAAGGATAAACAACTAGATTGTTGGATCCCACACATACCAAGCATTTCAATAACATACACACAATATGCTCGATATGTGCAAATACAACATGGCATCACAACAAAACTCTACGACTCAAAGTATTTATTCATTAGGCTCCGAAGAGCCAGATATTACAAACATGGGTCTCATGACCCAACATTCAGAGCATACCAGACAAAGCACATGCGGAAGCTTAACATATCTGAGTACAAACATCTACAAATGAAAAAGGCTGAGAAGCCCGACTATCTACCAGATCCTGCCGAGGGCACAAGATCATAGCTGAGATAACAAGCTAAACGTCGAAGTCCACATGGAACTACTAGCGAGACTGAAGTCTCTCTGCAAAATATAAAATAGGAAAACGTGAGTACAAATGTACACAGTAAGACTTACATCAGAACTAACTACATATGCATCGGTATCAACAAAAGGGGGTGGTGGAGTTTAACTGCAGCAAGCCAGCTTTGACTTGGTGGCTAACCTGAACTACTATTGCAAGTAACTCTTTTGAGGTGGCCCACACGAGTCCACATATTCACCATATCAATACACCACTATGGATCCGCTCCCGTCTCCCTACGAGAACGCCATCCATAGCACTCACGCTTATCTTGCGTATTTTAGAGTATCCACTTTCACTTGTCTATGAACTGTATAGGCAACCAAGTAGTCCTTTATCGCGGACGCGGCTATTCGAATAGATGATGTTAACCCTGCAGGGGTGTACATCTTCATACACGCTCTCACCACTTACCATCGTTTACACGACATGTACTCGGCAACCTTCAAGCGGAAGCCCAACGAGGGTGTCGGCCATGGCCTACCTAAACACTCAAGTCTCTAGTTCAGGTTTATCGCCTATCCAGGTTCCATCCTCAGGGAGTCCGTCCGAGGTTTCCACATACGGCCCCGAACGATGTGTACAGGGTTCCCGAGACACCAAACGGGCGACTTGGTACACCATGCCATGGTGTATCTACCGCATCATAGCCCACCCCTAGGGTCAGCGCTACGCACGGCCGCCAACACATATCCTATAAACACCAGAAACTAATTGCAACTCCTGGACAGAGGACTAGGGTGGTTGAGAAGCCGAGAGGGTCCATTGGTTTCGGGCCCAATGCATGGTAGTAGCTGGTTCTTGAATCACACATACAGATCTCGGTGCTTAAAGACGCTTCCAATGAAACAACCCACCATGTACTCCTACATGGCCTCTCATCGATACCTTTACCAAATCGTGTTCAACACACTTAGCTCACACACAGTACGACATGTTCACAACTTTCCAATTCATCCCCGATGAATCAGACCTGACACAACTCTAAGCAATAGCAGGCATGTCAAACAAGCATGAATGAGTAGGCACATTAGGGCTCAAAACAACTCCTACTCATGCTAGTGGGTTTCATCTATTTACTATGGCAATGACAGGTCATGCAGAGGAAAGGGGTTCAACTACCGCAGCATGTAACAGTTGAATCGTTGTTGTCCTAATGCAGTAAAAGAGAGCAGTTGCGAGAGAGTGGGATTGTATCGGAACGAACAAGGTGGTTTTTCTTGCCTGGCACTTCTGAAAATAGTATAGTTCTTCATCGGTGTCATCGATCTCATCGTCGGAAACATCGTCTACCGAGGGGGAACAACCACCGGCAAACACAGAGAGAACACAATCAATGCAACGCACAATATGATGCATGATCAGGACATGCCAACATGATGTGATTTGAGCTAATGCAGCTAGCAACATGTTAAATGGAGTTGGTTTGAACCCTAGGTTCAAATTCAAACTCCATATGTGAGGGTTTAGATGCCATTTATAAGATTTGGCCTAAACAGCAGCCATAAGTTGCTCTAACATGCATGAAAATGGTACAGATGGATAGATTGGATTTTTCTGATCATTTTTCATATATAATTTATTTCATTTGGAGATACGGTTGATTTTCTATGATTTTTAGAAGTTTAGGAAATTTTCTAGATTTTTTGAATTATTTTAAATCCAGAAAATTATTAACTGCGTCAGCATTGCGTCATTGTGACGTCAGCAGGTCAACTGCGGCTGACCAGGTCAAACCTGACCAGTGTGGTCCACTGGTCAGTCACATAGTGTTGTCTAGGTCACTGACAAGTGGGGTCAGGTCAACAGCCACGTTAGCAAGTCAGCATTGACGTGTGGGGTCGGTCAATGTGTAACGTGGCCGGGTCAAACTGACCTGTAGGGCCCATGTGGTTAGTTTAATCTAAATAAAAGCTAAACTAGAGTTAATTAGGCAGCGGGGCCCACATGTCTGTGAGTCTGTGGGCCATTAGCTTAGTGCTAATTAGTTGTTAGGCCGGCGTTTAGGCGCTGGCGATGAGAAGAGGCGGCGGCGAGGCTCGGGTTTCGCCTATAGACTACTGTTTGAGCCGCGGTTGGTCTCTACGGCTAGCTGGAGCTTGCGCGCATCTATCGGTGGCAGTGGGAGGGTGCGAGGTAGCCGGAGTTGAGCACGACGTCGACCTCGGCGACGGCCGGAGTTCGGGTTAGTTTGTGCTCGACGTTAGGGTGCTCGGAGGAGGAGCTGGTGGGAGCGGCGTGCTCCTGGGAAGTCACCGAGCGCATTGACGTGCTCAGGCACGAGCTGTGGTGACTAAAACTACTGCGGCATCATGGCCGGCGGCGACGAGCTTCGGCTTCGGTCGAAACGGCGGCTACGGTGATCGAGAGGCAAGAGGAAGAGGGGAAAACGACGATGGAGCTCACAGCGGTTGCAGAGGGCGTCGAAGCGGGCTCGGGGAAGGCCAGACGGCGACGTACGGGCGCCGGCGATCTCGGGTGCCCGCGGTTGAAAACGGCGGCAACGAGGTCGAAGTAGGGCGTCCCCAGCTGCGTGGCTTGACGAAGACGGAGAAGGCGACGAGGCGGAGCTCTAGGACACAGCAGCAAGGCGAGGGGAGGACGGTGGGCACGGCTATGGCGAGGGGCGGCGACGAACCCGTTTGGTGGGTGGGAGAGAGAGGTCCAGGGAAGGGGGGAACGCTCGAGAGCGAGAGAGAGGGAGAGCCAGGGGTGCGTGGCGACGCCAGAGGTGTCCAGGCTGTCGAGGGGGCAAGCAAGCAGGGTGGAGGTGGTGCGCGTGTGCGTGCGTCGGGCACACGCTCTCGTCCTCCTGGCAGAGGAGGAAGACAATAGGGGGAGGCTGCTGGGCTGGGCCGGCTTCTCTCCTGGGCCAGGTAACCCAGGTGAGGTTCCTTTCTCTCTCTCCTTTCTATTTTTCTTTTAATTTGTTTCTGTTCTGTCTTTTGAAATAGTAGAAATACTATTCCATTTAGGAAAAACCTGAAAACATTCAGAGGCATATTTGAAAATATTCTCAACAGCCTAAAAATACCTTCAAGATTATTTGGGCATTTTAAAATATTTATAGGATTTAAATTGCCCAAATGCAAATACTTATGGCTTGGTGCAAAAATCCAGAATAGCCTCCAAAAATATGAAAGCATTTTTGGCAGAGGGTTTAGCCAGGACCAAAGATGGTGAACATTTATGAAGGGCATTTTGGGTTCATTGAAATTCCAATTGTTGGAACCTAGTATTTCAAAGGGGGTGTTGGGGTTTATTAGTCCCCATTTCAAGTTTAAGAAAAAATTTAGACATGATGCACACATGACGCTATCCTAGTGCAAACCAGAACTAGGGATGTGACAACTCACCCCTACCAAACAAGAATCTCGTCCGGAGATTCAAGACGTGAGGTAAGAAGACAGAGGGGGCACAAGACCAACACAAACTTCACGATCCAGGTTGCACCTCATAAGGTTGTTGATTCGTTGCATACGTTGATCTTGACATCCTCGCTTTTGAAATCTTCATTCACGCGATGACGACAAAAAGAAACTATACTAGGATTTATCTTCTCGAAGATCGAGCTATACAAGATCAACTCGCGGAATGAGATGTTGAAACATCTCGAGTTGAGACACAAATGTCACAGCCCTAGAATTTGTTTGTAATTAGTTGCCTTTGAGAGCATCATGCATCATGTCTAAATTCTGAATGTTAAATTGAGGTTAGTTGAAACCCTCAGAAGTCACTTCAGAAATAATCAACATTAAAATCTTTTCGAATAGGTCCAAGAAACTGTTCATGTTTCTCTTTGAAAATATTGTCCAGAACTAAAATTCAAACCAATATTTTCAGGAGCTCATAAATATTTATTTTGGGCAATTGGAATTAATTCAATAATTATTTGCATTGGATTTATATTTGATATATTTCAAATATGATCCAATAATTCTGGAAATTGCTGTGGGGCTTTATATTAATGTCACTAGTCCATACAATAATTTACAGAAGCTCAAAAAAATGATTTGGGTTAAAAATCAAATCAAAATAGAGTTACAGAAAAATAGAAAACAGAAATAAAAAAAACAGAAGAAAGCTTACCTCAGCTTACCTGGGCCACTTCTGGCCTGGCACTCTACCGGCCCAGCCGACTGGCCAGTGCCAGTCACCCCCTACCTCACGCCAGAAGGCAGGGGCGCGTGCTCACTGCGCATCGGCCACGCGCCGGCCACCTCCTGCCTCCGTGGCTGTCTCCCCGTCGCCCTGAGAACGCCACGCGACCCCCTTGACGCTCTCCCACTCTCTCTCGTTCTTTCCCCCTCCTCTGTCTCGCTCTCTCTCCCGAAGCCGAGCGGAGCCGTCACCGCCGTTCGCTACCGCCGCAGCCACTAACCACCCCTCGCCCTACCAATGAGTCCCGAAGCTCCGCCGCAATGCCCTCACCCTCCCCACCGAGCCACGCTTCGCCGGAGGGCCTGCATCGCCGCCATCGGGCCGGCTACAACCTTGGCACCCGCCGGACGTCGTTCATCGATTCGTGCCGTCCAGGGCTTCCCCGACCTCGACCTCGACTCCGTTCGACCCCTCTGTGAGCCTCCGTCGTTTCCCCCTTGTTTCCCCTCTCCAACCCTTCCTCTAGTCGTGCTTTTCGCCGGAGCCAAGAGCTCACGCCCACCGGCCATGTCGTCGTCATGTCTACAGACGGCGTAGCTTGCGCCTGGGCGCGTCATCGTGCTCGGGTTGCTCCTAGGAGACGACCCCAACCACCAGCTGGTCCTGCCATGCACCGTAACACCGAACCCGTGCGTGTCCGAACTCTGGCTGCCGCCGTTTCGGTCGCTGCCGTCAATCCTAGCCACCGCAGCTCTGGCCACCACCATTGGTGGACGCAGCTCGCTCCCAGGAGCACGAAGGAGCAAACCCCGCCTCAAACCGTGGGCTGTAGCGGAGTTCCGACGATCTCCACCGCGCGGAATGGTCATCGCTGGCGAAACTCCGACGACTGATGACGTGGATGTCATTAGGCGCTAACCCAACCAGTTAACCACCCTAATAGCCACTGACAGCGGGCCCTACCACAGGGTCAAACCTAGTCAACATTGTGTTTGACCGGGTTTAGTCCTGTGTCACTGACGTGTGGACCCCACATGTCAGGTTTGACCTGGAACAGCCCCGGTTGACCTGGTGACATCATGTTGCTGTCATGCTAATGCAATAAAGCTTTTCTGGTGTTTTTATTAATTCAGGAAATTCCAGAATTGCCTGAAACTTCAAAAAATCATAGAAAATAATCTATAACTCCAATGGAAATAAATTATATATGAAAAATGATCAGAAAAATCCAAAGAATCTGTTTATGCCATGATCATGCATGTTTGAACAAGTTAACCTCACTGAATAGGACAAATAATGATTAGGGCAAATTATGAAATAACATTTGGAGTTCGAATTTGATCTTGTTTGAGTTCCACTTCAATTAAATTGGCTAGATATTGCATTAGGTTAATTTAGTACCTTAATATGTCATATCATTCATTCACTTGTGAATTGCATTAATTGAATGTTGTTTATGTTCCCTTGCCGGTAATTTTCCCCTCTCAGTAGACGTGTTCCGACGGTGAATTCGATGACACCGATGAAGAGCTATAATATCTTCAGAAGTGCCAGGCAAGCAAAACCCCCTTGCTCATTCCGATACAATCCCACTCTCTCGCTCCTGCTCTCTTTTACTCCATTAGGACAACAACGATTCATCTGTTACTTGCTTTGGTAGTTGAACCCCTTATCCTCTGCATGACCTGTCATTGCCACAGTAAATAGATGAAACCCACTAGCATGAGTAGGAGTTGTTTGCGCCCTGATGTGCCTACTCATTCATGCTTGTGTTGTCATGCCTGCTATTGCATAGAGTCGTGTCAGGTCTGGTTCATCGGGGATGAATCGGAGGTGTGTGAACATGTCCAATGGTGTGTGAGCTAAGTGCGTGAACACGATTTGGTAAAGGTAGCAGTGAGAGGCCATGTAGGAGTACATGGTGGGTTGTCTCACTGGAACCGTCCTCAGGAGCTGAGTTCTGTGTTTGTGATCCATGAAACAGCTACTACCACACATTGGGCCCTGAAATATGACCCCGCTCGACTTATTGACCCCTCTCGTCCTCTGTCCAGGAGTTGCAACTAGTTTCTGGTGTTTGTAGGTTATGTGTTGGCGGCCGTGCGTAGCGCTGACCCTAGGGGTGGGCTATGATGCGGTAGATACACTGTGGCCGAGTATGCCGGGTGCCCGTTTGGCGTCTCGGGACCCTGTACAGATCGTTTGGGGCCGTTGAGGACACCCCGGCCGGATTTCCTTGCGGATGGAACCTGAATAGGAGATAAACCTATACTAGAGACTTGCGTGGTTAGTCAGGTCGTGGTCTACACCCACGTCGGCTTTCGCTTGAAGTTTGCTGAGCACATGTCGTGTGCAGACGCTAAGTGGTGGAAACATGTGTGACGAAGTACACCCCTGCAGGGTTATAAATGATCTATTTGAATAGCCGTGTCCGCGGTAAAGGACTTCTGGGTTGCCTGTAACAGTTCATAGACAAGTGAAAGTGGATAATCTAAAACTCGCAAGATAAGTGTGAGTGCTATGGATGGTGAATATGTGGACTCGTGTGCACCACCTCAAAAGAGTTACTTGCAGTCGTAGTTTAAGATAGCTACCGAGTCAAAGCTGGCTTGCTGCAGTTAAACTCCACCATCCCTCTTTGTTGATACCGATGCATATGTAGCTAGTTCTGATGTAAGTCTTGCTGGGTACTTTTGTACTCATGTTTTCTTAATTTATGTTTTGCAGAGAGACTTCAGTCTCACTAGTAGTTTCGCGTGGACTTTGATGTTTAGCTTGATACCTCAGCTACGATCTTGTGCCCTTGGCAGGATCTGGTAGATAGTCAGGCTTCTTAGCCTTTTTCATTTGTAGATGTTTGTACTCAGACATGTTAAGCTTCCGCATGTGCTTTGATTTGTATGCTATGATTGTTGGGTCATGAGACCCAGGTTTGTAATTTCTCGCTCCTCGGAGCCTAATGAATAAATACTTGAGTCGTAGAGTTATGTTGTGATGCCATGTTGTATTTACACATATCGAGCATATTGTGTGTATGATTGAAATGCTTGGTATGTGTGGGATCCGACAATCTAGTTGTTTATCCTTTGCAGCCTCTCTTATGGGGAAATGTAGTCTAGTGCTTCCATGAGCCATAGTAGTGCACTACAGCCCGGTTCACCATAGTCCTGCTAGCCCAGCACTACTGCTCAGGACACTTGACTGGCCGGCATGTGTTTCACTTCGTTCCTCTGTCTGTCCCTTCGGGGAAATGTCACGCGGTGACATCTGGAGTCCTGCCTAGCCTGCTACAGCCCGGGTTCCCGGAGTCCTATTAGCCCAGTGCTACAGCCCGGATTCACACGCTGCTGACCGACATGCTCGATGTGATTCATGTATGCCCGTCCCCATAGGTTGGTGCCGCTTTGGGTTCACGACTAGCCATGTCGGCCCGAGTTCTCTGTCATATGGATGCTAGCGACATTATTATATACGTGAGCCAAAAGGCGCAAACGGTCCCGGGCCAGGTAAGGTGGCACCCGTGGGAATACCGTGCGTGAGGCCGCAAAGTGATATGAAGTGTTACATGCTAGATCGGTGTGACTTAGGATCGGGGTCCTGACAACTTTGGTATCAAAGCCTGACTGCCTGTAGGGTTACCAAGCCAAACTGGTCAAAGTCGAGTCTAGAAATGCTTTAGTTATGTAAGGGAATTGGTTGTGGAAGGGTACGTAAGGCTCTTTTTACTCCTTTACCCTATGCCCTTCTAATCTGAGTCAACCTCTTCTTTTCTATGGGGATTAAGAATTAGGCCTTCTCATCTATCTATCAGGATGACGTGCGAATAATCCATAGACTTATAGAATTGATAGTTTCAAGCCTCAGTTGCGTTCCTACTACTTCCGTATGTTGACAGTTGATCTCAGAACCTTGACATTGTGTTGTTGAGTGGTTATGCCACCATTTTTGCAGGATGTCTCAAATAATTTTGAGCCTTTATAGTCGTTATGCTGTCCGAGTCATCCCAGGTCTCTAAATAGTCTGGTGCATTTGCAAATCCCATCTTCCCGTTCCCGATGTCCCTTTGGGCCAGTTCAACCACTCTAATCGATGAGTTGAGGTACTCTATTGCCTCGACATATATGTTGGAGCTATTTTTATGGCCCTAGGTGTTTTAGGGAGTCACCTAGTGATCTAGCCATGTTTTGTATCCCCGGTGTGTGATTCTGGCCATTATTCTCGAAAGCATCCCGTGATGCCATGTACTAGTAGGTATTCTATTCATGGGTTCTTGAACCCGAGATACTTATCTCATGTTGATAGTGTTGCTAGTTCCTTTAGGATATTAGAACCTTTGCGATAGTCCTTGAGGTCCGTGGTACATCCTTCTTCCAATTATCATGAACCATTCTTGGCAGGAGTTCTTTTGAACCAAAAGGTCACGACAGAGTGCTCCTAATGAGTTCTCCATTCTATGTTGTGACTCTGCCAACCCTACCTTTCTGCATGGGTTATCCGGAAGAAATATGTTGAACTCGTTCGACATACTAATCTATGCATCCATAACTCAGAAAGTTATATGTTCCTTTGAGTTGTCCCCCTTCCGTTATATTCCGACCTTCGTCTATCAATTGATAGTCAAGAGTATGTGAGCATTCGTTCATCGGTGCCTATTACTCTTGTGGTCCGTCGAGCGTTCTATTTCAGAATGACTAGGAGAAACAAACTCCAGTACCTCATCCATTTCTAGGATTGGGTCAAAGTAGTTGTATTTCGTAGATCAAATGCAATCAAGCTATTGGTCTGTTCTACCCTGAAGTATTATCCACTTTATGTCAGGAATGTCATGAGAATTGCACCGTCCCTTATGAATTCTTGACGTAGTGATACTTCTCGCCATCATTATTCATTCCTCGGTGTCGTGCTGTCACAACCGGAATACTGACAAGTGAATCGTGATGTGTGAAATCAATACTCCTAGCAACCCTTTGCTTGGTAGTTAATGGACATTAATATCATTCTTAGTGTGTTGATTATTGAATCATCACCCTAAGGTTGATCGTGCTACCTAGTCCTTATTTCCTGGTGCACTCTTCGATCAACGGGTTAGAATTTTGCCAAATCCTTGCTCTTTTGATCATATCGTCTTGCCCTGAAGAGCAAGATTGATCTCGAGCTTAGTATCATGCCGGTGGTTCGTGATTTTCCGAATATCTTCTTGGAAGTATTACCAGGTTGTCACCTGACCGCTATGTGGAGTTCGTGATCAAGTTGGTTTCTTGCAAACCAGCCATTCTCCAAGAATCTGTGTCGGTTACCCCCTGAGCTAGTTGGTTAAGCTAAACAATAACTTGGAGAGTTGGAAGATACAAGCTTGCCGGCTTAGTTCATCTCAAGGGATATATTTGCGTGTGTTGAAGATAGATGATATCTTCATAGATTTGTCCCTGTGATCAGTTTTTGGACCTATTGTCATATCAAACATTGATTTGAGTGTGGGCTATCATCAAATCAAATTAGAACCAACGATGTTCATAATGTTGTCTTATTCGTGGTTGATCCCTCGAGCATACACCATTATATCTTTTGGGTCTGACCAATGCTATCATCTTGTTCACATTGTTGTGGGATTCCATATATATGGAAACATGGATGAATTGTTGTTGAGCCCATCAACAACATCCTTATCCTCTCCATGAATTATTTTGAACATTAAGCTAGTGATAGAAACTTTATAAGTGTTGCCCTCGTGTCCCGCTCATGAGGTATATGTTTGGATGAAAGAAGATACTTCCTCTAATCATGTGCAGTTGATGCAAGTGGCCGCCGTGAATTTGAGAAAGGTTTGTTTTGCTTCCTCTGAAACCATCCCAAGTCAGTCATGCATATGTACGAAGTATTTTGTGGTCTGGAGACTTGCAACCTTCATTCTATATGTATTCCTAACACACCAAGCCACTAATTGAATTGTTCAAGGAGAAGAAGTTCCTTCTTAAGAGCATGCCTTATGCAAGGACTTTGATATCTTCGATGATGGTTCCCCACCTGAACTCGATGGTGTTTTATTATAAGACAACTATGTGGCCATTCTTGTCTTAGACAACGTGTTCACATGTGTGTAGAAGAACCACTCATGTTTTGGAGTTTACTATCGTAGTTCAAATCCCGAGAATCTCGCAACATCGTCTTGTCGGTTTGTGTTGCAAACTTTCTTTCCGGACATGTTGTCTGAAATATCCCATTACCAACCAGATCTTAATCTCAGGCAGATATGATGGTTGGGACTTCTCCAAGATCTATGATGTAGGTCCCGACAAGGTTGATGTTCTGGCCGACGCACCTAGCCGGAGAATCTATCACTATAGTAGCTTGATTGGGCAATTTGTCCATCTTCTCCGCGAGGATTTCATGCGGCTTATCCTATAAGTTGTTCCTTAGGGATTCTTGTGCTCTTGGTTTCCTCGATTAAGCTATGACCATTCGAACGGTGGAATCACTCTCGTTGAGTTATTCCCAGTTACCAGAATCATTCCCAGCATTTGCATTTGTTCCCAGCTTGCACCTCAGTAATTACTGATCCCTACTATGGGTCCCATCCATCCCCGATGATAAGCAAAATCATCCATTGTGTTGCCTTCAACAAGGTAGTCCACATCATCCATTCTGGTATGGGTATGCCATTCTTTCGAATTCGTTCACACGATCATTTGTGAATGCCTTAGGATAGTATAAATAATTTCAATGATCTTGTATCAAAAGTGATTCTTTTTGCCACTTAAGGGAATAGTTCTTCGAGTCACCTTCCCCGAGGTGCCCCGTTTTGGAATCATGGCAATTTCCCTCGCTACTTTGAAACCCTTGTCAAATTGTTTCTTCTATCGCTCCTGATGCAAGTTTTTTCTCTCAGCTCCAGAGATGTTTCTAGGTCTCATTCCATGAGTTGATCTTGTGATCATCAAGATGATCCTAAGTTGCTCGAACCTCAAGAAGATCTATTCTTCTAAAAATTGTCCCTTTCTACTCGTTGTCATGTGTTGACACCTGATTTTGGCAAGATACAGAGTGAAAGAGTTTTTTAGCATGAAAATTTTCGCGTCGTCGAATGTAATAACTTTGATGTTTAAGTCATTGACATCCAACTTTATCTTACGGACCGAAACTATACTCCGAGTGGCATAATTCAATGTCCGAGTGGTTTTTGGACAATGACGTCTTCAAGATGACCTCCCATGAAGGAACACTCTTAAGGAATTGTCTTCGTCTCGTCGAGGCAATCGATTTTGATATATAAATCATCTCAATCCGAGTTCATATGCAAAAGTTAGAGGCAATACACTGCAGATCGAACCTCAACGGAAATATGGCGCGAGGTGCCAGACACATGTCTGATAGGTTGCGTGAGTATTTCGACCATCAAGACGGCCTTGAATCAAAAAACCTTCAGCAAGGAAAAGTTTCGTCTCGTCGAGCCGATCGATTTTCATATATAATTTGTCTCAATCTAAGGTCGTATGAGGCCTGGAGAGACAAATCAAGATCGGGCTATGTTTTAAGTCGGAAATCCGAGTGAAAAGTTTACCATCCGAGTGAAAGTTTATGGTCGAGTGAAAATTTACCGGTCAAGTGAAAGTTTGCTGACCGGATGAACTTATTATTATCCAAGTGGAAATATAGTCATCCGAGTGGAGATATGATCATCCGAGTGAAATTGTCGTCCAGGTGAAAATATTCCGAGTGAAAAGATTACCATCGGGACGAAAACTTGCCGATTGAATAAGATAGTGCCTTCCAAGTGGAAATATAGTCATCCGAGTGGAAATATAGTCATCCGAGTGAAAGATTGTCTTCCGAGTGAAAAAGTCCAATCGGACGATCTGAGTGAAAGTATCTAATATCCGAGTGGATGAGCTCACTTCCAAGTGAAATTGAACATGTGCTCGAAAGTTTATCAAAATGACCTTGGATGAAGAAGTGTTCAATACAGAAGTTGTGCGTGTCATCAAGACGGTCAACTTTGATTTTGGAGTCGTCATCATCAGAGATAATATATAGCCTACAAATTCACTATGAGACTCGGATAATCCAGTCTACTGCAAGACCGAGTCCGACTAGAAGATAAAGATGACCTCGAAAAGTATTCAAGATGGCCTTATTTGAAAAATTGATCAACATGAGAGTTATTCGTATCGTCGAGGCGCACAAGTTTGATATTTGGGCCATCTCGATCGGAGATCATATGCAAGCCCGGCGGCCCACGCAAGAAGGAAGATAGAGTTAGGGCCAGATTCAGACTGAATTCGAGTTGGAATAGAATTAGGACTCTAGGACGTGAATTGATGTAATTTTTCTTGTAAGGAAAACCTAGATGAATCCTTTACTTGTGCGGGAAGTCCGGCCGCCTCTTATATATGTTGCGGGTGACGGCCGATTGAACAACACACAATCGAACAAATCAATATACTACTTTTTCATCTAGGTTTTATCTCTCCACCATTTTTCTATCTCGTTCTTCGCTGTTCTTCATGTTTGAGAGCTGCGAATCCCGAGGCTCTAGGGGCGAGAGAATCGACCTAGGGCAACCCATAGCTGCCGCACTCCCTGACGGGGTCCCTCCCGGGGGTGTGGGGTTTTCGGGTCTGCAAAGCGCCCGTCGACTGTCTTGCGTATCGCGCTGTCGGTCGGGTCTCCTTCGACGAGAGCTGCGGTGCATCACCCCCGGTGTCGAGGGTACATGTGACGTGTTCGTGTGTCAACACACTTTTTGCCAACTCCGCTGGGGATCGAAGATCAATCTTCATCATCCACCATGTCCGATCTTCCCAAGCCATCTGAGGTAGACGCCGATAACATCATTAAGCCCAGTCTTGATGAGATATCGGCTGATCATCGCCATGTCTATGAGGAGAACAAGAAGGCACGCGAGGAGAAGGACTTGCAGGAGTTCCTTGCAAAATTCAAGAAAGATCGCCAAGGCAACATCACTCCGATTGAAGAAATCAAGTTCCCTCCTCTTCAAACTGAACAGGTTAAACCCTCTATAAGTACTGCCTTTTCTCCTGAGCAGTGGGCTGAGATTGAAAGTCGTATTGCTGATGGTAACAATCTAGTCTATCAAACTTTTATAGAATATATCTCAATCGTCGAGTGGTAATAATGGTGTAGCTGCTAGTGTGCAAAACCCTAATCTGGCTTTACCTATTGCATCGGCGCCTCCCGTGCCGATGACTTATTATCCTACCCAAACAAATCAGATTGTGGCTACACCCATTAATCCTATTATGAGCATGATAGGTTCGGTGGCAACGCCGAAGCAAACTCTACCTACAGCTACAACCACTCGACCACTACCAAATTATGGGTCGACATACATGCCACAATTCCCACCTACAGCTAGTAACCATACTCTTCCTATGTCACTTCCACAAGCTTCATCGTCCACTATGGATGATGGTCTTGCTAATCTTAGAGAGGAGATGGCTAAGATTCTTAGAGACAATTTTGGAGTTGAGTTACCTTGGAATCGGATTTACCAAAAGCCGTACCCCGAGTACTTTGATGCCATACAGTGCCCTCCGGGATATAAGATTCTAGATTTTGTTAAGTTCAATGGAGAGGGCACAAAAACCACATGGGAGCATGTTAGTCAATACTTAGCACAACTAGGTGAAGCAGGCTCACTAAATGAGTTAAAGTGCATTTATTTCCTTTATCATTAACTGGTACCGCATTTTCATGGTTTTCTTCTTTACCACATGGTTCCATTCGGGTTTGGTCGCAGCTAGAGTAGAAGTTTCATGGTCACTTTTATAGCGGCGTCAATGAACTCAAGTTGTCACATCTGACATCGGTTAAACAGAAGCATGATGAATCAGTCTCGATTATGTCAAGAGATTCAGAGAAACAAAAAACCGGTGTTTTAGTTTGGTGATAACCGAGAGGGACTTGGCAGACCTAGTGCTGAGTGGTTTGAGAACTCCCGTTAGAGAAAAGCTAGAAGGCTATGAGTTTTTAAATATCAACCAAGTCTTACAAAGGGCTTTGGCTCAGGAAAGCCGGAGCAAAGACCTCAAAGAAGTACATAGATACAAAGCCGATCGTCCAAAGATGAATATGGTGGAATATGACAGTGATCATTCAGACGACGAGGGTGATGTTTTTGCTACTGAATTTGTTTCGCCATCTAAGACCAAACCCTTTACTTGCAATGATCTGAAACCGATTCATAAGAATCGTGATGAAGAGATGAAGTTCACTTTTAACATTGCTAAGTGTGATAGAATATTTGATGCTTTGCTGCAGGCTAAGATTATTAGAATATCTCATACTTTACCGCCGTTTGAAGAGCTAAAACGGCGTGCTTATTGCAAGTATCATAATTGTTTTTCTCATGCTACTAACGATTGCAATGTTTTTCCACGACAGATACAATCGGCCATTAATGATGGACGATTGAACTTTTCTAAGATGCAAGTTGATAAACAGCCTTTTCCAATGAATACCATGGATTTGGAGGGGAAGAAGCTACTCATTCGGCCGGAGGTAGCCGAATCTGCTAATAAAGCTAATGTCATTGTTGGTGAGCCCAGGAAAGACAAGGAGGACAACAAGGTCTTGGGGAGACAGGTTGTGCTTGGTAAGCAACCCGATGGCAAAGAAGCGATCAAAATCACCATCAAGAATCCTACACTCGGGGGGCAACTGCAAGTGCAAGAAAATGCTCGTGTGAGATTTGTCAAGCCCAAGAGTCCAGAAATTGGCAAGTGGAAAAGGAATGAAGTTAAAGTACAACGCAAGCGGATCAAGCCAACTTTTGATATGTTGTTGTCCAAGTACACCAACCAGTCGGCCGGTTCTAGCTTTAATCGGCCGACTCATTTGAAGCGACCAAGGTCACCATCAGCTGACATGTTCAGCTAGTATATGAAACCGAGTGGACCAAGGGTGCTGTTTCCAGAAGAGCATATGCAATCTGTTTGGGATCGACTTGGCTATTCATATAGAGGCTGACTGAACATTGGTGGCTATCAGTCGGCTGGTCAAAACATGCGACCGGATGGAAATTATCCGAGTGTAAGAATGCACCCAGGTGGAAGTTATCCGAATGAAAAAATGTGGTCAAGTAGATTCCATCCGACTGAATTCCATCCGAGTGGATCCCATCCGATTGGATTCCATCCGAGTGACATCCATTCGAGTGGATTCCATCAGAGTAAAAAGGTGCGCCCGAGTGGAAATTTCATGCATCTGGAATGTCGAAAAGAATGGCGTGTTAAATCACCAAGTGTTGCAGGAGTTGAGTCAGGAAAAGGCAAGGAGAAAATGGATGCCGACTCACTTATCTTGGGCACCGAAACATTTGCCATACAGTAGCCGATTGTGCATAGCAATCCGACTGAGCCGATACTTTCTATCGCGCCAAAGCACTCGGCTAATGACCATGAAGCAAGCACCAGCCGAGTAAAAACGAGAGATCCTAAATACACTTAGCAAAAGTGGTGTCCTCCAGGGCTAACAAAGACACAAAAGAGGAAACTACAGAGGTTAAGGAGTCGACAGATGGCAGAACAAGAGGCTGAGAAGCAAAGGGATAAGTTGTTCAATGACACTCGGCCTATGATACCTACAGAACAAGTGTGGAGGCCCAAACAAATACAAGATGTTGTGGCTTCTACACCTATCACAGCAGCACCTACACTACCAAAAGAGGATGACGCAATCATTGCATCGTCTACGTTACCTATTGCTTCCTCTTCACTCGGACAAATTTCTGAATCGGTGGATGCACTTGAGGAGGAGGCTGATATGTTGGACTATGAGTCTACACCGGTTCATGAAGGTATGGATATCAATATGGTGTATTACTTACCTGCTGAATTTCGTGCTGTAGATGAGGAAGGGGAGGTGGCTCAACTGGATTTTGGCCCTAAAAATGCGATATTCGAGAAGCCAAAAGAACCCAGTAACGCATCTGAAACCATTATATCTCAGAGGTCATATCAATGGGTCGCTGCTCACTCGGATGCTTGTTGATGGTGGTGCTGTGGTAAATCTTATGCCCTATTCGGTCTTCAAGAAATTGGGTTTGCCCGATGAAGAATTGATCAAGACCAATATGGTGCTCAACGGATTTGAAGGCAAAGAGAAAACTGAAGCCAAAGGTGTGATGTATATGGAGCTGACAGTCGGAAACAAAACTTTGGCTACTGCATTCTTTGTCGCTAAAGTGCAAGGTAACTACAACATCATACTAGGCCGCGATTGGGTTCATGCAAACCAGTGCGTGCCATCCACTATGCACCAGTTTTTGATTCAGTGGGTTGATGATGAAGTGGAAGTTATTCATGCGGATAACTCGGCCTGTGTTGCTTTGGCCGATGCATCGGTGGATTGGCAACATCCCAATGCTACTTGCTTGACGGGACGTGACTTATCAGAATTTGATTTTCTCAGCGCGACCAAGAATGGTTTTGTGCCCGTCTCTTTAAAGCCGAGTGAATGCAATCGGCTCCAAGGTATGATATATTTAAATGGATCCTAATTCCGAGTGGTTACAAAAACGTCTTGTAAAGTATCGGTCCAATGAGAACGATATGTATGAGTCTATAGAGGAGTTGGATGACATGGATAAACTTGGACAAGGTTTTACATCAGCCGATCCGTTAGAAGAGGTAGATATTGGAGATGGTTCAGTCGCTCGACCGACATTTATAAAAAAAAAATTGAAAGCCGATTGTAAGGCTAAGTTAATCGAGCTATTGAAAGAATATGTTTGTTGCTTTGCATGGGAATATCATGAGATGCCAGGGTTAAGCCGAGAGCTAGTGGAACATCGGTTGCCTATAAAGGCCGGTTTTAGACCTTATAAACAGTCGGCCAGAAAATTTAATCCGAAAACATATGACCGGATCAAGGAAGAGATCGGTCGACTGCTTGAAGCTAATTTCATTCGACCTTGCAGGTATGCCGAGTGGATTTCTAACACTGTCCCAGTAGAGAAGAAAGGATCTGGCAGATGGAGGGTGTGCATTGATTTCAGAGATTTGAATAGGGCTACACCCAAAGATGAGTATCCTACGCCAATAGCCGATATGCTTATTAATGATGCTTCTGGACATAAGGTTATTAGCTTTCTAGATGGTAATGCCAGATACAATCAAATTTTTATGGCCGAAGAGGACATGTACAAAACGGCTTTCCGATGATCTGGTTTCCTTGGTTTATTCGAGTGGACAGTGATGACATTCGGATTAAAAAACGCTGGAGCCACGTATCAAAGGGCTATGAATTTAATTTTTCATGATTTAATCGATGTCATACTTGAAGTTTATATTGATGATATTGTTGTCAACTCGGATGCTTTTGAATCTCACTTGGCCGATTTGTGTTTAGCTTTCGAAAGAATGAAAAAGTATGGACTGAAGATGAATCCTTTAAAGTGTGCATTCGGTGTATCAACTGGCAAGTTTTTGGGTTTTATTATTCATGAAGATGGCATAGAGATTGATCCCAAAAAGATAGAGGCCATACATAAAGTGGAGGCTCCAACATGAAAGAGAGATATGCAAAAGTTTCTTGGCAAGGTCAATTATTTGAGAAGGTTCATAGCTAATCTATCAGGGAAAGTTGATGCATTTACTCCTATCCTTCGGTTAAAGAATGATGCTGATTTCACTTGGGGGGGGCAAAACAGCAAGAAGCATTTGATATGATCAAGAATTATTTGTGCACTCCTCCGGTGATGAGAGCACCCAAGCATGGGGAACCCTTTAGACTTAACATTGCAGCAGAGGAAGGAGTTATTGGTGCTGTTCTAAATCAAGAGAACGAAGGAAAAGAGCATGCCATCACTTATTTGAGCCGCCGCCTATTGGACGCAGAGACAAGGTATACATTTATTGAAAAAATATGTCTATGTTTATATTATGCTTGCACAAAACTAAGACATTATTTAGTGCTGAGTGTTTGTGTAGTAACTTGTCAAACCGATGTCATTAAATACATGTTGCATAGGCCAATTCTTAGTGGTAGAATTGGCAAGTGGGCTTATGCTTTGATTGAATATGATTTGGCTTATGAATCTCTAAAATCCATGAAAGGCCAAATTGTTGCTAATTTCATTGTTTAACATCGGATTAATAACAAGCACGATGTTGATATGAATCTTGTTTCATTAGTACCATGGAGATTATACTTTGATGGTTCAGTTTGTAGCAATGGCCAAGGTGTTGGTATTGTTTATATATCTCCTCATGGTGCTGTTTTTGAAGCCTCATGCCGCTTAGAATATTTTTGCACAAAAAATCAAGCCAAATATGAAGCATTGTTATTCGGCCTAGAAATGTTACTTGCTATAGGTGTTACACATATTGAGGCTTATGGTGATTCGTTACTAGTGGTGCAGCAAATATCCAAAGTCTTTCAGTGTTTGGACGAATCACTTAATGTTTATCTTGATAAATGTTTTGATATAATCTCAACTTTGGATTGTTTTAGCATTGCACATATATCTAGACATGACAACTGGAGAGCAACTGAGTTGGCACACCAAGCATCTGGATACCATGTTGGTCATGGAATGCTTCATATTTCTCAAAGTCCGATGTCTTGTCTTACCAGTATAGAAGAGGCCGAACCAGAACCCACTGATTCGGTCATTAACAAAAAATCTAGTGCAGGTGACAATCCCGACTGGAGGAAGCCTGGTGTTGATTACTTGTGTAATCCGAGTGAAAGGGTGGACAGGGCTGTTCGGCGTATGGCCTTCAAGTATACAATGACAGATGATGGTCTTTATCGCCAAACAGTCGATGATGTTCTTCTAAAGTGTTTGGATGAGGAACAGGCAAGAGTTGCTATGGGAGAAGTACATGAAGGTATTTGTGGCACTCACCAGTCGGCTCCCAAGATGAAATGGTTATTGCGACGTGCTGGGTTTTATTGGACGACTATGATTAATGATTGCTTCAGATATTATAAGGGGTGTGAAGCTTGTCAAAAGTTTGGTGATATTCAATTGGCTCCTGCTGCTATGTTACATCCTATTATCAAACCGTGGCCTTTCAGAGGTTGGGGTTTAGATTTCATTGGACAAATCCATCCGTCTTCCTCAAAAGGGCATCGGTTCGTATTGGTGGCAACTGATTATTTCACTAAATGGTCTGAAGCAGTACCTCTCAAGAACATGACGCATACGGAGGTAATTCAATTCATAACCGAGCACATTATTCATATATTCGGTATTCCTCAAACATTAACTACAGATCAAGGTTCATCTTTCATGTCACACCAAGTCAGAGAGTTTGCCAAATCTTATAACATAAAGTTGCTCAATTCCTCTCCATATTATGCCCAAGCTAATGGACAAGCTGAGTCTAGCAATAGAATTTTAATCAAGCTCATCAAGAAGAAGATTGAGGATAATCCAAGGAGATGGCATGACTTGTTGTCTGAGGCATTATGGGCACATAGAATCTCAAGGCATGGTGCTATGAAAGTGACTCCATATGAGCTAGTATATGGTCAGGAGGCTATTTTACCGGTGGAAGTAAATTTGAATGCTTTGAGAATATCCAAACAAAATAATTTATCGGCAATAGACTTCTATAACTTGATGATGGACAATATTGATGAGGTTGCTGATAAATGTTTGGCTGCTTTGAATGCCATAGAGAGAGATAAGTTGAGGGTGGCAAGGGCTTACAATAAGAAAGTCAAGTTGAAGAATTTTCAAGTTGGTGATCTCGTTTGGAAAGTGATTCTGCTGATTGGTTCGAAAGATAGAAAATTCAGGAAGTGATCTCCAAGTTGGGAAGGTCCTTTTAAAATTACAAGAGTTGTTCCCGGAAACTCATATTTGGTAGAATCAATAGAAGGGGCATTGTTACCTCGAGCTCTCAATGGCAAATATTTGAAGAAATATCACCCAAGTGTCTGGCAGGAAGCCTAAGTAGGCAATGGACGATACACTATTATCGCCCTTAGCACAAACATGGCCAATACATAATTATCACCCTGAGAAAAATAAATGGCTGATGGAGTGTTGACATTGTCCTTAGAACGAACACTATGCATATTATTTTTCGGCATGCAAGCTTTGCCGAAAAACAGGGGGGCATGTGTTGACACCTGATTTTGGCAAGATACAGAGTGAAAGAGTTTTTTAGCATGAAAAGTTTCGCGTCGTCTAATGGAATAACTTTGATGTTTAAGTCATTGACATCCAACTTTATCTCACGGACCGAAACTATACTCCGAGTGGCATAATTCAATGTTCCGAGTGGTTTTTGGCCAATCACGTCTTCAAGATGAACTCGGATGAAGGAACACACTTATGGAATTGTCTTCGTCTCGTCGAGGCAAACGATTTTGATATATAAATCATCTCAATCCGAGTTCATATGCAAAAGTTAGAGGTAATACACTGCAGATCGAACCTCAACGGAAATATGGCGCGAGGTGCCAGACACTTGTCTGATAGGTTGCGCGAGTAATTCGACCATCAAGACGGCCTTGAATCGAAAAACCTTCAACACGGAAACGTTTTGTCTCGTCGAGCCGATCAATTTTCATACATAATTCGTCTCAATCCGAGGTCGTATGAGGCCTGGAGAGACAAATCAAGACCGGGCTATGTTTTCAGTCGGAAATCCGAGTGAAAAGTTTACCATCCGAGTGAAAGTTTACGGTCGAGTGAAAATTTACCAGTCAAGTGAAAGTTTGCTGACCGGATGAACTTATTATTATCCAAGTGGAAATATAGTCATCCAAGTGGAAATATGATCATCGAGTGAAATTGTCGTCCAGGTGAAAAGATTCCGAGTGAAAAGATTACCATCGGGACTAAAACTTGCCGACTGAATAAGATAGTGCCTTCCGAGTGGAAATATAGTCATCCAGGTGGAAATATAGTCATCCGAGAGGAAATATAGTCATCCGAGTGAAAGATTGTCTTCCGACTGAAAAAGTCCAATCGGATGATCTGAGTGAAAGTATCTAATATCCGAGTGGATGAGCTCAAGTCCGAGTGAAATTGAACATGTGCTCGAAAGTTTATCAAAATGACCTTGGATGAAGAAGTGTTCAATACAGAAGTTGTGCATATCATCAAGACGGTAAACTTTGATTTTGGAGTCATCATCATCAGAGATAATATATAGCCTACAAATTCACTATAAGACTCGGATAATCCAGTCAGCTGCAAGACCGAGTCCGACTAGAAGATAAAGATGACCTCGAAAAGTATTCAAGATGGCCTTATTTCAAAAATTGATCAACATGAGAGTTGTTCGTATCGTCGAGGCGCACAAGTTTTATATTTGGGCCGTCTCAATTGGAGATCATATGCAAGCCCGGCGGCCCGCGCAAGAAGGAAGACAGAGTTTGGGCCAGATTCAGACTGAATCCGAGTTGGAATAAAATTAGGACTCTAGGACGTGAATTGATGTAATTTTTCTTGTAAGGAAAACCTAGATGAATCATTTACTTGTACGGGAAGTCCATCCGCCTCTTATATATGTTTGGGGTGACGGCCGATTGAACAACACACAATCGAACAAATCAATATACTACTTTTTCATCTACGTTTTATCTCTCCACCGTTTTTCTATCTCGTTCTTCGCTGTTCTTCATGCTTGAGAGCTGCGAATCCCGAGGCTCTAGGGGCGAGCGAATCGACCTAGGGCAGCCCATAGCCGCCGCACTCCCTGACGGGGTCCCTCCCGGGGGTGTGGGGTTTTCGAGTCTGCAAAAGCGCCCATCGACTGTCTTGCGTATCGCGCTGTCGGTCGGGTCTCCTTCGACGTGAGCTGCGGTGCATCACCCCCAGCGTCGAGGGTACACGTGACGTGTTCGTGTGTCAACATCATGTTGGACATAGCTCTCAAAGCAAGATGCCAAGATCAATATGATGCAATGGATCAATATATTCGAGAAGAGCAGTTGGGTCATGAGGATTGCCTTAGATTTGTGCCCCCTCTGTCTTCTTACCTCACATCTTGAATCTCGGGACGAGATTCTTGTTTAGTCGGGGTGAGTTGTCACAGCCCTAGAATTTTTTTGTAATTACTTGCCTTTGAGAGCATCATGCATCATGTCTAAATTCTGAAAGTTAAATTGAGGTTAGTTGAAACCCTCAGAAGTCACTTCAGAAATAATCAACATTAAAATCTTTTCGAATAGGTCCAAGAAAATGTTCATGTTTCTCTTTGAAAATATTGGCCAGAACTAAAATTCAAACCAATATTTTTAGGAGCTCATAAATATTTATTTTGGGCATTTGGAATTAATTCAATAATTATTTGCATTGGATTTATATTTGATATATTTCAAATATGATCCAATAATTCTTGAAATTGTTGTGGCGCTTTATATTAATGTCACTAGTCCATACAACAATTTACAGAAGCTCAAAAAAATGATTTGGGTTAAAAATCAAATCAAAACAGAGTTACAAAAAAATAGAAAACAGAAATAAAAAAACAGAAGAAAGCTTACCTCAGCTTACCTGGGCCACTGCTAGCCTGGCACTGTGCCGGCCCAGCCGACTGGCCAGCGCCAGTCACCCCCTACCTCGCGCCAGAAGGCAGGGGCGCGTGCTCGCCGCGCGCCAGCCATGCGCCGGCCACCTCCTGCCTCCCTGGCTGTCTCCCCGTCGCCCTGAGGACGCCAAACGAGAGCCTTGACGCTCTCCCACTCTCTCTCGTTCTTCCCCCCTCCTCTGGCTCGCTCTCTCTCCCGAAGCCGAGCGGAGCCGTCGCCATCGTTCGCTGCCGCCATAGCCACCGATCACCACTACAAGGGAAAAGCCTATACATAGAATTTTACCAGTAGCGCTGTACAAAATCAAGCGCTGCTGCTACTTAGTAGCAGCGCGCGTAAATAAACCGCGCTACTGCTATGACTTTAGCAGTAGCGCGTACTAGCGAAAAGCGCTGCTGCTACGTTTGAACTTGGCGCACATGGCTAGCCCAACCTAGCAGTAGCGCGTATAATGGCCTAGCGCTACTGCTAATCTCCTTAGCTGCAGCGCGCTTACGTGTAAAGTGCTGCTGCTAATGGAAATAAAATAAAGTGAAAAACAAGTAGAAAAGTAAATGAAAATGAAAGAAATAGAAAAAGGAGAAAGGGAAAAAATAAAATGTAAAGAAAACTAAAAGAAAAAAGGGAAAAAAAGGAGAAAGGAATAGCAGTAGCGGGTTTCAGTAAACGCGCTATATCTAACTTAGCTATAGCGCGTTTCCGGAAACGCGCTACCGTTACGTTTCACTTAAACAGCGGTTTCCCCCCACCCCGCCCCCCGGCCACCAATTCTTCCCCAAATCGTCCCTCGCCCTCGCCGCCGTCTCCTCACCGCCGCCGCCCGAGGCCGCCCTCAGCCTCACCGCCGCCGCCCGAGGCCGCCCTCAGCCTCACCACCGCCGCCCGAGGCCGCCCTTAGCCTCACAGCCGCCGCCCAAGGCCGCTCTCCACGTCACCGTCGGCGCCCTCCACCTCACCGCCGCCCGAGCCCGCCCAGGACCGCCCTTGCCCGTGCATGAGCCAGCCCTCTCCGCCCCTGCCTCCGTCACCGAGCACCTCCCCGCCACCGTCTCTCCCCTCTCTGTAAGTCCCCCACCCCTCCCCCTCACTCATCTCTCTCTATATTTTAGAGAAAAAATTAGATGTTAATTAGATGTTTTTCAGTTAGGGCACTATAGTTTTGCTAGGTTAATTAGGTTAGTAGTGCTGCTAGTAGTATTGGTATAGTAGGTTAATTAGGTGATGTGAAATGAATAACCTAAATGAATGAAATTAGTAGTTAACTGAATTTTTTTCCTTTCATCATTATAGAGCACTAAAGTTAACTGAATTTTGTTCTATTAGTAGTTAAATGAATTTTCTTCTACACTGTTTGCACATGTGGTTGCTCGTGTATATTTGGACACTGTTTGCAGGGAATGATGCTTAGTGGCCTATGTTTTGCCGGAATATTGATTAATTTCTTTTCCGGCAAATTTCAGGCTCTCGATTTGTCCACCTTTTAGCAAAGCTCATGCCGAAATTTTCCGTGAATTTCGGCATGACTTGTGCTACAAACTAGGACATATCGAGTGCCCATGATTTGCCGCACCAGGAAGGAGTCAACATTCCTGCAAAACAATAGGCCTTTTTATGTCATTATTCATTTTATTAGGTCTAGAATAAATTGACTAGATTTAATCATAGGAAACATGGCTAGCAACGATGAAGGACAGGGTTCTGGTGATTGCGACGACGCCTACCGGGCGGCAGACGATTTTTTTAGCCTTACCAATGATCAACCGATGTTATTGCTGGGCCCATTGGTGGCATCGGGGACTGAGACTGACACGCAGACCGGTGCTGAGACTGAGACCGGCGCTCAGACTGAGACCGGCATCGAGACCAGCGCTGAGACTGAGACCGGCGCTACCTCGGGGAGCGGAGCCGGTGTAGAACCGAAAGCAAAGAGGCAACCGGTAGTAAAGAAGTTTAGGAAGAGAGCGAGGAGAGGCAAAAAAGCTGTTTCTATGATCCAGCCGCCTCAGCAGCCTCGGCTTCAGGACCGTATAGATATCCCCGGTGCGGATAAATGGCATATCCCCGGTCAACCAATCCTACCTGCAACAGCGCTACGGGCCAGATTTGGCGATCTAAAGAGACTTCATGACGATGTGTTGCGGGTAGAGAAAGACCTCATCACCTCAAAAGATCCAGGATACCCACTCTACGTGGTTAACGTTCCACGGCAAATGTCGTACATCGACAGCTTCCCCGCGGATAAGTTCTTCCTCCGATTCGATTACATATTCGACATGTTTCACATGAAGAAGCTGGATTTTACGTTTGTCCGCCTTTATGCCTTGCACATGAACTACATCATCGGGGTTGAGCAGATATCTCATATCTATGTCGCTGACCCGTACTACATGCAAGAGGGCTTTTGGGAGTCTGTGCAAATCACCGCGAATACGCGAGGGATTACATCGTCAGTTTCATGCTCACCAATAAGGACAAGGGGGCGAATCTCGTGCCTTATCATCCCGTGTAAGTCATCCGCGCTGCTATCCTTCCTTCGATTTCAATCATTCATTTGCACGATGGAGGCTAATTAATTTGAGGACATATTTTGCGCAGCGGCGGGCGCGCCGTCCTCATCATCCTCTACCACCAATTCTCCCACGCTCTTTACTTGGACACGTCGAAGAACATTCACAAAAAGGATTACACCCACATCAAGGATGTTCTCGACAGTGCTATGTATCACTACCAATCACTGGGTGGAGAGGTTAGGGACAAGAAGATGAGGGGCGGCTGGGTCGCCTTCGTCCATAAGACCAACTTCTGCTGCATCCAGCAACCAGACGATTCTCTTAATGATGGATTCTATGTCCTACACCACATGCTGGAGTACAGACGGGATCACCAGAACCTTCGCATGGCACCTTCTTCTGGCGATGCCCATATTCTGCAATCGGCAAAGGACATAGGAGATATCGAGGATCATCGACTTCGAGCTGAGTTCTATAACATCCAGCGCGAACTTGCCCAAATCATCATGAAGGAGGTCGTCGGAAAAACAGGGATGTTCTACGGAGAAGGACAAATGTCGCGGGAAGACGTCCGAACATGGATAGCCTCTCAGCGTCTCGACCTGAAGCCTTTCACTAGGCTCAGGGACTATCTCCCTGACTTGGATGGATGGAACAACATGTTGGTGCGATTGTCGATATATGACAATGTGTCCGTTTAGTCCATACTTTCTGTATGACAAAACTTTGAGTTATGCATGGTGAAACTTTATTTGTGATGTAATTAAACTGTCCTCCTCCTCGACTAGCGAAAATCACTCTAGTTAGGGCATTTTGGGGTACGATGAACTTTGTTATTTATGCTTATGATATGTTGTTTTTATTGTTGCCAAGTCTGTCTCTTTCTGTTGCTCAACTATATATGTTGCATATCATCGACTCATGTGATGATGCAGGTGCATAGATCATAGATGGCGAAGAAGTGCTATGCCAGGAGTATATATACGACAAGTGGCCGGAGTGTCAGGCCCTTCCGGTTTCCGAGCGACTGGCAGTAGTTAGTTTAGAGGTTCACGCTAATGCGGAAGAGGGATATGAACTCATGTTCTCAAAGTGATAGCTCTTCTCGTGTATATCATTGTTTAGATGGATGACGATGTATTTGCATATCATTCGAGACTTGTATTGCTATTTTCGAGATGATGACGAGAGACCACTTTGTGTTGGATGATGATTATGATGATGACATGATTTGATGAGACTAATTGTATGTATATGCTATGATTACATTTGTATGTGTATGATATGCTAAAGATTATTGTATAAAGCCTATTCAAATACAAAACAAATACAAAACAAATATGCAGGAAAAAAACTAATAAATAAACTAGTAATAGCGAGGAGGGAAATTTAGCAGTAGCGCCGCATTGTCAGTAGCGCGTCCCAGCAAACAGCGCTGCAGATAATATCAGTAGCGCCCTTTCCCAAAGAGCGCTACAGCTATTCATGTATAGCAGTAGCGTGGGACAACCGGCGCTACTGCAATATGTTAGCTATAGCGCCTTATTAGTAGCGCCGGTGCCCGCGCTACTAAGAGGCCCAAAACCCTCGCTGCTGGTAGGCTTTTCCCTAGCAGTGCACCCTCGCCCTACCGATGAGTCCCGAAGCTCCGCCGCGACGCCCTCACCCTCCCCACCGAGCCACGCTTCGCCGGAGGCCCCGCATCGCCGCCATCGGGTCGTCTTCAACCTCGGCACCCGCCGGACGCTGTTCGTCGATTCGTGCCGTCCACGGCTTCCCCGGCCTCGACCTCGACTCCGTTTGACCCCTCTGTGAGCCCCGTCGTTTCCCCCTTGTTTCCCCTCTCCAAATCTTCCTCTATCCATGCTTTTCGTTGGAGCCGAGAGCCCACGCCCGCCGGCCATGTCGTCGTCGTGTCTACAGACGGCGTAGCTTGCGCCTGGGCGCGTCATCGTGCTCGGGTTGCTGCTAGGAGACGACCCCGACCACCAGGTCGTCCTGCCGTGCACCGTAACACCGATCCCTTGCGTGTCCGAACTCCGGCCATCGATCCTAGCCATCGCAGCTCTGACCACCACCACTGGTCGACGCAGCTCGCTCCCAGGAGCACGTAGGAGAAAACCCCGCCTCAAACCGTGGGCTGTAGCGGAGTTTCGACGATCTCGGCCGCACGAAATGGTCGTCGTCGGCGAAACTCCGATGACTGATGACGTGGACGTCATTATGCGCTAACCCAACCAGTTAACCACCCTAACAGCCACTGACAGCGGGCCTACCGCAGGGTCAAACCCAGTCAACATTGGGTTTGAACGGGTTTAGTCATGTGTCCCTGACGTGTGGACCCCACATGTCAGGTTTGACCTGGAACAGCCCCGGTTGACCTGGTGACATCATGCTGCTGTCATGGTTAATTCAGGAAATTCAAAAAATGCCCAAAACTTCAAAAAATCGTAGAAAATAATCTATAACTCCAATGGAAATAAGTTATATATGAAAAATGATCAGAAAAATCCAAAGAATCTGTTTATACCATGATCATGCATGTTTGAACAAGTTAACCTCACTGAATAGGACAAATGATGATTAGCGCAAATTATGAAATAACATTTGGAGTTGGAATTTGATCTTGTTTGAGTTCCACTTCAATTAAATTGGCTAGATATTGCATTAGGTCAATTCAGTACCTTAATATGTCATATCATTCATTCACTTGTGAATTGCATTAATTGAATGTTGTTTATGTTCACTTCCGGTAATTGTCCCCTCTCAGTAGACGTGTTTCGACGGTGAATTCGATGACACCGATGAAGAGCTATAACATCTTCAGAAGTGCCAAGCAAGCAAAAACCCCTTACTCATTCCGATACAATCCCACTCTATCGCTCCTGCTCTCTTTTACTGCATTAGGACAACAACGATTCATCTATTACTTGCTGCGGTAGTTGAACCCCTTATCGTTTGCATGACCTGTCATTGCCACAGTAAATAGATGAAACCCACTAGCATGAGTAGGAGCTGTTTGAGCCCTGATGTGCCTATTCATTCATGCTTGTTTGTCATGCCTGCTATTGCATAGAGTTGTGTCAGGTCTGGTTCATCGGGGATGAATCGAAGGTGTGTGAACATGTCCTACGGTGTGTGAGCTAAGTGTGTGAACATGATTTGGTAAAGGTAGCGGTGAGAGGCCATGTAGGAGTATATGGTGGGTTGTCTCACTGAAACCATCCTCAGGAACTGAGTTCTGTGTTTGTGATCCATGAAACAGCTACTACCACACATTGGGCCCTGAAATATGACCCAGCTCGACTTATTGACCCCTCTCGTCCTCTGTCCAGGAGTTGCAACTAGTTTCTGGTGTTTACAGGTTATGTGTTGGCGGCCGTGCGTAGCGCTGACCCTAGGGGTGGGCTATGATGCGGTAGATACACTGTGGCCGGGTATGGCGGGCGCCCGTTTGGCGTCTCGGGACCCTGTACACATCGTTTGGGGCCGATGTGGACACCCCGGCCGGATTTCCATGCGGATGGAACCCGAATAGGCGATAAACCTGGACTAGCGACTTGTGTGGTTAGTCAGGTCGTGGTGTACACCCACGTCGGCTTTCGCTTGAAGTCTGCCGAGCACATGTCATGTGCCGACGCTAAGTGGTGGAAACATGTGTGATGAAGTACACCCCTGCAGGGTTATAAATGATCTATTCGAATAGCCGTGTCCGCGGTAAAGGACTTCTGGGTTGCCTATAACAGTTCATAGACAAGTGAAAGTGGATACTCTAAAACTTGCAAGATAACTGTGAGTGCTATGGATGGCCTTCTCGTAGGGAGACGGGAGCGGATCCATAGTGGTGTATTGAATGGTGAATATGGGGACTCGTGTGTGCCACCTCAAAAGAGTAACTTGCAGTCATAGTTTAAGCTAGCCACCGAGTCAAAGCTGGCTTGCTGCAGTTAAACTCCACCACCCCTCTTTGTTGATACCGATGCATATGTAGCTAGTTCTGATGTAAGTCTTGCTGGGTACTTTTGTACTCACGTTTGCTTAATTTATGTTTTGCAGAGAGACTTCAGTCTCGCTAGTAGTTTCGCGTGGACTTCGACGTTTAGCTTGATACCTCAGCTACGATCTTGTGCCCTCGGCAGGATCTGGTAGATAGTCAAGCTTCTTAGCCTTTTTCATTTGTAGATGTCTGTACTCAAACATGTTAAGCTTCCGCATGTGATTTGATTTGTATGCTATGATTGTTGGGTCATGAGACCCAGGTTTGTAATTTCTCGCTCCTCGGAGCCTAATGAATAAATACTTGAGACATAGAGTTGTGTTGTGATGCCATGTTGTATTTACACATATCGAGCATATTGTGTGTATGATTGAAATGCTTGGTATGTGTGGGATCCGACAATCTAGTTGTTTATCCTTGGCAGCCTCTCTTATGGGGAAATGTAGTCTAGTGCTTCCATGAGCCATAGTAGTCCACTACAGCCCGGTTCATCGGAGTCCTGCTAGCCCAGCACTACTGCTCAGGACACTTGACTGGCCGGCATGTGTTTCACTTCATTCATGTGTCTGTCCCTTCGGGGAAATGTCACGCGGTGATATCCGGAGTCCTGCCTAGCCTGCTATAGCCCGGGTTCCCGGAGTCCTGTTAGCCCAGTGCTATAGCCCGGATTCACACGCTGCTGACCGACATGCTCGATGTGATTCATGTATGCCTGTCCCCATAGGTTGGTGCCGCTTTGGGTTCACGACTAGCCATGTCGTCTCGGTTTCTCTGTCATATGGATGCTAGCGACATTATCATATACGTGAGCTAAAAGGCGCAAATGGTCCCGGGCCAAGTAAGGTGGCACCCGTGGGAATACCGTGCGTGAGCCCGCAAAGTGATATGAAGTGTTACATGCTAGATCGGTGTGACTTAGGATCGGGGTCCTGACAACAAAACACATCGAGAGGGATGGAAGAACAACGACGGGGTTTGATTTGGTGGGCAACAATTCCACGCTTAGAAAGATGGTGGATGGTGTCAAGGTGGCGAGGAAATAATTGCCATGATCCCGTAATGGGGCACCTTGGGAAAGGTGACTCGTCGGACTGTTCCCTTATGTGGCAAAAAGAATTATTTTTGATCCATAGATCATTGAAACTCTTCATACCATCTTAAGGCAATTTATAATTGATCGTTTGAAAGAGCCCGAAGAAATGGCATACTCGGACTAGGATGGATGATGTGGACTACCTTGTTGAAGACAACGCAATGGATGACTTTGCTTATCACCGGAAATGAATGGGACCCATGACAGGACTACTTTTGAAGATGATCCTGGACAGCAACTGCTGAGAAGGACAGCCCATGGAAAATTGGCATGATGGGGTGCAAGCTGGGAACAAAATGCAAATGTTGGGAATGTTCCAACCATCATATTTGCTTGAGATTCAGATCTGGTTGGAAACAGGATATTTCAGAAAACATGTCCAGAAAAGAAAGTTTGCAACACAAACCGACGAGACGGAGTTGCAAGATTCTCGGGGAATGAACTAAGATAGCAAGCTCCAAAACATGGGCTGGTTCTGCTACATACATGTGAACTCATTGTCCCAGACAAGCATAACCATGTAGTGGTCTTATAATAAAACACTACCGAGTTCAGGTGGGGCACCATCAACGAGGATATCGAAGTCTTGTGCATGAACTAGTATTCGCACAGCAACTCCTTTTCCTCGAACAAATCAATCAGTGGCTTTGGTGTGCTAGGAATACATATAGAATGAAGGTTGCAAGTCTCCAAACCATAGAATACTTCACACATATGCATGACTGACTTGGGATGGTCCCGAAGGAACCAAAAATAAACTTTCTCGAATTCACGGCGGCAACTTACATCAAATGCACTTGAATTAGAGGAACTCACTCCTTTCATCCAGACGTATACCTCATGAGCGGAACATGAAGGCAATGCTTACAAAGTTTCCAATACTAGTGTAATGTTCAACATGAATCATGGGGGAGATAAAATGCTGCTGATGGGCTCAACAGCAACTCATCGGAACTTCCTTATCACTGGACTTCCACCATCATGTAAACACAGTGATAGCATTGGTCAGACCAAAAGATGTAATGGTGTATGCTCGATGGATCAACCACGAGTAAGACAACATTACGAACATCGCTGGTTCTGATTTGACCTGACAATAGCCCATACTCAAGTCAAACTTTTGACAAGGCAATAGATCCAACAACTGATCAAGAGGACCAATCAATGGAGATATCATCTTTCTTCAACACACACACACACAAAAAGATATCCCTTAACATGAACTAAGTCAGACAAGCTTTCATCTTCCAACTCTCCAAGTTGTTGTCTAGCTCAACCAACTATCTCAGGGATATCCAACACAGATTCTTGGAGAAGGGGTGATTTATAAGAAAACCAACTTGTTCACGAACTCAACATAGCAGTCAGGTGACAACCAGGTAATACTTCCGAGAAGACCTTCGGAAAATCACAAACCACCTATATGTCACTAAGCTCGAGAACAATCTTGCTTTTCAGGGCAAGACGATGTGATCAAGAGAGCGAGGGACTAACACAATCCTAACTCATTGATGAAGAGTGCACCAGCAAAAATGGACTAGGTAGCATGATCAGTCTTAGAAGGATAATTCAATAAATAGCACACTAAGAATGAGAGTATTGTCCATTAACTACCAAGCAACAGAATTGCTAGGAGTATAGATTTCACACATCACAATTAACTTGTCGACGTGCCGGTTACAATTACATGGGAACCGAGGAATGAACAATGATGGTAAGAAGTATCAATGCGTCAAGAATTCATAAGAGGTGGTGCAATTCTCATGACATTCTTGGCATAAGATGGTAACACTCCAGGGTAGAACATACCATAAGCTGGATTGGCATTTTGATCTGCGAGATACAACTACTTTGACCCAATCCTAGAAATGGATGAGGTACTGGATTTTGTTTCTCCTAGTCACTCCGAAATAGAATGGCTTGACGGACCACAAGAATCACAGGCATCGATAACAGGAATGCACAACTAGTCTTGACTATCAATTGATAGGCAGAGGTCAGAATACAACTAAAGAGAGACAACTCAAAGGAACATACGATTATTCTGAGCTTTGGATGCATAGGTTGGTATGTTGAACGAGTTCAACATATTTCTTCCGGATAACCCATGCAGAAAGGTAGGATTGGCAGAGTCACAACATAGAATGGATAACTCATTAGGAGCACTCTGGTCGTGAACTTTTGGTTCAAAAGAACTCCTGCCAAGAATGGTTCATGGTAATTGGAAGAAGGATGTACCACGAACCTCGAGGACTATTGCAAAGGTTACTAATATCCTAAGGGAACTAGCAACACTATCAACATGAGGTAAGTAGGGCGAATCTCGTGTTCAAGAACCCTGGAATAGAATACCTACTACTAAATGGCATCACGGGATGCTTTCGAGAATGGTGGCCAGAATCATCACACCGAGAACACAAAACATGGCTAGATTACTAGGTGACTCCCAAAAACACCTAGGGTCATAATAATAGCTCCAACATATATACCAATTCAATAGAGTACCTCAACGCACCAGTTAGTGTGCTTATTCTGACCAAAAGGACATCAGGAACGAAAAGAAAGGATTTGCAAGTGCATCAGACTATTTAGTAACCTGGGATGACTCGGACAGCATAACGGCTGTAAATGCTCAAAAACATTTGAGACATCCTGCAAACTAGTGGCATGACCACTCAACATCACAGTATCAAGGTTCTAAGGCCAACTATGAACATACGGAATTAGTAGAAACTGAACTGAGACTGGAAACTATCAATCCTATAAGTCTATGGATTAGTAACACGTCATCCTGATAGATAGATGAGAAGGCCTAGTTCTTAATCCCCGTAGAAAAGAAGAGGTTGACTCAGATCAGAAGGGCATAAGGTAAAGGAGTAAAAAGAGCCTTATGTTCCCTTCCACAATCAATTCCCGTATGTAACTAAAGCATTTCTAGACTCAACTTCGACCAGTATGGCTTGGTAATCCTACAGGCAGCCAGGCTCTGATACCAAAGCTGTCAGGACCCCGATCCTAAGTCACACCGATCTAGCATGTAACACTTCATATCACTTTGCGGCCTCACGCATGGAATTCCCACGGGTGCCACCTTACCTAGCCCGGGTTCTCTGTCATATGTATGCTAGCGACACTATCATATACGTGAGCCAAAAGGCGCAAACGGTCCCGGGCCAGGTAAGGTGGCACCCGTGGGAATACCGTGCGTGAGGCCGCAAAGTGATATGAAGTGTTAGATGCTAGATCGGTGTGACTTAGGATCGGGGTCCTAACAAATGGCCTGTAGGGTGTTCATTGGGATTGGTGGAGGAGGAGGGGCATGTTTGTCTAACACTATAGAGTCAAAATTAGGTCCAAGATTGATGGCAACTCTGTCCTTGTGCTGTTGAGCTGATGAGGTCTCACCTTCAGTGATGTTCTTGTTGTTTTGCATTTTGAGGATGGCAGCAGAAGCAGAGTTTTTATCCTTGAATCCTATGTTGATTTTGGCCAAACGATCACTTCTTCTGCAGAGGGCGTCATCCACTATAGTGGTTTTCTTTCTCTTGTTGGCCATGCTGTTTTTCTTGCTGGCAACAACATATTCCTCTTCAGTGATTTCCACAATCTTGGCAGAGCTAGTGTATTGTGGAGCCTCATGGACTGTTTGGATCTGCAAGTAGCATCTCTTGCTTGTGCCATTAGTGCCTTCAACATCTATAATGTTGCATTTGGCATTGATGATTTTATATCCTCCCAATTTAGGAATAATATCCTAAGCATTTATCACCAAACTTCCAATCAGACCCTTTAGAGCAGATATATCTTCATAGATCTCTTCTGTTGTTCCTTCATGCCCTGTAGCAATGTTAACCTGCCGAGTTGTCATCTGAGCATTGTAATTCATGTTGATGTTGTTTGGAGAGAAAACATGGCTTTCAACAGGTATGAAACTGTCTGTCTCTTGATGCTCAACTTTAGTAGTGTTAGGAAACACATGTATGTTGCGAGCAGCTGGATCCATGTTGTTAACCTCATTTTCATCCACCTGAGGAGTGCCTTGCATGACAGTCGGTGCAGCATCAGTCTGAATATTAGCTTGCTCATTCATCTCAATAGAAGCCTTGTTGTTGTTGTTGTTTTGTTCTGCACCAATGTGGACATCCTCATATGGTGCACCAAGGCCCTCATTATGTCGGTTTATCACCACTTGTTCAATAGGGATGTTGCCAAGAACTTCATCATGCTAGAAACATGCATGCACATTGGGCAGGGGATGTGGATTTCCACCATTTGGGGGGAGTGGATCTTCATCTCCTCCCTGCTGCCCAATAAGTTCTCTAGACAGTATATAAGCAGGTAATGTCCATGAGTCCCCATAACCCACATCATCCAGGTTGCGAAGAACAAAAATGCTGAGAGGAAGTGTATTAGCATTCATAACCCTGAGTTTCACTATGATTATGGTTTTGTCCCTAGGGCTTTGTTCCAAATGAGAAAGCGACCATATGGAGCAAAAGTTCTACTGATAATATTGACATCCTAGCACTGTAATGGATAGTTCATCAATAGCATCCAGATATCATGTGTGAAAGTAATGCTTCTGTAGTTAATACCACGATCTTGCCTAGTAATTCTAAGCATAGTATCACCGATCTGGAAGGGGCTATGACTGACCGCACTATCACAAGAGCATGTAGTGGTAAACTGAACTAGAACTGATCCCATACCGCATCTGGATGAATAGGTGATCCTCCATACTCTTTTCTCCAAGAAGTTGATGATCATGGCATTAGCTCCATGAAATTCCTTGGAGCGATTCCAGGCTCGAGAGTGGCAATGGCCCATTCATCACAGACCATCAGGAGCTCGCCGCCGACGACAACATAACCACGCTGCTCACGGAGGGGTCCTGATTGGACGATGGTGGTGCCTGGTGGTAGGTGTGGGAAGGGGTTGCATGGGTAGCACACCATGGTGGTGCAATCTGGCTCAGGTGGCAGGTTTGGGGTGGCATCAAGCTGTGGCGATGTGGTTGATGGAGGGGCAAGGGAAGAAGGTTTATGAGGCCGCACCTACTGGGATTTCACCCTATATACCTGGCCTTTGTTGTGTCTATTGAGGCAATATCTTGCAATGTGATTATATCTATAACAAACTCTGCATCTGACTTTGTTTTTGCAGGCTGGGTGATAATGAGCAATAGCCAGGCATCGGGAACAGAAATGAATCTGTGTATCGGATAATGATTGATCCCCGGACTGTCCCGCTTCCAAAGTGTTGGGCCATGTAGGGGGTTGGTTATCTAGGCCGGCAGAATGATCTCTAGTATGGGTCAAGGAGACAGGTTGTCCAACAATCGTTGATCCGCTATGCATGGCAGATTGATGAGGGCATACAGGAACGTTGCAAGAGATGTGATCATGATCAATGTTTGAACCATAACCAATAGGGAGTGAATTAGCACCTGTCAAAACATTATTCATGGAAGTGATAGAATCCTTGTTTGTACCTCTCGGGGATTGTAGATTGGATGCAATCCTATTGAAGACATTATTAATAGGGATCGTGGGATGGTGATGTGTACCTTTCTTACGAGAAACGGTGGTCCATTAAGCATCTTGTTCAAAATACCAAGATCATTCTTAATATAGCCATTTGGGCCTCCTCCACTCCAAAGGTGGAAATAAAATTTAAAAGCATCACATGTGAAGAACTTCTTGCGCACTAGAAAGAAACCCACTGCTTTGGAACAAACCAAGAAACGGTATACTTTGCCGTGAATATGCAATATATCCAGAGAGTCATAGGCACCTCTCGTGCAAGATGAGATTGCAAGGCCAACATTGTCCTAATTCAAACGAAAAAAAGATCATGTGAATGTGACCACCATCTGAAAACCCAGATCTGGTGAGACTGGATGAACTGAAGATTGGAAGAGATCACGAACATTGCATCTGAAACGATGGCCAAAAGAGAAACCTAGCTAATGGGCGACGGAGTGTGGATCATTGATTGGATCCATTGGAGGGGCTTAGGGTTTAGTTTGTTCGATGGGATTGGATCATGGATGGGTGCCATGGTCGCCCGAGGAGGGGTGGAGGGTGGTGCGGGTGAGAGCCATCTTGTCCTCTATTCTCAACTTGTCAAGTTTCTTGATCTCTTCGGCAATGAACTGCTGCTGCTCCAAGGCCTGCTTTCGGACTTTCTTCTTGACAGGCCGGGCATGTGGGCAGACAACAAAGTGGTGATCGATTACCTCCCTGGGAACACTTGGGATATTAGATGGTTGCCAGGAAAACACATCGATATTCACCCGCAGGAAGGCAATGACCACGCTTTCCTATTTGTCATCGAGGGTGGCACTAATAGTGAAAGTACCATCAACGCCAGCCAGCCCTGTCGAGACCTTTTTCATAGCGGGGGCAACAACCTTGGGCTTCTTGCTATTGGAACTCTCCGGCAAGCCATCAACAGACGCAGCGTAGTCTGAAGAGGTACGCTTCCCGGATTCCTTGCTTGTGTCCATGTTGGCTTTCTTATTTCCATTACTTTTCTTGGTGGGAACTGATATGTCTCCATCATATCTACTTTTCCAAACACTTTTGCCCTTGTTTTGGACTCTAACTTGCATGACTTGATTGGAACTAAACCGGACTGACGTAGTTTTCAGCAGAATTGCCATGGTGTTATTTTTGTGCAGAAATAAAAGTTCTCGGAATGACCTGAAAATCAACAGAGAATTATTGTGGAATATATAAAAAATACTGGAAGAAGAATCCACATCAGGGGGGCCTCCACCTGTACACGAGGGTGGGGGCACGTCCTACCCCCTGGGCGCGCCCCCTGCCTCGTGGGCCCCCTGACGCTCCACCGACCTCAACCTTGACTCCATATATTCACTTTCGGGGAGAAAAAAAATTAGGGAGAATGATTCATCGTGTTTTACGATACGGAGCCGCCGCCAAGCCCTAAACTCTCTCGGGAGGGCTGATCTGGAGTCCGTTCGGCGCTCCGGGGAGGGGAATCCGTTGCCATCGTCATCATCAACCTTCCTCCATCACCAATTTCATGATACTCACCACCGTGCGTGAGTAATTCCATCGTAGGCTTGCTGGATGGTGATGGGTTGGATGAGATTTATCATGTAATCGAGTTAGTTTTGTTAGGGTTTGTTCCCTAGTATCCACTATGTTCTGAGATTGATGTTGCTATGACTTTGCTATGCTTAATGCTTGTCACTAGGGCCCGAGTGCCATGATTTAAGATCTGAACCTATTATGTTTTCATCAATATGTGAGAGTTCTTGATCCTATCTTGCAAGTATATAGTCACCAACTATGTGTTATGATCCGGCAACCCCGAAGTGACAATAATCAGGACAACTCCCTGTGATGATCGTAGTTTGAGGAGTTCATGTATTCACTATGTGTTAATGCTTTGGTCCGGCACTCTATTAAAAGGAGGCCTTAATATCCCTTATTTTCCATTAGGACCCCGCTGCCACGGGAGGGTAGGACAAAAGATGTCATGCAAGTTCTTTCCATAAGCACGTATGACTATATTCGGAATACATGCCTACATTACATTGATGAACTGGAGCTAGTTCTAGGTCACCCTAGGTTATGACTGTTACATGATCGATCGCATCCAGCATAATTCTCCATCACCGATCCAATGCCTACGAGCTTTTCATATATTGTTCTTAACTTATTTAATTTTCTGCTGCTACTGTGACAATCACTATAAAACCCAAAAATATTACTTTTGCTACCGTTACCTTTGGCTATCTTTACCACTACTATCATATTACTTTCTACTAAATACCTTGCTACAGATATTAAGTTTCCGGGTGTGGTTGAATTGACAACTCAGCTGCTAATACTTGAGAATATTCTTTGGCTCCCCTTGTGTCGAATCAATAAATTTGGGTTAAATACTCTACCCTCGAAAACTGTTGCGATCCCCTATACTTGTGGGTTATCAAGACTATTTTCTGGCGCCGTTGCCGGGGAGCATAGTTCCATTCTTTGAGTCACTTGGGATTTATATCTGCTTATCATTATGAAGAACTTGAAAGATCCAAGAACCAAGATTTAGCCCTCAACTACGAGGGGAGGTAAGGAACTGCCATCTAGCTCTGCACTTTATTCACCTTCTGTTTTGAGCAAGCTTATGACACCTAAACCAGTTTCTGCTATTAATTCTAATATGTGGCATGTTATTGATGATTCCACTTCTGTTATGCATGATACTTATGATGAAACTACTTCTATGCTTGATACTACTGTGCCACTTGGTGAATTTCTTGATGAACAACTTGCAAGGGTTAGAGAGAATGAAATTATTGAAACTAATAATATTGATGAAAGTGATGATGAAGATTCTCCCCCTAGATAAGAATTGCATGTTGTTCCTGATGGTTATGTTATGGATGAAGAAACTTCTAGAGACTTTCTTGCTTGAAATGATAGAAGTGATCTTAAGAAACTATTAGCTAAGCTGAAACAAAAATCTATGGATGCTAGAATGAAATATGATCGTGCTTATGCTATTTCACCTATCTTTGTTACTTATAAGGATTATGAATTCTCTGTTGATCCTGATATAATTACTTTAGTTGAATTTGATCCTTGCTATGGCTATGAATCTAAAACTGTTGTGGCACATCTTACTAAATTAAATGATATAGCTACCCTGTTCACTAATGATGAGAAAACTCGCTACAGTGATATCCTTAAATTATTTCCGTTCTCATTAAAGGGTGATGCTAAGATATGGTTTAATTCTCTTGATCCTGGTTGTGTGCGTAGTCCCTGGATATGATTTATTACTTCTCTACTGTATATTTCCCTGCTCATAAGAAACAAGCTGCTCTAAGGGAAATATATAATTTTGTGCAAATTGAAGAAGAGAGTCTCCCACAAGATTGGGGGAGGCTTCTCCAATTACTTAATGCTTTGCTTGATCATCCTCTCAAGAAAATGAAATACTTGATATCTTTTATCATGGACTAACCGATGCTTCCAGATACCACCTGGATAGTTGTGCTGGTTGTGTTTTTAGGGAAAGAACGGTTGATCAAGCTGAAATTCTGTTGAATAATATGTTGACTAATGAAAACAATTGGACACTTCCTGAACCAACTCCTAAGCCAACTCTGAAGAAAAGGGGTATTCTATTTCTCAGTCCTGAAGAGATGCAAGAGGCAAGGAAATCTATGAAAGAAAAAGATATTAAAGCTGAAGATGTTAAGAATTTACCTCCTATTGGAGAAATACATAGTATTAATTTACCGCCTGTTGAAGAAACACATGGTCTTGATAACCCGACGCCAGTAGTAAAGGTAAATTCTCTCTATAGATTTGATGAAGGTGATATTCCTCGTTATAAGTCTGCTAGCCAATGCTTAGATGAGTTTGAAAATTTTATTGTTAAACAAGAGAACTTCAATGCTTATGTTGGTAGACAATTGAAACATGATGCTTACATGATTGAACACTTGAGTGATTATATGGCTAATGTTAAAGGTGAACTTAAACTTATTAGTAAACTTGCTTCTATGGTTACCACTCAAGTAGAACAAGTACTTAAAGGTCAGAATGATTTTCTCAATGAATGAAATAGTAAGAAAAATAATAATGTTGTTAGAGTTGTGACTAGAGGTGGTAAAATGACTCAGGAACCTTTGTATCCTGAAGGCCATCCTAAGAGAATTGAGAGAGATTCTCAGAGAGCTAATATAGATGCACCTAGTCCTTCTAAAAGGAAGAAAAAGAAAAATGATAGGACTTTGCATGCTTCTAGTGAACCTGTTATTGACACACCTGAGAATCCCAATGATATTTCTATTTCTGATGCTGAAACACAATCTGGTAATGAACATGAACCTAGTGATAATATTAATGATGATGTTCATGTTGATGCTCAACCTAGCATTGATAATGATGTAGAAATTGAACTTGCTGTTGATCTTGATAACCCACAATCAAAGAATCAACATTATGATAAGAGAGACTTTGTTGCTAGGAAGCACGGTAAAGAAAGAGAACTATGGGTTTAGAAACCCATGCCTTTTCCTCATAAACCATCCATGAAAAAGGATGATGAGGATTTTGAGCGCTTTGCTGAAATGATTAGACCTATATTTTTGCATATGCGTTTGACTGACATGCTTAAAATGAATCCTTATGCTAAGTATATGAAGGAAATTGTTACTAATAAAAGAAAAATACCGGAAGCGGAAATTTCCACCATGCTTGCTAATTATACTTTTAAGGGTGGAATACCAAAGAAACTAGGAGATCCAGGAGTACCAACTATACCATGCTCCATTAAAAGAAACTATGTTAAAACTGCTCTATGTGATCTTGGAGCCAGTGTTAGTGTTATGCCTCTCTCTTTATATCGTAGACTTGATTTGAATAAGGTGACACCTACTGAAATATCTCTGCAAATGGCTGATCAATCAACTGCTATACCTGTCGGTATTTGTGAGGATGTGCTTGTTGTGGTTGCAAACGTTACTATTTTAATGGACTTTGTTATTCTTGATATGCCCGAGTACGATAGTATGTCTATTATACTTGGAAGACCCTTTTTCAATACTGTAGGGGCTGTTATTGATTGCACCAAAGGCAGTGTCACTTTTCATGTTAACGGTAAAGAGCATACGGTACACATTCCGAGGAAACAACCTCAAGTCCACAGTATCAATTCTATTGGAAAAATTTCAACAATTACTATTGGAGGTTTTGAATTTCCTCTTCCTACTGTCAAAAAATGATATTCTTATTGTTGGGGACATGCATATCCCCATTGAGGTAACCTAGTCTTATTCGAAAATTCTCCGGTTTCATGCAATTCGGAATGAGTATGTTAACAAGACTTGATCAACCTTGTTAGTGGGTTCCTTTTGATGAGCATGAGATGGATGAATTTAGAAAACACAACTCTCTGTACCCTCTTTTCACTTTCTGTTACTTATATTAAATAAAGCAAAAAAAGTATATTCTGTCTGCCCATGCAATAAAAAATACCCCGAAAATAAAAGTTCTCCAAATGCCCTGAAATTTAAATATGATTTTTTCTGGAATATTTGAGAATATCTGGCATTGAGAACACAGCAGGGGGAGCAAGCACCTGGCCACGAGGGTCCAGGGCGCGCCCACCCCCTGGGCACGCCCCCTGCCTCGTGGGCCCATGGTGGCTCCCTTCCACTTATTGCAGCTACCACACACTCCTTCTTCCTCCCAAAAAAATCAGTAGCCAGCTCAAACCCGAGTTCAAGCTCATGTTGCTGCCATTTTCGATCTCCTAGCTCAAAGCTCCATTCACAAAACAGCTTTGGGGGATTGTTCTTTGGTATGTGACTCCTCCAATGGTATAATTAGTTTTTGTTCTAGTGCTTTATTCATTGCATATTTTTGCTGCTTAGGTGACCCTGTTCTTGAGCTTGCATGTCAAATTTATATGGTCAAAAGTAGTTTTAATGCATGATATTGCCTCTAGGCACTTGTAGGAGTAGTTGCTATCAATATTGTTGAGTTTGGTTCAATTTTTTTTTGAAGTTACTAAAAATTTCAGATATTTTCAGAAAAAGTTGAGAGATTTTGGTGGGGCTCATCGAGCCAAAGCTCGAAGGATAAGCAAAGTGAGGAGTATAAGAGGCCCAAATATAATCTCCCTCGCACCGTGGAAGTTCGACCATGTGAATGGCCTTTTGATAATTTCTTGAGATCAGCCGAGATTTATGATGATTTTTATGAGTTGGCTGAGAATGCACGCCTCACCACCATCCTCCACGACCAATGCGAACAGTATCTCTTACTCACCAATATCTTTGTGCAAAACTTTCATTTCCATGCTAGGATCTCACCACCTTCGGTGGAATTTTATTTATATGATGAGCATAGGAGATGTCACTTCATGACTTTTGTCGGATATGTTTAATCCCTTTTGAGGGCAGTGTAGAGGAACTGCATCATGACGATGTGGAAGGGTTTATTGATACAATTGTTGTAGGTGAAACGAGGAAAGTTTCCGATGCAAGAATCACTAGCATACATTTTCCTGTTTTACGTTACTTTGCAATATTTTCTACTAGATGCTTAATTGGTCGCGGAAACTGTGGCAACCTTAGTGCCCCCGATATTGTTATTTTGTGCCATGCCTTGTTCCGTGATGACACATTTAGTATGGGCACTATTGTTGCAAAGCGGTTAAATCTTAACTGTACTAAGGGCCCCATCATGGAAGGTATCTTTGCCTCGCGCCCAGCTGCACATTTTAACATACCTATTAGGCATTATGAGAAGGAAGAGAAGTTGCTGCCTCCTGTTTTTCTAGACTATAAGAGTATGGTAGCACATGATTTTATTATTAAGAATAAGGAAAAGATGCTTAAGTACAAGCTGATATTTGATAAGAATCACCCTAAGACTATTACTTTTCCTATTCCTTCCTTGTTTGACTTATCTGCAGGCAAGTACCTTGTTCCGCTGGAGGCCATTTATGCCTACCGAAACCCCACATCAGCTACAGAGCCAGAGCCGGAACCACAATTTGATCCTCAGCGGCAGTCTGTTTATCAGTGGAATCCGGAGGAGATTGCCAACAAGTGGCACCAGGGGGATCCTTCTCAGTATGATCCCAGCTACAACATTGGCTATCCGCCAGGCCAGCCGTGGCCATAGACCAACTTAGGCCAAAAGCCTAAGCTTGTGGGAGTACGCATTTGTCATCGACATTACATTCCTGCTCACACACTCATGCTAGTTGTCGGTGCTCATACTTTTTCATTGTAATATCCATGCTAGGTTATTTTCCTTTTTATGCTTTCTTCTTGTGTGTTTGATAAACCTTAAGAAAAACCAAAAAAATAGTTGTAGCTTTTAGCTAGTTTACTTTCCATGCATGTAGTAGTAATTAAAAATAAAACCCAAAAAGATTTCTCGTTCTTCTTTTTGCTTGTTGGTAGTTGATAAACATTGAGAATGGTACCCCCATCACAATCCCAATTAAGAAGTAATTATTAACCCAAAAAATTAGTTTAGAGTGACGAGATCAACGTGATAATCAAAGAACCAGATACTCAAGTTGTCCATAACCGGTGACACGGCTAACCATGATTAGTTTGTACACTCTGCAGAGGTTTGCGCACTTTTCCCCACAAGACTCGATCTGCTCCGTTGGTTTTCTCGCACTACATGGTGTTTGAGAAACGGATGACCGAGACACAGTCTTTCAGAAACAATAACTCTTTACTCTGGATGGACAGTTACACCTACTTTCCCCTACATCTGCTAGCCCACCACGGAAAGAGGTTGTGCAACATACTCAACTATGCTAGAGCCCATAATAGCTTGTGGATGCACATGGAAGTTTCTAGCATGAATAATCTTATGATCCCTTTGAGCCTGGGTGGCCAACCAAAGGACAACACTGGTATATCCCCAAGTGCCCGCAACCAATCCACCCAGATGTGTATTTAAGTAGCCACCTTAAATTAACAATCTCAAATCTGTCATGGATCACTCAATCCAAACCTCGTCTACGAGCATAGCATAGCAGTATAAGCATAACGTAGAAGTAATTCCCAAGGGTTTGATAATAAAAGGGCAATAGGTTCTACCTCACCATCTACTTCCCAATACCTAAAGACTCGTAATCATGAAGTGTTTGAGGATTGTAACTAATGCATAAATACTGGGTATGAAAAGAGTACGGTCAATGTGTTACTTGCCTTCCTGACGATCCGCAAAACCTAAAGACTCGTAGTAGCACGCTTCACACTACGGGAATTCTATTGCAAACAACAATAGCATACATAAGCACTCAAGCATAGATGAAAGTGTAAAAGTCAAATGAGAAGATCCAAATCAGAAAGTCCAACTAAAAATCTTCGATTTGCAAAAAGAATCAATCAAATCGGAGCTATGGAACTGAAACTACGGTCAAAAGAACTTCGAATTCAAATCTGCTTGAAACCAATTTTTAAATTGTAAAAACCATTTTCAAGTTAATTAACCAGAAAGAGGGGCTCGAGACGAAGAGTTTGGTGTTGGCTTCACTATATTTGGACGAACAGTTAAAAAGTTGCGAGGGTTTGAAGATCAGGGGCCAATCTACGATAAAAGTAATCGCGGATAAGTCCCTGGCTAAAAATAAAATAACGAAAAGACTACGGCGCGAACGTCCGCTAACAAAAGCAAACGAACGAATTTGCGGTTTTTACTGGTTTACCGAAGAAAACCGGCAGGTCGGTGGGGTCAATGGCGTCGGACGGCGAGGCGGCTCCGGCGGGGCTCCGCGGCTGCGGCGAGGCGGCGCAACGGACGGCGCGAGACGAGGCGGCGGCAGCAGGCGACGCGGGGCGGCGGTGGTGGTTGCGGCGGCGTGGCGCGACGAGGGCAGAGGGGTCAGGGTGGCGGCTTAAATAGCCACGGGGGGAGGGCGGTCCGACTTGGGGAAGGCGTCGGCGGCGTGGCGAGCTCGAACTTCCTCGGTAGTCCGGTGAGGGCACGGCAGGGCGAGGCAGGGCAGGCGGCGATGCAGCGGCCCGGCTGGGCCTTCGGCCAAGTTCGGTTCGGGAATATATTTTTATAAAATAATTTCCGCCGAAAAGGAAAAATCCTAAGTAAATATAAAAAAATCCTAAAAATGCCAAAAACAATTTTCACTGTCTAAATAAAATATTTAGAACGAAGTGAACATTTTTCTGGCCTAAAATGCAAATTTTGAAAAATGCATATTTTCTTATTCGAATAAAATAGAAATAAAAATCCCAATAAATATTTATTTGATTTTAAATATTTTTCTTCCAATGTGTATTTATTTTGGCGCAGTCATATTATCTCCTCTCTTTTATTTTTATATACAAAAAATTTTGGAGAGAAAAATAATTAAAACCAAAATGATCCTCTTTTCAATATTTGAGAAGAATTCAAATATGAAAATGAATTAAATCCCCAACTCTCTCCATGGGTCCTTGAGTTGCTTAGAATTTCTAGGATCAAAACCAAAACGCAAATAAAATATGATATGCATATGATGACCTATATATAACATTCGAAATTGAAAAGTTGGGATGTTACAAACCTACTCCCCTTAAGATGAATCTCGTCCTTGAGATTCGTGTTGGGTAGAAAATAGGTGTGGGTGGTATTTCCGTAGGTCTTCCTCTCGTTCATAGGTGGATTCATCCTCGGTATGGTGGCTCCACTGAACTTTGCAAAACTTGATAACATTTGCGTGTGACTCGGCTGGCAAACTCAAGAATCTTGACAGGTTTCTCCTCGTAGGTTAGATCACTATCCAACTGAATTGCTTCCAGGGGAACTTTATCTCTTAGAGGAATTCTTCAACTGGTAAATGTGAAACACATCATGAACTCTGACAGTCCTTCAGGTAACTCCAACTTGATACGTTCAGAAACTCGGTATGGTCCTACAAACCTTGGAGCTAACTTTTCCTTAACTCCAAAGCGTTTAACTCCTCGCAGAGGTGACACTCGAAGATATGCTCTATATCCGATTTCATAGACTACCTCCTTGCGTTTTGAGTCTGCATAACTATTCTGTCTGGACTGAGCTACCTTTAGTCTATCGCAAATAAACTTGACCTTCTCTTCGGACTCCCTAATCAAATCAGGTCCAAACAACTGACGGTCTCCGACTTCATCCCACATCAATGGTGTCCTACACCTCCTTCCATACAAAGCTTTGAAAGGTGCCATCTTCACACTGGCCTGGTAGCTGCTGTTGTATGAGAACTCCATGAAGGAAATATGCCCTAGAGGCAATAATAAAGTTATTATTTTATTTCCTTATATCATGATAAATGTTTATTATTCATGCTAGAATTGTATTATCCGGAAACATAATACTTGTGTGAATACATAGACAAACTAAACGTCACTAGTATGCCTCTACTTGACTAGCTCATTAATCAAAGATGGTTAAGTTTCCTAACCATAGACATGTGTTGTCATTTGATTAACGGGATCACATTATTAGGAGAATGATGTGATTGACATGACCCATTCCATTAGCTTAGCACCCGATCGTTTAGCATGTTGCTATTGCTTTCTTCATGACTTATACATGTTCCTATGACTATGAGGTTATGCAACTCCCGTTTACTGGAGGAACATTTTGTGTGCTACCAAACGTCACAATGTAACTAGGTGATTATAAAGGAGCTCTACAGGTGTCTCCAAAGGTAAATGTTGGGTTGGCGTATTTCGAGATTAGGATTTGTCACTCCGATTGTCGGAGAGGTATCTCTGGGCCCTCTCTGTAATGCACATCACATAAGCCTTGCAAGCATTGTGACTAATGAGTTAGTTGCGAGATGATGTATTACAAAACGAGTAAAGAGACTTGCTGGTAACGAGATTGAAATAGGTATTAAGATACCGACGATCGAATCTCGGGCAAGTAACATACCGATGACAAAGGGAACAATGTATGTTGTTATGCGGTCAAACCGATAAAGATCTTCGTAGAATATGTCGGAGCCAATATGAGCATCCAGGTTCCGCTATTGGTTATTGACCGGAGACGTGTCTCGGTCATGTCTACATTGTTCTCAAACCCGTAAGGTCCGCACGCTTAAGGTTTCGATGACAGTTATATTATGAGTTTATGAGTTTTGATGTACCGAAGTTAGTTCGGAGTCTCGGATGTGATCACGGACATGACAAGGAGTCTCGAAATGGTGGAGACATAAAGATTGATATATTGGAAGCCTATGTTTGGACATCGGAAGTGTTCCGGGTGAAATCGACATTTTACCGGAGTACCGGGAGGTTACCGGAACCCCCCGGTAACCTAATGGGCCTTAATGGGCCTAGTGGAGGAAGAGGAGAGGAGGCCTATGGGCTGCCGCGCGCCCCTCCCCCCCCAAGTCCGAATTGGACAAGGAGGGGGGAGGCGCCCCCCCTTCCTTTCTTCCCTCTCTTCCTTCTTCCCCAAGTCCTAATCCAACTAGGGAAAGGGGGGAGTCCTACTCCCGGTAGGAGTAGGACTCCTCCTGCACGCCTCCTCCTAGGGCCGGCTGCACCCTCCCTTGGCTCCTTTATATACGGGGGCAGGGGGCACCCCTAGACACACAAGTTGATCTCTAAGACTGTTCTCTTAGCCGTGTGCGGTGCCCCCTTCCACCATAGTCCTCGATAATATTGTAGTGGTGCTTAGGTGAAGCCCTGCGACAGTTGAACATCAAGATCGTCACCATGCCGTCGTGCTGACGGAACTCTTCCCCGACACTTTGCTGGATCGGAGTCCGGGGATTGTCATCGAGCTGAACGTGTGCTAGAACTCGGAGGTGCCGTAGTTTCGGTGCTTGATCGGTCGGGCCGTGAAGACGTACGACTACATCAACCGCGTTGTCATAACGCTTCCGCTGTCGGTCTACGAGGGTACGTAGATCACACTCTCCCCTCTCGTTGCTATGCATCACCATGATCTTGTGTGTGCGTAGGAAAATTTTGAAATTACTACGTTCCCCAACAGTGGCATCCGAACCTAGGTTTTATGCGTTGATGTTATATGCACGAGTAGAACACAAGTGAGTTGTGGGAGATATAAGTCATACTGCTTACCAGCATGTCATACTTTGGTTCGGCGGTATTGTTGGACGAAGCGGCCCGGACCGACATTACGTGTACGCTTACACGAGACCGGTTCTCCCGACGTGCTTTGCACAAAGGTGGCTAGCGGGTGTCAGTTTCTCCAACTTTAGTTGAAACAAGTGTGGCTACGCCCGGTCCTTGCGAAGGTTCAAACAGCACCAACTTGACAAACTATCGTTGTGGTTTTGATGTGTAGGTAAGAGCGGTTCTTGCTAAGCCCGTAGCAGCCACGTAAAACTTGCAACAGCAAAGTAGAGGACGTCTAACTTGTTTTTGTAGGGCATGTTGTGATGTGATATGGTCAAGACATGATGCTAAATTTTATTGTATGAGATGATCATGTTTTGTAACTGAGTTATCGGCAACTGGCAGGAGCCATATGGTTGTCTCTTTATTGTATGCAATGCAATTGCACTGTAATGCTTTACTTTATCACTAAGCGGTAGCGATAGTCGTGGAAGCATATGATTGGCGAGACGACAACGATGCTACGATGATGATCAAGGTGTCGCGCCGGTGACGATGGTGATCATGACGGTGCTTCGAAGATGGAGATCACAAGCACAAGACAATGATGGCCATATCATATCACTTATATTGATTGCATGTGATGTTTATCTTTTCTACATCTTATCTTGCTTTGATTGACGGTAGCATTATAAGATGATCTCTCACTAATTATCAAGAAGTGTTCTCCCTGAGTATGCGCCGTTGCGAAAGTTCTTCGTGCTGAGACACCACGTGATGATCGGGTGTGATAGGCTCTACAATCAAATACAACGGGTGCAAAACAGTTGCACACGCGGAATACTCAGGTTATACATGACGAGCCAAGCATATACAGATATGGCCTCAGAACACGGAGACCAAAAGGTCAAGCATGAATCATATAGTAGATATGATCAACATAGTGATGTTCACCAATGAAACTACTCCATCTCACGTGATGATCGGACATGGTTTAGTTGATTAGCATCACGTGATCACTTAGAGGATTAGAGAGATGTCTATCTAAGTGGGAGTTCTTTAGTAATATGATTAATTGAACTTAAATTTATCATGAACTTAGTACCTGATAGTTTCTTGCTTGTTTATGTTTGATTGTAGATAGATGGCCCGTGCTGTTGTTCCGTTGAATTTTAATGCGTTCCTTGAGAAAGCAAAGTTGAAAGATGATGATAGCAATTACACGGACTGGGTCCGTAACTTGAGGATTATCCTCATTACTGCACAGAATAATTACATCCTGGAAGCACCGCTGGGTGCCAGGCCTGCTGCTGGAGCAACACCAGATGTTATGAACGTCTGGCAGAGCAAAGCTGATTACTACTCGATAGTTCAGTGTGCCATGCTTTACGGCTTAGAATCGGGACTTCAACGACGTTTTGAACGTCATGGAGCATATGAGATATTCCATGAGTTGAAGTTAATATTTCAAGCAAATGCCCGGATTGAGAGATATGAAGTCTCCAATAAGTTCTATAGCTGCAAGATGGAGGAGAACAGTTCTGTCAGTGAGCATATACTCAAAATGTCTGGGTATAATAATCACTTGATTCAATTGGGAGTTAATCTTCCAGATGATTGTGTCATTGACAGAATTCTCCAATCAGTGCCACCTAGCTACAAGAGCTTCGTGATGAACTATAATATGCAAGGGATGAATAAGACTATTCCCGAGCTCTTCGCAATGCTGAAAGCTGCGGAGGTAGAAATCAAGAAGGAGCATCAAGTGTTGATGGTCAACAAGACCACTAGTTTCAAGAAAAAGGGCAAAGGGAAGAAGAAGGGGAACTTCAAAAAGAACAGCAAGCAAGTTGCTGCTCAAGAGAAGAAACCCAAATCTGGACCTAAGCCTGAAACTGAGTGCTTCTACTGCAAGCGGACTGGTCACTGGAAGCGGAACTGCCCCAAGTATTTGGCGGATAAGAAGGATGGCAAGGTGAACAAAGGTATATGCGATATACATGTTATTGATATGTACCTTACTAATGCTCGCAGTAGCACCTGGGTATTTGATACTGGTTCTGTTGCTAACATTTGCAACTCGAAACAGGGACTAAGGATTAAGCGAAGATTGGCTAAGGACGAGGTGACGATGCGCGTGGGAAATGGTTCCAAAGTCGATGTGATCGCGGTCGGCACACTACCTCTACATCTACCTTCAGGATTAGTATTAGACCTAAATAATTGTTATTTGGTGCCAGCATTGAGCATGAACATTATATCTGGATCTTGTTTGATGCGAGACGGTTATTCATTTAAATCAGAGAATAATGGTTGTTCTATTTATATGAGTAAAATCTTTTATGGTCATGCACCCATGAACAATGGTCTATTCTTATTGAATCTCGATAGTGGTGACATACACATTCATAATGTTGAAGCCAAAAGATGCAGAGTTGATAATGATAGTGCAACTTATTTGTGGCACTACCGTTTAGGTCATATCGGTGTAAAGCGCATGAAGAAACTCCATACTGATGGACTTTTGGAACCACCTGATTATGAATCACTTGGTACTTGCGAACCGTGCCTTATGGGCAAGATGACAAAAACACCGTTCTCCGGTACTATGGAGAGAGCAACAGATTTGATGGAAATCATACATACAGATGTATGTGGTCCGATGAATGTTGAGGCTCGTGGCGGATATCGTTATTTTCTCACCTTCACAGATGACTTAAGCAGATATGGGTATATCTACTTAATGAAACATAAGTCTGAAACATTTGAAAAGTTCAAAGAATTTCAGAGTGAAGTTGAAAATCATCGTAACAAGAAAATAAAATTCCTACGATCTGATCGTGGAGGAGAATATTTGAGTTACGAGTTTGGTGCACATTTGAAACAATGCGGAATAGTTTCGCAACCCACGCCACCTGGAACACCACAGCATAATGGTGTGTCCGAACGTTGTAATCGTACTTTACTAGATATGGTGCGATCTATGATGTCTTTTACTGATTTACCGCTATCGTTTTGGGGTTATGATTTAGAGACGGCCGCATTCACGTTAAATAGGGCACCATCAAAATCCGTTGAGGCGACGCCTTATGAATTGTGGTTTGGCAAGAAACCAAAGTTGTCGTTTCTGAAAGTTTGGGGCTGCAATGCTTATGTGAAAAAGCTTCAACCTGATAAGCTCGAACCCAAATCATAGAAATGTGTCTTCATAGGATATCCAAAGGAAACTATTGGATACACCTTCTAGCACAGATCCGAAGGCAAGACTTTTGTTGCCAAATTTGGAAACTTTCTAGAGAAGGAGTTTCTCTCGAAAGAAGTGAGTGGGAGGAAAGTAGAACTTGATGAGGTAACTGTACCTGCTCCCTATTGGAAAGTAGTACATCACAGAAACTGGTTTATGTGACACCTACACCAATTAGTGAGTAAGCTAATGATGAAGATCATGAAACTTTAGAACAAGATACTACTGAACCTCGTAGATCAACCAGAGTAAGATCCGCACCAGAGTGGTACGGTAATCCTGTTCTAGAAGTCATGCTACTAGATCATGATGAACCTACGAACTATGGAGAAGCGATGGTGAGTCCAGATTCCGCAAAATGGCTTGAAGCCATGAACTCTGAGATGGGATCCATGTATGAGAACAAAGTGTGGACTTTGGTTGACTTGCCTAAAGATCAGCAAGTAATTGAGAATAAATGGATCTTCAAGAAGAAGACTGACGCTGACGGTAATGTTACTGTCTACAAAGCTCGACTTGTCGCAAAAGGTTTTCGACAAGTTCAAGGGATTGACTACGATGAGACCTTCTCATCCGTAGCGATGCTTAAGTCTGTCCGAATCATGTTAGCAATTGCCGCATTTTATGATTATGAAATTTGGCAGATGGATGCCAAAACTGCATTCCTGAATGGATTTCTGGAAAAAGGGTTGTATATGATGTAGCCGAAAGGTTTTGTCGATCCAAAGGGAGCTAACAAAGTGTGCAAGCTCCAGCGATCCATTTATGGACTGGTGCAAGCCTCTCGGAGTTGGAATAAACGTTTTGGTAGTGTGATCAAAGCATTTGGTTTTGTACAGACTTTTGGAGAAGCCTGTATTTACAAGAAAGTGAGTGGGAGCTCTGTAGCATTTCTGACATTATATGTAGATGACATATTACTAATCGGAAATGATATAGAATTTCTGGATAGCATAAAGGGATACTTGAATAAGAGTTTTTCAATGAAAGACCTCGGTGAAGCTGCTTACATATTGGGCATTAAGATCCATAGAGATAGATCAAGACGCTTAATTGGACTTTTACAAAGCACATACCTTGACAAAGTTTTGAAGAAGTTCAAAATGGATCAAGCAAAGAAAGGATTCTTGCCTGTGTTACAAGGTCTGAAATTGAGTAAGACTCAATGCCCGACCAATGCAGAAGATAGAGAGAAAATGAAAGATGTTCCCTATGCTTCAGCCATAGGCTCTATCATGTATGCAATGCTGTGTACCAGACCTGATGTGTGTCTTGCTATAAGTCTAGCAGGGAGGTACCAAAGTAATCCAGGAGTGGATCACTAGACAGCGGTCAAGAACATCCTGAAATACCTGAAAAGGACTAAGGATATGTTTCTCATATATGGAGGTGACAAAGAGCTCATCGTAAATGGTTACGTTGATGCAAGCTTTGACACTGATCCGGGCGATTCTAAATCACAAACCGGATACGTGTTTAGATTAAACGGTGGAGCTGTCAGTTGGTGCAGTTCTAAACAAAGCGTTGTGGCGGGATCTACATGTGAAGCGGAGTACATAGCTGCTTCGGAAGCAGCAAACGGAGGAGTCTGGATGAAGGAGTTCATATCTGATCTAGGTGTCATACCTAGTGCATCGGGTCCAATGAAAATATTTTGTGACAATACTGGTGCAATTGCCTTGGCAAAGGAATCCAGATTTCACAAGAGAACCAAGCATATGAAGAGACGCTTCAATTCCATTCGAGATCTAGTCCAGGTGGGAGACATAGAGATTTTCAAGATACATACGGATCTGAATGTAGCAGACCCATTGACTAAGCCTCTTCCACGAGCAAAACATGATCAGCACCAAAGCTCCATGGGTGTTAGAATCATTACTGTGTAATCTAGATTATTGACTCTAGTGCAAGTGGGAGACTGAAGGAAATATTCCCTAGAGGCAATAATAGAGTTATTATTTTATTTCCTTATATGATGATAAATGTTTATTATTCATGCTAGAATTGTATTATCTGGAAACATAATACTTGTGTGAATACATAGACAAACTAAATGTCACTAATATGCCTCTACTTGAATAGCTCGTTAATCAAAGATGGTTAAGTTTCCTAACCATAGACATGTGTTGTCATTTGATTAACGGGATCACATTATTAGGAGAATGATGTGATTGACATGACCCATTCCATTAGCTTAGCACCCGATCGTTTAGTATGTTGCTATTGCTTTCTTCATGACTTATACATGTTCCTATGACTATGAGGTTATGAAACTCCCGTTTACCGGAGGAACACTTTGTGTGCTACCAAACGTCACAACGTAACTGGGTGATTATAAAGGAGCTCTACAGGTGTCTGCAAAGGTAAATGTTGGATTGGCGTATTTCGAGATTAGGATTTTTCACTCCGATTGTCGGAGAGGTATCTCTGGGCCCTCTCGGTAATGCACATCACATAAGCATTGCAAGCATTGTAACTAATGAGTTAGTTGCGAGATGATGTATTACGAAACGAGCAAAGAGACTTGCCGGTAATGAGATTGAACTAGGTATTAAGATACTGACGATTGAAACTCGGGCAAGTAACATACCGATGACAAAGGGAACAACGTATGTTGTTATGCGGTCAGACCGATAAAGATCTTCGTAGAATATGTGGGAGCCTATATGAGCATCCAGGTTCCGCTATTGGTTATTGAACGGAGACGTGTCTCGGTCATGTCTACATAGTTCTCGAACCCGTAGGGTCCGCACGCTTAAGGTTTCGACGATAGTTATATTATGAGTTTATGAGTTTTGATGTACCGAAGTTAGTTCGGAGTCCCGGATGTGATCACGGACACGGCGAGGAGTATCGAAATGGTCGAGACATAAAGATTGATATATTGGAAGCCTATGTTTGGACATCGGAAGTGTTCCAGGTGAAATCGGCATTTTACCGGAGTACCGGGAGGTTACCGGAACCCCCCGGTAACCTAATGGGCCTTAATGGGCCTAGTGGAGGAAGAGGAGAGGAGGCCTATGGGTTGCCGCGCGCCCCTCCCCCCCCCCCCAAGTCCAAATTGCACAAGGAGGGGGGGCAGCGCCCCCCTTTCCTTTCTTCCCTCTCTTCCTTCTTCCCCAAGTCCTAATCCAACTAGGGAAAGGGGGGAGACCTACTCCCGGTAGGAGTAGGACTCCTCCTGCGCGCCTCCTCCTAGGGCCGGCTGCACCCTCCCTTGGCTCCTTTATATACGGGGGCAGGGGGCACCCCTAGACACACAAGTTGATCTCTCAGATCATTCTCTTAGCCGTGTGCGGTGCCCCCTTCCACCATAGTCCTCGATAATATTGTAGTGGTGCTTAGACGAAGGCATGCGACAGTTGAACATCAAGATCGTCACCATGCCATCGTGCTGACGGAACTCTTCCCCGACACTTTGCTGGATCGGAGTCCGGGGATCGTCATCGAGCTGAACGTGTGCTAGAACTCAGAGGTGCCATAGTTTCGGTGCTTGATCGGTTGGGCCATGAAGACGTACGACTACATCAACCACGTTGTCATAACGCTTCCGCTGTCGGTCTATGAGGGTACATAGATCACACTCTCCCCTCTCGTTGCTATGCATCACCATGATCTTGTGTGTGCGTAGGAAAATTTTGAAATTACTACGTTTCCCAACACTCCGCGTAAGGTAAATTATCATCCCAGCTAGATCCATAATCTGGCGCACAAGCTCTCAACATGTCCTCCAGAATCTGATTGACTCTCTCGGTCTGTCTATCTGTCTGCGGATGAAAGGCTGTACTGAACTCTAGCCTGGTACCCAAACTCTGGTGCAGCCGATTCCAAAACTTCGAAGTAAACTGGGTCCCTCTATTTGATACAATGGTCCTTGGAACTCCATGCAGGCACACGATCCTGGTAATATATATCTTGGCCAACTTCGCACTCATATAGGTGGTTTTCACTGGGATAAAATGAGCCACTTTGGTCAAGCGATCAAGTACTACCTAGATAGAGTCGTATCCCGATCGGGTCCTGGGGTAATCCAGTGATAAAATCCATGCCAAGCTTATCCCACTTCCATTCGGGTATCGGCATAGGCTGTAGTAATCCGGCTACCTTCTGATGTTCTGCCTTCACTCTCTGACATACATCACATACAGCTACATACTCGGCAATATCCTTCTTCATACAAGTCCACCAGAAACACTCCTTCAAATCCAAATACATCTTGGTGTTTCCGGGGTGTATCAAGTATGCCGAGCCATGAGCTTCCTGCGGTATTAACTTCCTGATCTCTGCATTATTGGGCACATAAACACGGTCCTAAAACCTCAAGGTGTCGTCCTCATCCTCGCGAAAACCTTTGGCTTTTCCTTTGCTCATCTTCTTCTTTATCTCCGCATTCTCCTTATCATCCTTCTGAGCTTCTCGAGTCTTTCCCAATAAAGTCGACTGAACCTCCATTGCTACGACAAAACCACTAGGGACTATCTCCAAACGTAGCTCCCTGAGATCTTCGGCTAACTCCTTTGGTAATTCCCCGCTTATGAGGGTATTGGCATAACTCTTCTGGCTCAAAGCGTCTGCTACGACATTGGCCTTGCCTGGATGATAATGCAACTTCATGTCATAATCCTTTATAAGCTCCAACCATCTCCTTTGCCTAAGATTCAGTTCCTTCTGAGTGAAAACGTACTTCAAACTCTTGTGATCCTTGTACACATCACAACGGTTTCCAGTAAGAAAATGTCTCCAGATCTTCAACGCATGAACTGCGGCTGATAACTCCAAATCATGCGTGGCATTATTCAACTCATGCGGTCAAAGTTGACGTGAGGCATATGAAACCACTCTTCCATCTTGCATAACTACACCTCCAAGTCCTAAGCGAGAAGCATCGCAATACACTTGGAAATCCTTGCGTATATCCGGCAGAATCAGCACTGGGGCTGTAACCAAACGTTTCTTCAACTCCTGAAAATTTGCCTCACATTCATCTGTCCACTTAAACTTAGTGTATTTCTTAAACAACTCCATCATGGGCTTCGCAATCTTAGAAAAATTCTCAATGAATCTCCGATAACATCCTGCAAGTACAAGAAAAATGAGGATCTCTCCAACTGAGGTGGGTGCCAACAACTCAGTGACAGACTGAACCTTGGTAGGATCCACTGCTATACCTTCTCCTGATATAACATAGCCAAGAAATCCAACTTCCTTCAGCCAAAACTCACACTTGCTGAACTTGGCATACAACTGGTGTTCCCTAAGCTTCTCGAGAATTAAACACAAATGCTCCTTGTGCTCCTCTTCATTCTTTGAGTACACCAAGATATCATCAATGAACACCCAAAAAAACTTATCCAAGAACTCCATGAACATCTTATTCATCATACTCATGAAATAGGCAGGGGCGTTAGTCAATCCGAATGACATAACCATGTACTCATATAGCCCGTACCTTGTGGTGAAAGCTGTCTTAAGTATATCCTGTTCTCGGATCTTCAGCTGGTGGTATCCTGATCGCAGATTGATCTTGGAGGATACTTTAGCTCCTTGTAGCTGGTCAAACAAATCATTGACCATCGGCAGTGGGTACTTGTTCTTGATCATCACTTCATTCAATGCCAGATAATCAACAACCATTCTCAAAGATCCATCCTTCTTCTCAACCAATAGCACTGGGGCTCCCCACGGTGACGAGCTTCGTCGAGTGTAACCTTTCTCCAATAGTTCTTTAATATGCTTCTTTATCTCCTCCAGATCATTTACACGCATCTGGTATGGCATCTTCGATATCGGTCTAGTGCCTGGCAACAACTCTATCAAAAACTCAATGTCTCGGTCTGGCGGCATTCCTAGTAATTCCTCTAGAAATACATCCGGGTAATCCTTCACTATAGCCACTTCCTCCTGAACAACCCCCGTGAGAGAATTTACTTGGGTCCTCCTCGGCGCATGCCAGGATACATACTTGATTCTCTTTCCCTCCGGGGTGGTGAGCAGAATTAACTTACTAACGCAATCGATATTTCCTCCATACTTCAATAGCCAATTCATTCCTAGTATCACATCCAATCCTTGCGACCAGAATTATTAAGTCTGAGGGGAAAACATGCCTACTGTAACATCCCGATTCTCGGAATGTTCTAAAAAAAGTTTTACAAAAATTAGGGCGAGAAAATTTTTGTTGGTTTTATTTGTTAACAAAGCTTAATTGGACTCTTATAATTTGGAGATTTAATTTGAACTAATGCCACCATAAATTAATTTCAGTTTTGTTCTTTTCTTTTGGATGTTTTTTATCCTCTTCAGCATATTTAAATATGTGAGTCTCCAATTTATTGGTTTTCTTAGTTTGTTTGATATTTGCTTGAGCTTCTATTAATTCTCTATATTTTCCTAAAAGACAAAATAATTTATTTTCCATCTACCAAACTCCAGAGAGAATTTCTATGTCCCAATCCTTCTCTCTCTTTTCAGTATGTATCTTACTTTTGTTTGTCCATCGAATAGTCCAATTTTATCTCTTGCTTTTATTTCTGTTTTCTCTATCTCTTTTCTTAGGTGCAGCCCACCTCATTCTATTTTCTTTCTCAACCGAATGAGCCAAAGTCCATCTCTCCTCTTTTCTTTTCTTCCTTTATTTTCCACATGGGCCTTATCCCATTTACCACATGGTAGCTGAACCCCTCCTTGTCACGTACACACATAAACCTCACACATAAACCTCACATACACACATAAATCTCACATGCATATACTAGAGAAACATACAAACAGAAAATGCATATAGTCACTTCTGCGTGTTGCCTCCTTAATTCCCTCTCCTTGAATTCCCCTGCCTTATTTCTCTCCACTTTCCATCTTCCAAGGTAAACCCCAAGGGCTCTCCTTCCTCACGGCTCCACCCACACTTGCAGGTACATGCGCACGCGAAGCTGAAACGTACAGGCACTACAATCCTTTGACTCCCTTAACTCTCAACCGTTCTCAAATCCGTGAGTATATATATGTGTGCCTCCACCTCCTCTTGCAATCCCCTACCACCTCCTGCCCTCTCCCTTCTCTGTTCTTCCAAAATACATCCACCAAGTGTTGATGCTCCATGAACGCCGGTGCTTGTTCCCGGCGACTTCAAGCATCTCCATCCATGCCCTTGCGCCAGAAGCTTCCCCTCGATGCGATGAATCCATTCAGGAAAGAAGGAACGCATTCCGTTGACCACAAGCGAAGAATTTCACATGTGTGTGTACACTGTTCGTCAAGTTCACCACACCGTTCTGTCCAACTGGGTGAGCCTCTATCCAATTCCTCATGCACACCTTCTCAACATCACTCGTAGTATCTCATAGATGTCATATTTCAAACTATCTATCTCGTTGGCCGTGCTTGTCCAAAAAAAAATCGATTTGATGGCATCGGCTTGTCTTTATATTTCTGGTCTGTCGGATAATCTTGTGGTCAACATATGAAATATTTCTTGTAGTTGTAGTAACCATGTTGTGGTGTTAGATTGATAGTTTGATCTTGCAAACAGTACAATATATATTTTCATACTCATTCTTGCGGTAGAATACAAGGGGCTTTCTAGTTCGGTGATCTTTTTATATGATATTTCCATATGTTCGTGTTATGCCTCTATTCTTTTTGTTGTGACACGTGAGTTGTTAGATTATTTTTTATGAATCACAGTTATTTAAAATAAGTTTTGCATATTGTTTTGAGTGGACAATTTTTTTATTGTCTATAGTCCACTCATATGCATGTGTAGATTATTCGGTGAACTTTTTGGTAGAATGTAATCTTCATTGTTTTTTATATATGCCAAGGAGTCGCTCCTAATTATTTCTTAATGTTGGAAGTAAAATAAGATTTATTAGATTTATTTTACTCTTGTTTAAATTGTTAAAATAGTTATATGTATTTCCTCTAGTGCGGTAATTTGTGCTAGCACATATATATATATATATATTTCTTTTTTCAATGTGTTCTAATTTTTTAGAACTATTGCTATGCGTAGAAATCTCCATGTTTAATCTATAGGATTTGTTTGATGTCTATAGGTATATAATAGTTGTTGCATGAATTATTGATTTGTGTCTCGCTTATGATTATGTTAGTATTTCTTGTACGATTGTTTATGTCCATGTAGTAGTATGATATCTATTTGTAGCAATTTCTGAGATATTTAGATTTATGATGAATTACTTTATGTCTTGATTATTTTAATTTTTCTGTAGCATTGATATATCTTAGATATGGTTCATATATTCATTTCCATCCATGTTGCATGTTAATTTTATTGGTTTGAAATCATATCATGCCTATGATAGTTGTTTAGGTATTTATCATGTGCGATTTTGCATAGTTTTCTTTATGCTAGGTTCTAGATGTTAAATGAAGTGATATGTAACTTTAGAACAATTCCATTATAGTTCCCTATGGCATAACATATTTTGTGTAGTTGTTCCTATGGTTTCTTACATGTCACCATTCTAGATTCATGGTTGCTTGCTTTATGACATGGTTCATATTTGTATTGCTATATAGAATTTATTCTTATGGCATATAACCTTGTTTATTACTTTTGACAATTTTTTAGTGTCTGTTTATTTATCTTAGTTTATTGCCATGCCATGTTAACAATTGCTTCAAGCAGAAAGCCTGTTTACTTGTCTCCTACCATGTGTTATAGCACTGCTACTATGGACTACCGTGTGATTGCACATATGGTTAGCCTTCATTGAGATGATTCACATGATACTAGTTTGTTGATCTCACACTTTCTTTTATTAAATAACTTCTTGCTTGTTCAATATTATGCCATGTTGTCGTGATTGCATAACTAGACAACATCATGTGTGTGTACCAATTTTTATGTTATATGATGCCTAGTTGTGTACTTTAGGTACTTGCAAGTGTTGGATAAGCTAAATATAGATACATGCCACTTTCTTACTCATGTGAGTATAATACATGTTAAATTGGTAGAAGCCATGATCTAGTTATTTACTTGCCTAAATGCAGTATGGTATGCCCATATGCTTATATGACATAATTAACTAGTATGCAAGTTTGTGTGATCTTGCCATTCTTGATATCCATGTTAGTTGATATTAACTAAGTTATCTCATTTTTCCGAGTTCTATTCTATTAGTATCATACTTTGGCATCTCCTGTGATGATCATTCATACTTAGGGTTATACAGTGTACCTAGATCTTGCATTGTTGAATATTTAGATGCCGTTCATGCAAGTGATCTTTCATGTCTTATGGTGTTCCATGTGTTATCGTTGTACATGTGTTGCTCTTATATGATTGACTTGTGTGACGTTACTATTATGAGTGTTGTATATGTGTTGCAATAATTCCTCGCATGCTAAGATAGTTTACCTTTCATGTTAGTTGAGTTGTTCCTTCCTCATATGCTTAGTGCACATAGTTTAGTTTGTTGTTATGCATGTTGTGGTAATCTTTTGCTAGTGGTTAGTACCATAGTTTGTATTAGAACGTTAGTATTGTTGGCAAGCCTTGATTATCCATCATCAACTAAACCCTGTCAATTCATCGAGTCCTTGACTTACCTTCCAGTCATGTTATCTCCTTTTGGAATCTCCATCTTGATCAGTATCTTGCTATTCATCCACTCTTAATTTGTTTTGGATGTTATTTGGATTTTCTATTTCTTTAGTATTTATTGGTTTTCCTTTGCTTTCGTTACGACGAGTAGGGAGTGACGACGATGTTCAACATGGACAAAAACAGGTTACCGAAGGACTCAACAACGAAGGCATGCCTCCTTCTTTGATCATAGTTATCCTATGTTTACAAAATTGCATTGTGTTTTATGGTTACTATATGCACGATATTTTAATTCTCATAGCTAGCGTGTCGATTGGCACATTACCTTGATCTGCTTGTCTCCTATTCATTTTACACCTGAGTAGAATTATAGTATTCCGGTAGAGTAGAAATGCTTAGCCATGCTTATCACCCTATAGGTGCTTTGTTGAATGACCTGTGAGTCAATTACAGTTGATACTTATCGCTGAGCTAGGCCAGTTGGCTTGTTGACCTTCATTATCCTATTCCACTATGGGTGAAACATACCATCTGAATACTGGCATGGGCGATAGCTGAATCAAGGATTGAAGGAGTGATTGGCTGCCCTTCATAAGTTGAAGGGGGCAATTAGTCGTCCGTGTCGCATAATGCCTAATAAGTCTTGGATTTGAAGATTGTGAGAACAGTACAGCCACATGCTATATGGGCACTGGCTTGGTCAAGTAAGCTAGTCAGCCTTAGGTGTCGATGTCGCCGTACCACAGATGTGATAGCTGCCTTGCGAGGAGTATCCTCGGAACAGATGGGGTGGGGGGGACCGGTTTGAGGACGTACTCTCAGTTCCGTGCGCCAGACCCAGTGGGCATGTCACATCTTTGGGGGATCTAGTCCAAAGACCTCGTCACAATCCCCCTGCCGGTACACCAAATGGAGTACTATACCAGCGGCCACTTGTGGCAACAAGTCGGGATTGTGCCACGTGGGTAAAGTGTACGACCTCTGCAGAGTGTAAAACTATTCGAATAGCCGTGTCCACGGTCATGGGAGACACATGAATCTTTCTTGACGTACATGACCTGTCTTGCTTATTCCCTCTTGCCCTTATTATTGGAATCTAAGAAGAGTGTGAGTTGATCAAGGATAGTCTCTTTGATGAAAGTTATTCTGGAGATAAAACATGTTTTCATCAAAAACAGCTTTTATCAAATTGTTATGTTATTTCAAACAAAATTAGCTTTTATGCAAATGAGCCATACAGCCTTCCATTGACGCCACATGTAGCTATTAGGTCCTCTCTGAGGGAGGCATGTTGAGTACGTAATGTACTCATTGCAATAATTTTGTTGACAACAGAGTTCCATGAAGACGAAGGTGATGATTACGACTACTATGGCGATCCGTAGGAGTGAGGTCACGTGGACTATATCGACTGCCTGTGGCTGAGATGGAGTCACTACGCATTTTACTTTCCGCTGTTCTCTGATTGTAAATGTCATGAGACATCTCACTAGGTATGTCTTGTGACAAATATACTACTTGTAATGCTTTTACGTATTCTGCAATTATACCATTTCACTGTGTTGTCAACAATGATCCTGGGGTTGACAAATATGCATAGGAGGGTCTGGAAGTTAATTCCAGGTTCTCAGAGAAGTGGTATCAGAGCCGATGTCAACCTACTCTCGTGGCCTTAGTTAGAAATGGAAAGCCTTTGGAATTATTTTCTTAAGAAAAATATATTTGAAAAGGATCATTCTCGTACTCTTCTCCTTCACTATTGCTATTGTGACCTCATCTTATTCAATTGAAATTTAAACTCTACTTCTCTACCATCTTCGTTGTAGTAAGTGAAACCCTTTTCCCTGCCCTTCATGTTGAAAAGTCAGAAGCTTCACATGATGTGCCAAGAATATCAAGATAACTTCAACCCCTGAAGCTTTTAGTAGCAACATTTTTCCAAGAGAAGACACTTAGAGACCTCAAGAAGCCAACAACCGTTGATCATGATCCAATCATCAACGTCAAAGATTTGCCCCATGATTTATTGTGACCGGCCATATAGGATTAGGTTGGTTAACACCCCTGTAGTGATAGAACTCGTAGCTTGTAGACGCAAAACCTTTTGTGTGTGAGTATTGTTTGCATATTTTTTTGGGTGTTTTCCTATGCAGTCATACTAAAACCCTATTTGCAAAAATGAGTTGCTTCTGAGCTTTATTTGGATAGTTTCATGATTATGTAGGTGTTATCTTTTACTTATCTTCTGGGGTATCTCCTCCATGTTTAGGATTCTTTTACTCCTCTTATGCTCTATTTCTCTTCTCTATAAACCTTGGAGAACACTTGAGGGGAACGAAGTTGCAACATCATGCTCCGAGGTCTATTATCAATCTGAACCCCACGGAAAATCTCTTTTAAGGGGGGTAGTAGACGGTGGTTCATGGCGAGATCGAAGATTTGAAGACCTTCATTTGCAAAGAATACGAAGATTTGAAGACCTTCACATCACCTACTATAAGTTCAACCTAAAGAGGGATCAATGAGTCTATCCACACCAATGCTTGGCCTAAAGAAGAAGGGCAAGATAGAAGAGTAGTAACCACTCAGAGAATATATCAAATTACCATTACCAAGATCGAAGGACTACTTCTGAGCCTTGAGAAAGCTTGAGACAGTGTCGACAATCGAATAATCTTCAATCAAGACCCCGAAGTTGTTTTCCACGAAGATCAGAATCAACCATGATTACATCAGTTTCTGAGAAGAACTGTGTTGAAGATGAAGTTAACCCAAACCCATTCTATTTAGTCAGCCTGAATCTCAGGGATGAGATTTCTTTTAAGGAGGTTAGATCTATAACATCCCAATTCTCGGAATGTTTTAAAAAAAGGTTTTCCAAAAATTAGGGCAAGAAAATTTTCGTTGGTTTTATTTGTTAACAAAGCTTAATTGGACTCTTCTAATTTCGAGGATTTAATTTGAACTAATGCCAACATAAATTAATTTGAGTTTTGTTCTTTTCTTTTGGATGGTTTTTTTTCCTCTTCATCATATTTAAATATGTGATTCTCCAATTTATTGGATTTCTTAGTTTGCTTGATATTTGCTTGAGCTTCTATTAATTCTCTATATTTTACTAAAAGGGAAATTAATTTATTTTCCATCTACCAAACTCCAGACAGAATTTCTATGTCCCAAACCATCTCTCTCTTTTCAGTATGTATCTTATTTTTCTTTGTCCATCGAATAGTCCAATTTAATCTCTCGCTTTTATTTGTATTTTCTCTAACTCTTTTCTTAGGTGCAGCCCACCTGATTCTATTATCTTTCTCAACCGAATGAGCCAAAGTCCATCTCTCCTCTTTTCTTTTCTTCCTTTATTTTCCACATGGGCCTTACCCCATTTACCACATGGTAGCTGAACCCCTCCTTGTCACGTACACACATAAACCTCACACATAAACCTCACATACACACATAAATCTCACATGCATATACTAGAGAAACATACAAACAGAAAATGCACATAGTCACTTCTGCGTGTTGCCTCCTTAATTCCCTCTCCTTGACTTCCCCTGCCTTATTTCTCTCCACTTTCCATCTTCCAAGGTAAACCCCAAGGGCTCTCCTTCCTCACGGCTCCACCCACACTTGCAGGTACATGCGCACGCGAAGCTGAAACGTACAGGCACTACAATCCTCTGACTCCCTTAACTCTCAACCGTTCTCAAATCCGTGAGTATATATATGTGTGCCTCCACCTCCTCTTGCAATCCCCTACCACCTCCTGCCCTCTCCCTTCTTTGTTCTTCCAAAATACATCCACCAAGTGTTGATGCTCCATGAACGCTGGTGCTTGTTCCCGGCGACTTCAAGCATCTCCATCCATGCCCTTGCGCCAGAAGCTTCCCCTCGATGCGATGAATCCATTCAGGAAAGAAGGAACGCATTCCGTTGACCACACGCGAAGAATTTCCCATGTGCGTGTACACTGTTCGTCAAGTTCACCACACCGTTCCGTCCAACTCGGTGAGCCTCTATCCAATTCCTCATGCACACCTTCTCAACATCACTCGTAGTATCTCATAGATGTCATGTTTCAAACTATCTATCTCGTTGGCCGCTTGTCCAAAACAAATTTCGATTTGATGGCATCGGCTTGTCTTTATATTTCTGGTCTGTCGGATAATCTTGTGGTCAACATATGAAATGTTTCTTGTAGTTGTAGTAACCATGTTATGGTGTTAGATTGATAGTTTGATCTTGCAAGCAGTACAATATATATTTTTGTACTTATTATTGCGGTAGAATAAAAGGGGCTTTCTAGTTCGATGATCTTTTTATATGAAATTTCCATATGTTCGTGTTATGCCTCTATTCTTTTTGGTGTGACATGTGAGGTTTTAGATTATTTGTTTATGAATCATAGTTATTTAAAATAAGTTTTGCATATTGTTTTGAGTGGACAATTTGTTTATTGTCTATAGTCCACTCCTATGCATGTGTAGATTATTCAGTGAACTTATTGGTAGAATGTAATCTTCGTAGTTTTTTATATGTGCCTAGGAGTCGCTCCTAATTATTTCTTATTTTTAGGAGTAAAATACGATTTATTAGATTTATTTTACTCTTGTTTAAATTGTTAAAATAGTTATACATATTTCCTCTGGTGCGGTAATTTGTGCTACCCCATATATATTTCTTTTTTGCTTGTGTTCTAATTTTTTAGAACTATTGCCATGCGTAGAAATCTCCATGTTTAATCTATAGGATTTGTTTGATGTCTATAGGTATATAATAGTTGTTGCGTGAATTATTGATTTGTGTCTCGCTTATGATTATGTTAGTATTTCTTGTATGATTGTTTATGTCCATGTAGTAGTATGATATCTATTTGTAGCAATTTCTGAGATATTTAGATTTATCATGAATTACTTTATGTCCTGATTATTTTAATTTTTCCGTAGCATGGATATATCTTAGATATGGTTCACAAATTCATTTCCATCCATGTTGCATGTTAATTTTATTGGTTTGAAATCATATCATGCCTATGATAGTTGTTTAGGTATTTATCGTGTGTGATTTTGCATAGTTTTCTTTATGATAGGTTCTAGATGTTAAACGAAGTGATATGTTACTTTAGAACAATTTCATTATAGTTCCCTATGGCATAACATATTTTGTGTAGTTGTTCCTATGGTTTCTTACATGTCACCATTCTAGATCCATGGTTGGTTGCTTTATGACATGGTTCATATTTGTATTGCTATATAGAATTTTTTTCTTATGGCATATAACCTTGTTTATTACTTTTCATAATTGTTTGGTGTGTGTTTATTTATCTTAGTTTATTGCCATGCCATGTTAACAATTGCTTCAAGCAGAAAGCTTGTTTACTTGTCTCCTACCATGTGTTATAGCAATGCTACTATGGAATACCATGTGATAGCACATATGGTTAGCCTTCATTGAGATGATTCACATGATACTAGTTTGTTGATCTCGCACTTTCTTTTATTAAATAACTTCTTGCTTGTTCAATATTATGCCATGTTCTTGTGATTGCATAACTAGACAGCATCATGTGTGTGAACCAATTTTTATGTTATATGATGCCTAGTTGTGTACTTTAGGTACTTGCAAGTGTTGGATGAGCTAAATATAGATACATGCCACTTTCTTACTCATGTGAGTATAATACATGTTAAATTGGTAGAAGCCATGATCTAGTTATTTACCTGCCTAAATGCGGTATGGTATGCCCATATGCTGATATGATATAATTAACTAGTATGTAAGTTTGTGTGATCTTGCCATTATTGATATCCATGTTAGTTTATATTAACTAAGTTATCTCATTTCTCCGAGTTCTATTCTATTAGTATCATACTTTGGCATCTCGTGTGATGATCATTCATACTTAGGGTTATACAGTGTATCTAGTTCTTGCATTGGTGTATATTTAGATGCCATTCATGCAAGTGATCTTTCATGTCTTATGGTGTTCCATGTGTTATCGTTGTACTTGTGTTGCTCTTATATGATTGACTTGTCTCATGCTACTATTATGAGTGTTGTATATGTGTTGCAATAGTTCCTCGCATGTTAAGATAGTTTACCTTTCATGTTAGTTGAGTTGTTCCTTCCTCATACGCTTAGTGCACATAGTTTAGTTTGTTGTTATGCATGCTGTGGTAATCTTTTTCTAGGGGTTAGTACCATAGTTTGTATTAGAACATTAGTGTTGTTGGCAAGCCTTGATTATCCATCATCAACTAAACCCTGTCAATTCATCGAGTCCTCTACTTACCTTCCAGTCATGTTATCTCCTTTTGGAATCTCCATCTTGATCAGTATCTTGCTATTCATCCACTCTTAATTTGTTTTGGATGTTATTTGGATTTTCTATTGCTTTGGTATTTATTGTTTTTCCTTTGCTTTCGTTACGACGAGTAGGGAGTGACGACGATGTTGGACATGGACAGAAACAGGTTATCGAAGGACTCAACAACGAAGGCATGCCTCCTTCTTTGATCATACTTATCCTATGTTTACAAAATTGCATTGTATTTTAGGGTTACTATATGCATGCTATTTTAATTCTCATAGCTAGCGTGTCGATTGACACATTACCTTGATCCGCTTGTCGCCTATTCATTTGACACATGAGTAGAATTATAGTATTCCGGTAGAGTAGAAACGCTTAGCCATGCTTATCACCCTATAGGTGCTTTGTTGAATGACCTGTGAGTCATTTACAGTTGATACTTATCGCCGAGCTAGGCCAGTTGGCTTGTTGACCTTCATTATCCTCTTCCACTCTGGGTGAAACTTACCATCTGAATACTGGCGTGGGCGACAGCTGAATCAAGGATTGAAGGAGCGATTGGCTGCCCTTCATAAGTTGAAGGGGGAAATCGGTCGTCCGTGCCGCATAGGGCCTAATAAGTCTTGGATTTGAAGATTGTGATAACAGTACAGCCACATGCTATATGGGCACTGGCTTGGTCAAGTAAGCTAGTCAGCCTTAGGCGTCGATGTCGCCGTACCGCAGATGGGATAGCTGCCTTGCGAGGAGTATCCTTGGCACAGATGGGGTGACCGGTTTGAGGACGTACTCTCAGTTCCGTGCGCCAGACCCGGTGGGCATGTCACATCTTTGGGGGATCTAGTCCAAAGACTTCGTCACAACCCCCCTGCCGATACACCAAATGGAGTACTATACCAGCGTCCACTAGTGGCAACAAGTCGGGATTGTGTCGTGTGGGTACAGTGTACGACCTCTGTAGAGTGTAAAACTATTCGAATAGCCGTGTCAACGGTCATGGGAGACACATGAATCTTTCTTGACGTACAGGACCTGTCTTGCTTGTTCCCTCTTGCCCCTATTCTTGGAATCTAAGAAGAGTGTGAGTTGATCGAGGATCCTCTCTTCGATGAAAGTTATTCTGGAGATAAAACATGTTTTCATCAAAAACTGCTTTTATCAAATTGCTATGTTATTTCAAACAAAATTAGCTTTTATGCAAATGAGCCATACAGCCTTCCATTGAAGCCACATGTAGCTATTAGGTCGTCTCCGAAGGAGGCATGTTGAGTACGTAATTTACTCATTGCAAGAATTTTGTTGACAACAGAGTTCCATGAAGACGAAGGCGATGATTATGACTACTATGGTGATCCGTAGGAGTGATGTCACGTGGACTACATCGACTGCCTGTGGCTGAGATGGAGTCACTACGCATTTTACTTTCCGCTGTTTTCTGATTGTAAATGTCATGAGGCATCTCACTAGGTATGTCTTGTGACAAATATACTACTTGTAATGCTTTTACGTGTTCTGCAATGATACCATTTCACTGTGTTGTCAACAATGATCCTGGGGTTGACAAATATGCACAGGTGGGTCTGGAAGTTAATTCCAGGTTCTCACACCTACCTATTGTCACTGGCATCTGAAAACATCCTTGGCTTGCCATATACTCCGCTCCTGGCGAGCTTACTAACATGAGTATCCTAAGAACTTTGGTTGGCAACTTATACTTATCCACAAATCCCCTTGAAATGTATCAATGTTGTCATGGAAATATCACATCAGATGTCCTAGAGAGAGGACTTAGTCATGGAGGCATCGCATTGAGTTTAGCTTAAAGAGATTAATCAGGAAAAAGGACACTAGGAGTTTATACTAGTTCGGCCCCTTACGGTGAACGTAAAAGCCTAATCCAATTGTATGTGGAATTGCTAGGGTTTCGATGAGCGGGGAGCGAATACGCCTGACCGGCTCTCGAATCTGTTGTTTCTTGTCCAAAGCTGCCGCCGGATCATCCCCTTATATACACGGGTTGACGCCCTGTGGCCTACAAAGTCCCGGCCGGCTCATACAACGTGTCCAGCTTAGTGGCGTATCTTACATGCCTCACATTACAAGTTTTACATACATGGCGGTTTATGCTTACGGGCATTAAGCCGCCTTTGGGTCTGGGCCTGCTATTAAGCCTATCTATGAACCGTCGTGCGATCTTGGGCTTCATAACGATAAATCTTCATGGGGATGACCCGGCGCCTCCTGGGCGGGTCATGCCTAATAGTTATATCCCCAACATTAGGCCCGAGGTTGATTTGAACTTGTTCATGTCAATCTTCAAGACTTAGAAAAAATTCTTCCTCCTCTTATCTATGTAAACCTCATAACCATCCATGACGTCACCTCCCAATATTTCTGGAAACTGCAATGACGTCATCTTCAATGGATCTTTGCCTTAATGTCTTTCCGAAAATCGAGACGTCCATCTAGCTGGATAACCTTCATTTGCCCTCCTCGTTTTTTGCACCTGCATGTTCGCGTGTCTCCTTATAAATAGATACGACCGGTCTTCCTCATTCCCCCCCTTTCCAGCATCTTCTTCCTCTCGCAACCCTTCTGCCACTCAAACTCCGCTGCCGTCGCAGAGCATCTCATCTTCCTCCACCTCGGCCGCTGCATCAGCCTGAGTTGATCCAGAGAACGGCGGCGATCCTCCGCGGTAGATCTACATCTGTAAGTTTCGGCCTTTCCATAGCTTAGATTGGCACTAGGGTTCGCGAGCACCTGTGGGTTCTTCATATTTTGTCGTAGTTCATCATAGGTCATCTTCCATGCTGTGTTGTGAACTTCTTAATCTGAAAATGGCGTAAAACCAATGCGGTAGCTGTTTTAATTCCACATTCAATACCAATAGATCCCCTTTTCTTGGAAGAAAACTCTTGTGAAAGCTCATGAACTCATCTGTACTGACTTTTAGGTATAGTTTTATTTTTCTTTTCTGAATAGCCGTTGATCAAAAGTAATATCTGCAGTCTGTGAAACTTGTTTACCTCAGTACTTAACCAATTTTTTGTCGCTGGCAACTTTTGAATCTCCTTAGTCATGGCAGCTTACCATGCCGGCTTATTTTTCCTTCATATACCATTAGCCCTTACTTAAGCTGCCATTACACATCTGTATTGCAATCTTTAACCTGTAATTCCACCAATTAACTTGAACCGGCAAATTACTTCCTTTTTAGCTTGTCCTTTCACCATGGCGCCAAAGACGACGACCGTTAGCAACTGGGTCCCTTCCACAGTCAGTGAGGACACTATGAAGGATTTTTTTTCACCATTGGGTATTTACCAGAGAAGAGCGTTATGTCCTACCGCGCCCCTGAACCGGCCGAAGAAAAACCTCAGCCAAAAGATGGCAAAATCATCGTCTTTACCGATCATATGAACCGGGGTTTTTCACCGCCAGGCTCAAAATTCTTCAGAGATGTTCTGCATTTTTTCAAGCTTCACCCACAAGATCTTGGACCCAATTTCATATCAAACATCTGTAATTTCCAAGTTTTCTGCAAGGATTATCTTCAAGAAGCACCTACTATTGAACTCTTTAGAGAGTACTTTTACTTGAACCTCCAGAATGAGTACACCAATGGCCCCAGTTTAGAACTTGGCGGGATTTCCATTCAGCGCAGACAGGATGCTGTCTTTCCTCTTTTAGTCTTGCCAAGCCATCGCAAGGATTGGACCCAAACCTAGTTCTATTTCAAAGATACGTCACTAGCTGATGAAAAACCAATGATGGGGTATCATGCTGAGCGCCTTGACGCTAAATATTCGCTCCCCGATAAACTCTCTACCGCTGAGCGTAAGAAACTTCAACCAACCAACAAAAGGGTTCAATCCTTGTTGGGAAACAGCTTAACAGGAGTTGACTTGATCCGATGTTGGATCACATGACGGATCATCCCTCTAAGCTGCCGATCTGATTTGATGTGCAACTACGCCGGAGGAACAGACGATCCATTACGTCATAGCTCCCTTCGTCTGACTGAAGAAGCCATTGTTGAGATGTCAACGACTGTTGTCAACAGCAAATATGAAGACTACAGCAAAGTAGGATTGAATCCTTTCTGCAAATTTATCCCGGCACCAGAGGTAAATCCCCTTGACTCCTTTTTCTTCAGTAGTTTAAGTATTTGCATGAGTTTCAACCTGTTATTTTCCTACAGGCTAAATCTGACTTTTGGAAGGCAAAATATGATCATGAGGCTGCAAAAAAAGCTAGAGCCGTTGCAATAGCCGCCAAGAAGACAGCTAGAAAATCAAAAAAGAAACCAACTGCTTCTGAGTTACTCAAGATGGATGACGCCTCTAAGTCGGAGGTAGCCCTTGACTCTCTTGGCCTGCTTTTAAACTATCTTATTGACACTAACTATTACCAGGATGACACGGGGGCCAGCCAGGCAGTAGAAGAAGAGGTAACTATTATTTCCTCCGATTCAGAACCTTTGCCAAGGCAAAAACCTCAGCGGGTAACCCGGAAAGTAAGGCTTTCACACCCCTTGGCTTATTTAGATCCTCATTTTCTTTTGAAAAAACAACAACATGAGAGCCGCCTGCAGACCCGGACTAGTGGAGATAATGAGCTGCCCTCCGGCTTACCGAAAACTCCTTGGAAACGCCAGAATGAGGTTCTATTACCTCTTAACTCTGATGAACGATTCTCTTTTATAAATCACTCAACCATAATTCCATTTTTCTTTCCAGGAGATTGCTCGTTCCTCCTCTAGTGATTCCTCCCAAACTCAGCTGTCGGCTTTAAAGACCGCCCTCGGGTAAAGATAATTATCCTTTCTTTCACACCTTTATGCCTGTATCGTATTATTGACTTTTTAAATTCTCCTTAGTGGTCAAGAAAAGCCCAAGAAGGCCAAGGTGATAAAACCGGCTGAAGACCCGAAAGTCACTGAACCGGCATAGTTGACTATTGCCTCGAAACAACCTGAAGCACCAGAAAACCCTGCTGCCAATGTTCACTCAGATCTTCCTGAGCCGTATGTTGACAAAACTGTCCTCAATCCATCCACTACTGAGCCGTTAAGTTCAGCTAACCCGCCAGGCGCTCATAACGATGATATTTTAATCACTGGGACTAGATTTACTGAACCGGGAAATCCAACTGTGTTAGCGAGACACTCTGCCAAGCAAGAGGTCTTGGAGAAGCAAAAAGTGAGGTTTGACATCTCTCACTATGCTCACGTGAGTATTAGTGACGTGCTATATGGCTATCTTAGTCACGTGCATTCCAGCCGTGACTCTGAAATTGAGATGGTCAAACAGCTGGAACTAAAATATGAGGTATGCTCTCTGGCTTTCGCAAGTTTATATGCTCTGCCAGCCCCCAAGTCTTCTGATTATGATAAACTTGAATGATTTGTAGACTTGAGATATAGCTTGATGTTCTGACCTATATTTTCCCCGAGTCCGGTTTAAAATGTTTTAACCGGATTTAACTGATAGCGTAATTTAGTACCTGTAGTCTCCAAGGGCCGGCATAATCATCATGAATGAGCTGGTACTTAACTTCATAACTTTCATGAACCAGTCGAAACTGCTAATACTTTTATCCGGCTCAAGAGGGACAAACTTCTGAATACCATGCATTAGCCCCCAAGTACCAAGCGTTGTTACATGTAAAACACTTGGGAATTTTTTAGAAGAGCCATTTCTGCATGTAAGAATTGTTGTGGCAGAAATTAGCCCCTAAGTGCGAAGTAGTGTTGCTTTGCAAAGTGCTTGGGACTTTAATTATGATGACCTTTATTGGAATATTCTTTGACACATCTGTGCTTGTCTACAGACCGCCATGACTGACTTGGATTCTCAACTGACTGATGCGAAGACTCGGCTGGCAGCTCAAGAAACTGAGACCCGGAAAGTTTAATCTAAATTCTAGTTCAGCATTTCTGAAACAGAAAAACTGAAGGCAACTTTAAAACAGAGAAGGAGGCTTGGGCTCAAGAAAAAACGGTTCTGACTCGGCGGGCGGAGACAGCTGAAGCAACTTTGGAAAAGGTTACCGCTGAGCTCACCAGTTTAAAGAACCGTGTGTCTTAGATGGTTTCTGCCATATTTGGTGAGTCTTCTTATTACTTTATTTGAAAGTGAATCTTTGTCAATATACCATAAGCCGGCACTTAACCCATTGTGTAAACTGCACAGGTCCCCGGAGCCATAATCTGAACCAAGATACTCTGGTGAAGCTGAAGGCGGTTTATACACTCATGGAACAATTATACACTGGAGATCAGCGAACCCTTGCCACCATCTCTCCAGTAATCCAGGAGCCAAACTTATTGAGCGATGTTTTAAAGAAGTTGTTGTCTTCCCCGCTAGGTTTCAACCGATTAAGCGGTCTTGTGTGAGAGCTGGAGCCTTAACTGCTCTAAGCCGCTCCAAAGCCTGGGTACCGGAGCTAGACCCGGCGGACCTAGCCAAAGGGTACCCCAGCTTTAAGGAAGACGAGACTCCTTTTGACCAAGAAGATTTTGCTGCTTGTGTGAAGGAAATTCGTCCTCATGCTACCATGCTTGGCGAAGAGACCAATATTGATAAGTACCAGCCGGGTTTTGACTATGGTAATAAAAAGATGGCGACTCCCAGTTATAAAGTGATGGATTTAATTCCGCCAATTCGGGAGAACACCATTGCCCCTGAGATTAACCCGTATGGTTTAATTGATGATGAGGCTGAATTCGTCGCCCTTCAAGGCTTTGACTGGACAAAACCCAATTTCCAAGTTGTGGATGAACCGGCAAGGGATGATGCGGAAACATCGAATCAGCCAAGCCAAGACGCATGACCCGGCTTCGATTTATCATAAACAACTTATCTTTCTCTGGGCTCAGTGTGACTTGTAATATGCATATACTTAAATTCCTTGTTCTGTTATGCCATCGTGCATAGTTATATCCCCAACAAATGTGATGCACCAGTTTCAAAGAGAATGATTGCAGTAAATGAAGTAACCATAAACTTACCTATAACTGCATCTGGCTGCTCTTCAACCTCCTCCACGTTAACGTGGTTCACTTGTCCCCTATTGAAAGGGTTGGGCTTCTTCCTAGAGCTTCCATTGCCATTTCCATTCTTTACTTTAGGACACTCATTGGCATAGTGTCCAGTCTTCCCGCACTTGAAACAAGTAATGTGACTTTGGTCCTTCTTGGCGGGTGTGGCTAGGTTAGAGCGGTTCTGGTTGCTGCCTGCTCCATTCCCATTTCCATTCTTGGGGCCACTGTGGTTATGCGAACTTCCTCCATTGTGCATATGGCCTCCATGGTTATGGGTATATCCTCCCGAGTTTGGGATAAAGCGAGGCTTCTGCTGAGCTCCTGAATTGTACTTCCCTTGTCCATACTTCCTCTCGTGGCTCTAAATATGCTGCTGCTTCCCTTCAATCATAAGAGCCTTGTCTACCAACTCCTGGTAGTTGTTAAATGTTGCCACCATTAACTTCATACTCATCTCATCATTCAACCCTTCCATAAACTTCTCCTGCTTCGCGGCATCTGTGGCCACATCATTTGTGGCATAGCGGGCTAACTTGCTGAACTCATCCACGTACTACCCCACAGTATGGTTTCCCTGGCGTAAGATGCGAAACTCACACTTCTTCATGCACTGGACTAGTAAATGCGTTAAGGCATTCTGCTGTTGGATCAACTGAGTGAGCTCCGGTGGGAAGACAAATCTGGGGTCACGTCTTGGAGGCATCTGATGGGTTTAGAGGGGAGAGATTAGAATAGAATGAGGTCTAGTGAGAAAGCACTACCCATATGCACATGAGACAAACACATCCATATCACACCAAATCAATTCAAACAAGGGCATACAATCGATCTAACTATCGTTACGGTGCTCGGGCTACTACTATATAGATGGGGGAATACTACTGATATTATGGTGGTTGACTAGAGGTTTTGATCGGTGGAAGACTCCATGATATCCGCTCTAGCTTCGTCTTCATGGTCATCATCACTATTGTCGGGATCGGAGTCGGTGTCGTCGATGATGATGTAGTCTTCGGAGCGGATGTCCTCGGAAGGGTCGTCATCCCCTCCTGGCGCGGGGTCTCCCATGAACACTCCTAGCTTCCTTGTCAGGTCGTCATTTTCTCCACTAATATTGCGATTTCCTCCTCATATCCGTCGCGTGTAGACTTGAGTTCCTCTTCAAGCTCCATGTTCCTGGTCATCACCTTCTTCAGGTCTATCATGCTTGCACACATTTGGTTCTCCTGGCGACGAATGTGCTAGTTTAACTCCTGGATGGAAGTTGCAATGGACTTGTCCCTCCTGGTGATTATCATCTCCCATTGCTCATCTCGGCGCCCACATATCTGGTAGAAGGTGTCATGGAATTGTCACGGCAGATGTCCTAGTGTGAGGAATTAGTCGTGGATCCATCGCGTCGTGGTTAGCTTAAAGGGGTTAATCGGGACAAAGGACACGAGGAGTTTATACTGGTTCGGCCCCTTACGGTGAAGGTAAAAGCCTAGTCCAATTTATAGTTGGTATTGCTAGGGTTTTGATGAGCATGGAGCGAATACGCTTGACCCATCTCTCTATCTGTTGTTTCTTGTCCTAAGCCGCCGCTAGGTCGTCCCCTTATATACACGGGTTGATGCCCGGCGGCCCTCAGAGTCCCGGACTGATTATACAACGTATCCAGCTCGGCGACCTTTCTCACATGCCTTATAATACAAGTTTACATACATGGCGGTTTACAATTATGGGCCTTAAGCCGCCTTCGGGTCTGGCCCCTCTACAAAGCCTATCTATGAATCGCCGTGTGACCTTGGGCTTCATTGTGATGAATCTTCATAGGGATGACCCGACCCCTCCTGGGCGGGTCATACCTAATAGTTATATCCCCAACATAAGGCCCAGGTTGATTTGGACTTGTTCATGTCAACCTTCAAGACATAGAAAAAACCTTCCATATCCGCTGCAAAAAACATTGTAACCCGCCATGACATCATCTCCAGGAATTTCGGAAACCCGCCACGACGTCAACTTCAACAGATCTTTATCTTACTGTCTTCCTGAAAATCGACGCGTCCAATTAGCTGGTTAACCATCAGTTGGCCTCCTTGTCTTTCCCGCCCGCCTGTTTCTTGTTTCCTTATAAATAGGACCAGAAAGCCATCTTCCGTTCTTATCCTTCTTCTTTCTTCCTCCTCGGAACGCGACGTCCCGCACAAACCTTGGCACCATCAACCTCCGTCTTCGACCTCAACTCCGACCGCTGCGTCACCATCAACTGCAGCGCCACCCCGCTGTCTGAACGGCATCGGTAAGCTTTCCGTTCCTCATCACGGATCCGTCATTAGGGTTTGTTGGTGTTCTTCGGTGGATGTCGATGTTCATCACTGCCCTTCCTTTATCTTTGTTTAGATCCATAGGTCATATCCAAAAGCTATAGGAATCTTGCGTGGTAGTAGTTTCAGTACTTGTTTTAATACTAGAACATATCCCTATCATGACAGATCTTCTCTAGGGCTCCCTTGTTCTTCCTCTGTCACTTTTTGTAGATGAATTTATCCCCATTTTAGGAACTGCGGTAGATCCAAATTTATAACCTCAATCTGCAGAATCTGTTTGTCCCAATACTTAGCAAATTTTGTTTTTGGTAACTCTTGAACATATTAGTCATGGTGGCTTACCCTGCCGGCTTATCGTTTCTTCATATATCATTAGCCCTTGCTTAAGCCGCCATTATGCACTGTAATTGTTAACTTGCAATCCCATCAACTGATTTGAGCCGGCCAATTATTTTCTTTTTAGACTGTCCTTTCACCATGCCGCCGAAGACGATGACAACTTGCAACTCGGTTCCTTCCACAGTCACCGAGAGTACTTTCAAGGACTTTTTCACTGTGGGATTCGTACCAGAGAAGTGTCATGCATTATCGTGTTCCTAACCTTGAAGAGAGACATCAGCCAAAAGATGGTGAAATCATTGTTTTTACTGATCATATGACCCGGGGCTTCTCACTGCCCGGCTCAAAATTCTTTAGGGATGTTCTACACTTTTTCAAACTCCATCCGCAAGATATTGGAACAATTCCGTATCTAATATCTGTAACTTCCATGTTTTTTGTGAAGTTTACCTTCAAGAAGAACCTACCGTCGAACACTTCAGGGAATACTTCTACCTGAACTGCCAGAACGAGTATACCAATGGTCCCAGCTTGGAACTTGGCGGGATTTCAATTCAACACAGACGAGATGCCGTCTTCCCCCTAGTAGTCCTGCCAAGCCATCCCATGGATTGGAATCAAACATGGTTCTACTGCAAACATACCTCGTCGTTAGATGAAAATCTGATGCTGGGTTGTCGAGCTGATCGTTTGGACGCAAAGCACCCACTTCCTGATAAACTCACCCCTACCGAATGCAAGAAACTTATACCCAAAATCAGAAAAGTCGAAGCGTTATTAGGAAATGGCTTGACCGGAGTTGACTTGATTCGCTGCTGGGTCGCATGGCGGATCATACCTTTAAGCCGGCGATTCGGCTTGATGTGTTCATACACCAGAGGAACTGATGATCCTTTACGTCATAGCTCTGTGCGTTTAACTGAAGAGACTATTGTTGAAATGGAAACCACTCTTGTCAATAGCAAGTATGAATATTGCAACATATTAGGGTTGAATCCTTTCTACAAGCTTAACCCGGCGCTAGAGGTAAATCTACATGACTTCTTTTTCCTCAACAATGAAGTATTTGCGTGAGTTTCGATATGTTATCTTTCCATAGGCTAAATCTGACTTTTGGAAAGTCAAATATGGCCAGAATGAGGCTCTTTTTGACTTTTAACCCTTCTATTTGTTCAATGAATTACCTTCTTCACTCATTTTTTATTCCATTTTTGCAGGATATTCCCCGTTCCTCCTCTGGCGATTCATCACAAACTCAATTGCCGGCCTTCAAGACCGCCCCGGGTGAAGATAACTACCCTTCTTATGTACCTTTATATATGCATCATTATACTGAACTGTCTAACTCCTTTTCTAGTGGTCAAGAAAAGCCCAAGAAAGCAAAGATGATAAAGTCGGTTGAGAATCCGAAAACCACTGAACCGGAGCAGCCAACCGTCGTACCGGAACATCCTGAAGAACTGGAGAAGTCAAATTTTGTGCCAGAACACGCTGAACAGCCATAGGACCCTACCTTCAACGTTCAACTAGATTTACCTAAACCGTCTACGGATGAAACTGCTATTGATCCATCAAGTATTGAGCCGTGAAGCTCAACTAACCCGCCGAAGAAGCACGGTGATGACGATTTAATCACTGGTGCCAGATTTGTTGAACCGGGGAACCCAACTGTTCTGGCCAGACACTCTGCCAAACAAGAAGTTATGGAAAGGCAGAAGGTGAGGTTTGACATCTCCCACTCTACTCACCTGAGTATTAGTGAAGTGTTATCTGGTTATCTCAGTCAAGTGCATTCCGGCCGTGATTCAGAAATTGAGATGGTCAAACTGATGCACCAAAAATATGAGGTACATTCTCCGGTTTATATAAGTTATATACCCTGCCAGCCTCCAAGTCTTCTGATTATGATAAAGTTGAATGATCTGTAGACTTAAAAGACTTATAAGCCTCTGCCTTAGACTCCCTCCAAGTCCGGTTTATAACTAAACCGGATGCTGATAGTATTTCACTTTGCATGTGTAGCCCCCAAGGGCCGGTTTAATCAGTATGAATGAGTCGGTCCTACTAGTCATTGGATAGAACTGAACCGTATAGCCCCCATGAGCCAGCTAAGACTGTTGACAGCTTATCCGGCTCATCTGTAGAAAAAAGTCAAGCAATATGCATTAGCCCCCAAGTGCAGAGTGTTGTTGCCTACAAAACACTTAGGACTTTTTAGAAACAGGTGTTTGCTTTGAAAAATTTGCGCTGACAGACATTAGCCTCCAAGTGCCAAGTGTTATTTCTTGCAAAGCACTTGGGACTTGTCTTTGATAATCTGCCATGAAACTGAACAACCTTATGGTGTATGCAGGTTGCGATCACAGAACTGGAATCCCAATTGTTTGAGGCCAAGACCCGGCTAGCGACTCAAGAGATTGAAACAAAGGAAGCTGAATCCAAATTCCAGTTGAGTGTGTCTGAAATAGAAAAACTGAAGACCATCTTTACTGCGGAGAAAGAGGCTTGGGCCAATGAGAATACTGCCTTGACGCAGCGTGCGGAGAAGGCTAAGGCGGCTCTGGAAGAGGTTACCGCTGAACTCACCGGTTTAAAGAACCGTGTGTCTCAAATGGTTTTTGCAATCTTCGGTAAGTCACCTTGTTACCTATTCAAAGTGAGTATTTTCCATTGTAAGCCGCCACTTAACTCATTGTGTAAACTTTAGAGGTCCCAGGAGCAGCAATCTGAGCCGAGATACCGTGGTAAAGTTGAAGGCGTTCTATACGCTGGTTGAACAATTGTACACCGGAGCTCAACGGACTCTTGCCACTACCCCCCCGTGAATCAAGGGCCGACTCTATTAAGTGACATCTTGAAGAAGCTGTCCATCTTGCCCGCTCGGTTCCAATAAATCAAGCGATCGTATGCTAGAGCCGGAGCAGTAATAGCTTTAGGCTGTGCCAAAGACTGGGTACCAGAATTAGACTCGGCGGACGTAGCCAGTGGATATCCCAGCCTCAAAGAAGATGGAACGCCTTTCGACCAACAAGATTTTTCTGCTTGTGTCAAAGAAATTCGCCCTCATGCTACCATCATTGGTGAAGAAACCAATCTCACCAAGTATCAGCCAGGTTTTGATGCAGACAATAAGAAGATGGAGACTCCTTCCTATAAAGTGATGGACTTAATCTCGTTGATCCGTAAGCACACTTTTGCCCCTGAGATTGACCCGTCTGGTCTGATTGATGATGAGGCTGAATTCATCGCCCTTCATGGCTTTGACTGCTCCAAACCCAACTTCCAAACAATGCAGGAGGACGAACCGTTAAGGGATGAGGTGCAACCATCAAGTCAGCCAGTCCAAGACTCATAAACCGGCTCCACTTTATCATCTGTCATATGGGAGAACGAAAAACAGTGTATCATTTTGTGCTCCAAGCGCCTTGTAATAGGCTAGCTTTAAACTTCTTGCTCTGCTATGCCATCGTGCATATTATGCTGCTTATAACACTTATTTATTCGTTATGTGAAGATATGCTATATATCCCTTATGACATTAACAATTTTGAATTTGTTCCTGCATACAACAGTCAGAAGTGTCCTGGCGATTTACTGCTGGACGGGTTATTATGCCCCAACATGAACTTATCATTATTTATAACCAAGGCTGGTCAAGATAATAATCATATATGAGAATATATCATACCTGTGATATTTGATCACACTTGTTGATTTTACCAAGCCAGTGTAGTAAGGGAGATAACCCAAGACTTTGGTACTGGTAGTTATCAAAGATTGCTGGCTTATGAACAAAACTGGACCGGGTCAATAAACAACAAATATTTACCTTTATTTTATACTGGCGACTTATAGTCGAAGACCAGGCCGGGTTAATAAACACCAGTTAATGTCATATATGACTCAGAAGGCATTATAAGCCTTATTGTTTTTCAATCACATATTACTATGTCACACAAGAAAAAATCTCAAAAAGTCATTCAATTCAAAACAATAGAAAAAAATCTGAGGCTTCCATAGGCCGCCAAGCCAAAATATCTTCTTCAATGAAACTAGCAATAGCCACTGGAAGGTACGCCCTTTGCATGAGCCGGCCCTCATTGACCCAATCGACATTTTAACCCGGATAAGTTCAGTTCTTATTCAAAGATAGACTTATCTGGAGTACGTGGGGTTAGAGCAGCATCGTGCATCACAGGACGATTTATCCAAGTTTCAAGGAAGGTGACTTTATAGCCTGGGCTTCTCCTTGCTATCCGTAAAACCATGCCCTCTCATGACAAACCGGCGTTTTAACCATAACAAGTTCAAGGTCTTGTTCAAAAGATTGACTGTTTAAGAGTTCGGCGGGTCAATTAGGATTACCTGATGGAGAAGCATCTGGCATACAGGCAGGATAACCTGGGGTTTTAGCTGAATACACCTGGCTTCCAAGCCTGGCTTTTATAGCCTATCACAAGGTTATGAACTTTTCGTTCTTTAGAACAAAAGAGCCCCCAAGTGACATTTTGAGCTGTGCTCAGGGGGTACCTATGTTTGAGTCATGATTTTGCCACAAACTCTCTTTGGTCCCAAGTTTTTGTATGTGGCCTATAAGCCGGATCAAAGGATAATTATAACTTTGCTGTATAAAGAAGAAGCCCCCAAGTAATCGAGGACTCATTAATTAAGAGAGAAAAAACGATAGAGGCCCTGCTTTAGCAGGGATGCCGGCTTTATTAGTTTAATCATAATATATACATCGTCAAAATATGTACATTGGATGAGCCGGTGGCTCAAGTGTAGTATGGCCTAAGCTGAGCAATATTCCAGGGCCGACGGGTCTCCTCCTCCGACATGTGTGAGCCTTGTGGTCTCGAACATCGATAAGGTAATATGACCCATTGTATAGATTCTTGCTGACCACAAAAGGTCCTTCCCAAGGTGGGGATAACTTGTGCATATCAGTCTGACCCTGGATAAGCCAGAGCACCAGGTCGCCTTTTTGAAAAGTTCTGGTTTTAAACCGGCGGCTATGATAACGGCGCAGATCTTGCTTGTAAATCGCTGATCGATCTGTTGTATGTCACGCTCCTCATCCAACAGATCAAGTGCTTCTTGTCGTGCTCTTTCATTGTCAGCTTCAACATAAGCCATCACACGAGGCGAGTCATGATGGATGTCACTAGGGAGAACTGCCTCTGCTCCATAAACCATGAAGAAAGGTGTGTATCCCATAGATCTGTTTGGGGTGGTATTGATGCTCCATAACACGGAAGGTAGCTCTTCCACCCAACAACCCGGCGTCCTCTGCAGGGGAACCATAAGACAGGGTTTGATGCCTTTCAAGATCTCTTGGTTTGCTCTCTCAGCTTGACCATTGGATTGAGGGTGAGCTACTGATGATACATCAAGCCGGATATGCCCATGTTGACAAATTTCTTCCATAGCACCCTTAGGGAGATTAGTGCCATTATCTGTTATAATGTTGTGTGGAAAGCCAAAATGGAAGATCACCTTATTCATGAATTGAACCGCCATTGCGGCATCACACATACTCACCGGTTCTGCCTCTACCCGCTTAGTGAACTTATCAACCTCCACCAAAAGGTGGGTCTTCTTATCCCTGGATCTTTTGAAAGGCCCAACCATATCAAGCCACCAAACGACGAACGTCCAAGTAATTGGAATCATCCTTAATTCTTGAGCTGACACATGGGCTCAACGTGCAAATTTCTGACATCCATCACACCCGCTAACAAGGTCCTCTGCATCAGCATGAGCTGTTAGCCAATAAAACCCATGAGGGAAAGCTTTAGCCACAAGGGACTTTGAATTGGCATGATGAAAACAATCTCCTTCATGAATTTCTCATAAAATCTCACAGCCCTCTTCTGGAGAAACAAAATGTTGAAACGCCCCTGTGACACTGCGATGATGTAACTCTCCTTTGACAATCGTCATTGACTTAGACCGCCGGGTTATCTGCCTGGCTAAGGTTTCATCCTCAGGTAACTCGCCCCTGGGTCATCTGGGATTACATGAAGAGGCGCCACCAACTGAGCCTCTGGGTCAGGAATAGCCAAATCCTCCTTTGTAGGAATCTTAACCGACGGGTTATGCAAGACGTTAAGGAAGACATTAGGCGGAACCAGCTTACGTTGAGAGCCCAGCCAGCTTAAAGCATCTGCCGCTTAGTTTTTCCTCCGATCAACGTGCTCAACTTGATAACCTTTGAAGCGACCAGCAATAATGTCCACCTCTCGTCGATAAGCCGCCATGAGTGGATCCTTAGAATCCCAAGTACCAGAGACTTGCTGAGCCACCAAATCTGAGTCGTCGAAGCATCCAACCCGGCTTAAGTTCATTTCCTTAGCCATTCGAAGACCGTGGAGTAAGGCCTCATACTCAGCTGCATTGTTAGTACAAGGAAACATCAAACGAAGAACATAGCAAAATTTATCACCTCGAGGGGAAGCAAGAATAACTCCAGCCCCCGAGCCTTCCAATTGCCTGGACCCATCAAAGTGAATAGTCCAATATGGGTTATCTGGCTTTTCCTCAGGCATCTACAACTCTCTCTAATCGTTGATGAAGTCCACCAGTGATAGAGACTTGATGGTCGTGCGAGGCACATATTTTAACCCGTGAGGCCAAAGCTCAATGGCCCACTTAGCGACCCATCCAGTTGCTTCTCTGTTTTGGATGATATCTCCCAAAGGTGCAGAGCTGACCACGATGATGGGCTGGCCAAGAACACCCCATATACAAGCTTCTTCCAGTGTGGATACCTCTGCTTGGACTCAATAAGCACTTCACTTATATAGTAAACCGGCCTTTGAACCAGATACTCCTTTGCCGCTTCCTTTCTTTGTACCACAATAGCAACACTGACGGCCCGGCTATTATCAGCCAAATATAACAACAAAGGCTCCTTATCAATAGGGGCTGCGAGTACTGGTGGCTTAGTCAGCTGCTTCTTCAAATCCTCAAACGCTGCGTCAGCAGCATCACTCTAGACAAAGTTACCTGTCTTTTTCATCATCTGATACAGAGGGATAGCCTTCTCCCCGAACTGGCTTATGAACAGGCTTAACGCTACAATACGACCCGCCAGACACTACACATCATTGGTACACGCCGGCTTATGAACTGGCTTAGCCAGAGAGGTGATAGCTTTGATCTTCTTCGAATTAGCTTAAATTCCTCTGTTAGACACCAAAAAACCCAAGAGCTTGCCTGCCGGCGCACCAAAAACACACTTGGCCGGGTAAAGCATGATCTTGTAAACCCGGAGATTATCAAAGGTTTCCTTCAAATCATCTATGAATGTCTCTTTCTCTCTGGATTTCACCACAATATCATCCACATAGGCATGAACATTACGCCCAATTTGGTTATGAAGGCAATTTTGCACACACCTCTGATAAGTCACCTGGGCACTCTTGAGCCCAAAAGACATAGACACATAGCTGAAGGCTCCAAAGGGAGTTATGAAAGCCGTCTTTTCCTGGTCCTTAACTGCCATCTTGATCTGATGATAACCAGAATAAGCATCCAAAAAACTCAAACGCTGACAACCCGCCATAGCATCAATAATCTGATCAATATGAGGGAGAGCAAAAGGATTATCTAGACAAGCCTTGTTTAAATCCGTGTAATCCACACACATACGCCAAGTGCTGTTTTTCTTAAGTACCAGCACCGGGTTAGCCAACCACTTAGGATGGAAAACTTCAATGATAAACCCAGCTGCTAACAGCCGGGCTACTTCCTCTCCAATCGCCTTCTGTCTCTCCTCATTAAAACGGTGAAGAGACTGCTTCAATGGCTTAAACTTTGGATCAATATTAAGAGTGTGCTCAGCGAGTTCTCTCGGTACACCAGGCATGTGTGAAGGCTTCCATGAAAAGATGTCCCGGTTCTCATGGATGAACTCGATGAGCGTGCTTTCCTATTTCGGATCCAGATTAGCACTGATGCTGAACTATTAGGATGAGTCGCCAGGAACAAAATCAACCATCTTGGTATCATCTGCCGACTTAAATTTTAACACCAAATCATGCTCTGTGGTTGATTTTTTCAAAGACGTCATATCTACTGGATCAATATTGTCCTTGTAAAACTTCAACTCCTCCGTTGCACAAACTGACTCGGCATAAGCCGCATCCCCCTCTTCACACTCCAGAGCTATCTTACGGCTCCCATGCACTGTAATGGCTCCTTTGTGACCCGGCATCTTGAGCTGCAGATACACATAACACGGCCACGCCATGAACTTGGCGTAAGTCGGCCGTCCAAACAGAGCGTGATATGGGCTGTGGATCTTGACCACTTCAAAGGTCAATGTTTCTGACCTGGAGTCATGATCATCTCCAAAAACAACATCCAGAGCTATCTTACCGACTGGATATGCTGACTTACCAGGCACCACGCCATGGAAAACAGTGTTTGACGGCTTAAGATTTTTATCAGTTAACCCCATGCGCCGGAAAGATTCATAATAAAGGATATTGATGCTACTCCCTCTTCCCATGAGTACTTTGGTAAACTTATACCCTCCGACCTGCTGTGCAACCACCAAAGCCAAATGACCCGAATTATCAACCCGCAGTGGATGATCTTCCCGACTCCACATGATGGGTTGCTCAGACCAACGTAGATAGCGAGGAACTGTCGGCTCCACTGCATTGACTAATCTCTTATGAAGCTTCTGGTCATGCTTACATAAGCTAGTGGTAAACACATGATATTGCCCACTATTCAACTGCTTCGGGTTGCTCTGGTAACTAGACCGTTGCTGTTGCTGACCCCCTTGATTACTCTGCTGGTTGTAACCACCCTGGTTGCTGTGATTACCTTGATTTCCATGGAAACCAGAATTAGAACCGCCACCGCCATAACCCAGACTATGAGAGCCGGACCCAGAACCGCCACCTGGCCCATGGCTGTCATGGAAAATATTTGAATTTTTGTACTCCATCATGATGTGATAATCCTTCCATAGATGCCCGGATGGTCTTCCTTTATTACCATGTCGTGGGCAGGGCTGATTCAATATACACTCAGGATTGATGTCGGATCCGCCGGCTTGTGGGGGTAGTTTACCCTTACGATGCTGACCATTATTTTGTGCGTTGGTGTTAGCCACAAAGTCAAAACTATTATCAGCATTGCGCTTACCGTTGCCTCCCAGGTTATACTATTGCCCCTTAGCGTTGCTCCTCCTCTTCCCCTTCCCCGCCTTATCATCATCATACTCGGGGTCTTTAGTACTATCAGAGTCAGCATATTTAATCAGAGCCGCCATGAGCGTCCCCATGTCATTGCAGTGGCATTTAAGCCGCCCTAATTTCTGCTTCAAGGGCGTGAAACGACAGTTGTTCTCCAACATCAACATTGCTGAGTCGGCATTGATGCGATCTAACAAGTGTAAGATTGTTGTGACCTGGCTCACCCAATGGGTTGTTGATTCACCTTCTTCCTGAACACAGGTGGCCAGATCCACAATCGACATGGGTTGTTTACACGTATCTTTGAAGTTCTGGATAAACCGGGTTTTCAGCTCGGCCCATGACCCAATGGAATTGTCAGGGAGCCCCTTCAACCAGGCACAGGCCGTTCCTTCTAGTATTAGGGGAAAATACTTAGCACACGCGGCCTCGATGACGTCCAGCAACTCCATGGCCATCTCATAACTCTCAATCCATGCCTCCGGACATAAATTAGCTGTATAGTTTGGCACCTTGCGAGGGCCTTTGAAATCTTTGGACAGACACTCATTACGTAGATCCGGCACCAAGCACGGTACGCCCAAGTTTCTATAGGTTACACCTCGCTCCACAGAGGTGGTCAGACGAACCGGAGTTGGTTGACGAGGCGCATACTGAGCTGCCAGCTCGGCCTCTCGACAAGCTCTACATTTATCCACCACGTCCTGAGCGTTTGCACCACCGCCCGCCGGGTCATGCCCACAGGGTGGGTTACGGTTCCGCCCATTACTTGATACAACCGGCTCATTGAGATGCCTGCTGTAACTCCGGCTCGGGCGAGGGGTAGAATGAACTCGATCGCGGCTGTAAGAATAAGCCTGTTGTTGAACCAATGATGTCTGAAGAAGATCTCTGGCCCTCCGTGTCTCGACTATCGCTGGTGATTCACCTTCAATCAGGATAGCTGCCTATCAAGATGCCGCAGCGGTCATGTTATCCAAAGGGTTGGAGTAATGACCCAGTGGCGTCGGCACGTGCTGTGGCGGGTTGTTGTTCTGACGAGGTGGATCCACTACGCGCGGTTGAACCGGCGTACCCGTCCTAGGTGATTCGACTCGGTTTACCCCTGCCGGGTTACTGGTTCCTGCTCCTGGCATGTTAAAAAGATGTCTTGCTTCGTAAACCGATGGTAGACGGGTCTGATTCTTCCTCCTCATGACATTGTTTGAAGCATTCTGATCCAACATGAGCCGGTAAGACTCCGCCTGAATCCGTTGTGATTGGGCATCCAAAGCAGCTTGTTCCTCAGCCATCTTAGTGCTTTCTGCATTTAGCTCCTCCTTAGCCTGTGCTATCTCATCGCTCAATCTTGTGATCGCCGCGTTATGTTGATCTTGATCCGCCGGGTTAACCACCGTTGTTAACATCGTCGTCAATTTATCCAGCAAATCAGTTAAAGCCTAGGTCGACAGGCGCTCAGGGCCTCTTGCCCCGGTAGCCGCTGGCGCCTTGACCCGGAAACCAGCTCCGCCGCAGTTGATGAATGCTGCACAGGCTGTGTACCGGCCATAAAAATTGCAACTCGATTCGGCGGCTCCCAGGGGTCTGGAATATTGTCGCCATTGGAACATCCCCCAAGCCGGCCCTCTTGCAGTTGATACGATGATTTGGTCTCACCAGTAGATGACTCTTCATCAGAATAAACGACAGTCTCACCACCAGATGCCGATCTATCCTCAGGTTCCACTCCATGGATAGATCCCACGAAGGCACGATTCATGGCAGGTCTCGCACGCTGAGCCGTCTCGATGATGTCGGTGCAGATGTCCGGCTCAGGGCCCGGTTCGCCGACCTTGCTGATGAATACATGAATTCCGTCGAAGGGGACCCAATACCCATACTCAATTGAGCCGGCCTCGGGGCTCCAGCCTACGTCGTCAATGTAGAGCTTGTCGCGGTGACTCTTGGTCATCCGGCCCATGGCGTATCCGTTGATCCCTTCGAAGTTTCCATTTAAGAACTCGAAACCATCATGCGATAGCCCCACAGTGGGCGCCAACTATCATGGAATTGTCACAGCAGGTGTCCTAGTGTGAGGACTTAGTCGTGGAGCCATCGCGTTGAGGTTAGCTTAAAGGGGTTAATCGGGACAAAGGACACGAGGAGTTTATACTGGTTCGACCCCTTACGATGAAGGTAAAAGCCTAGTCCAGTTTGTAGTTGGTATTTCTAGGGTTTTGATGAGCAGGGAGTGAATACGCTTGACCCGGCTCTTGATGCGTTGTTTCTTGTCCTAAGTATCCGCTAGGTCGTCCCCTTATATACATGGGTTAACGCCCGGCGGCCCTCAGAGTCCCGGCCGGATTATACAACTTATCCGGCTCGGCAACCTTTCTCACATGCCTTACAATACAGGTTTACATACATGGCGGTTTACAATTATGGTCCTTAAGCCGCCTTCGTGTCTGGGCCCTCTACTAAGCCTATCTATGAATCGCCATGTGACCTTGGGCTTCATTGTGATGAGTCTTCATAGGGATGACCCGGCCCCTCCTGGGCGGGTCATACCTAATAGTTATATCCCCAACAGATGGTGTCCTTAAGGTCCTTGTGATAAACTTTGCCAATGCGTCCCATGGCGATGTGGGCTGCCATGCTCTTTCCCAGACTCCAGGTTGGTGCATCGAAGGAAAACTCTATGGGTTAAGTAACTAGCGTCAATGTCCTTCCTGGAAATTGAACTCGAATCATCCAACGCTCCTCTTCTGGTAAAGTGGCGGTGTAGGTCCCGGTGAAGCTTGGTATTCCTATGTTTAGGTACCTAGTGATTTCCTTCAAGTGTCATCCAAAAGGTGTGTCTTCATCTGGTTGTGCAAACTTGTTCCTTGAGTCCGCCATCCTATAGAGTGGAAAATGGATAGGAGTCAGAAATGAGTAGAGAAGAGTGACCTATGGCTCATCTTGGTGGTCGTGTCCTACAATCAACGTGTGCTCTGATACCATCTTGTAGCGATCCGACCTCAAATGGTCAAATCTATGTGCTTAAGTGTCATCCCTAGATCGGTAATGCTGACACACACGGTACTTGAAGGATTTATAACAGAGTGTAATCACACACTTATTACATCGAATGACTCAAAAGTGAACTTATTACAATAATATGGCTTAAGGCCATCTAAATAAGATAACAGCGGAAGGCTTGGAAGATAAAGTGAGTCCATCAAATCCAACGGCATAACTGAGAGCACGACAATGACCTAGCGCACCTTACTCTTCGTCTGAAAGGTCTGCAACATGAGATGTTGCAGCCCGAAACAGGTCAGCACATGGAATGTGATGGCAATATAACACAATAGAGCAATGAACAGAATAAATGCTATCACTACATGCATATATGGCTGGTCGAGGCTCTATGGTTATAATGTTTTTGTGAAAAGCCATTTTTCCAATCAAAGGAATATATTTTATTTAACTATCATGGTAGTTGATAAACATTGAGAATGGTACCCCCATCACAATCCCAATTAAAAAGTAATTATTAACCCAACAAATTAGTTTAGAGTGACGAGATCAACATGATAATCCAAGAGCCAGATACTCAAGTTGTCCATAACCGGGGACACGGCTAACCATGATTAGTTTGTACACTCTACAGAGGTTTGCGCACTTTTCCCCACAAGACTCGATCTCCTCCATTGGTTTTCTCGCAGTACATGGTGTTTGAGAAACGGATGACCGAGACACAGTCTTTCAGAAACAATAACTCTTTACTCTGGGTGGACAGTTACACCTACTTTCCTCTACATCTGCTAGCCCACCACTAAAAGAGGTCATGCAACATACTCAACTATGCTAGATCCCATAATAGCTTGTGGCTGCACACGGTAGTTTCTAGCATGAATTATCTTATGATCCCTTTGAGTCTGGGTGGCGAACCAAAGAACAACACTGGTATATCCCCAGGTGCCCGCAACCAATCCACCTAGATGTGTATTTAAGTAGCCACCTTAAATTAACCATTAATTAACAATCTCACATCTTTCATGGATCACTCAAAGCAAACCACGTCTACAAGCATAACATAGCAGTATAAGCATAACGTAGAAGTAATTCCCAAGGGTTTGATAATAAAAGGGCAATAGGATCTACCTCATCATCTACTTCCCAATACCCACAAGTTAATCACATCCTAATCATGAAGTGTTTGAGGATTGTAACTAATGCATAAATACTGGGTATGAAAAGAGTATGGTCAATGTGTTACTTGCCTTCCTGACGATCCGCAAAACCTAAAGACTCATAGTAGCATGCTTCGGACTACAGGAATTCTATCGCAAACAACAATAGCATACAGAAGCAATCAAGCATAGATGCAAGGGTAAAACTCAAATGAGAAGATCCAAATATGAAAGTCCAACTAAAAAGCTTTGCTTTGCAAAAAGAATCAATCGAATTGGAGCTACGGAACTCAAACTATGGTCAAAAGAACTTCGAATTAAAATCTGCTAGAAACCATTTTTAAATTGTCAAAACCAAGTTCAAGTTGATTAACCAGAAAGAGGGCCTCGAGATGAAGATTTTGGCGTTGGTTTCACTGGATTTGGATGAACGGTTAAAAATTTGCGAGGGTTTGAAGATCAGGGGCTAATCTATTATAAAAATAATCGTGGATAGGTCCCTGGCCGAAAATAAAATAAACAGAAAAAGACTACGGCGCGAACTTCCGCTAACAGAGGCAAGCGAACGAATTCGTTCATTAAAATGAACGAACAAACGTTCACAAAGTAACGTAAATAGAACAAAATCGAGAAAACCGAACCGATCTGAAAAAACGATTAGGGTTTTAAAAAAACACAGCGGCGACTTTGCGATGTTTACCGGTTTACCGAAGAAAACCGGTGGGTCGGCGGGGTCCATGCCAGCGGACGGCGAGGCGGCTCCGGCGGGGCTCTGCGGCTGCGGCGAGGCAGCAGCTGCGGCCGTGGTGGTTGCGGCGGCGGGACGGGATGAGGGAAGAGTGGTCGGGGGCGGCGGCTTAAATAGCCTCCGGGGGGTAGGGGTGGTCCGACTTGGGGAGGGGATCGGCGGCGTGGCATGGCGTGGCGAGCTCGGACTCCCTAGGGAGTCCGGCGATGGCACGGTAGGGCGAGGCGCAGAAGGCGGCGCTGCAGCGGGCTGGCTGGGCCTTCGGCCCAGTTCGCTCCAGGAATTTTCTTATAAAATAAATTCCACCAAAAAAGAAAAATCCTAAATAAATATAAAAAATCTAAAAAATTCCAAAAACAATTTTCACTGTCTAAATGAAATATTTAGAACAAAGTGAACATTTTTCGGGCCTAGAATGCAATTTTTGAAAAATGCATCTTTTTCTAATTCGAATAAAATAGCAATAAATATCCCAATAAATATTTATTTGGTTTTAAATATTTTTCCTCCAATATTTCTTTATTTTGTAGAATTCATATTATCTCCTCTTTTTTATTTTTATATACGAAATATTTTGGAGAGAAAAATAATTAAAACCAAAATGATCCTCTTTTCAATATTTGAGAAAAATTCAAATATGAAAATGAATGAAATCCCCAACTCTCTCCATGGGTCCTTGAGTTGCTCAGAATTTCTAGGATCAAAACCCAAATGCAAATAAAATAAGATATGCATATGATGACCAATGTATAACATTCCAAATTGAAAATTTGGGATGTTATAATGGTGATGTGGGCGGCCATGCTCTTTCGTAAGCTCCAGATTGGTGCATCAAGGAAAACATGATGGGTTCGGTAATTCATGCAAAAGTCCTTCCAGGAACACGAACTTGAATTATCCAGTGCTTCTCTTCTGGTAAACTTCCAGTGAAGGTTCCGGTGAAGCTTGGTATGTCGATGTTCACGTACTTAATGACTTCCTTCAAGTGTCGTCCGAAAGGGGTGTCGGCATCCGGCTGAGACGTGCAGACCCGGCCACCCTCGCCATCCCACACCTGAGCCGCCATGCCTCTTCGTCAGCCGCAGCAAGTCCTGGCCGAATCTTCTTCTCCTCGTGCATGAGATGTGATACGTCTCCAACGTATCTATAATTTTTGATTGTTCCGTGCTATTATATTATCTTTTTTGGATGTTTAATGGGCTTTATTATGGGACTAACCTATTAACCGAAGGCCCAGTGCAAATTACTATTTTTTTTGCCTATTTTAGTGTTTCACATAAAAAGAACATCGAACGGAACGAAACCTTCATGAGGATCTTTTTTGGAACAAACACAATCCAGGAGACTTGGAGTGGAGGTCAAGGTAGCAACGATGCGGCCATGAGGTCAGGCGGCGCGCCCAGGGGGTAGGCGAGCCCCCCACCCTCGTCGGCCCCTCGTAGCTCCACCGACCTACTTCTTTCGCCTATATATATACTCTTATACCCTGAAAACAACCAGGAGAGCCACGAAACCACTTTTCCACTGCCGCAACCTTCTATACCCATGAGATCCCATCTGGGGACCTTTATCCGGTGATCTGCCAGAGGGGGATTCGTTCACGGAGGGCTTCTACATCAACACCATAGCCTCTCCCATCATGTGTGAGTAGTTTACCATAGACCTTTGGGTCCATAGTTATTAGCTAGATGGCTTCTTCTCTCTCTTTGGATCTCAATACAAAGTTCTCCTCGATGTTCTTGGGGATCTATTCGATGTAATACTTTTTGCGGTGTGTTTGTCGAGATCTGATGAATTGTGGGTTTATGATCAAGATTATCTATGAACAATATTTGATTCTTCTCTGAATTCTTATATGCATGATTTGATATCATTGCAAGTATCTTCGAATTATCAGTTTTGGGTTCAGTCTTGCAATGGGAGAAGTATTTAGCTTTGGGTTCAATCTTGCGGTGCTCGATCCCAGTGATAGAAATGGAACCGACACATATTTTATTGTTGCCATCGAGGATAAAAAGATGGGGTTTATATAATATTGCTTGAGTTTATCGCTATACATCATGTCATCTTGCCTAATGCGTCACTCTGTCCTTATGAACTTAATACTCTAGATGCATGCTGGATAGCGGTCGATGTGTGGAGTAATAGTAGTAGATGTAGAATCGTTTCGGTCTACTTGACACGGACATGATGCCTATGTTCATGATCTTGCCTAGATATTCTCATAACTATGTGCTTTTCTATCAATTGCTCGCCAGTAATTTGTTCACCCACCGTAAGATATGCTATCTTGAGAGAAGCCACTAGTGAAACCTATGGCCTCGGGTCTACTTTACATTATATAAGTTTTTGATGTACAATTCTAGTTTACTACTTATTTTATTTTGTAATCATTACGTTCCAATCTATACAACAAAAATACCAAAAGTATTTATCTTATTATCTTTATCAGATCTCACTTTCATAAGTGACAGTGAAGGGATTGACAACCCCTTTATCACATTGGTTGCGAGGTTCTTCTTTGTTTGTGCAGGTACTAGGCGACTTACATGTAGTCTCCTACTGGATTTATACCTTCGTTCTCAAAACTGAGGGAAATACTTACACTACTTTGCTGCATCACCCTTTCCTCTTCAAGGGAAAACGAACGCATGCTCAAGAGGTAGCAAGAAGGATATCTGGCGCTGTTGCCAGGGAAATCTACGCTCAAGTGAAGACATACCAAGTACCCATCACAAACTCTTATCCCTCGCGTTACAATATTTGCCATTCGACTCTCGTTTTCCTCTCCCTGACTTCACCTTTGCCATTTTATTCGCGCTTCTTCCATTCGATCTTTTGCTTGCTTGTGTTATCATGTACCTTCTTTTTGCTTGCATCTTCTCTTGCGAAAAGTTTATGGATCCTCATCCACTTGCTAATCTCTTTAAGAGATCCAATTATAATGAACCTATTGCTAGTGAGTTGAGTGCACTAGATTATCTTTATGAGGTTTTGCTTGAAATTCGTGAATCTGAAAAGTGTGATGAATTACTTTATGAAGCGATTCATGATAGATCTTTGAATAACAAGCATGATTGCAATGATTTTATTATAAATTCTATTGATGTAAATTGTGCTAATAATATGAAAAACCCTAAGCTTGGGGATGCTAGTTTTTCTATGTCCCCTACTTGTTGCAATGATCATGATTGGGGTGATAGTGTTTCTTATGATCTTGAAAATTTATTTAAGCCCCATGATGAATATGAGATTGATAATAATGTGTGCAATAATATATAAAGTGGGTTTGGAAGAGTGTCAACTTTAGATCCCATATATTTGGAGAATGTTCAATCTTATGAATTTTTTGATAAAAGTGGGTTTGGAGAGGTCATGACTTTAGCTAATGTTAATCCCACTATTTTGGAAGAGTGTCAAATTTGCTTGCATGTGGATCGTGTTGAAAATATTTTATGTCATAGATATTTTGTTGGATTTGCTTATGATCCCACATGTAATTATTATGAGAGAGTAAAATATTATTGTAGAAATTTTCATGTTACTATATTACCTCTCGTTATGTTGAGATTGCTATTGTTTCTTTCCGCTTCCTTGCATATGCTAGTTTTTGCTTGATATGATAATTTGTTGTCCTATAATATGCCTATGAATAGGAGTATGTTAGACTTAGATGTGTTTGTCACGTGTTTTATAATGCTCTCTTTTGTGCTTCAATTCTTGTCTTTCATGTGAGCATCAATGAAATTATCAATGCCTAGCTAGGCGCGTTAAACGATAGCGCTTGTTGGAAGGCAACCCAATTTTATTTTTGTTCCTTGCTTTTTTTCCTGTTTATTAATAAATATATCATCTATCCTCTATTATGATTGTTTTTTATGTTTTAATTAGTGTTTGTGCCAAGTAAAGCCTTTAGGATCTTCTTGGGTGATTGTTGTTTGATCTTGCTAAAAAACAGAAAGTTTGCGCTCAAGAGAATAATTTTCATTTTTTACCAGGGAGATATAAAATACCAATTACAACTGAAGTAGATCAATATAAAAATTATTTAGGACTTCCTAACTTTTCAGGATTTTTTGAGTTACAGAAGTATTCAAAACTTCCAGATTGCTACAGACTGTTTTATTTTTGGCAGATTTTATTTTTCGTGTGTTGTTTGCCTATTTTGATGAATCCATGGCTAGTATTGGGGGGTATGAACCATAGAGAAGTTGTAATACAGTAGGTTTAACACCAATATAAATAAAGAATGAGTTCATTACAGTACATTAAAGTGGTGGTTTGTTTTCTTATACTAACGGAGCTCATGAGATTTTCTGTTGAGTTTGTGTTGTGAAGTTTTCAAGTTTTTGGGTAAAGATTTGATGGATTTTGGAACAAGGAGTGGCAAGAACCTTAGCTTGGGGATGCCCAAGGCACCCCAAGGTAAAATTAAAGGACAACCAAAAGCCTAAGCTTGGGGATGCCCCAGAAGGCATCCCCTCATTCGTCTTCATCTATCGGTAACTTTACTTGAGGCTATATTTTTATTCACCACATGATATGTGGTTTGCTTGGAGCGTCTTTTATGATTTGAGTCTTTGCTTTTCAATTTACCATAATCATCCTTGCTGTACACACCTTTTGCGAGAGACACACATGAATCAGAATTTGTTAGAATACTCTATGTGCGTCACTTATATCTTTTGAGCTAGATAATTTTGTTCTAGTGCTTCACTTATACCTTTTTAGAGCACAGTGGTGGTTTTATTTTATAGAAATTATTGATCTCTCATGCTTCACTTATATTATTTTGAGAGTCTTTTAGAACAGTATGGTAATTTTCTTTGGGTATAAAATTAGTCCTAATATGATAGGCATCGAGGATGGGTATAGTAAAAACTTTCATATAGAGTGCATTAAATACTATGAGAAGCTTGATACTTGATAATTGTTTTGAGATATAAAGGTGGTAATATTATAGTTGTGCTAGTGGAGTAACTGTGGAATTGAAAAATACTTGTGTTGAAGTTTTCAAGTCCCGTAGCATGCACGTATGGTAAATGTTGTGTGATAAATTTGAAGCATGGGGTGTTCTTTGATTGCTCTCCTTATGAGTGGCGGTCGGGGACGAGCGATGGTCTTTTCCTACCAATCTATCCCCCTAGGAGCATGCACGTAGTCCTTGGTTTTGATGACTTGTAGATTTTTGCAATAAGTATGTGAGTTCTTTATGACTAATGTTGAGTCCATGGATTATACGCACTCTCACCCTTCCATCATTCCTCTTTGGTACCGTGCATTACCCTTTCTCACCTCGAGAGTTGGTGCAAACTTTGCCGGTGCATCCAAACCCTGTGATATGATACACTCTATCACACATAAGCCTCCTTATATCTTCCTCAAAACAACCACCATACCTACCTATTATGGCATTTCCATAGCCATTCCGAGATATATTGCCATGCAACTTTCCACCGTTCCGTTTATTATGACACGCTCCATCATTGTCATGTTGCTTTGCATGATCATGTAGTTGACATCGTATTTGTGGAAAAGCCACCCTCATAATTCTTTCATACATGTCACTCTTGATTCGTTGCACATCCCGGTATACCGTCGGAGGCATTCACATGGAGTCATATTTTGTTCTAAGTATCAAGTTGTAATTCTTGAGTTATAAGTAAAGAAAAGTGTGATGATTTTCATTATTACAGCATTGTCCCATGTGAGGAAAGGATGATGGAGACTATGATTCCCCCAAAAGTCAGGATGAGATTCCGGACGAAAAAAGGCCATAAAAAGAGAAAAAAAGGCCCAAATAAAAAAAGAGAAAAAAGAGAGAAGGGGCAATGTTACTGTCCTTTTTCCACACTTGTGCTTGAAAGTAGCACCATGATCTTCATGATAGATAGTCTCTTATTTTGCCACTTTCATATACTAGTGGGAATTTTTCATCATAGAACTTGACCTGTATATTCCAATGATGGGCTTCCTCAAAATGCCCTAGGTCTTTGTGAGCAAGCAAGTTTGATGCACACCCACTTAGTTTCTTTTGTTGAGATTTCATATATTTATAGCTCTGGTGCATCCATTGCATGGCAATCCCTACTCCTTGCATTGACATAAATTGATGGGCATCTCCATAGCCCATTGATCAGCCGCGTCAATGTGAGACTTTCTCCCTTTTTTGTGTTCTCACACAACCTCCATCATCACATTCTATTCCACCCATACTGCTATGTCCATGGATCGCGCTCATATATTGCGTGAGAGTTGAAAGTGCTTGAAAAGGCTATGTATGAAACAATTGCTTGGCTTGTCATCGGGGTTATGCATGATGGGAGCATTTTGTGTGACAAAAATGAAGCATGGCCAAACTATATGATTTTGTAGGGATAAGCTTTCTTTGGCTATGTTATTTTGATAAGAGATAATTTCTTGGTTAGCATGCTTAAAGTATTATTATTTTTATGTAAATATTAAACTTTTGTCTAGAATCTTTTTGATCTAAACATTCATGCCGCAATAAAGAGAATAACATTGAAAATTATGTTAGGAGCATTCCACATCAAAAATTCTGTTTTTATCATTTACCTACTCGAGGACGAGCAGGAATTAAGCTTTGGGATGCTTGATACGTCTCCAACATATCTATAATTTTTGATCATTCCATGCTATTATATTATCTGTTTTGGATGTTTAATGGCTTTATTATGCACTTTTATATTATTTTTGGGACTAACCTATTAACCGAAGGCCCAGTGCAAATTTTTGTTTCTTGCCTATTTTAGTGTTTCAAAGAAAAGGAATATCAAATGGCATCCAAACGGAACTAAACCTTCGCGGGGATCTTCTTTGGAACAAACGCAATCCAGGAGACTTGGAGTGGAGGTCAAGGAAGCAACGAGGCAGCCACAAGGTAGGGTGGTGCGCCCTATAACACCCACGATGCGGCTATATCTCCCACGTGTCGGAGCACGACTTAGAGGCGTAACCGCATAGTAGGCATGTCACAAGAGGGGAAAACTTTACACATCCCATGTACTGAATAAGAATGGGATAAAGAGTTGGCTTACAATCGCCACTTCAAACAATACATAAATATAGCATTACATCATCAAGAATACCATCAAGGTCCGACTACGGAACCAAAATAAAAGAAGACCACCCCTAATGCTAGATCCCCGATCACCCCGACTAGGCTCCACTACTGATCAACTGGAAACGGAACAACACAATGAACAAGATCTTCCTCGAGCTCCTCCTTGAGCTGGTTTGCATCACCTGCAACTGGTATCATCGGCACCTGCAACTGGTTTTTGGAAGTAATCTGTGAGTCACGGGGACTCAGCAATCTCACACCCGCGAGATCAAGACTATTTAAGCTTATGGGTAGGAAAGGGGGTAGTGAGGTGGAGCTGCAGCAAGCACTAGCATATATGGTGGCTAACATACGCAAATAAGAGCGAGAATAGAAGCAAAGCACAGTCACAAACTAGAAGTGATCAAGAAGTGATCCCGAAACTACTTACGTTCAAACACAACTCCAAAACCATGTTCACTTCCCGGATTCCGCGGAGAAGAGACCATCACGGCTACACACGCGGTTGATGCATTTTAATTAAGTTAAGTGTCAAGTTTTCTACAATCGGATATTAACAAATTCCCATCTACCCATAATCACGGGCACGACTTTCGAAAGTTCAAAACCCTGCAGGGGTGTCCCAACTTAGCCCATCACAAGCTCTCAGGTCAACGAAGGATATTCCTTCTCCCAGGAAGACCCGATCAGACTCAGAATCCCGGTTACAAGACATTTCAACAATGGTAAAACAAGACCAGCAAAGCTACCCAATGTGCCGACATCCTAATACGAGCTGCACATATCTCATTTCAGGGCAACACCGAATTGTCCAAGATTCCGGTAGGCCAACCCAGAGTTGCCCCTGGTGGCCACCGGCGGCTGACAGGTTGGACTAACACTCAGAGGAGCACTGGCCCGAGAGTTTAAAATAAAGATGACCCTTGAGTCTGCAGAACCAAAGGGAAAAAGGCTTAGGTGGAAAATGGTAAAACCATGGTCGGGCCTTTTTGGAGGAGTTTTATTCAAAGCGAACTGTTAAGGGCTTCCCATTATAACCCAACCGCATAAGGAACGCAAAATCAAGGAACATAACACCAGTATGACAGAAACTAGGGCAGCAAGAGTGGAACAAAACACCAGGCATAAGGCCGAGTCTTCCACCCTTTACCAAGTATATAGATGCATTAATTAAATAAGAGATATTGTGATATCCCAACATATCCATGTTCCAACATGGAACAAACTCCAATCTTCACCTGCAACTAGCAACGCAATAAGAGGGGCTGAGCAATGAGGTAACATAGCCAAACAACGGTTTGCTAGGACAAGGTGGGTTAGAGGCTTGACATGGCAATACGGGAGGCATGATTTAACAAGTGGTAGGCATCGCAGCATAGGCATGGCAATAGAGCGAGCAACTAGCAAGAAAAGATAGAAGTGATTTCGAGGGTATGTTCATCTTGCCTGAGATCCCGCAAGGAAGAAGAACGAGTCCATGAAGAAGACAAACAGACGTAGTCGAACGGATCCTCACTACTCGGAACGAAACCGAAGCTAACGAGAGAAGCAACCCGGAAAGAAGCAAGCAACAAAGTAAACAACAAAGCATAACATGGCATGATGCACAACCAAGTATGATGCATGTCCGGTTTAAATATGCATGACATGGCAAAGTGCACAAACAATACTACAAATTAAGTGGAGCTCAATATGCAACGAGTTGCATATTGACGAAACACCACAATCAATTATTGAGTTCTCTCTCAGTTATGAACCCAACAAAATTAAATGTTGGTTAACATGGAAAGAGGTGGAGCATAACAAAACTATACCATCTAAACAATTTAAATGGGGCCGGATATAACAAACAACAAATCCGGTAAATCCCCATATGCAATTATCAATTTGGTGCAACAACAAGTTTAAACATTTAAATGTTATTATCATGATGCGAATGACATGTGCAAGTTTTATGCAATATTTAAGAAAATGTCAACAAGAGCATATTATGAAGCATTTGTCATCGTGGCGGAAACGAAAGGGGTGCCACGGCGACGATAAAGAAACTGTGCCACGGCAACGTTCCGGTTCCGACACCTCATTGAGACGTTGGTGCAAAAGAAAGTGACGGGAGCGTGTCAAGCAAGGATGGTGGGGTGCTCCCGGATACCGGGTTCCCACGGGTCGACGACGGTGCCAAGCGAGGGAAACAACTATCGTTCACGGGAGGATACAACATCCGAACATGCATCTCATACAACACATGCATTCGTCCATGGCGGTCGTCTCGGGGTTATACCTTCGAAGCGTGCGTTTCGAAGCGGATTGGTTCATAGAGGAAGTAGTCGTTCATGACCCTCATGGAAGTAGCGGTACATGTTCGGGAAGTGATAGAGGTACGAGTCTTTAACAATGGTCATCGTACACATTCCGAGGTCGTCGGTAGAGGTTCTCGCAATCTCGGCGACGGTAGTGGAACACGTTTTTGTAGGGGTTCAAGTCATCGGTAGAGGTACTTGATGAATCCCGAAGCGGTCTTAGGCGTCTTCGCACGTAGGGGTACTTGGCGTTTCCGCGTTGTCGGTATTGCCGGTCCCGGACTCGGCAACGTAGTTGTACAAGAGCGCCATCGGACAGGTCGAATTCGAAGTCTTTGAGGGTTGTCGTGTTACTTGGCGCTTGCGGTATTGATAGCTCGAAGGGGTACTTGGCGTGTCCGAGGTCTCCGGCCGTAGTGGTACTTGATGATACGGCTAGTCGAACTTGACGAAAAACGGGTTTCCTCGGGGACTTGATGCATCCAAATTCTTCTTGATGGTCTTTTGTGCCGAAACGAAGCATCACAAGGCCTCGGTTGGGCAGCGGAAAGGAGGTGATGGAGCGGGCATGCTCAAGGGAGAGCAGCAGAGTGTAGCAGCAGTGAGGCGACGGTGGTGGTCGAACGAGGCAGGGTAGCTCGGTCGCGCGCGGGAAGAGGTCATAGGAAACAAGGCGAGGCTGAAGGTGGGTCTCGGGCAGGGGCTGTCCATGACTGGAACAGAGGAGGTCAACGAGTGGCGGCGTTGGGTGCTTGTATGCAGGGAGGCGGCGGACGCGGAAAGCTCGCCATGAGGGTGTCATGGCGAGGCACTCCGGCGAGGAGGCTCGTGACAGGGAAGAAGCCGCCAGCTCTTGGTGGTGGAGGTCGGCTCCGAGGTGGACGCGGGGGAAGGCAGCGACGCAGGCGAGGAGGAAGGAGAGGCCGGCATGGTTGCGCACGCAGGTCGGCATCCTGCTGGTGGTTGTCAGCGTGGCACCATGGCTGAAGGCCGAGGTCATAGTCTGCGAGGATGACCCCGGTGGCGCGGGTGCATCATGGTGATACGGCAGCGCAACGGAGGCTCGCGTGCAGGGGCATTGGGCGGGGGCGCTATGGCCGGAGGCGGGGACATACTCGGGTGACGGGAGGAGCTCCGACGTTGGGTAGCCACGGGTGTCTCTCGAGCGGCGCGCTCAAGCAGACGAGGAGAAAAAAAGGGGATCGAGAGGGAGTGGGACAGTGGGCGAGAGGTGCGGGTCGAGCGTGGCTCTCTGGCGGCGGTGTGGGAGTATGTGAGGGAGAGATGGGATCGAGAGGGAGTGAGCGATGTCACATCCCTGTGTTAGTCATGCATTAGGATTGGTTGAACATTTGCATCATGTTTAAATTCCCAGAAAACTGAAATGGGGATGATAGAACCCCCAGCCCCCCCCCCTGGAACAACTAGGGTTTACTAAAAACTTTTTCAATGAACCTGAAATGCCCTTCTAAAAAGCCCACCCTTTTTGTTTTGGGTTAAAAGCTTTGGCAAAAATATTTTAAATTCTCAAATAATCATAAACTAAAATGTTTGCTGTTGGATATATTCTAAGCAATAGCCATGATTAATTTTATGTTTTTCGAAAATGCCCTGGCATTTTTAATAAAGCCCTGAAGTAATAGAAATAATAGAATAAATGAAAAATAGAAAAAGAGAGAGAGAGAGCAGAGACTTACCTGTCGCCCTGGCCTGGCCCAGCTCGGCCCAGCCCACTGGCCACTGCCAGTCATCCTCCTCCTCTCGCCAGGAGGACGAGAGGCGCGTGGTCGGCGCTCTCAGCCACACGCCGGCCACCTCCTGCTTCTGCCGATGCCCAGACGCCGTCTACGAGTGCCACGCTGACCCCCTGGACCCCTCGACCGCTCCACTCTCCCCCTGCCTCGCCTCTCTTGCTCTCTCTCCCGAAGCAGGGTGAAGCCGTCGCCGCCGTTCATCGCCACCGTGACCACCGTGCTCCTCTCGCCTCACTGACCCGTCCAAAAGCCCCGCCTCGTCGCCCTCGTCCTCTCCGCCGAGCCACGCCACCCCGGACACCCCCAAACGTCATCACCGTGGTCGTCTTCTACCTCAAGCAACCGAGATCGCCGACAACGCCCCGACGTCGTCCGACCTCCCCCGAGCCCGCTGAGACGCGTTTTGCAACCGCCGTGAGCTCCTCTACCGAACCCCTCGCTCCCCGCCGTCTATTTCCTCCTCTAGCCTTACTAACCACCGCGGCCGAAGCTCGCCGCCGCCGTGCCTCATCACCGTCGTGGCTAGAGCCACAGTGGCTCGAAGCCAAGCACACCTCTACTCTCAGCACGGCTCCAAGAGCCCGTAGCGCCCACCAGCTCCTCCTGCCTTGCACCGTAGCGCCGAACCCATCGTTGCCCGAGCCCCGGCCGCCTCCACGAGATTGACTCCGGCAAGCTCACTCCACCGAGCCATGCCACCCCGGATGCCCCCAAACGTCATCACTGCGGTCGTCTTCTACCTCTAGAAACCGAGATCACCGCCAACGCCCCGACGTTGTCCGACCTCCCCCGAGCCCGCTGAGACGCGTTCTGGAACCGCCGTGAGCTCCTCTACCGAACCCTTCGCTCCCCGCCGTCTATTTCCTCCTCTAGCCTTACTAACCACCGCGGTCGAAGCTCGCCGCCGCCGTGCCTCGTCGCCGTCGTGGCTAGAGCCACAGTGGCTCGAAGCCAAGCACACCTCTGCGCTCAGCACGGCTCCAGGAGCACGTAGCGCCCACCAGCTCCTCCTGCCTTGCACCGTAGCGCCGAACCCGTCGTTTCCCGAGCCCCGGCCGCCGCCACGAGCTCGACTCCGGCGAGCTCACTCCACCACAGCCTTCCTCGATTGCTCTGTTGGATGCGGACGAGCGCCGGCTTCACGCCAAGCCAAACCGCCGCTCGTTTCATCGCCTGTGCTGCGTTTCCGAGCCGCGCCGCCGTCCCGGGCCTCGCCGGCGTTATGTCGTCGGTGGGTTTGACCCATTTGACCATGCGGGCCCCGCCCCCTGGTCAAACCTAGATTAGGAGTTAAACTAACACTAATTTAGTTAGGTTAGCCGCTGACATGTGGGCCCCGGCCCCACTGACATTTTAGTTAGGCTTAATTTAAGGTTAATTAACCATATTAATTAGCTAAGTCAATGACATACGGGACCCACTAGTCAGGTTTGACCTGGACCGTCCCAGTTGACTGCTGATGTCACACTGACGTAGTGCTGACGCAATTATTCATTTCCTGGATTTATTTTTATATAGGAAATTCCAGAAAATAGCCAAAACTTCTAAAAATCATAGAAAATCAACCATAGCTCCAAATCAAACAATTTATATATGAAAAATGATCAGAAAAATTCAATCTATCCATCTGTAATGGTTTCATGCATGAAAAAACAAGATAACCTTGCTGTTTAAGCAAAATAAGATAATGCACTAATATGGCTATGTTAAATGAACTAACATTTGAATCTTTGATTCAAATTTGTTCATTCCTTTCTGTTTTAGCTTGCATTAGGCCAAGATACATTCATTTTGCCATGTCATAGCACGCATCATATTGTTGCATATTGTCATGTGTTGATTATGTTCGGTGTGTCTTTCGTGGTAGGTTCTGCCTCCGAGGATAACCCCGAGTATCCGTCTGAAGGGCAGTACCCTACTACCACTACATCAGGCAAGCAACCCATTGCTCATTCTGATACAAACCCATGTTCTTGCTTCTGCTCTTGTATACTGCATTAAGACAATGCGATTCAAACTGTTGTGTGCTACCGTAGTTGAACCCTTATCCTCTGCATGACCTGTCATTGCCAGAGTAACTAGATGAAACCCACTAGCATGTGTAGGAGTTGATTGAGCCATGTATGCGATTCCTACCTTGCTATGCCTGCTATGCTTATAGTTGTGTCAGGTCTGGTTCATCTGGGTGATGGGCTAGAGTGAAATGATTATGTCGGTAATGTGAGGGATGTGTTGAACATGTTTTGGTAAAGGTATCGATGAGAGGCCATGTAGGAGTACATGGTGGGTTGTTTCATTGAGGCCGTCCCTAAGAACTGAGATCTGTATGTGTGATTTAAGATTCAGTTACTACCATACATTGGGCCTGAAATCAATGGACCCTCTCGGCTTCTTAATCACCCTAGTACTCTATCCAGGAGTTGCAATTAGTTTATGGTGTTTGTAGGTTATGTGTTGGCGGCCATGCGTAGCGCTGACCCTAGGGGTGGGCTATGTTGCGGTAGATACACCATGGCACGGTGTACCGAGTCACTCGTTTGGTGTCTCGGGAACCCTGTTCACATCGTTCGGGGCCGTATGTGGAAACCTCGGCCGGACTCCCTGTGGATGGAACCTGAATAGGCAATAAACCTGGACTAGAGACTTGAGTGTTTAGGTAGGCCGTGGCCGACACCCTCGTTGGGCTTGCGCTTGAAGGTTGCCGAGTACATATCGTGTAAACGGCGGTAAGTGGTGAGAGCAAGTATGAAGAAGTACACCCCTGCAGGGTTAATGTCATCTATTCAAATAGCCGCGTCCGCGGTAAAGGACTACTTGGTTGCCTATACAGTTCATAGACAAGTTAATGGATAGTACTAAAAGACTCAAGATAAGTGTGAGTACCGAGGATGGCCCTCTCATAGGATGACGAGGGAGGATCCCCGGTGGAGTATTGTGTTGGTGATTAGTGGACTCGTGTGCGAAAACTATTTTACTAGTGGTGTCCCGAAGGATAGCTTAGCCAAGAGTCAAAGCTGGCTTGCTACAATAACTCCACCACCTTATTGAGAATGAGCATGTATAGTAGGTTCTGATGTAAGACTTGCTGAGTACCTTTGTACTCATGTTTGCTTAATTACTGTTTTCAGACGACAACACCGCCCCCTCCGATGGGTTCTGCGTAGACCTTGTTGTCGACGAGTGACTAGCCACCCAGGTGGTGATCCTGGCCATGGAGGGCCCTATGTAGATAGACAGGCTTCGGGAAGCCTTCTTTCTTTCTAGTGTCTGTACTCAGACTAGTTGCTTCCGCATGTGCTTGTATGATTGTATGACTTGAGTGTCGGGTCATGTGACCCCTACCTATATGAATATGTTATGTATGGCTCCTCGGAGCCTTTTTAAATAAAGTACTTGATTTGTAGAGTTTTGTTGTGATGCCATGTTGTATGTACTCATATCGGGCATATTGTGTGTATGATTGAAATGCTTGGTATGAGTGGGATTCGACAATCTAGTTGTTTATCCTTGGCAGCCTCTTATATGGGAAATGTAGTCTAGTGCTTCCTGGGCGATAGTAGTCCGCTACAGCCCGGTTCACCGGAGTCCTGCTAGCCCAGCACTACTGCTCTGGACACTTGACTGGCCGGCATGTGTTCCTCTTCGTTCCTATGTCTGTCCCTACAGGGAAATGTCACGCGGTGACATCCGGAGTCCTGCCTAGCCTGCTACTGCCCGGGTTCCCTAGAGTCCAGTGCTACAGCCCGGATTCACTCGCTGATGACCGCCATGCTCGATGTGATTCATGTATGCGTGTCTCCATAGGTCTGCGCCATTTTGGGTTCATGACTAGCCATGTCGGCCCGGGTTCTCTGTCATATGGATGCTAGCGACACTATCATATACGTGAGCCAAATGGCGGAAATGGTCCCGGGCCATGGTAAGGCGACACCCGTGGGGATACCGTGCGTGAGGCCACAATGTGATATGAGGTGTTACCGGCTAGATCGATGTGACTTGGAATCGGGGTCCTGACAGCGTTGGCATCAGAGCCGGACTACCTATAGGTTTGTTGAGCCAAACTGGTCGATGTCGAGTCTAGAAATGCTTTAGTTATATGTAGGGGAATTGATAGTGGGAGGGAACGTAAGGCTCTTTTACTCCTTTACCTTATGCCCTCTGATCTGAGTCATTCTCTTCTCATTCAACGTGGGTTAAGGACTAGGCTGTTGTAACACCCTCGATGCGACTATAGCTCCCACGTGTCGAGGCACGACTTAGAGACATAATCGCATTGAAGGCATATGTCGCAAGTAAGCTAATCTTTACAACATCCCATGTAATATAATAATAAAGGGGAGATAACATAGTTGGCTTACACTTGCCACGTCAATCAAGGTACATAAATAACATTACATCATCCAAACACTCATGGCCCGACTACGGCGCCAAAATAAAAGATAACCCAACATGCGACACGGTCCCGATCACCCCCAACTAGGCACCACTACTGATCATCAGGAAAGGAAACATAGTAACACTGAGAGTCCTCGTCGAACTCCCACTTGAGCTCGAGCGCGTCACATGGAGCGGAATCATCAGGCCCTGCATCTGGTGTAATAGTAATCTATGAGCCACAGGGACTCAGCAATCTCGCACCCTCGCGATCAAGACTATTTAAGCTTATAGGTAAGGCAAGGTAAATATATATGTGGAGCTTCAGCAAGCGACTAGCATATATGGTGGCTTACCTGTTCGCAAAAGAGAGCGAGAAGAGGAGATAAAGCGCGAGCGAGAAACTAGAGAACAACCCGCGCAAGCATTACTCCAACACCGTGTCCACTTCGCGGACTCCGCCGAGAAGAGGTCATCACGGTAACACACTCAGTTGATTCATTTTAATTAAGTTAAGGTTCAAGTTATCTACAATCGGACATTAACAAATTCCCATCTGCCCATAACCGCGGGCACGGCTTTCGAAAGTTCAAATCCCTGCAGGGGACTCCCAACTTAGCCCATGACAAGCTCTCACGGTCAACGAAGGAATAGACCTCCTCCCAAGACGTTCCGATCAGACTCGGTATCTCGGTTCTTCAAGACAACTCCGACAATGGTAAAACAAGTCCAGCAACACCACCCGCTGTGCCGACAAATCCCGATAGGAGCTACACATATCTCGTTCTCAGGGCACACCGGACAAGCTAAGCATACGGGAGCCAACGTAACCCAAGTTGCCAAGGGACGGCCCCGCACGGTGCTCTAGGTTGGACCAAGACTCAGAGGAGCACTGGCCCGGGGGCGGGGGGGGGTTTAAATAAGATGACCCTTGAGTCCGCGAAACCCAAGGGAAAAGGCTAGGTGGCAAATGGTAAAACCAAGGTTGGGCATTGCTGGAGGAGTTTTATTCAAGGTGGACTGTCAAGGGGTTCCCATTATAACCCAACCGCGTAAGGAACGCAAAATCCGGGAACATAACACCGATCTGACGGAAACTAGGGCGGCAAGAGTGGAACAAAACACTAGGCGAGAGGCCGGGCCTTCCACCCTTTACCAAGTATATAGATGCATTAAGATAATAAGATCATATAATGATATCCCAACAAGAAAATAAATGTTCCAACAAGGAACGACCTCCAATCTTCACCTGCAACTAGCAACGCTATAAGAGGGGCTGAGCAAAGCGGTAACATAGCCAATCAACGGTTTGCTAGGACATGGTGGGTTAGAGGTTTGACATGGCAATTTGGGAGGCTTGAAAGCAAATGGTAGGCATCGTAGCATTGGCATAGCAAAAGAGCGAGCAATCTAGCATAGCAAAGATAGTAGTGATTTCGAGGGTATGATCATCTTACCTGCAAAGTTTTCAGAGTTGACTGGATCTTTGAAAGCAAACTCAATGGGCTCCTCGTTAGCGAATTCGTCTCCCGGCTCTACCCAAACAAGACAAACAAGCAACAAGGACACAATCAACCACGTGCAAGGATCAAACAATATGATGCAAGGATGGTATGCTATGCGGGATGCGATGCAGGATGCATATGCAAGATGTGACAAGGAATGCATGACGCTGGCCTCAACTTGGGAATCCAAGTGTGCCACTGGAAAGATGATATGAAATCGCTTGAAAACGATATAAAGAACGCTGGAATCGGAGTTATGGTTTGGAAATGGCAAGCAAAACAAATATGACACCGGTCTGCGATTTACAACAAGTAGCCAACTAAATGCAATGAGATGAACATGCTACAGCACCCAAACATGGCAAAGTAAAGCATGGCATGGAGCTACTCAAAGATCTTAACAAAAGTCCCTTAGTGACCTTGAGCCAAAAGGGATCAGAAAATACAATTGCAAGCATGTGAACATGGCAAAAACATAATCAGATCACAGACTTAGTGAAAACTGGAGCATGCTGAAAACAGATATCAAGTAGGCATGTTTACGATCTCGATGCTCTCACTACGGAGCAAGAGATGAAAAGCTAAGCATACATCTATCAAGAACACACAAAATGCAAGCTAGACATGGCAAGAACAATAGCATAGAATGCACGGGTCAACTACAACATCATCGGCAAAATTGCAAACAAGTTGACAATCTGCCCAGATTCACAAAGTAGCAAAAGTAGAGCTCGATTGACTCAAGCTAGTGTGCTCCATAATTGAAAAAAAAGACATGGATGGATAGAGCACTACAAGTTTAACAAAACATCCTTACTGATCATCCTCAAAAGAGGCATGGATCACTAGGAAACAACAAGAACATATGGCCATATGAGATAAACAGGTCAAGGACTTAGTGTAATTGCAAAGTCCCTGAAATCAGCACTACCAAGTGCCTCACTTCGCAAGCTTGCACTAGTCACCACACACATCACAAAAATACATGGGTTGCGCCTCTGGAAATATGGCAAAACCCTTAACGAAACATATGTAAAACTCATGGGCATATCATGCACACAATAAACATGGCAAAAATGACAAATATGCAAATGGAGTAGCAGATCTGATAATTAACTCAAGTAGCCCTCTTCTAACAGCATTTAGGGCATCAAGATGAACTCAAATGAAAATGATGCAATGGAATGAAATGATGTACTCTCTGAGATGAACATTTTGATATGCTATATGCCAAAAACGGAGCTACGGATGCAAAGTTATGTTGCGATGAACAGGAGCATATGGATTAGGGTTTTGGGCAAAAAGTCAACCGTCTCAGATACAGATCTTGATCCAGCCGGCGCGGATTTCAAGGATCGCCGGATTTACTGTTCACGGCCGGAGAAGAAGAGGACGGTGGCCGGCGTTGGTGGTGGTGCTCTCCGGGGACTCAGCCGGCGCGGGGCGGCGCGATGGAGGCGGCGGCCGGCGAGGCGCGCGGGCCGGGGCCGAGCGGGCGACGGCAAGGTGGCGCCGACGCGGTGGAGCGGCGGCCGCCGGCGAGGGGCGCGGTGGCGCCGGGCGGAGGAGGCGGGAGGCGCGTGCGGCGAGGTGAGAGGAGGTGCGGGGCGCGACGGAGAGGCGGGCCGCGGGGGCCGGCCTCGTGCTCCCGGGCCACGGCGGCGGCGGGGACAGGCGATGGCCACGTGGCAGGCGGCGGTAGGCGGCAGAAGATCCGGACACGTCCGGCTTGGCACGGACGTTGTCCGGCGGCGGCGGAGATCTTTTTTTTAGGGTTGGACGGGGAGAGATCCGGCTTTGGAAATGGGGGAGGTATAAATAGGCATAGAGGGAGCTAGGAGAGTCCAAATGAGGTGCGGTTTTCCGCCACGTGATCGTGATCGAACGATCTAGATGATGGAGCAGGTTTAGGTGGGTTTTGGGCCAAATTGGAGGGGTGTTGGGCTGCAACACACACGAGGCCTTTTCGGTCCCTCGGTTAACCGTTGGAGTATCAAACGAAGTCCAAATGGTACGAAACTTGACAGGCGGTCTACCGGTAGTAAACCAAGGCCGCTTGGCAAGTCTCGGTCCAATCCGGAAATGTTTAAACCCCACACACGAAAGAAAGCTAGAAATGACCACCGGAGGAGAACGAAGCGCCGGAATGCAAAACGGACAACGGGGAAAATGCTCGAATGCGTGAGATGAACACGTATGCAAATGCAATGCACAAGATGACATGATATGAGATGCATGACAACGACAACAACACACAGAGACAAAAACCTGAACTCGAGAAAATAAAATAAGTTAACGCCGGAAACGGCAAGAGTTGGAGTATGAATTGGGAAAGTCATATCCGGGGTGTTACAGCTGTCTTCTTCTGTCAGGTTCACGTGTTACTAATCCGTAGTAGCTTATAGGATTGTTGTTACAAGCCTCAGTACAGTTTCTACTACTTTTAGTATGTTGCCAGTTGAATCAGAACCTTGATATGATGTTGTTGAGTGGTATTGCAACTGTTGTGGATGTCTCAAATCTTTTTCTAAGCATTTACATCTGTTATGCTGTCCAATTTTCCCTAGAAACTCTAATGTCTTTGCATTGTGGTTGTGCTTTTAGATGGCCACTCATGCTCAAAACCAAGTGGTTCGCCTGACCCGGTGCACCGATGTGCCCGGTCATACTGCTATGTTAGTCCGGGTAATGATCGAGACGAGTTACCGTTGGTATCCCGAATACACTGTCGAAGAGCAATTCCGCGACTTTAATCAAAGCCAATATTTCTGCACCGTCAGGATATTTCCTTCTTATCCTGGATCTACCGAGCCCCTCCACAGTTCCTATGGACCCGGGGTTACTGTTGAGATGGCTGTGCAGGATGCTGCCTATTCCATGATGACCATCATGCGAGTCCGGACTGGCCTGCTTCAGAACACCGACTTCCATTATATGCCAGCTTCACTTCCGGGAGTGCAAGGGTATCTCCAGGCTATCTATGCTGACTCCACTCAGGAGGACTCACTAACTCGTACCACTGTCGAGATGCTCGAGGATAAGGACCGAGAGAATCAGGCCTTGAGGCTGGAGCTTTTCAACACCCGTGCTGATCATTGGGCCACTTTGACTCGGTTTGCACCGGCTGTGCAAGATGGATGTATGGATACGAGGGATCTGTATCCTGTGAGATCTGCTCTACAAGACATGGTGGATTGGCGTGATGTGGGAGGCATCACCCCACCCCCATTGTCCCCGCAGGCCACCGTTTGTTGGTCCAAGACCTCATCCTAGCCCCTTAGGTCCACAAGCTCCTCAAGACCTTCTGTTCACGGATGATCACGTTGAACTTCTAGGCTATGGAGGTGACTTCTATGAGGACTACTATGGAGCTGTCTGAGTTAGTAGTAGTATCACTAGTATTGTAATAGTTGTATCTCCACTGTCCTGCGTGACTTGTGGAATATGACTTAGTGTGTAATCAATTTCGGAGGTGTAGACAAATAATGTATAGGAGCTTGGAATGCCTCCGATGAGATGTAACGTCTTTCATCATAGTTGTACTGTAGCCTGGGCTTGTACTAAACTATGTATGGTGTGTATGACCGTTGGTATATATATGGCAGTTCTATATTACCATGACATACGGATGAACATCTCTGCATTTCGTGTTATCCATTACATTCTGCACTTCCTTGCTAAGTTTGTGCCATCCTTATCTAAACTGTTGTCTTGTTTTCTCCTAGGATGGTCAACACCCGCAGCAACCCTGCTGCCCCGGAGCAGGGGGTAGCCAGTGCAGCTAGAGGTGAAAATCTGCCTCACCCGCCTTCTCTGGCCGAAGTGATGCTGGAGGCAGAAAGAAACAAGCGTGAGACTAACCGCTTGCTGGAGCGAATTGAGCAGAACACTGCACGCCATCAGCGAAATGACTTGGTGTCAATGAATGACTTTATCAAGCTGTACCCACCAAAGTTTAACCATTCCGTCGAGCCTCTCGACGCGGATGACTGGCTTCGCAGCATCACCCACAAGCTACGTTCTGCCAACGTAGCCGAAGCTGATAAGGTTACTTATGCTGCCTATCACCTCGAAGGCCCTGCTAGCCTTTGGTGGGAAAATTTTGAAGCTATGCGCCCGGTCGGCCAAATCACTACTTGGGCTGAATTCCGTGAGGCTTTCCGTGAGCATCACATTCCGGAAGGTCTCATAGATCGCAAGAGGGAAGAGTTCTGCAATTTCACCCAAGGAAGACTGACTGTGGATGCATATAGTCGTGAATTTGGGAATCTGGCATGATATGCTCCTGAAGAGGTATCCACCGACGCTAAGAAGCAGGCAAGGTTCCGCAAGGGACTTATCCCTGAGCTTCGCCGCGATCTTCGTCTGCACGAGTGCACCTCCTTTCAGAAGTTGGTCAATAAAGCCATCAGTGCTGAGATAGGCCAGACCGTTGAGAGTGTCCCCAGAACAACAACCCCAATCAGTCTGGAAAGTCCGTTGGCCGTGGTAAGCCAGCGAGAAAGACATTCTATGCCAAGACGATCACCACTTCACGTGGCCATGTCAACTATGTCTCAGCCGAGGAGGCTCATGAGGATCCTAACGTCGTCCTTGGTATGCTCCTTGTTAATTGCCATCCGGCATCTGTTCTTTTCGATACTGGAGCATCTCATTCATTCCTATCCGAGAACTATGCTCGATTGCATAACACGACATTCTGTGACATGCCCACTTCCATGGTAATTCAAACTCCGGGTTCCAAATGGCAAACTTCTAGAATAAGCCATGGGAACGAAATTCTTGTTGATAGACTTGTCTTCCTTGCATCCTTAATAGTTCTCAAGTCCTCGGACATTAACATCATCTTGGGTATGGACTGGATGTCAGCTCATTACGCTAAGATTGATTGTGCCACTAGAACCGTTCAACTTAATTACTGTTTAATTACTATTTTCAGACGACAACACCATCCCCTCCGATGGGTTCTGCGTAGACCTTGATGTCGACGAGTGACTAGCCACCAAGGTCGTGATCCTGGCCATGGAGGGCCCTATGTAGATAGACAGGCTTCGGGAAGCCTTCTTTCTTTCTAGTGTCTGCACTAAGACTAGTTGCTTCCGCATGTGCTTGTTTGATTGTATGACTTGAGTGTCGGGTCATGTGACCCCTACCTGTATGAATATGTTATGTATGGCTCCTCGGAGCCTTTTTAAATAAAGTACTTGAGTTGTAGAGTTTTGTTGTGATGCCATGTTGTATGTACTCATATCGCGCATATTGTGTGTATGACTGAAATGCTTGGTATGAGTGGGATCCGACAATCTAGTTGTTTATCCTTGGCAGCCTCTCATATGGGGAAATGTAGTCTAGTGCTTCCTGAGCGATAGTAGTCCGCTACAGCCCGGTTCACCGGAGTCCTGCTAGCCCAGCACTACTGCTCTGGACACTTGACTGGCCGGCATGTGTTTCACGTCGTTCCTATGTCTGTCCCTTCGGGGAAATGTCACGCGGTTCCCCGGAATTCTGTTAGCCGAGTGCTACAGCCCGGATTCACTCGCTAATGAACGACATGCTCGATGTGATTCATGTATGCCGGTCTCCATAGGTCTGTACCGTTTTGGGTTCACGACTAGCCATGTCGGCTCGGGTTCTCTGTCATATGGATGCTAGCGACAGTATCATATACATGAGCCAAAAGGCGCAAACGGTCCCGGGCCATGGCAAGGCGACAACCATGGGGATACCGTGCGTGAGGCCACAATGTGATATGAGGTGTTACCGGCTAGATCGATGTGACCTGGAATTGGGGTCCTGACAAGCGATGGCTAGGGTTAGAGTAGGGGAGAGGCTTGCTAGGCCGCAGGAGTTGGGCCTAGAGACCGGGCCGGCTAGATTCAATGAAAGAAGAGAAAAAAAAAGATCTCCCTCTCCCCTCCTTTCCATTACAGACAAGAAAAACAAGAAAGACAGAAAAGAGAGAAAAGAAGATGGTAGGAGAAAGAATATATTCTCAAACTCAGAAAAATGAGTTTAATCCAAGAAAATAGGAGTGGGCATGGATGCAAGGTTTAGATTCAAACACATTCGAATTAAATTCAAATGGGTGAACAGGAGGTGGAGGTTTGGATGGTCCAAAAATGTTCGGTTTTTTTAGAGGAGCCTCGATAAAAGAGATACAGAATTGTGGACAAGATTTGAAGGTCAAACTCGAAGTGGAAATAGGCACGAGGATTATTTTTGCACATGTGTTATGGTGAATTTCAAAACAAAGAAATATTGAATATAGCTCCCTACTATCGGGAGGATATGTTTTAAAGAGAAACTAGCATGTGAATTCCCTCCATTTAAATGGACCGAAGATCCTTGCAATTTATTTAAGAGAGTTTTAGTTAGCTTTGAGAAAAGATGGCATCTGAAGCTCCGGTCTTGGGGCGTCACAACACTCCACCACTACGAGAGGATCTCGACCCGAGATCTAGGATGGCACCAGAGAGAAACGGAATATGAAGAGGTAAAACAAAGTTGCTTCTTGGACAAATGAGTGAAACCAAGAACCTTGCGAGGTTGAACAGATTGAAAGAAAGAATACAACAAAGATGAACAGAGTTGAAAACACTCCATTAGAAAAGAGGAACAAGGAACATTACGAGAACTTTGTAGGTTGAAAGACATAAGAAAAGGGTTGCAACAGACAAAAGTACATACAATCACTCCGGTTGAAACAAGATGTACAAGGAACGATAAAGAACAATTACGACAACACTCCGGTTGAAACAAGATAGAGAAGGAATAAGAATGATATAGTTTGGACAGCACTCTGACTGTAAATGGAAGGAATTGAACATGATCTTGACAAGATGAGAGGATACTTGAAAAAGAGGACACGACACTCCGTTTAAAAGGATAAGCACAAAAAGAACATGGTCCTCACAATCCGAGATGATGACTTAAGAGAGCAACACCTCAATGCCTCCGGACGAGATAAAACAATGGAATCAAAAGAACGGAGGAGAAAGAAACATCTTCTACCTCAAATTAGCTTGGAGAACACCCGCCCAAGAAAATTATAATGGAGTTGTTGGAAAACCAACAACGAAACGAATAAGCTTGTAGTGGGCTTATGGAAAACTTCTCAAAATTGAGGCGAAATTCTGCCACTACGGAAACAAAAGATTGGATTGATATCAACAAGGAGATGAGAAACTTATTTCACCAGGAGGATAAAAGAAGAACTTTGGTCATTTAAGAGCACCATAAATAGCAACAATCCCAAAGGAAGGCTTTAGGTGAAATCTATACCAAAATAACTCCAAGGAAGAAAAGGATGGGTTTAAATATCTCATTCTTGACCACTTTTGAATCATGAAACACGAAAGAAAATTAGCAAGAATGACATAACACCACCTCAAAAGATAAGGTAGAAGGAATTGCACTACAGAATGCACGATGAAGAACACTTGAGCTCCTTTGAAAAGAATCTCGATGAACACTTCGAGAAGGAATAAATCCTTGATGAACCATCATGTAGAGCCTCCATGAAGAACTCTGGTAACAAAAGAATGATCAAACGAAAGGAAAGAGAAGGTTGAAACACAAGGTGAAGCCTTGCAGTGATTGGATGAAGCTTTGCGATGAGATATAGTGGAAACTTGGAACTCCAGAAGGAAAGATAAAGCATCTCGAACCGAGACTGTGATATGATGAACCACTCCGGAAAGCAGGAAATTAGATCACTTCGATGAAACAATAATAAGAATTACATTATGCTTATCCTTCACCAATTAAATTGATGACAAGCAATGGATTGCATACAACTTATTCTCATAGATAGGATTAAGAGAAATATAGCATAAACTTGGTAAGGTCTTCAACAACCACCGATAGGATTTGAAAAGCACGAATGCATTGATATGAGAACATAGGAAGAGGAATCTTGAACGGACCACCGTAAGAATTGAAAACGATCAAGGAAAAGATAGCGAAACACCAGGAAGAATTAGCACATGAACGATGATGCTTGTGAGAATTACATACATGCGAACGAAGAGATCACGAGCTAATAAGAAATACTTGAATGATGCACCGATATGATTTGGAGGATGAGAGCTGAAATATGGAATGAATAAATCTTCTGAAATGATAGCCTCCGGAGAATCAAACTGAAAAGACATCTGAATTGCCCCGGATGGGTGAAAAGAATTCTCACAATGAAAAACAATTATGAGAGGATGGCATAAGGCTAGAACCATGGATCTTGAAGAGAATGGAGCAAGATTTAGGGGAAAACTCTTCTTCGGTCTTCAAATCCGAGAATGACGATGAGAAACACCACAATGAGTTGTTGAGATACTACGGGATGAAGAATAGAAAGGTTGAGCCAACAGTGAAAAGAATTAGACCGATCTTGGAGACATACATATGACTGATGATAATTCATTCTTACGTCAAACTTCGAAAAGAATTTAGGATAGCTCCAGGAAAATTAGAAGAGTCAGGTAAGATCCTGGAAAAAGACATGTGGGTTAGGGCCCACTCAAAAGATACACCGTTGAACGATTGCTTGAAAAGAGAGATTGCACCGGTTGATTTAAATGGTTTGAATGAGATAACAACCTCGAAATAGCTTGAACAGATCGAGAATGGAAAAGTGAATCTTCTGAGATATCTTCAGCACTCCGGAATAGTTGAGTGGTAAGAGGGGAATGATTATGAGGTGCACCGGCATGAGTAAGCATTTGAAACGATAAAAGGATATGATCGACAAATCTTGACTTGAATCCACCGGAGAAGAAAAGAATGAAGAATGATGAACTTGAAGCTCCGTTAGTATCTTCCTGAGAATCACCGAATAAGAACATTGACGGAAAGCAATGGAGAGACTTCCCATCAATAAAAAGATACTCGATTAAGAGATCTGAGTCCTTGAAGAAAAAGGGTGGGAGGGTGGGAAAACAAAGGCAACTTGGGATGGATGAAACGAACACCGTTGAGAAAACTGAGATTGAATCTTGCGGATGTTGAAATGATCAGATCCACTTGAAGAGAGACACACCGGTTCGGAAGAAATTGAGATGGAAAACTCGAAGATCAAGAAGGATTTGTATTCACATAGGAGTATGAGAACACCGCTTAGGAAAGGTATGGAATCAACATTTGACTTCGAAGTAGCTCGAATACCACAACAAAACAAAACAAAGGATTGGCTTGTAAAATAAGCCGGAACAAACATATGATAGAGATTTCATCCGATGTTTTTTTGGTGGGGCCCACACAGGCTCGATCGTACAGCACCATCATGTACAAGGTAGTGCACATGACATACGAAGCGTCCCCCAGTCAGCATAGCCAAGGACTTTTTAAGACACAACGAGACCACTGTAAAACCAACCGTGGATAGGCGGACCACTAGACGTCGAACCCAAATTTCATATCATACATCTGTCGGAAAGATATCCTAAGAGGTACTTGAGTTCCCACTTATAAACTCCCGAAACTTTCCGGTTATGCAATCAGGTGTTGGGGATACAAGGGAAGCATAATATCTCACCCAAACTAACAAATCCTACATCCAGCTGTATCCATCCTTCAACACATAACCAAGAAACCTTCGGAAATAATTTACCTCAACCTTCGAAAAGCATCCGTTATACGAGTTATGGCAATACTCCCGAACTCTCGCCCCAGTACTGGGTGGCGTCGAGGTTATCTCACCAACAACTACATAAAAGAGATTTTTGATGTCGGCGAACTCAGGTATTTCAGAACTGCAACGATAAAATTGTGACGACAACACCTCGGAGCTCAACTCCCCGGGACACTACCACAACCCCTAAATGTCAGGAGGCACCAAGAACAATGTTCTCGTCACAAAACCATCGGAACGATTCCAAGATACCAGCGTGATCCTAAAAAAAAATTAAATGAAATTTGAGAGAACAAACAAAACTCTACATCAGGAAGCCTCACCAGAGCGGCAAAGGGACTGAGGAGTAAAAAGAATCCTACTCTCCGATATATATAATCCTATAAGACTCAAAAAAATTTTCTAGACTCAACAACGTCAGCGATTCGATCAAGCAGGGGGCTCCTAAGTCGGGGAAGGCTCTGATACCAACTTATAACACCCACGATGCGGCTATATCTCCCACGTGTCAGAGCACGACTTAGAGGCATAACCGCATAGTAGGCATATCACAAGAGGGGTAATCTTTACACATCCCATGTACTGAATAAGAAAGGGATAAAGAGTTGGCTTACAATCGCCACTTCAAACAATACATATATATAGCATTACGTTATCCAGAATACAATCAAGGTCCGACTACGGAACCAAAATAAAAGAAGACCACCCCTAATGTTAGATCCCCGATCGCCCCGACTGGGCTCCACTACTGATCAACTTGAAACAAAACAACACAACGAACAAGATCTTCCTCGAGCTCCTCCTTGAGCTGGTTTGCGTTACCTGCAACTAGTATCATCGGCACCTACAACTGGTTTTTGGATGTAATCTGTGAGTCACGGGGACTCAGCAATCTCACACCCGCGAGATCAAAACTATTTAAGCTTATGGGTAGGAAAGGGGGTAGTGAGGTGGAGCTATAGCAAGCACTAGCATATATGGTGGTAACATACGCAAATAGGAGCAAGAAGAGAAGCAAAGCACGGTCGCAAACTAGAAGTGATCATGAAGTGATCCTAAAACTACTTACGTTCAAACATAACTCCAAAACTGTGTTCACTTCCTGGACTCCACCGAGAAGAGACCATCACGGCTACACACGCGATTGATGCATTTTAATTACGTTAAGTGCCAAGTTTTCTACAACCGGATATTAACAAATTCCCATCTGCCCATAACCGCAAGCACGGCTTCCTAAAGTTCAAAACCCTGCAGGGGTGTCCCAATTTAGCCCATCACAAGCTCTCACGGTCAACGAAGGATATTCCTTCTCCTAGGAAAACCCGATCAGACTCGGAATCCCGGTTACAAGACATTTCGACAATGGTAAAACCAGACCAGCAAAGCCGCCCGATGTGCCAACATCCTGATAGGAGCTGCACATATCTCGTTCTTAGGGCAACACCAGATTGTCCAAGATTCCGGTAGGCCAACCCAGAGTAGCCCCTGGTGGCCACCGGCGGCTGACAGGTTAGACCAAGACTCAGAGGAGCACCGGCTCTTGGGTTTAATATAAAGATGACCCTTGAGTCTGCAGAACCCAAGGGAAAAAGGCTTAGTTGGCAAATGGTAAAACCAAGGTTGGGCCTTGCTGGAGGAGTTTTATTCAAAGCGAACTGTCAAGGGGTTCCCATTATAACCCAACCGCGTAAGGAACGCAAAATCAGGGAACATAACACCGGTATGACGGAAACTAGGGCGGCAAGAGTGGAACAAAACACCAGGCATAAGGCCGAGCCTTCCACCCTTTACCAAGTATATAGATGCATTAATTAAATAAGAGATATTGTGATATCCCAACATATCCATGTTCCAACATGGAACAAACTCCAATCTTCACATGCAACTAGCAACGCTATAAGAGGAGCTGAGCAAAGCGGTAACATAGCCAAACAACGGTTTGCTAGGACAAGGTGGGTTAGAGGCTTGACATGGCAATATGGGAGGCATGATGTAGAAAGTGTTAGGCATGGCGGCATAGGCATGGCAATAGAGCTAGCAACTAGCAAGCAAAGATAGAAGTGATTTCGAGGGTATGGTAATCTTACCTGAGATCCCGCAAGGAATAAGAACGAGTCCATGAAGAAGACAAACAGAGGTAGTCGAACGGATCCTCACAACTCCGGAACGAAACCGAAGCTAACGAGAGAAGCAACCCGGAAAGAAGCAAGAAACAAAGTAAACAACCAAGCATAACATGGCATGATGCACAACCAAGTATGATGCATGTCCGGTTTAAATATGCATGACATGGCAAAGTGCACAAACAATACTACAAATTAAGTGGAGCTCAATATGCAACGAGTTGCATATTGACGAAACACCCAATCAATTATTTAGTTCTCTCTGGGTTATGAACCCAACAAAATCAAATGTTGGTTAACATGGCAAGAGGTGGAGCATAACAAAACTATACCATCTAAACAATTTAAATGGGGCCGGATATAACAAACAACAAATCCGGTAAATCCCCATATGCAATTATCAATTTGGTGCAACAAAAATTTTAAACATTTAAATGTTATTATTATGATGCGAATGACATGTGCAAGTTTTATGAAGTATTTAAGAAAATGTTAACAAGAGCATATTATGAAGCATTTTTCATCGTGGCAGAAATGAAAGGGGTGCCACAGCGACAATAATGAAACGGTGCCACGGCAACGTTCCGGTTCCGACACCTCATTGAGACGTTGGTGCAAAAGAAAGTGACGGGAGCGTGTCAAGCAAGGATGGTGGGGTGCTCCCGGATACCGGGTTCCCATGGGTCGACGACGATGCCAAGCGAGGGAAACAACTAACGTTCACGGGAGGATACAACATCCAAACATGCATCTCATACAACACATGCATTCGTCCATGGCGGTCGTCTCGGGGTTATACCTTCGAAGCGTGTGTTTCAAAGTAGATCGGTTCGTAGAGGAAGTAGTCGTTCACGACCCTCGTGGAAGTAGCGGTACATGTTCGGGAAGCGGTAGAGGTACGAGTCTTCGACAATGGTCGTCGTACACGTTCCGAGGTCGTCGGTAGAGGTTCTCGCAATCTCGGCGACGGTAGTGGAGCACGTTTTCGTAGGGGTTCATGTCATCGGTAGCGGTACTTGATGAATCCCGAAATGGTCTTAGGCGTCTTCGCGCGTAGGGGTACTTGACGTTTCCGTGTCGTCGGTATTGCCGGTCCCGGACTCGGCAACGTAGTTGTACAAGAGCGTCATCGGACTTGTCGAATTCGTAGTCTTCGAGGGTCGTCGTGTTACTTGGCACTTGCGGTATTGATAGCTTGAAGGGGTACTTGGCATGTCCGAGGTATCCGGCCATAGTGGTACTTGATGATACGGGTAGTCGAACTTGACGAAAAACGGGTCTCCTCGGGGACTTGATGCATCCGAATTCTTTGGGTTTGTAGTAGTACTTGGCGTTCGGAGTCCGGGTCTTGCCGGTCTTGATGGTCTTTTGTTCCGAAACGAAGCATCACAAGGCCTCAGTTGGGCAATGGCAAGAAGGCGATGGAGCGGGCGCGCTCAAGGGAGAGCAGAAAAGGGCAGCAACAGTGAGGCGATGGTGGTGGTTGAACGAGGCAGGGCAGCTCTGTCGCGCACGGGAAGAGGTCATGGAGAACAAGGCGAGGCTGAAGGTGGGTCTCGGGCAAGAGCTGTCCATGACTGGAACAGAGGAGGTCGATGAGTGGCGGCGTTGGGTGCTTGTATGCAGGGAGACGGCGAACACGGGAAGCTCGCCGTGAGGGCGTCATGGCGAGGCACTCCGGCGATGAGGCTCGTGACAGGGAAGAAGCCGCCAACTCCTGGTGGTGGAGGTCGGCTCCGAGGCGGATGCGGGGGAAGGCAGCGACGCAGGCGAGGAGGAAGGAGAGGTCGGCATGGTCGCGCACGTAGGTCGGCATCCTGCTGGTGGTCGTCGGCGCGGCACCATGGCCGAAGGCCAAGGTCAGGGTCTGAGAGGAGGAGCCCAATGGCGCGGGTGCATCATGGTGATATGGCAGCGCAGCGGAGGCTCGCGTGCAGGGGTATCGGGCGCGGGTGCTATGGCCGGAGGCGGGGACGTACTCAGGCGACGGGAGGAGCTCCAACTTCGGGTAGCCGCGGGTGTCCCTTGAGCGGCGCGCTCAAGCAGACGACGAAGCATGGAGGAGGATGGCGCGATGGTGGATAAAAAAGGGGATCGAGGGGGAGTGGGATAGTGGGCGAGAGGTGCGGGTCGAGCGTGGCTCTCTAGCAGTGTGGGAGTATGCGAGGGAGAGATGGGATCGAGAGGGAGTGAGCGATGGCTAGGGTTAGAGCAAGGGAGAGGCTTGCTAGGCCGCAGGAGTTGGGCGTAGGGACCAGGCCAGCTGGATTCAACGAAAGAAGAGAAAAAAGATCTCCCTCTTCCCTCCTTTCCATTACAGAGAAGAAAAACAAGAAAGAAAGAAAAGAGAGAAAAGAATATGGTAGGAGAAAGAATATATTCTCAAACTCAGAAAAATGAGTTTAATCCAAGAAAGTAGGAGTGGGCATGGATGCAAGGTTTAGATTCAAACACATTTGAATTAAATTCAAATGGGTGAATAGGAAGTAGAGGTTTGGAAGGTCCAAAAATGTTCGATTTTTTTAGAGGAGCCTCGATAGAAGAGATACAGAATTGTGGACAAGATTTGAAGGTCAAACTCAAAGTGGAAATAGTCATGAGGATTATTTTTGCACGTGTGTTATGGTGAATTTCAAAACAAAGAAATATTGAATATAGCTCCCTACTATCGGGAGGATATGTTCTAAAGAGAAACCACCATGTGAATTCCCTCGATTTAAATGGACCGAAGATGCGTGCAATTTATTTAAGAGAGTTTTAGTTAGCTTTGAGAAAATATGACATGATGCAATGCACATGATGCAAAGATGAATGCAAGGAACCAAACAAATCACACGACAAAACCCGGAAACCCTGGAAGGCATCTGAAGCTCCGGTCTTGGGGCGTCACACGCCCCCACCCTTGCGGGCCCCTCGTAGCTCCACCGACCTACTTCTTTCGCCTATATATATACTCTCATACCCTGGAAACAACCAGGAGAGCCACGAAACCACTTTTCCACCGCCGCAACCTTCTGTACCCGTGAGATCCCATCTGGGGACCTTTTCCGGCGATCTGCTGGAGGGGGATTCGATCACTCAGGTCTTCTACATCAACACCATAGCCTCCCCGATGATGTGTGAGTAGTTTACCACAGACCTTCAGGTCCATAGTTATTAGCTAGATGGCTTCCTCTCTCTCTTTGGATCTCAATACAAAGTTCTCCTCCATGTTCCTGGAGATCTATTCGATGTAATACTTTTTGGTGTGTGTTTGTCGAGATCCTATGAATTGTGGGTTTATGATCAAGATTATCTATGAACAATATTTGATTCTTCTTCGAATTCTTATATGCATGATTTGATATCTTTGCAAGTCTCTTCGAATTATCAGTTTGGTTTGGCCTACTAGATTGATCTTTCTTGCAATGTGAGAAGTGTTTAGCTTTGGGTTCAATCTTGCGGTGCTAGATCCCAGTGACAGAAAGGGAACCGACACGTATTGTATTGTTGCCATCGAGGATAAAAACATGGGTTTTATATCATATTGCTTGAGTTTATCCCTATACATCATGTCATCTTGCCTAATGCGTTACTCTGTTCTTATGAACTTAATACTCTAGATGCATGCTGGATAGCGGTCGATGTGTGGAGTAATAGTAGTAGATGTAGAATCGTTTCGGTCTACTTGACAAGGACGTGATGCCTATGTTCATGATCATGCATAGATATTCTCATAACTATGCGCTTTTCTATCAATTGCTTGACAGTAATTTTTTCACCCACCGTAATATATGCCACTAGTGAAACCTATGGCCCCCGGGTCTACTTTACATCATATAAGTTTCCGATCTACAATTCTAGTTTATTATTTATTTTATTTTGCAACCTTTACTTTCAAATCTATACATTGAAAATACCAAAAATATTTATCTTACTATCTTTATGAGATCTCACTTTCGTAAGAGACCGTGAAGGGATTGACAACCCCTTTATCATTTTCGGTGTTCTAGGAACGGGGGTCCCCAGACTTGCCTGCCTGCAGCCCACGGCGTGGCTCTGTGAGCGGGCCCGTACGACCCATCTTCACCAACAAGCACCCAAGACCCTCGCAAGGTGAATGACACAAGACCTCCTTGGGAGCGGCCTCACCATGCTAGCTCGCAAGGATCGGAGAGATCAAGGCCAGGAAAACCTCACGAGGTTTCAGGGACGTGAGCCATGACGATCAAGATCAGGCAGGCACCAGGCGGGCGCCAGCGCGCACATTGTCCTTGTTTCCTCTTTGGTACTAAGGAAGCAAGCGCAAGTGCGGAGTACCGAGGCTTCAAGAAAAGGATTCCATGTTAGTGCAACGAGACCAAGACCAGCGCGACGGCAAGAAGGAGGTCACCGTGGAGCCCAAGACAGCGTCACCACCAGAGGCTTTTGCAGGCGAAGACTACTTTTGTCAGGATAACTTGTACTAGCTGTCCCCTTTCAAATTGGCCGTTGTTGTCTCCCCTCCCGCTCAATATTTGGGGAGAGGACCAGGGCCTCTATAAATAGGATTAGCCACCACCATAGGGAGGCAAGCTGAGAGAGAGAGAGAGAGAGAGAGCGGAGAGAGGAACTCATTCAGTTCATCCTCACACCCACCAAGCACAAGAACACCTCATCTCAGGAGGCTGTTCTTCCCCCTTGTACTATTCATCCTCATCCCAAAAGGCAATCACCACCACCACACTAGAGTAGGGTATTACACCACAACGGTGGCCCGAACCAGTATAAATCATGTGTCCTTTGTGTCGCGAGCTCGTCGAGTTAGTCCTTGAGATCTTAGCGAAACAAGGACGTGGATCGGTAGGGGGAGATCTTTGTGCGCACCCTAGTGTTTGAACCTTGAGGGTTTTACCGGAACCCGCGATCTGACAATCTCATTGGTTGCGAGGTTCTTGTTTGTTTGTGCAGGTACTACGCGACTTGTGTGTAGTCTCCTACTGGATTGATACCTTGGTTCTCAAAAACTCAGGGAAATACTTATGCTACTTTGCTGCATCACCCTTTCCTCTTCAAGGGAAAACAAACGCATGCTCAAGAGGTAGCAAGATGCAGTGCGCCGAGCCACAATGCCTCCACCACCTCGTCTGGCCTCCTCGCGCGCACCCCACCTTCGCCCGCCATGCCGCGTTGGACCAGCTGCCGCCGGTGAGCCGCACCTCTCCCTCTCCATCTCTCCCATCTCCTTTGTCGTCTCCATCCGTTTCTCCTTCCCCGTACTCACCTCGTTGTCCCGTCATTGTCTCCGTGCAGGGAACGAGGAGCACATCGCCCCAATGCATGGATGCCGCCCTTTAGAACTCGTCTTGGACTAGTCCGAGCGTCGGATCCGCAACGCTCCGCTGCCTCGTCTCCGGCGCTTGTCCGCCGGAGCTGTGCCTTTCTGTGCCTTGCAGCCCCGCCATGCCGCACCTATGCTTCATTCATGCAGAGAGGAGAAGACTGTTGTTGTCCCGCATTGACTACCTACACATCGAACGAGCAGCCTCCCCTGCTCGCATGGGCTGCGCCCCTCTCCAAGGCCTCAAGGCCCGATGTGAGCAGCTCCCCCGCACCCTGGGCTAGATCTCAGTTTCGGCCCGATGTGTTTTTTTCCTGTTGCGACTTTAGATATTATCCAGAGAACATCGGTTTTACAAAAAAACCCCTCCATGTTCATGCATTAATACCTCATTAACCGTGCATCATATGTAAATACTTTATATATGTAAAATGCTTAGAATTTCATCTAGTTTCACAATTTGCAACTTTCATCCATGTTAAAAATGTTTGAATGGTTGTTTGCATTTATTTTGGATAATGACATGTTAAAATGGTTTATTTCATAACTAATTAACCCTAGCTTCAAATTAAATAAATTATATGTGTAAATAGTCTAGAAAAATGTATAGATTAGCATGGTGCATTTTATTTTGCTGTTTAACAACTCTAAAATATGGTTTAGGGCAGAACAGTGCAAATTCAAAATATGCACATGGGGATTTTCTGGACTTATTGTTTGTTGTTTCCAGCCTCATTTAAACTTGCCTAGATAGGTAGTTTTATTATTCTTCACCTCTTTCCATGTTTAACAACATTTAATATTGTTGGGTACATAAATGGGAGCGAACTAAATAATTGAATGTGAAGTTTCATCAATATTGTTGGGTCCACTTAATTTGTAGTATTGTTCGTTGCACTTCGCCATGCCATGACTCATTAAACCGGACATGCATCATACTTGTTTGTGCATCATGCTATGTTTATGCTTGTTTGTTTACCATGGAGTTTGCTTCTTTCTGGTTGTGCTTCTTCTCAATAGTTCCGGTTACATTGGGAGTGTGAGGATTTGTTCAACTATGTTGCTTGTCTTCTTCATGCATTCGGTCTTCTTCCTAGCAGGATTTCAGGCAAGATGACTGTTACCCTGGATACCACTACTATCTTTGCTTTGCTAGTTGTCTCGATGCTATCACTATGTCGCTCTACCTACCACTTATTATCAAGCCTACCTAATTGCCATGAAGCAGCCTCTAACCTTTTTCACCATCCTAGCAAATCGTTGTTTGGCTATGTTACCGCTTTGCTCAGCCCCTCTTATAGCGTCGCTTGTTGCAGGTACAATGCATGTTGTTCCATGTTGGGACATGGATATTATGGGATATCACAATATCTCTTATTTAATTAATGCATCTATATACTTGGTAAAGGGCAGAAGGCTTGGCCTTTTGCTTGGTGTTTTGTTCCACTCTTGCCGCCTTAGTTTCCGTCATAACGGTGTTATGTTCCTTGATTTTGCGTTCCTAACACGGTCGGGGTTTATGGGCCCCCTTGACAGTTCGCTTCAAATAAAACTCTTCCAGCAAGGCCTAACATTGGTTTTACCATTTGCGTAATAACAACTAAAACTTGCATAGGGACTTTCCGGACCCCGAGGATAATTAATTAACAATGCCGGGGAAGTGCTCCTCATGAGTGTTGGTCCAAAATGGGCAGACTTCGGGGCCACCATGGGGAAACTCGAGGATTGGTTTTACTCATAGGCTGACCTATTCAATCGTGTCCTGAGACGAGATACGCGCGGCTACTTTCAGGGTGTCGGCACATCAGGAGGTCTTGCTGGTTTTGTTTTACCATTGTCAAAATGTATTGTGAACCAGGATTCCGAGCTTGGTCGGGTTGTTCCGGGAGGAGGATTTTCCTCCGTTGATCGTGAGAGTTTGTGATGGACTAAGTTGGGACACCCCTGCAAGGTTTAATCTTTCTGGAAGCCGTGCCCGCGGTTATGTGGCAGATGGGAATTTTTAATATTCGGTTGTAGAGAACTTGACAACTAACCCCATTTAAAATACACCACCGCATGCGTAATTGTGAATGTCTCTTTTAGAGTGAGTTCGGAAAGAGAACACAGTGGGGTTATGTCTGACTCGTAAGTAGTTCAGGATTACTTCTTGATCATTACTAGATTGCGACCATTATAAGTAGTTTCTCTTCTTATTCTTGTACTCGTAAGTTAGCCACCATACAATGCTTAGTGCTGCTGCAACCTCCCACTTATCCATTCCATACCCATGAAGCTTTGGTAGTCTTGATACCCATGGTAATGGGATTTCTGAATCCTCGTGGCTCACAGATTACTACAACAACAGGTGTAGGTACAGGTAAAGCGAAGCTTTGACGTGAGAGAGATGATTGCTTGTTTGGAGTTCTTTTGCTTCTTCTTCTTCGATCAAGGGATAGGTTCCAAGTCGGGAGCTTGGGATTAGCAGGGTGGATGTCGTTCTTATTTTTCGTTTGATTTCATGTGTAGTCAGATCCTACTCTTCTATATGATGATTGCTATGTATTGATGAACTATTATACTCATGTTGTAGTTTGTGGCGAGTGTAAGCCTTTATCTTGTATTCTCATCTATTCAGTACATGGTATGTTGTAATGATATCAACCTTGCTATGCGCCCGAAATGTGGTTTTGCCCCAATCATGAGTTCATCACGTGATTGGGATAGAATCGCATCTTTGGTGCTACACTGGACCCTGGCTCGGACGATCCGGATAAATGGCACCAGACACCAGCAAGCCTTCCCGCAAAGCCGTACGGTCCGGATCGATTCCAGGATCATTTGGAACCACCCGGACGTCCAGACCATCTCCTGGTCATATGGACCTCCCTCAACGGCTGCGACACATCCGAGGATCCGGACGGCTACCCAGATCATCCGGGCCCCTGACACTCGGATCACCCGGGCCACCATCCGGATCATCCGGACCACCACCTGCATTTGTGTTTAGTTCATATGAGAGATAGAGCTTTGCTCATCCACTTTATACCTACTCCATTGGAGGCTAAGCCCTCCATCTAGGAGAAGATCCGCCAAGTGGATTCAAGACCTCTTCACAGAGAAGATCCCCCTAGTGGATTCAAGACCTCCTATTGGAGAAGAACTAGTTACTTGTATCCCCCTTTGTGGGATTTGAATCATGTGTCTCTCTTTGTCTTCATGGATCTAGCACATGTGTGATTGGAGCAAGTCTATTTGGGTGGTTCCTCTGCTTTTCCCTATGTGTTCTTTGGGAATCCCCCTCCAAATCCTGAAAGATCAGCCCCTAGGGTTCCACCCTACATCATCTTGGTATCATGAGCCTTGGTTGATCACAAATTTGGAGCCCCTACCCTTTGATTTCAAGCCCAATTTTGTTGATTTTGTCCCAGTTTCGAAAATCCCCACAAAAATAGCCCCAATTTTTTGTGATTTGTTGGTATGATGAAGTTCATCTACCCTTTCCCCACCATCTCCACCACGAAATCCATCAAAACCCACGAAATCTTCGAATTTCTCCTCGTTTTCGAGCTCATCCCTAGCCTCACCTGCGCGCAGTTGACCTGCTCGGATCATCCGGACCCTGACCCGTATCATCCGGACTCGCCCGGATCATCCGACTCCTGGCCCGAATCATCCGGCTACCTCTGACGAAACTGCATATTGTGCAGTTTTCAGCCACCGCCGCCACTTCCGCCATCGCATACCCACTCCGACCACCACCATCCCAATTCTGCTAACCGCTCGACATACTCAACCGTACCACCACTTCCAAAACCACCATCGCTTACCCGCTAGCAACTTCGACAAATTTTGACACATTTTGGTCCTTGAGAATTTGAGTTGTGATTTCTGTTTCCTAACATGTTTTGGCTACTTAGGGACGGCTGAACAACGATATTTTTGGATTACGGGTTTCAGCAAACCATTGAGGTTCGAACACTGGGGCGCACACGAAGATCTGTCCCCCCTTAGCTCATGCCCTCGCAACGATCTCAAAACCTAGCTTGCCGAACCCAAGGAACAGAGCACGTAAGAGTTTATACTGGTTCGGGCCACCGTTGCGGTGTAATACCCTACTCCAATGTGCAGTGGTGGATTGCCTTGTAGGCTAGGGATGAACAAGTAGAAGGGAAGAACAACCTCCTGAGGAGAGGTGTTCTTGATCTCGATGAGCTTGTGTGGTGGAGGATGATTTGAATGATCCGTCTCTAGATGAGCCTCCCTTGACTATGGTGGTGGCTAGCCCTATTTATCGAGGCCCGGGTCCTCTTCCCAAATATTAGACGAGAAGGGATCCCACAACAGCCAGTTTGAAGGGGGACAACAAGTACAAGTTATCGTTACAAAAGGTGGTCTTGCCTGCCAAAGGCTCTGGCGATGACGCCGTCGTGGGCTCCATGATGACCTCCGTCTTGCCGTCCTACCGGTCTTGGTCTCGTTGCACTGATATGGAAACCTTTGCCTGACGCCTCAGGACTCCTTGCCTGTGCCTGCCTCTTTAGCACCGAAGAGGAAACTGGCATTCTGCGCCCGCTAGCGCCCACCTGGCCTTGGTCGTCATGGCTCACGCCACGGAAACCTCACGAGGTGCCCCATGCCTTGATCTCTCCGCTCCTCGCGAGCCTGCCTAGTGAGGCTGCCCCTGTGGAGGTATTGTGTCGTCCGCCTCGCGAGGCTTGGCTCCTCGCGAGGGTCTTGAGTGTTGGTTGATGAAGATGGGCCATACCAGGCCGCTGGTGGAGCCACGGCCTAGGCCGTATGCAGGCAAGACTAGGTACCCCCTTTTCCAGGACGCTGACAGTATCCCTTGGGCCCAATGCGCGCTCGTGCTTGGCTTCGCGGCAAAGCTAAGGGGCATGTGCGGAGCACCGCGGGTCCTAACAGCGTGCGACCTTGATTGACGCATGCCGATTGATGGGTTGTGGGCGTCTCCGCTTAGCCATGCTGCCTCGGCAACTGCCCGACTTGACGAGTCACTGTTGCATGCAGCAAAAGTTCATCATTACCTTAGATCTTGGAGGCCGGTGGTTGGCCTCCTCCGGGCTATAAATGGGAAGGGGGGCGGAGCCCCCGTCACCCATCTCTTCTTCCACTCCTCCTGCTTGTCCTTCTTCCTCCTTGCTTCGCTGCTACGCCGCATCACCCGTGGCGCTGATATGGAGGTTCTCCACTACCGAGAAGGGGAAAGCCCCCCGTGAAGATCTTGGGCCTCTCCCGCCGAAGAAGAGGTTGGCTCACCTGCGTGATGTTATTGTGAGGCCGGGGGTGACAAGGCCTTGGCACGAACGGCCTCCCCCGCGCTATCCACTGCCTTTGTACACCCAGGTAGAGGGCTCCAGAGGAGGTAGCAAGAACCGACGCCCCCCGCGGTACAGCCGTGGTGGTCGTGCAGTGGCGGCCCGTGCTGTCGCCCCGCGAACCCACGCCGAGGGCTCCTCACGTGAACTCGTGGTGTGGGCGGCGATGCCAGCGAGCACGTGGATCCGGTTCCCGCTATTCTTCACGGACGTGATTCCGTAGAGGGGGCCGCTGGAGCTGTGGCTGCAGCATGCTGGGTGCGACACCCCGCCGACAGGGGCGAAGGACGAAGTCGTCTCCCCTGGCAAGTTCTTCATGGCCCGCGGATGGGGTGAGGTCGCCCGCGTCTGCCATGCGGAGGGGGCACTCGCCATCCATTTCGAGTTCGATGAGGAGGCCAATCGCCTGGATTGCTGTCCTGGAGGGGGCCGCCAAGACGGTGCGGCGGTAGGCGCTCAGCCCTCCCTTAGTCCTACCGATATCTCCTCTTGCAGCAGCGGTGGCTCCTGGTGGTCCAGCGACTCTCCTGAGTCCGACGAGACTATAGAGACCAGCGACGAAAGCTTTGTGCCCCCGAGCTCGCACCGTGCCCGGAGTGCAGCAACGGCGTCTGGCCGCCGTCACTGTTGATCTGGATGGGGTTGGCGTCGGCCCCTCATGGCCCACTATTGATGATGGCATCGACGGTGACGCATGTAGATAGGGCTCCTAGAAACCATCTTATTTTGTTCCCTACAAGGAGTCGAGATGAACCCCATGGGGGCGTGTAAAGGGTCTATAGTGTCTTTTGTTAATATTTCCCTTCTTATGAAGATCTATGACTGCGTGTCTTGCTTTGGCTCGGTCCCCCCTTTCAGTCCTCGCGGTAGCCTAGTGCTCTACACCGACAGGTCCCGGTCCCCAGGCAGGCTGCAGCCGTCACTAGTATGCCAGGTCACGATGCCGTGGTCAAGGCCACACTACTAGGAAAATGCTTATACACAGTACCATAGTAGTAGCGCTGGAAAAGAGTAAACGCTACTGCTACTTTGTAGTAGCACTGTTGCACTACAAGCGCTGCTACTATGGGCATAACAGTAGCGCTAGAAATGCAAAATGCGCTACTACTAAAACTAACAGACCGTTCCAGGTATGCTAGGGATACTAGTAGCGCTCATGGGAAAGAAGCGCTACTTCTATTGATCTTAGCAACAATGCTTTTTCCCCTACCAGCGCTACTAATATATTCAGTCCCCTCCTAATAAGACCAAAGTTTAGTCCCACCTCGCTTTGCGAACAGAATTTTCACCACCTTAAATATGGTGCTTCTCAAACCATCACAATGTGATGCCCCGTGACCGATGTGCCAGGTGTCCTCCAGTTATTCGTTGTTGCTGCCTTGTCATTGCTTGCGTGTCATCCATCTCATATCATTTCATCAGGTGCATTGAATTTGCATACGTGTTCGTCTCATGCATCTGAGCATTTTCCCCGTTGTTCATTTTGCATTCCGGCGCCCCTATGTCCTTCGGTGTCCCTTTCTACCTCTTTTTGTGTGCGTGTGTTAAACGTTTTCGGTTTGGACCGAGACTTGTCATGCGGCCTTGGTTTACTACCGGTAGACCGCCTGTCAAGTTTCGTGCCATTTGGACTTCTTTTGATACACCAACGGTTAACCGAGGGACCGAAAAGACCTCGTGTCTGTTGCAACCCAACACCCTCCAAAGTGGCTCAAAACCCACCTAAACCTCCTCCATCATCTCGGTCGTTCGATCACGATCGCTTGGCCGAAAACCGCACCTCATTTGGACTCTCCTAGCTCCCTCTACCTATAAATATGTGCACCCCGTTCATTTTCGCGGACGAAACTGTCGCCGCCGCCTCATCCAATCCGCCATCGACACCTCTCCCGCCGGACTGCTTCCCCGCCGCTGGCCCGTGAGCCCGGATCAGGCCCGCGGGGCCCGAACCGCTGCCACCTCCGCCAACCGCGCCTGCGCCTCTTCCTTCGCCGCGCCTCCTCGCCCGCGTGATGGCCGCCGCCACACTTCAACCGACGCACCGCCGCCGGAGGCCCTCGCCGCCGCGCCTCGCCTCCTTCCCGTCGGCGCCGCCCTTCGCCGGCGTGGCCCCGCTGCTGCCGCCAGGCGCCCCGCCGCCGCGGACATCCTCCATAGCGCCCCGGCCAGTCGGACTTGGGCCGCACGCCTACTCAGGCGCCCTGCTCCGGTGAGGCCAGCCCCGCCTCGATCCTCGTGCTGCTACAGTGCATCCAGTTCTGGATCTGGGAGATCGGTTGACTTCTCCTCTCGAAACCCTAGCTTTTTAGCATTTTCCGCATGCCATAACTCTACATCCGTAGCTCCGATTTGTGCGTGTAACATATCAAATTGTTCGCCTCGACGAGTACATCATTTCATCTCATTGCATCATTTTCATTTGAGCTCATCTTGATGCCCGAAATGCTGTTGGAAGAGGGCTATGTGATGATAGTTTCAGATCTATTTTAGCAAATGGCCTTTTGTCATTTTTGCCATGATTAATGTGTGCATGCTATGATCCTAAGCTCTACATGTGTTTTGTTATATGCCATGCCATCTTTACAGTGGTGTATGCAATGTATCTTTACAAGCATGCAAAGTAGCTTACCCGGTGATGCTGATTTCAGGGACTTAGGATTATTCTAAGTCCTTGTCCTGTTTGTCTTTATGCCATATGTTCATGTTGTTTCCTAGTGATCCGTGCCTCTTTTGAGCATGATCAGTAAGCATGTTTTGTAGATATTGTGGTGCTCTATCCATCCATGTCCTTGTTTGCTTTTATGGAGCACACTAGCTTGAGTCAATCGAGCTCTACTTTTGCTATAAAATGATCCTGGCAGATTGTTGACATGTTTAGCGATTTTGCCGAGGATGTTTCTATTGATCCATGCATGCTATGTTACTATTCTTGCCATGTCTAGCTTCTATGCCATGTCTTCTTCATAGATGTATTCTTAGATTATCATGCCATGCCTTGTAGTGAGTGCATCAAGCTCATAAACATGCCTACTTGTTAATCTGTTTTGCTTGCTCCAGTTTTTCACTGTTTGAATCTGTTTATGTTTTTTGCTACGTTCACATGCTTGCAATTGTATTTTCTGATCCCTTTGGGCTCATGGTCACTAAGGGACTTTTCTTATATGCTTTAAGTAGCTTCATGCTATGCCTTGCTTTGCCATGATATGTTCCTGTAGCATGTAGTTTTCATGCTCTAAAGTATGCTTCCTGATGTTAAATTCTAGACTTGTGTTAATTTCACTAAGTCTGAAACCTATTATCATTTGCACTTTTGCCATGCTTGTTTGAACCTGTTAATGAGTGATTTAGCCGTAGCTCAGTGTTCATCTTTTATCAACCATCTTGAGTGGATCCCTTCCATGTATTTTGTTGCCATGTTTGAGTGTAGTAGCTTATTCATCTTGTTGCATTTAGTAGGCTACTTGCTGTTTATCGCAGACCGGTGCCATATTTGTTTTGCTTGCCATTTCCAAACCGTGCATCCGATTCCGGTGATCTTTATATCAATTTCAACCAAAATCAACTCACATTTCCAGTGGCACTCTTGGTTTTCCATGTTGAGGCCAGGTTCAATCATTCAATTCCAAATCATGCATATGCATCACATACCGCATCCCGCATATCATGCCATGTTCATGTGTGGTTTGTTTACTATGTTGTGTTCTTCTTTCCGGTGTTGCTTATTTGGGTTGGTTCCGATAACATCGCGTTTGTGAGGACCCGTTCGACGACGTCCGTTTGTCTTCTTCATGGACTCGTTCTCCTTCCTTGCAGGATCTCAGGCAAGATGACCATACCCTCGAAATCACTTCTATCTTTGCTTGCTAGTTGCTCGCTCTTTTGCTATGCCTATGCTGCGATACCTACCACTTTCTTATCATGCCTCCCATATTGTTGAGCCAAGCCTCTTACCCACCTTGTCCTAGCAAACCATTTTTTGGCTATGTTACCGCTTTGCTCAGCCCCTCTTATAGCGTTGTTAGTTGCAGGTGAAGATGAAGTTTGTTCCTTGTTGGAACATGGCTACGTTGTTCCTTGTTGGAAAATGATTATTTGTTTGGGATATCACAATATCTCTTATTTAATTAATGCATCTATATACTTGGTAAAGGGTGGAAGGCTCGGCCTTATGCCTGGTGTTTGGTTCCACTCTTGCCACCCTAGTTTCCGTCATATCGGTGTTATGTTCCCGGATTTTGCGTTCCTTACGCGGTTGGGTTATAATGGGAACCTCTTGACAGTTCGCCTTGAATAAAACTCCTCCGGGAATGCCCATCCTTGGTTTTACTATTCGCCACCTAGCATTTTTTCCCTTGGGTTTCCGGAGCGCAAGGGTCATCTTTATTTAGACCCCCCTGGGCCAGTGGTCCTCTGAGTGTTGTTCCGACTAAGCTGCCTGCGGGGCCACCTCGGGGAAACTTGAGGGTTGGTTTTACTCGTAGTTAGTCTCATTTGAATGTGCCCTGAGAACGAGATATGTGCAGCTCCTATCGGGATATGTCGGCACATTCGGGCGGTGTTGCTGGACTTGTTTTACCATTGTCGAGGATGCCTTGTAACCTGGATGCCGAGTCTGATCGGATCGTCCTGGGAGAAGGAATATCCTTCGTTGACCATGAGAGCTTCTGATGGGATAAGTTGGAACACCCCTGTAGGGATTTGAACTTTCGAAAGCCCTGCCCACGGTTATGGGCAGATGGGAATTTGTTAATGTCCGGCTGTAGAAAACCTGAAGTTGATCTTAATTAAAATACATCAACCGCGTGTGTATCCGTGACAGTCTCTTCTCGGCGGAGTCCGGGAAGTGAACACTGTGTTGGAGTAATGTTTGACATAGGTTGTTCTAGGATCACTTCTTGATCATAGTTGTTCCACCGTGCTTTTGCCTTCTCTTCTCGCTCTCATTTGCATATGTTATCTACCATCTATGCTAGTCGCTTGCTGCAGCTCCACCTCATACCTTTTACCCTACCTATAAGCTTAAATAGTCTTGATCGCGAGGGTGTGAGTTTGCTGAGTCCCCGTGGCTCACAGATACTTCCACAACCAGTTTGCAGTTGCCGTTGAACCATGCAGATGACGCACCAAGCTCAACGAGGAGCTCGATGAAGATCTTGCCCTTTGTGTTGTTTCGTTCTAGTGATCAGTAGTGGAGCCCAGTTGGGGTCGATCGGGGATCTGTGTAGCATTTGGGGTAGTCTTCTTTTATTTTGGTTCCGTAGTCGGACCGTGATTGTATTTGGATGCTTTATTCATGTAATTGTGTGAAGTGGCGATTGTAAGCCAACTAAGTATCTCTTTCCCTTGTGTATTACATGGGTTGTTGTGAAGATTACCTCACTTGCCACATTGTTTTCAATGCGGTTATGCCTCTAAATCGTGCTTCGACACGTGGGAGATATAGCGGCATCGAGGGCATTACAAGTTGGTAATCAGAGCCTTCCCCGACTTTAGGAGCCCCCTGCTTGATTGAATCATTGGCATTGTTGAGTCTAGAAAAATGTTTTGAGTCATTTAGGATTTATATTTATATATCGGAGAGTTAGGATTTCTTTTTACTCCTCAGTCCCTTCGTCGCTCCGGTGAGACATCCTGACGTAGAGTTTTGACTCTTCTCTTCTCAAATTTCACTAAAAAAATTTTAGGATCACGCGGGTATCTTGGAATTGTTCCGATGGTTTTGTGACGAGAACATTGTTCTTGGTGCCTCCTGACATTTAGGGGTTCTGGCAGTGTCCCGGGGAGTTGAGCTCCTAGGTGTTGTCGTCACAATTTTATCGTTGCAATTATGGAATACCTGAGTTTCGCCGACATTGAAAATCTCTTTTATGCAGTTGTTGGTGAGATAACCTCGACGCCACCCAGTACTGGGGCGGGAGTTCGGGAGTATTGCCATAACTCCTATAACGGATGCTTTTCGAAGGTTGAGGTAAACGATTTCCGAAGGTTTCTTGGTTATGTGTTGAAGGATGGATACAGCTGGATGGAGGATTTGTTAGTTTGGGTGAGATATTATGCTTCCCTTGTATCCCCAACACCTGATTGCATAACCGGAAAGTTTCGGGAGTTTATAAGTGGGAACTCAAGTACCTCTTAGGATATCTTTCCGACAGATGTATGATATGAAATTTGGGTTCGACGTCTAGTGGTCCGCCTATCCACGGTTGGTTTTACAGTGGTCTCGTTGTGTCTTAAAAAGTCCTTGGCTATGCTGACTGGGGGACGCTTCGTATGTCATGTGCACTGCCTTGTACATGATGGTGATGTACGATCGAGCCCGTGTGGGCCCCACCACGAAAACTTCGGACGAAATCTCTATCATATGTTTGTGTCCGGCTTATTCTGCAAGTCAATCCTTGTTTTTGTTTTGAGTTGTGGTATTTGAGTTGCATTGAAGTCAAGTGTTGATTCCATACCTTTTCTAATTGGTGTTCTCATACTTCTATGTGAATACCAATCCTTCTTGATAATCGAGATTGTCATGTAGTTCCTTTTCATCCGGCGTTTTCTCTTCAGGTGGATCCAATCATTCCTACATTCGCGAGATCAATTATCAGTTCTTCTCAACGGTGTTTGTTTCATCCGTCTCCAAGTTGCTTTTGTTCTCCCACCCACCCACCCTTTTTCTTCAAGGGCTCAGATTTCACAATCAAGTATCCATCTTATGGATGTGAAGACTCTTCATTCTTGTCTTTCAATGTTCTTACCCGGTGATGCTCATGAAGATTCTAACGGAGTCTCAAGTTCATCATTCTTCGTTCTTTTTCTTCTCCGGTGGTTTCAAGTCAAGCTTTGTTGATCATATCCTTTCCTTGTTTCAATGCTTTCTTATGCCGGTGCACCTCTTAATCTTCCTCGCATGCTATTCAATTGTTCCGGAGTGCTCAAGATATCTCGAAGATTCGTGTTTTCCACTCTACATTCGTTCAAGCTCTTTCGAGGATGTTATCTCATTCAAGTCATTTAATTCAACCAGTGCAACCTCTCTTTTAAATCATTTCAACGGTGTTTCTTTGAGTGGGCCCTAACCCACAGGTCTTTTCCCAGGATCTTACCTGACTCTTCTTATTTTCCTGGAGCTATCCTCAAATTTATTTTCGAAGTTTGACGTAAGAATGAGTTATCATAAGTCATATGTTTTTCTCCAAGATCTTTCATTTCTTTTCATCGTTGGTTCAACCTTTCTAATTTTTATCCCAGAGTATGTCAATAATTCATGGTGGTGTTTCTCATCGTTTTTTTCCAACATTTGAAGACCGAAGAAGATTTTATCTCAATCTTGCTCCATTATCTTCAAAGATGCGTCATTCTAGCTTGTTGCCATCCTCTCATAATTGTTCTTGATTGTGAGAATTCTTTTCACCTATCCGGAGCAATTCAAGATTCCTTTCAATTTGATTATCCGGAGCCCATCATTTCAGAAGATTTATTCATTCTCGTCTCTCAACTATTGTTCTGCAAATCTTACCGGTGCATCGTTCAAGTATTATCTAAATCAGCTCGTGTTTTCTTCGTTCACTTGCACCTAAACTCTCTCATGTATCTTTGTTCACTTGCACCTAAACTCTCTCATGTATCTTCGTTCATTTGCTAATTCTTACCCGGTGATTCATCCCTTTACTTCGTTCATTTTCAATTCTTACAGTGGTTCGTTCAAGATTTCTCTTCCTTCTTTATCCTATCAATTCATTCATTGTTTCGATCCTACCGGTGGTTCGTTGAACACTTTCTCAAGTTTATGTTATATCTCTCTTAATCTTTTCTACAAGAATAAGTAGTATGCCAAATCCATTATTTGTCATCAATTTAATTAGTGAAGGATGAGCATAATGTAATTCTTATTCTTGTTTCATCAAGTGAATTCAATTCGTTATTCCGGAGGCTCTTCAAATTCTCAGTTTCATTTGATTCATCTTTATTTTCCCGGAGTTCCAAGCTCTCTCAATTTTTTCGTCATGAAGATCCATCTAAATCATTGCAAGGCTTCAACCTTATTCTTTTCATCCTTCATTTCGTTTGTTCATTCTTTTTTTACCGGAGTTCTTCATGGAGGTGCTACATGATGGTTCATAAAGGATTTAATTCCTTCTCGAAGTGTTCATCAAGATTCTTTTCAGAGGAGCTCAAGCATTCTTTCATCTTGCAATCCGGAGTGCAATTCGTTCTATCTTATCTTTTGAGCTGGTGTTATGTCATTGTTGATAATTTCCCTTCGTGTTTCATGATTCACAAGTTATGAAGAATGAGATATTTTAAATCCATCAATCTCGTCATTGGAATTATCTTGGGTTATATTTCACCTAAAGCCTTCCCTAAGGAATGTTGCTATTGTGGTGCTTCTCAATGACCCAAGCTTGCTCTTTATCCTCTTGGTGGAACAAGTTTTTCATCTCTTCGTGATCTCAAGCAAGCAATTGTTTTCGTTTGTGGTAGGTTTTCACCTCAAGTTCTTGAGACGTTTTCCATAAGCCCTCAACAAGCCTGTTCTTTTCTTTGTTGATTTCCCAACAACTCCGTTCAATCCTTCTTTTTAAGGATTCTCTCTCAAATTCATTTGAGGTAGAACATGTTGTTTTTCTTCTCCGTTCTTCCATTTCATTTCTTCCGGAGGCATTGTGATGATGCTCTTTTCACTCATCATCTCGTATTACGAAGATCATGTTCTTTTCTTTTGCTTTTCCTTTTAACCGGAGTGTCGTGTCCTCCATTCAAGTTCTCTCATCTTATCAGGTTTTGCCCCCTTCTCAACCGGAGTGCTGTCTGAAATTGTTCTTACCCATTTTGCCATTCTTTAAATAGTTCCGGAGGTAGTGTGTTGTTGATTTCATCAAGTATCCTCTCATCTTGTCAAGTTCTTGTTAATTCCTTCCATTTTCAGTCGGAGTGCTGTCCAAATTATATCATTCTTATCCCCTTCTCTATCTTGTTTTAACCGGAGTGTTATGTCTATCATTCCTCTTCTAACCGGAGTCTTATCGTAATTGATCCTTATCGTCCCTTCCACATCACATTTAAACCGGAGTGCTTGCATGTACTTCTCATCCTTTGCTACTCTTTTCTTATGCTTTTCAACCTACAAGGTTCTCGTAATGGTCCTTGTTCCTCTTTTCTAACGGAGTGCTTTCAACTTTGTTCATCTCCGTTGTATCTTTATTTCAAGTTGTTCAACCTCTCAAGGTTCATGGTTTCACTCATTTGTCAAAGAAGCAACTTAGCTTTACCTCTCCTCTTTCTCTTCCGTTTTCCCTCCGGTGCCATTCTAGATCTCGGGACGAGATCCTCTTTTAGTGGTGGAGTATTGTGACGCCCCGTGACCGATGTGCCAGGTGTCCTCCAGTTATTCGCTATTGTTTCCTTGTCATTGCTTGTGTGTCATGCATCTCATATCATGTCATCATGTGCATTGCATTTGCATACGTGTTCGTCTCATGCATCCGAGCATTTTCCCTGTTGTCCGTTTTGCATTCCGGCGCTCCTATGTCCTTCAGTGTCCCTTTCTACCTCTTTTCATGTGCGGTTGTTAAACGTTTTCGGATTGGACCGAGACTTGTCATGCGGCCTAGGTTTACTACCGGTAGACCGCCTGTCAAGTTTCGTGCCATTTGGACTTCGTTTGATACTCCAACGGTTAACCGAGGGACCGAAAAGGCCTCGTGTGTGTTGCAGTCCAACACCCCTCCAAAGTGGCTCAAAACCCACCTAAACGTCCTCCATCATCTTGGTCGTTTGATCACGATCACGTGGCCGAAAACCGGACCTCATTTGGACTCTCCTAGCTCCCTCTACCTATAAATATATGCACCCCGTTCAATTTCGTGGATGAAACCCTAGATTTTTCCCTCCGCACCGCGCCGGACCTGTCCGTCCCTAGCAGACGAAACAGTCACCGACGCCTCATCCAATCCACCGCCGACACCTGTCCCGCCGGACTGCTTCCCCGCCGCCGGCCCGTGAGCCCGGATCAGGCCCGCGGGGCCCGAACCGCCGCCACCGCCGCCAACCACGCCCGTGCCTCTTCCTTCGCCGCGCCTCCTCACCGGTGTGACGGCCGCCACCGCACTTCAGCCGACGCGCCGCCGCCAGGGGCCCTCGCCGCCGCGCCTCGCCTCCTTCTTGCCGGCGCCGCCAGGCGCCCCACCGCCGCGGTCCTCCTCCATAGTGCCCCGGCCGGTCAGACTTGGCCATCCCCGCCGTCGCAAGCCTCCTCCGGCACCCTGCTCCGGCGAGCCCGGCCCCGCCTCGATCCTCGTTCTGCTACAGTGGATGTAGATCTAGATCTGGGAGATCGGTTGACTTCTCCTCTCGAAACCCTAACTTTTTAGCATTTTTCCGTAGCTCCGATTCGTGCGTTTAGCATATCAAATTGTTCGTCTCGACAAGTACATCGTTTCATCTTATTGCATCATTTTCATTTGATCTCATCTTGATGCCCGAAATACTGTTGGAAGAGGGCTATGTGATGATAGTTTCAGATCTGTTTCAACAAATGGCCTTTTGTCATTTTTGCCATGATTAATGTGTGCATGCTACGATCCTGATCTCTACATGTGTTTTGTTATATGCCATGCCATGTTTACAGTGGTGTATGCCATGTATATTTTTTTGATCTTTGTGGTGACTAGCAGAAGCATGCAAAGTAGCTTACCCGGTGATGCTGATTTCGGGGACTTAGGATTATTCTAAGTCCTTGTCCTGTTTTTGTCTTTATGCCATATGTTCATATTGTTTCCTAGTGATCCGTGCCTCTTTTGAGCATGATCAGTAAGGATGTTTTGTAGATATTTTGGTGCTCTATCCATCCATGTCCTTGTTTGCATTTATGGAGCACAATAGCTTGAGTAAATCGAGCTCTACTTTTGCTATAAAATGATCCTGGCAGATTGTTGACATGTTTAGCGATTTTGCCGAGGATGTTGCTATTGATCCATGCATGCTATGTTATTGTTATTGCCATGTCTAGCTTCTATGCCATGTTTTCTTGATGGATGTATGCTTAGATTATCATGCCATGCCTTGTACTGAGTGCCATGATATGTTCCTGTAGCATGTAGTTTTCATGCTCTAAAGTATGCTTCCTGGTGTTAAATTCCAGACTTGTGTTAATTTCACCAAGTCTGAAACCTGTTATCATTTGCACTTTTGCCATGCTTGTTTGAACCTGTTAGTGAGTGATTTAGCCATAGCTTAGTGTTGATCTTTTGTCAAGCATCTTGAGTGGATCCCTGCCATGTATTTTTTTGCCATGTTTGAGTGCAGTAGCTTATTTATCTTGTTCCATTATTAGGCTACTTGCTATTTATCGCAGACCGGTGACATATTTGTTTTGCTTGCCATTTCCAAACCGTGCATCCGATTCCGGTGATCTTTATATCTATTTCAACCGAAATCAACTCACCTTTCCACTGGCACTCTGGGTTTTCCAAGTTGAGGCCAGGTTCAATCATTCCTTTCCAAATCATGCATATGCATCACATACCGCATCCTGCATATCATGCCATGTTCATGTGTGGTTTGTTTAGTATGTTGTGTGCTTCTTTCCGGTGTTGCTTCTTCGGGTTGGTTTCGATAACGTCACATTTGTGAGGACCCGTTCGACTACGTCCGTTTGTCTTCTTCATGGACTCGTTCTCCTTCCTTGCGGGATCTCAGGCAAGATGACCATACTCTCGAAATTACTTCTATCTTTGCTTGCTAGTTGCTCGCTCTTTTGCTATGACTATGCTGCGATACTTACCACTTGCTTATCATGCCTCCCATATTTTTGAGCCAAGCCTCAAACCCACCTTGTCCTAGCAAACCATTGTTTGGATATGTTACCGCTTTGCTCAGCCCCTCTTATAGCGTTGTTAGTTGCAAGTGAAGATGAAG